>NW_026294741.1:9085000-9685000 GCF_026119805.1 Tympanuchus pallidicinctus
GCATTGCTATGCCACGAAAGACCACAGACACGGGGGTAACACGGCATGTAAGCAGGTGACCTCTCCCAAAGCAGAGCTGCTCCAGCACTTTACCTCCAGCAGAACACGCATTTGTTGGCGCAGGCCAGGCTCGGCGTGGCCTCCATGCAGCGGTGGCTCTCGATTCCATAGAAGGTGTGCTTGTAGCAGCCACCTCTGCCTCGGAGCATCGACTGCAGCAGAGAAAGAGACACACAAATACAAGAAAGGCTTTAAAATCAGCTCCCTGGGCACATTTAATGCGTTCACTTGCACTGGTGTCCAAAGTCACCTTGTGATGGGTGCTGCAGCCATGGAGCAGCTCAGAGAAACGACAAATGCACTCCAGCTTAAGAAATTCAAAGCATGATCAGCATACAGCCCAACTGCTTACATACAGCTGAACAGAAACAAGGTATTATGGTGTCAACATTAACTGCCCTAGAGGAAACTTAAGTGAAATCAATACCTTCTCACTTGTAACACCAAAGCGTAGCAGGGTGCTTTCAACTGAATTAGCCAACATAGGAAGCAAGTGAAGCCACTTAGGCTGTAAGAATTACTGTACAAGACCAATAAAGAGTAACGAGGGTCAATGTAATGGCTGCTCTATGAAACACTCAGTTCTCCCAGATTTTTGTGCAGAGTGCTTCTTCTAGCCTCCCATTAAAAGATACCCTGCCCCTCCAAACCCCCACTCACACCACTGGCCCCAGCAGGACACTGAGCTTCCTTCCCAGAGCTGCAGACACCTTCTCACCACGCTCTTCTCCTGCTCAGCACGCAGGGAGCAGGGACTGTCTTCCATGATCTCAGCTTAATAATAATAAATGGGAAAGGTTCTTCAACGCTCTCCGGAGAAAGTGTGAAATATGGCTGTGTAACTTTTAATCTATCTTCCTCTATGTGAAGGGTCCTAGCGATGCAGAAACAGGCCTGCAGTGAGCTGTGGGGGAAGAACAGAGGCAGTGCCTGGCGTACATAAAGCACTGCATACAGGTGAGATTAAACGGAATGGAAAATGCTGTTTACTCCGTCCATCCCTCCAACCAGATTCCAGGAGACTCCAATTCCAGCAGAGCAAGCTGTCTCACAGATCTCATCAAGGCGGCAAATCGGACTCTTCCTTACATTTGCAGGTTCTCTGCTCTTTCCAGAATCCAGCAGACACTGATTTCAAACTGAGATAGCACTACAGAGCTTTCTGTAATGCTCCTCCTTCCAACCCTGGCTTGTTTCTCACTGATACAAATCCAGACCAGCCCTCCTGAAGGCACTCACACACTGGTGTGAATCTGAGTCAACGCCACTGCCTGTAACCAATTTCAGCTCCATTTATTAGAGCTCTTTCTATTCAACTCCTGCTTAAGCTAAAAATAGGAAGGGCCTATCTAAGCACACAGAGCTGCTATTTATTTTGTGAAATGGCTTTACAGTGCTGCATTACATTTCAGCTCTTTAATAAAAATAGGTTCTCTGGTTCTCTCTCAGCCCCAGCACTGACGAAGCCTGACAAGTTTTCCTTTAAACATTTCACGGCCTTCCCTGGCACCAAGAACAACAGAGGAGAGAAATATTTGTCAGAGCAAACAGCAGAAGCATTGCTGGGATCAGCACGCCTCAAATGTTCCTGACAATACAGCGGTGGGCTTGCTAAGCTGTTCACAAGGAGCCTTTGATGAGACAGTTCATTGATAGCAAGCATTAAATAAAGCCTCACTGCAGCCACCCACAGAGCTCTTCTCAAAAATAAACAAAGTTAATCACGTAGCAAAAGAGAGCTGAGACCAGGAACTGATCGCTGCCACCGCACAGGAGTCAGCTGGCACTCTGATGAGATGCTGATTCCCAGCCGACAGCTTCAGCATGTTAGAATCCATGCTACTCCTCAAATGCACACCCTTACGGAGCAGCTTTCAGCATGCGAGCTGTGAACTGCTTCTCAGGAACCTGCAGAGGACAGCTGGAGCAAGAAACAGAGCAAACTTCACCTGCTTTGCTAAGTTTGCTATATGAACCTTCCAAGGGGAAGAAGAGCAGAGGAGTGTTGCCAACCAGATGCATCAGCCACAGAACCACAGGTCTGAGTGCCCACATGCCACCTGAACGTAGCGACGAGCTGTGCTGCCTTTGTCTCTCAGGACCTCACACCTCTGATGCAATCTTTCCACTTCAATGCATGGCATTCCAGTCCTGCCCTGCATTTCTGTAGGCAGCAGGGATTCCAAACAGAATGGACAAACAGAAGTAGTCATCTTTCCCAGCTCTGCTCGTGTTCTGACTGCAGGCAGTGGGGCTGTAATAGCCTGACATGCAGAACTAGAGCTTGGGAAGTGAAGAGCTGTCTTGCAGGTAACAGAGCATTTTCAAAGGGTATTCCACCTGGAAGCTGTATACTTGTATAGCTCTAAGAAGTCTCTAGCTTTCAATTTATAAACAGAGAAAAAGTAAAAGAGCATACCTTTGTCCACCGGCACAGCTTCACTCCAGAATGGCTTCCTATCAACTTATAGCCTGAAAACAAGAGGTGAATCAAACCATCAGTTTTAATCTGCAGTAGCTGATACATGAAACAATAAAGAACTGCACAAAATTAAGCATCTTCATTCTCAGTGCTGCTCCTCCCTGCTGGCACAAGAAGGACACAGCAACGAGGTGCCCATGCTCACCCACCTGACCCTGTGAGCCCATGCACTGAGCCAACACGTGGTCATGCAAGGGATCTGGTCAATGGGAAGTGTTTTTCTCCCCACAGGATCTATTTGTACTGCTCGGTTCTGTTTGAATCAATGGAAGGGGCTCAGGACTGCATGGAACAGGTATGGGACACCTGCACTGACCCCAAGGGTTGGCACATGGACCCAGCAGCACATCAGAGCAAGCCTGAGGCACACACATCATCCCAAGCAGCACAAGGGTGAGGAAAGCACTGAGATGGAGGGCTAAACGTGAGCCCAAGCACCAACAGCTCAGCAGATTTACCACCCCTACCTCTGGGGCACAGCCCTGGTGAACAGCTCTGCAGGCAGCTGCTCCCCACACCTGCAGGAAGCTGGTCTCACACCATTTCCCAGCCAAAACCAACAGAATTTTATTTATTGGCCCACATGGATTAATTCCACAGTATTCATTAAGCACTAAGTACTGTTATTACCCAAACTGCTTGAGTTAGGTTATTTAGCTCTTTGGAAAAAAAAAAAGAAAAAAAAAAGAGTACTTAGAGACCAATACATCTGAAGGATTAAAAAATACACAAATCAGCATAAAAATGTGAGGGATTGGAGAGCCTCACAGTGCTGTTCACACTGCAGCACTGACATGTCAGCATGGCCTGGCTGCCCAGACCAGCACATCTCCACCAGCAGCAGGAGGCTGATGCTTTCATTAACACTTCCAAACAAAATCATACTTTAGGTACCCAGCATCCCTCCTGCCAGGGCAGGGACCCCCTGCCCCTTTGCCCACTTTAGGCTGTTTAGGGACTGATGGCTGCACTAAGAGAGGCTGCAAGGACTTCAGGCTGCCCCCAAGAGCTTCATCTGCCCTCCAGCTCCATAGGAGCAGGTGGTACTTCAGACTTCAGCCCCTGAACGAGCAGACCTCAAAACCCTGCATGCACGTTCAGGGTTAAGCAAACTCAAGATAAGCAGCGATGCAAGCCAACAAGCCTTGACATTTTACATCCTTTCCTGGAAAAGGAACTCTAGCCAGAGCTTCTCACTTGGAAGTGATGCTCTGCAAAGCCTCAGGTGACACTGGGGACGCCATCTACGACTGGATGCAACCCAGTGGACCACATAGCAGCTTCCAGCCGACCCCTGCCTGAGAACTCAGCACACAGAGCTGCATCCTATTATCTCTTCCCATTCTAGATCTCTCTTACATGTTTCTCCTGCAGTTTTCCACAAACAGCCTTGCTAATCCCAACTGACACCTCTCTGTGTCACTCAAACTCATGTCCCTAAAGGATCAGATGAACACAGAGAACAGCAATATGTCCCTCTGACACAGCTGCCCCAGCCAGGCTTTGTGCTGCTATCAGCCACCACCATCCTCTATTTCCCACAACCCAGCAACAGCATCCATAGAAGATTATTCTCTTGTAGATCACTTGTCAGCAGAAGTAACACGGCTGCTTTGAAACAAGCATTAGTTTAGAGTTAAACAGGAAATAGGGTACGCTTGCCCAAATCCACTGAGCTGTTCAAGGGAAGACAGGAGGCATCTGAGCTGAGCACGGTGCCAAACCCCACAGCCCAAAGCTGCAGCACTCTCTTTAAGTTGATCAGATCTACGTCCAGCACACGGAGTGCCCGCAGCACCTTGTAAAGGCCAATGTTCAACACCAAACCAGAGCCTTACAAACTTCAGCCAGCTTCAGCAATACAAAGAAGCTTACTCACCCTATGTGCTGCTGCCAGGAGTCACAGCTGTGGTTACTGGAAGAAGCCACACATTTGCAGAACTTCTTATGAGCACTGTATGAAGTGCCTGAACTCAGCTCTTCATTGCACAGGGAGCATTGGTGGGAGCATGGTTACCCTGCTAAGCACTACAGCAAGCTGCACACGAACGTTCAGATCAAGTATCAGTGACAAAGCCTGACTCTCTGCACATCTACTGCAGGTGAGCAAAGTTCCTTTGATTTGATGAGCTCGTTTCTTGAAGTATTTAACTGCTGGCTTGCAACACAGGCAGCAAAGCAGCTTGAAGAGCTCTAAGAAAAATGGAAAGGGTTATGTGGGAACCAAAAGTGCTGAGTTTCAAATCAGCCATGGGAGAAAGCAAGACAGAGAACCAGGCAGAGCCTTCTCACTCTGTTTCCAGGGCTCACAGAACACCATCTACTGCTTAAGAGCAAACCCAAGAAGTATTACTTGTAAGCAATAACAAACAAGTGAATATTTGGATGCGACACCTTCCAAACAACACAATGTGTTTTTTCAATCTGTGCATATTCAAATCCTAAGGCTCTACAGCATCTCTCATATTCGAAACGCTCATTATTACTTCACCTGTAAACTCTACTCGTGACTAAAGGCACAAGAACCCCAGATCGTAAGTCTATTTTAGCTGATCCCACACTAGATAATAAGTGTTGAATGGCCAAGACACTCACCAAGCTTCGCTGAAATTCAGTGTCACTATCACAAAAATTTGAATTAAGTTTTTAAACAAGCTTTTGGGTGAAATTAGTTTCATCAGGCAATAACACAAGGCCAATAAACATTTGGTGACTGCTTGCCCTGAGAATCCAACCCAAGTTTAATAGACCACAGGCAGACTTTTAGCTGAGATGGCCACTGTTGCAGATGGCGAATGAATTATCATTAGTGTAAAACACGTCTGCAGCTGTTTAGGATCATAATGCAACTTCAACTCCATCATGTAAACAGTTGGAAAGGTTCATTCTCCAAAATCCAATCCACTGTGTGAAAAAGTGCACCTGCAATGGTCACGCTACACAACTTGAGACTCCCCCAGCTATCACAGAACCACAGAATGGCCTGGGTTGAAGAGGAGCACAGTGCTCATCAGTTCCAACCCCCTGCTGTGTGCAGGTCGCCAACCAGCAGCCCAGGCTGCCCAGAGCCACATCCAGCCTGGCCTTGAATGCCTGCAGGGATGGGGCATCCACAGCCTCCTTGGGCAGCCTGTTCCAGTGCCTCACCACCTGAGTGAAAAACTTCCTCCTCATATCCAACCTAAACCTCCCCTGTCTCAGTTTAAACCAATCCCCCTTGTCCTATCACTACCCACCCTCATAAACAGCCCTAACAGCTATCCTGACACATCAGCGTCCAGTGGAAAACCAAAGGCACCTTACCTTTCAGAACAGCCCCCTACACTAAAAGCTTCCTTCAGCTGAAGCCTTTGAAAGCACAGAGCAGAAGATTTAATTATGAAAGAATGAAGCAGATGACTGGCTGAAAAATCCCCCGGAGGTGCAAAGCCTTTGCCACGCTCCTCTGAGAACGCAGCCACTGCACGCCTGCTAAAAGCCAATCTGATGTCATATTATGCTTCAAAAACCCAAATGACTTTCACAAAGCTTGCTTCTGAGAAACAAGTACTGCACAGTACTGACAAACCAGCACAGATCTACCAAGCCATCTCCTTCAATAAGTCTGTTGGAAGCTGTATTATCTGTTAAACAGTGAAGAAAAGGGAACTCCAAACCAGGGCAATGCTTACAGGAAAAAAATTCCCACTTCTGTGTTGTTTTGCACGAGAGCTGGTTAACAGGTCAGCAACACAGCAGCAATCCATCAGCTCCGCTCGAGGGACCGCCCCAAAAGCTCTCCCACAGCTGCTGCACTCGGGCCACCACTGCAGGCAGTGATCTGATTAAAGCTGGAGAACGAGCAAGAAAAACACGAGTGTGGTTTGTGAAAGGAACCTGCTCACATTTCATCAGCATTTTATGCTGAAGTAGAATTGGGATCTGGGAAGTAGAATTTCTCTGATGGTCCAAGCATGGCTGGAAAGACCTCCTGTTTTCTGTCCCAGGATCAACTCTGCAGGCTTTTGTTGGTGCTGGTTTAAAAACCTCCTCTGAAATGGAAGAAACTGCTCTTAAAAAGTACCACAGGCTTGGGAGCTGCAGGAAGGTTTTGCCTGCAAGTTCTCTTTCCTTCTCCAAGCTGGTGAGAAAGGATTGCAGGGCTGTACCTTACATACACAGAAACACTACATTTCACACCAAACTTTGTCCACTTCTATCAGTGGAGCTGCTGAAGTGTCACGTACGATGAGAAGGATGTGGAGGAGCACAAAGAACATGTTGATTTTTTGTTTATTTATTTAACTTGCAACAAAAGGCTGCTGAAGTTGCTGGAAGAATTACTGCTGCCATGGTAGGCAAACAAACCTGACCCGCTGTCATGAAAGTGGAACCAGCAAAGCCCAAGGACAGCAATGCCAGCAGCTCTGCGAGTCCAGCACCAACAGCTGAGAGCCAGCAAACACTTCTCACTTCAACTGGGATGTCCATTGTAACCCAAGAGCACATTTCACTACAGAACTGCCAAAGCTTCCAATGCTTAAACGCGTTATTTCTGATCAAATTATGATTTTTATGACCACTGGGACCATTAGTATTTTCACCCGCAGCAGCTAGTACTGAGCAAAAACAAAAAGCTGCCAGCACCTGACACCTTTGACAAGGAATGGTAAGGCAGACTACTGGCAGAGCTGTTGGAAAGCATTTGCCACAAATGACTCATGTTGATGTCCTCCAGCAGAAGCAGCTCCAGCAGGGCACACCTTAGAAAAGAACACCATGGGCATAAAGGCATGGCAGCTCATTCCATTTTAATCAAACCCCAACAAAAATGCTCCTGGGACCTCCTCTCACCCAAGAGAAGATGGAGAAATGAGATGCCCATTCCTTGCCTGGATAGTTTCATTAACTTCCACACTGGCTTTGCTACTCCAAGCAAAGAGCAGCTGTCTCCTATCCCAAAGGGGGCCTTTGTAGCTTGGCAAACATCCACCTCCATCCACTAAAACAGCCAGAAGAAAAAGAACAAGCCAGCTACAGCCACAAGCCCCCTTCCAACTGCTCTCAAATGCTGCGCAGATAAAGACCTGCAAGGCAAAGCTCATCCAAAGTCCTGAACAGCAAAAGATCCCTTCATCTCCAGGATGCTGGGAAGACAAGCTCCACAAGGAGGAAAATCCTTTTTCTGGCTGGAAAGCAAGCAAAGCAAGACACAATATGATGGGACTCCTGAACAGGGCATCTCAAAGAACCAGCCATGTGTCCTACACTGCCTCAGCCAACAACCTCAACTCCCTGGTGGGCCAGGGCAGCAGCTGCAGCACCAGGATCTCAAGCTTACTTGAATATAGCCTTACCTCCTTCATCGTAATGGATTTAATTTCAAAGACCAGTACTCTCCAAATGTTAGGTAAGATCAGTGCACTTCAAACACGAGTGAACTTACACTCACACTTCTCTAGTATACCTGGGTAACTCCAACTCCCGTGATCACACACACAGGAAGAATCAGGCCCACTGATAAAGGCTGAGCTTTGTCTACCCTGCTGCTGCTAAGTGCACCAGCAAATTAGCACTGCAATCAGCTCATCACCAAGCTCTCTCCAGCTTCCACACTGTGGGACTTCAGCATCCTCTGGCTCCTGGATTCTTCCTCCACCACGCATTCTCCATTTATTTACAGGGACTTTAAGGAAATACAAGAAAATTTAGCAGGCTTAACTTTGCCTGGTTTCAGGCATTACATTTACCCTGATCACAGCTATTCACAAAAGAAGAATGTTGTATTTCACAAATTGATGTTTAAATCTTCCCGTGGGTAGCAATTGAAGTCTCTGGTTCCTTTCAGGGACTGCACCAGCAATACCCACCCCTGACCCAGCTGTGAGCTGCTAGTGCCACCTGCAGTATCAGAGCTCCACGTAAACGACACTGAATCCCAGCACTGCCTGCCAACATCTCAGTGCACAGCCTGCAAAACAAACCCCAGCAACACCAATCTCTGGGCAATGTCTCTGCAGCAGATCTCACTTCCAACGCCAGGATGCAGAGCTCGGCACAGCCAACCAAGCTGAGGCAATGAGGAAAAAAATAATCAGTAAGGGGCAGCAAAAGCCATCAACCAACTACTTTGAAAGCTGATCTCAAGCAAGGTCAATAAGCACTTGAAAAGCCCAGCCCTCAAGTTTCTTCTGAAGTCAGCTCCTGATTTTCAAAACATGCTGAAAAACACAGATAAAAGCTTATCTTTGCATCAAACAGCAAGTCAAAGCGTGACAGAAGTGGTTACTGAAGTAGTCCCATCTACTTCAGATGCAAGCTGTTCCTAACAGCACTTGCCTTCGGATACGAGCAAAACTGAGATATCATGGACACCGTGGTGCTAAATTCAAGGCACACTTAAGCAGTAAAGACAGCAACCCAACTGCAGCTTGGGGAAGCAGAATGATTTCTTCAATGCCAGTGGGGTCAGCTTTTGGGAAACATTAATCCAATCCTGTTGCATCAGTGCCTACCACAAAACTACAAGTATTTAGAAAAGAAAGAAGCAAGGACCTGCTGAGTGTGAGCAGATTAAGAAGAAAAATACAGATTTCAGCCCGGCTAGGATTGTTTCACAAACCTACAGGCCACTGCAGAAAGCAAATGAGAACATCAGTTAGGCTGCGCCTACTAATCACCACAGGAAACACTTGCCTGAAAGGTTTGCTTCTATTTTCAGTTCATTTCATGACATTTACCTAAACAGATGAAGCAGCAGGAGCACACTGCCAGCCTCTCTCCAGCTATACTTGTTACTGTGGGTATTAAGTGGCTCGTGCCATATTTGTATTTTATGCAAGACTGAACAGTGATGGGGAGGAAATCAGCATCTTCTCACAGCACAAGACTGGCTATGACTTTCAAAGCAGCAGCTGTTACAGAGGACCTTTATGAAGGTATTTGCAGGCAGCCAGCCATAAGGGCCTCCAGCTGCACCATCCAACATTTCAGGTTATATCCAGCGCTGCCTTTGAATTCCAGCTGAAATGAAACTATTGTTTAAGCAATATTCAGTTTACCTACAAGGCAGCATGCTAAGTTTGTCTGAAGGTGATTAAGAAGTGTTACGGGGGGCTGAAGAGATGCTGCTCAAAGGCAAACTCCTGTTACACAACCACAGCTCAGAAAAACAGCTTTCTTGTGAATCACCACCAGTGGTTTTGCTTTCTCTTGGGCTAATTATGCCCTTAGGGATAATGCTGAACAGAAACTGAACCTGTACCCAAAGCAGCCAGTTGATTCATAAATTAGGTGATCTGACTGTATCACACTTGTTATTTTCAAGGGACGGTGCTGAGGGAAGAAGCGAGTTTCATTTTATTTTTTACAGCTTCATAAGACTGCCCTGGAGTGTTTTACCTGCAAAAAAAACAGCTATGACATAAAAAGAGAAGAAAAGCAGATTGTTTTCTTCACTGCTCAGCAACTGCTAAGGAACGATGCGAGGAGCAGAAGAAAGGAAAGGAGGGATGCGTTCACAAAGGTGGTAGCAGCTGAAATTACACACAATAGTTTTCAAGTCTTTTAAACTGCAGATTTAGGTAAGTGGACCCTCATGCAGCACAACCACTGCTGGCACCACCCTGGATGCCAAAGGCAGGCAGAAATATATACTTACAAAATAGAGTTCATGTGATCAATGAATTCCTGCGCACGGAATATCAGAGATCTGAGTAACCTGGAGAACCTGCCTTTGTGTCAGAAAGTTACAGCAGGAATGCAACCTTCCCTCCAGCACTATTTTTGATTTTTTTTTACAACAACCACTTTTGTACAGCACTAAAACACCAACATTTCATCCACCCCCCAAAACCGAACCCGTGATGCCTGGATCAGAGCAAGGCAGAGCATCAAGCAATCCTGTGACACCCCCTGAATAACAAAGAGCCAACTGAGCACTGCACCCCAAGAAGAGCACTGGGCAGGGTGCACCCATACCCAACAGATCAGTGCCACAGCACCTCCTCATCTCCCCCCTCAGGGCTCTTCTGTACTGATACAGGAGCTGAGGGAGCTCAGCACACCCTGCAGGCTCTCAGAACAGGACCCTGAAGCAGCCAGATGCTGCCATCCCTGCTCACCATTCCTAGCAGCCGTGCCTCTGACCCTGCCAGCCAGGCTCACCGACCCTCCCAATAGCCCTGAAGGCAGAAGGATCTGTCTTCCTGGCCATACAGTGCACAAATGGAGGCCTGCAATGCTCCTCGAGCCGCTCTGCAGCACGGTGCACCTGCCAATACAACACAGCCTTTGGCTCCTGCAGCCCTGCACTGGCCCTGACCAGCAGTGATGCAGCTATGGACAAGAAGATGAGGCAAAGTTACTGCCACCCTGTGCTGAGCTCCATTTTAAAGAGGCTTTTGCTGGGTTCGGTCATTCAGCCTGCAGATTTAAAGAACAGCTTTTTATTTAAAGTTTATGAAAATAGAAAGTGAGCAAATATGCCAGACACTTGATGGGCAGAACAACACTAGTCACATACAGATGCTCAGGCTGAAGAACAACTGAAATCCTGGGGAGCACACACTGTGATCCCCCCAGCTGCAGCACAGGGGTGCTCACATCACCTTCCCCTGCCCTTCTCCCAACTTTACTCACAGCTGACAGCCCTGCAGTTCAAAACCCTCAGCCTGCTCCTCTCGTGCTTGCCATTAAGTTTCAGAAAAATGCACCAGTTCATCAACGCTGCTCTCTGCAGCTCATTGGTTGAATCACTGAGCAGACTGCTGGTTTGACAGATTCTCTTTTCTGAGAAGCTTTAGTAGCAGAAGTTTGAAGTTTAGATAAAAGTAGATGACTAAATGCAAGACGGAAACAAAGGTGATTCTCTACCAAGCCTATCCTAAGGAAGACAGAGACATGCAGGTTTATCTTCTCCCTCAAGCTGACAGCAGAAGTATTGCACCAGGTGATCTCAACACGTTAGCGTGCATCATGCTGAGATGCACTGCATAGCTTTAGATTCCCCCCCCAGAACAACGAAGCAGACAGCCCTAGACTAAGCTGTGCTGCTAGGCTCTAACCAGGGGCAGGACTGGCAGTTCCATCAGCAGCTTCCTCCAACAGAAGCAGTCTCACTTGCTCTGTTAGAATTCCATCACCAAGCCTGGTCCAGCACTCAGGCTCACAGAACCTCACCTTGTTTTGTGAGAGCATCCCTCAGGGCTGCAGTTATCATTTCTCTCCTTTCACCCGCCTCCTTCCTCCCAGAGGTCTCTCCAAGCAAGCTCATTCCAGCATCTCCATCCTCCAGCTCACGTTCTCTCTGTTTGAAGACAGTAACAGACACTTAAATTCAATCTCATATTATTTCTGGGACAGATCAGGGAAGACAGACATCAGTGCAGTGATTTAGACTGCCCTAGGAGCTGTGCTCTCTACCAGTCACCCCCAAAGGACAGCCAAGAGCACCATCAACATCTGATAATCACCAAAGACCCTGCAAGAAAAGGCTGCTCCCCCTGAGCAGTCAACTCCACACAGTGAGCTGCTGCATCCCACACATCTGGCTTCCAATGCACCTTTATAAACATGCTTAAACTCCTGGAGTTTACTTAAAAGAAAGAAAACAACACAAATACAGGAATACCATGTATTAGCATAAGTTAAAGGAGAAACAAACAAATCCCAGCACGTAAGAAAAGCGTGAGTCTGCCACTATGTAAGTGTCACTTCTGAGACACTATGGGTATTTATTGCTTTATGTCTGCACAAAGAAGCATGAAAGTGGAAATAATTACTTTGATATTTCATGCAACTTGTAATCTGTCAATTCTTTATGGCTTTTTTTTTTTTTGAAGCATTAGAGAAGTTATGGATAAACAACACAGACCAACAGAGGACATTCTGTTTCTGCAAAACAAGCCATTCAACATCCAAGTCTCTTTTGTGCCAAAGTCATCAAGAAGTTCATGCAAACGCTCCCGTGCTTCCAGTTTGAGTTCACCCACCTCAGCATCACTAATGAAAGCAGTGCTCCTCGCTTCCCCACCTGTGCTCTTTGCACAGAGGCAAGCACCCCAGCCCCATCACTGACCCACATCCCCCAGCATCACAGCCACACGTCCCTTAAACCCAGGGATGGGGATCCCATGGACCACCCTGTCCATGAGGAAACTCTTCCTAACGCCCACTGTAAGCTTTCCTGCTGCAGCTCCAGCCTGCCCCCTCCCACCCTCACTTGCAGACCCAACAGATCAACCCTGCAGCCTCCTTTCAGGCAACTACAGAGAGCAATGAGGTCTTCTCTTAGTCACCTTTTTTCCAGACTCAACAACCCCAAGATGCTTCACTGGTAAAATATTAATATGGCTGGAAAAGCCTCGTGCATAAGGGAGGAAAGAGATAAAATCCTCAGCTATTAATTCTTAAACAAAGAGCTTCTCCCACATCATTTAATCCAGAACTAGGCACAGCCATCCATTTACAAAGGAAGGGCACTATGTCAGCACAGATTCATTAGCTATCCAAAGAAAAACACCAGGCAGGATTTCTGAACAGATGCATCCTGGCATATCTACTCCCCAATCTCATGCCAGGTTAATTCCCCCAGAAGAACTCAACATGCATTATGTAGAACATCATAATATTAAAAACACAGCGATTCACTTAACTACAAATAAGATATCCTATCCAAGGCAGCCTTCAGGAGAAGTCCTTCTGAATTAAAGGGCTGGCATTTCTACCTGCCTGCCGTGCTGCAACTGCAACAGCAGAGAAAAAGCACCTAAACATGAAAAAACAAATAAATAAAATTGCCTCGCTGGCAAGGCAGAGGCATTTATTTCAATAATCATCTTCCACTCAGAGATGCTGTTAATATATTTTTTTCCCTTTCATCCTGATGCGAAAGGCTGTAAACAAAACAATCATCTGTTTTCCTCTGATCCGCAGCACCTGACTGGCTCTGCCTGGCAGGCGATGGGCTTTAGGCATTCACACCCCAGTGAGTTTTACTTATTTGCTTAATAAACCTTTCATATCTATTATTTAGGGATCCAACGCAGAGAATGAAGTTAAATCTGCACAGAGCAAACTTCTCTAGTCGCAGTAAATCTAAAGCAAGTTACTATCTTTCCCTAACAAATCAAGCAAGCAGTGACAGGAGCCAGCTCCTTGTGTCCTTGAAATACCTCCCTGCTAGGAAACTGCAATCCCACCCTCCCTGCACTCAAACACAGCACCCACAGTCAGAAAGAAGCAGGAATCAATCCCAGTTTCTGGCAGACTTGCAGCCCAGTGCAGCTCCATGTGCCCAGCAGGATTTACCCTGCCCTACACAGGAGCTGTCTGAGATCTCACCACATTTCCCATTTTATTACATCTAATGCTTTCCCAACTAGGACTGTGGGCAGGAAGAACGCAGGAAAAAAGGCAAATTGCATCAACTCCATGCAAAAGAAGTCTTCCCTAGGCTAAATTATGTTTTTAGCCTCATTGCTCTATTCACGTGCCAGAGCTGAAAACAACACGTTCCCTGAAAAGCTTTTACTCCAGGAAGGAAAACAGTCAGAATACAGCTCAATTCTGACTGAGCTTGTTTCCTACTTAACCTCCCCTGGACAAACACAAGGCAACCCCAGCCTTGCCCTGACTGCATCATCTGCATCATCCTGCATCATCCATCAGGGCCTCCTCCAGCTCC
Source organism: Tympanuchus pallidicinctus (assembly GCF_026119805.1). Lineage (NCBI taxonomy): Eukaryota > Metazoa > Chordata > Aves > Galliformes > Phasianidae > Tympanuchus > Tympanuchus pallidicinctus. The sequence goes on from NW_026294741.1 coordinate 9,099,208, forward strand.
TAACATGTGAAAGGTGCACACATTAAGAAAACAGTCATGCATCAGGGGCAGCAGACAAGAGAAATGGAGCTGAAGCTAAGGGAAAATTGTTGGCAAGGTTATCGAGGAGAGGCAGCCTGGCAATGGTAGCACGACTGGCTGAGGGGAACGGTTAAATGAAGTGTTAAAGCTCATGAATGAAGAGCTAAAATCCCAAGCAGAGCTCTGGGAGCAGGAGCAAGGGAGCATTTACAACACTTAGAACAGTTAGAACAGATTTCCCCTCATGCAGTCCCAGCCATTGGGGCATTACAGTTTTCCTGGCAGAGCAGCCTTCCCACGAGGCCAAAATCTGAGCAGAAGGTCCAGCACAGGGTGTCAGCTTGCATCAAAGCTCTGAACAGGGACAGAGCAGGACTGCTGCTCCAGATTCCAAGTGCTGACTGTCCTAACCAACGAACTGAACTGCAGTTTGCTCAGCCCGTGGACTGAGGATATCTAGCTGCTGTCAGTTATCACTAAGAATTGCCCTGAGCATTCCTCAGAGAGCACAAAAACGGGCATTAGGAACTCGGATTGAGTCATCAGTGAACCAGCACGCACCCTAACAGCAAGGAAACCTCATTAAGAATAGCTGCTGGTGTCTATATAATCACAGGTTACGTACCCACTGCATACATCACTGCCCAGTTAGGCATGCGAGGCTGAAGTGAAGCAAGAAAAAGAAAAAGCAGACAGATGGAAAGCAGAACATGACAGCCAAGGAGCAGGGAGCTCAGCAATTCATTCCTCTGCCCTGGATTGAAGCAGGAGGAGGCATGATCAAAACCCCCACGAATCTTCAGTGAAGAACCAAGCAGGAGTTTGTCCATACCTGCTTTACTGTGCAATGCCACAAGGTCCCCTGCACCATTCCAAGCAGCAGGTACCACTCAAAATGCTATTCCAACAGCCCTGCAGCTCAATCCCATCCATGCCCATTTTCTTGCAGGTTCAGCATCGGAATCTTCAGGGATAACACTTCCCAGAATGTATGCACATATGCAGGGCTGCAGAAGAGATTTCGGGCTTGCTTCACAGAGCTGTAATATCACTGCTGTGCTGTAGGGAAGGCTTTTTACAAGCTGTAGTTAAACCAAGCCTCCATTTCACACGCTGCTTTATGGTTCTGTCAACATTTGTTGGAGTTGGGAAGCTTCATTGGACACGCCGTAAAAACGACTGGTTTTCAAAGCAAACAAGAATCAAAACTAAAAGAAATGTGTCTGTTTCCCCCGAAAGGGAGTAGTTTATATTTGAAAACCGGGACATATATTCACATTTTTATTCCTTTCTCCTGCACTACAAGAATCAAAACTAAAACCTAGGAAACAAGATTTAACAAGCATCCTGAAACACCCAGCAAGACTTTCAGCTGCAGCCCATTTTGCTTTCTCACGCAGAACAGAGTACATATTTTCATAGAATTACCAAGGTTGGAAAAGACCTCCAAGACCATCCATTCCAACCTTCATCTACCACCAATACTTCCCCACTACACCACGTCCCTTAGCATCTCGGCACAGTTTGGATACTTCTTTTCAATGGCTCTGTAGAAGATTTCTCCGTTCCATTTCTTTCTTTTCCTTCCAGTTCAGGACTAAGGAAAGGACATTTCATGCCATCACCCATCTTTCAAGCAGCCAAGACACCGCACGCTTTCCTTGCTGGGAGCCCCAGACACAGCTCCCATCCTGGATTGCTCTTCTCAGGAAAGCCACTTGGCCCAAGACTGCAGGAAAGCTTGTGATCAGCTAACTGGAGAGCAGCAAGGACAGATCCTATTTGCACTTCTGCTACTTCCCCAAATAGGAGCCATATGCAAGTCTTTCAAGCACTCAATTAACAGCTCTGGCCTGTAATCTGTTCAATGATTTGCATTAGCCAGCTTTTTGGGACTGTCAGACCAAAGGACACAAGATTATAATAATTATAATCTTACAAAGAATACCTGATTAAACCCAAACGGAAATTGCTTGGTTTCCACTGTAATTAATCTTTGTTAACTGTAAGAAAATATAAACCTGACACCCAAAGCCCTGCTCAGCATCCTTCAAGACCAAAGCCCCACTTTCCAAAGTTAGGAGCTGCTTGGCACTCCATCCCAGTCACGGTGACAGCTGGGTTGAAACAACCCTCTGCACACAGATATTGGCCAACACAAATACAGACCCAGGCTGCCCACTCTGGAGCCACAGCACTTCTGCCCGTGCCAGTAGCCAAAAGGATGAAGCTTTCCCCACGAAAAAGCTTAGCCATGCTATTAGCAGAAAAATCCACAGCGTGGCTTGGCACACACCTAAGCAGTCTGTGCACGCTGTGAGGCTCATCTAGCAGAGCACAGATGCACACACAGGACCTAACACCTTACTCCAACACGCTCCTTTGGCAGCAGATGCTGTGCTCCAAGCCATCACTGCGCTCATCGCTCCTTGGATACAGCAGCAACATCAACAAGCCACCTCCTCCTCACTTCTCCCAGCAATTACCATCAGCAAATAATCATTCTGTGCATTGATTTGTGGACTTCAGCTGTGTTATTTGTCTGGCAAGAACCTCAGAAAATGCACGAGAAAGAAATACCTCGAGAAACACAGCAAAAAGTTGGTGGGAAATGGTAAGCAGATGGGCTGGGCTGCTGCAGGCCAAGCCTGATCACCTCCAGCGACAGACAGAGAACAGAAAAGGCTGCAAATAAAGAGAAAGCTCAATACTCACAGGGACTTCCAACTTCCAGCCCGTTTTGTATCTTTATATCTAACAGCTCTGCCTCACTACCCACTTATTGACTAATTTATAACAGACAAAAGAGCAACAAGGGGTATGGGATCTACCAACCAGCATAGAAATAAGGCTCTTTATTCCTAGACCTCAGAGCTCTCTACAGAGGCTCATCAGGGAGAGACAGTGAGACTGCCCAGGCAGAGGTAACCTTTACCTGGTGGAAAAGGGAAGAAAAATGCTGTACTCCCAGGATTTACAAGTTAAAGTCAAGCCTCAAAATCTCTTTTGCTTGTCTAACATGAAGAATTACAACATATTAAGACATAAAGAAGAAAGACTTAAACACAGGAAGTGGAGAAGGTGAAGCGTCCCTGGGCCTGATTTCAGGGCTAGAAGCAGCCCCTCAGCAATTAAATACTAGTTATTAAAGCTCATTTCAAAAGCTGAGATCACTCTGAATTCCAAGCCAGTGTAGCAGAGGTCAAAATCTGGCCCAGAGACTGGTGAAAATAAGAGCACATTTCCCCCTCTCCCAATGCATCCCTCACCCATTAAAAGTTAGAACAACTTTTTGGGGATCTCTGAAGGCACCCATCATTTTTAACTGTTTCTACATCCGGCAGTTCAGCAGTCTGCCTTTTTCAACTCAGGCAGAACACAGCTACCAGCTTTTGCATGCTCTAGGATCATCTGCTTGTAATGAAGTCACACGCAATATTTTCTGTAAACCCATCAGTAAGCCTTAAAACTCACTGCCTCACGTCAGGCCTGGCTCCAACCAACGTCATTAGAAGTTTCCTCTCCCACAGAGGGCTTTTGGGAGGCACCGAGCAAGGCAGTTCCCAGCCCCAGTGATGGTGAACAGCTCACATTAGGATGGCTTTCTTGGAAGAGGAGCCAAAGTAGATGGGAGAAACCTCCCTCACGGCCAACAGATGCAGCACCTTGCAAGCTTCTTGAACAGACTCTGAGATATACCTTCTTCCCTATGAAGTCAACCTGAGCCTTGTTCTCACACCCTCCCCCCTCCTTTGTATTGATGTTCAGAATGTGACTATCAGCACCATTAAGCTTTGGTTTGGAAAACAGGAGCATTCATCACTGAGCTGTGCCAACAAAACATGCCTATTTGATTACTTCCAGCCCATCCAAAAAAATTAGATTATTATTATTATTACTCCTCATGCTGCAGTTTATAAACATGAAGGTTAATAAAGCCGTTTCATTCCCTGGGAACTAGTCTAGATTGATCTGCCTTTCCAGTTTATCACCATCTCCCAGCTGTGGGAGATAATCTACATTAAGAAATGGTGTCCCTGTGATTAATTGCAGTCTTGCAGGCCACAAACATACCCATTAGATTGCACATTTCACTGGTAAGTGTATTTCAGGGTGCATCAACTTTGGATGACAGCAGAAGCATACCACAACTACACAAGAGTCCATTTGTTACAACACGAACCACTGCCTTCTGCTGCCGCATAAAAGCACCTGTAGAACAGGTCAAGACTTCCAACCTAAAGAAAAAAACCAGGCTGGAATAAATAGATACAGAAGACATCCAGGAGTTAACCAGCCTGTATCTGCAGTCACCAGTCATCAGGGCCCTGGGAAACACAGCTGCTGAGCTTGGATTGACCTCCCAGCCCTCCTTGGGCCACGGCTGGAGTCCACTTCTGGACTGTCATGCTCAAGCACTTCCCTTTATGGAACTGTAGGTGCCTTCTGAACTGAACCAGGTTTGTGCTCTGGTCAGAATCCCACTAAGCATCATCTGCAACAATTTCCTGTGGTAGCAAGCTTCAAAAACTGAAAAACTTAGAAAAATGTGCTGCATTCCAGCAGCTATTAAACAGTCATTAAGCGATAGAAAATGATTTGATAAAGAGTGAAGTTCCCCTTCATACTAAATCATCATTTTATACATTTGAATGATTCCCTTTCAATACCTCCTTCTGCCAGCTTTTTGGCACAGTGTGTAGAAGTAGCACCTTAAACCTCGTGTCTGCATTCCCAACTCAAAAATCCATCTCTTCTCCGGTGCACACAGTGCAACAGCTACCACTATACTCAGCAGGTGGGTTCTGCCATTCACCTCATAAGCCCTGGATCTCAGCTGATCCAAACAAACTGCAAAAACCCAAAAAACCCAGGTAAAACACAAAGCTGTGACATGCAAGAATGCAACAGCCATCAACACATACACAAAACAAGCTGCAAAACAGCTCTGCCTGGGTTTCTATCAAGTCAAGTAGCAGGAAATGAACACAGCATTAAATTAAGATCACCTGCAGAGATTGGAGTAAATATCTTTTAGCTGCACTTGCTACTACAGCCCCACTTTGCTATCCCATAATAGCAGGTCAATGAGCTACAGCTTTTCATCCATCTTGCCTGCTAGTGATCCTCACAAATGGCAGCACGCCTGCGAAGGCCAAAAGATGGATCCTAGAACATTCCAACAGATGAACTCTGTCAGAGTAGGAGGTTCTGCCTCACACATCTCCTGCATGCAGAGGAGTTAATACACAACACTGGAATCCAAAAGGAAAAAAAAGCACACTGGAAATTGCTAGGCATATTTCAAACCCCAGTCACACCGCATGTGAAGTGTGATACAATCCTGGAACACCCACACTTGAACGCAATGGCTTCTACACAGGTGATGCAGAGACCTGTATGTACCTGCCTCCAGAAGCAAAGATCACTGCAGCAACAGATGACATCAGTGTAAAGAATGTCAGAACAATTTCACACTGCTCAGCATCCTGAGAAAGAATCAGTGACCAAAAGGGACAACGCAACCCAACTGAAAACAAGAACCTCTCATTGCACAAATTCATAGATACTACAGTGAGGTAACTTCAGAAAGCCAAAAATGCACTGCATTTGAACAACTGTCCCTCCCAGCCTGGGAGCAAAACTGCCCCAACGCAATGAATTACTTCCACAGACACAGATCATCCTGCTCCTTCTTACCAAGTCTTCAGCACTTATTTTCATTAGAGTAAATAACTGCACCTGTGGGATCTTTTTTTTGTAATTCAAGTGTTCACATGAGCCTGTTGGCAAATGCATACATTCCCCAGGAGATTCACCACTGAGACATTGTTCTTTCTCCCAGCTAATGCTATGGATAGCCATCAGGTCAGGCTCCCTCATGAAATATTCACACAGCTCTACTCTGCTGTCATTCTGGAAACAACACACCTGTCCAAGAAGGCTGAAGACTTACATTGAAGTCATCACTGAAGGCTGTTTCTCCATTACCTGCTCAAGTTACAGCAACGTGAAACCAGAAGTGTAGATCACAAGGTAAACTGCAGGTAGGCAGGTCAGCCAAGCAAAACAGGGCCACTTAACAAGAACTGCACCATTTAGAGTTTCAAAACAAATCCTAGGACAAGTCCTAGGGTAGTGCAATGCAGAGACAAAGAAAAGTTGATCTGCAGAGGCCTTCGTCACATCAGCTGATAACAACTCACATTCAAAGCAGCCAGAACACTGCTATGCAGAAGAAAAGTGCAATTTCCAATCCTCACCACGGTCCCACATAGAGATTTACACTCTAAGAATTGACAACCTGCAGAAGTAAGAGGGCAGTGCTCAGCTGTCAGGGCAGAACATCTCCTGTGATAAGACAGCAGATGGGAACACTGCAGCTTGCAGCTCCAGATAAGCACCTGTGCTCAGACAGAAGCCATCTCAGATCAGTGATAGCACCTGGGTCTGAGGCACAGGAACCTGATCTACACACTGGCACTGCTGCTGCAAACACCCTGCAGTCTTACAGCCCTCTCACCAACCAAGGCACCGAGAAAGCTAAGCCTGCTGTTTGAATCACACCAACCAGAGTTGTGGACTTCAATGAAGTCTTCACCTACTTACAAAACCATACAACACAGATTTCACTACATCAGTGAGTGTGAGAAGCTTTAAGCATTTTATCATTGCAGTCACAGCCGTGGTGTTGCTGTATTTCTATCAGACAGGGAGAACTCAAGGCCTAATTTTTCACAGAACTGCTCGTCTCAAATAATCTCTCATGCCTGCTGCTAAGAAAATACAGTTCCCTTTTTGTCACTGACCTCTAGTGGTGAGCACATACAGGAGAAGCACCACCTCACAGCACAGTTACTGTGAACGACGTTGACCCTTTCCCCATCAACAAGAGAAAAACATACTTTTTTCCCCTTGCAGACCACAGCAGGTAAGATGATATTCTGCTGTTCAGGGATGGAAGCTCTCACCCAGCAGGGTGACTAACCCCTAAGCCAGCAGGGCTACTCCTTACATCTGACTTGAAGGCAAGCAGTGGGTTACCTCCCTCCCACTCCACAGAGTAAGGATCAGAGATCCCTGTACTCTCCTTGTAGCTGCCTTCCCTCCCAGGCCTTCAGCTTGCTGTCACACAAGGTTTGCCTTGATAGGGTCCAGCTGTGTAACCTTGGCTCAGGCTTGCTAGGTTTCAGCAAAGCAATGAGTTGTGCAAGGTAAGAAAGGTAAATTAAGGGTTTGTTGAGATGAAATGCAGCACCTGACTTTAGGGCAGTAGCAAGCAAGACACAGAAGATGCTGCAGCAGCCTGTTGCCACCCCACCTGTACTGCTGGCACTCCACTCCCTCGCCATGACATATCAGCACTGCACACACCTGCTTTTCAGCCAAGTATAACAACAGGATTTGCATTTAGACACAGATAACAGTGGCAGAGTTGTACATTCAGATGTGTGATATTCAGGCTCAGAGCAATGGGTTATGCTGCAGCATTTGCTCAGTGAACAAGGTAAAGCCAGTTAGCAAACAACCAAATGCAACATATCTCCAAGTAGGTTCTTTTCTGGGACAGGTTTGTAAACAGTTCGTGTTTAACTACACACTGCAGGTTTGAATCCAGCAGGCAATATTTTAATCAATAACAAAGACCTGGCAGCTCTGTAATTGCTGTGGTAGCAGTACCTTGGCTTTCTTCATGTGACTCATGATTTTGCCAAGATCTTCAACATCTACAACAGAATCTGTGCCTCCAGCTTCCTCAGCATCAGCTTCCTCCTCGCTGGTGGTTTCAAACAACTCTTCAGCCTGCATAAGTGACCAGAGAAAAGAACAGGAATATATCTGCTGTGACAACAGAAAAACATTCACTCATACTAACCAGTGAAACCAAGTAACACTCAATGAAGAGTGCTGAGAAATACACTATAGGCTGGCAATAACTTCTATAAGATGAGATGCCCTTATTTCTAATGATTCAGTAGCACAGAGACCACATGAAACTCCAAATCCATGATGCTGTATCCCTATCTGATCACGTAAGTGATACAGAAGGATCTGATTCCTGCTGGATGCTACAATGATCTCAATGCCTAAACTCCTGCTTCTCTGGGTACCCCTGCCTGAACAAACAGGAACAGATTACAGGCAGCTCTATTTGGGAGGCCCCTGGGATGCAAACAAAGCGCCTGAGCTTCATCACGTTGAAGTGGGAGCAGGTTAACTGCTCAAAGGCTTCATTCTGGTCATAAGACAAAGCAAAGACTGACTCCCTTGGAGCATCTGTCACAACACACCTCCTCTCACTCAGGCAAAAAGCTCCCTCCTCATATGGAAGCCACTCAGTCTAGTCCACACTAGTCACTGGCTCCTCTTCCTGGATTACTTTGCCTGCTATCCCCCATCTCATACCCCTCTCTCCCTTCTACTCCATACTAAAGATGCATCAAGCCTAAGCCCCTCACAGCACCCCTCTGGCCTGCGGAACAGGAGGAGGAAAAGGTCAAATAGCATTTCAATAAGCACACCAGAAATAAGAACCCATAGATTTTGGCTCTACCTCAGTGTTCTCAACCTCTGGCGCTTCACGTTCACGACTTGAACTCTCCTTATTCTGCTTCCCTTGGGATTTGCACTTCCCTTTCTTGCACTTCCCACTGCAGGGCTTCTTTTCCCCTCTGCAGAGGGCCTGGAGACAACTGAGGAACTTGGATTTCCAGGCTTCAAAGTCAGCTTCAATGCTGCCATGCTTGCTCTGGACCACATTGCAGTCCCCCTCGGCACGAGTCATGATACGCCTGGCACTGAGCATCCACAGCCACCTGTCAATATTTCTTCCAACCTGGGATGGGACAGAAATTGGAGAAACTGAATGAAGACCAAGTGAAAACACGCAATTAAGAAAGCAAAGACAACAGAACTGGTGAGCTATAGCGGCTGCAGGACTGCAAGGCGGGGGTTTCTGGACTCCCCATCACCTGCTGACTCAGACTGTGGACACAAGTCAGTCTGAACATCACCACACACCCTCAGGCTTTAATCTGTAAATCTCTGCTATCATGGTTATGTGACAAGTGAGGTATGGGAACTAGCTTGTGAGGGGCTTACTGACATTCCTCATGGCCTGCAGCTATACAAAGATAACGATCCAGTGGCAAGCCATGCTATTTTGCTCCAAGTTAGGAAAAAAAAAAAACCCAAAAACTAAGTATCAGGCTTAGATACCATCATATTTTACTTCAGGAAACAAAATTAAGATCCACAGAATCTAGGAAAACATATGGAAAGTTGAGAAACATGCTCTAAACTGCAAAGCAAGAGGGCTTCCAGTACTGCATCTTCACAAAGGGCTTCTAGAACTGTATGATAGAAAGCTTTCAAAGCTGGGAAACTAAGTGAATAAGGATTTATCGAGTGTATTCTCATTAGTCATCACTAAAACCACTCAGATTCACACCATGAATACTGGTGTCCTTCCTATTTCAGATGGCAGCACACCTGTTTCAAAGCTGCACTGCCTGTGGCCTAAACCCAATTGCTACCAAGTCCACACAAAGGCTGAAATAGAAGCTGACTTCTCACACTTTCAAATCCTTACCAGCTCACACACCAGTGTATTCTCAGAACAACACCAACCCTAACCACCCACTAGTGCCACTGAGGGTTACTGCAGTCAGGAAGATTTAGCCATTCAGAGGAGCAGAAAAGAAAGAGAATGGGAATACACTCACCGTGTTGTAATGATCAACATAAACTGAGTTTCCCAAGCCAAACACAGCATATCTCAGGCCCTTCAGATACGTTTTGCCAAAGCGGAAGTCATTTGCAGCCTCTTCCAACCACTTGCAGAACCAGGCTGCACTCTCAGTCGGCTGCCCATCTGTGTACGTAGCTACCAGGAACACACAGATGTTCCTGCTGGTTGTCTGTTGTATAATAAAGAGAAAAGGACAGGAAAGATAACTGCAGTTTTCAAAGCACTTTACATCAGGACAAGCACTAATAATACACAGAATTGAAGGAGTCAGGGTGGGGTTTTTTTTGTTAATTGTAGTTGGACTGGAAATGCTGCAGGTAGTGACCTCAGTGGTGAATGCCTATCCTCTATGCAAAGCCTCCCCAAATCAGCCAAGAAATATCAAGCTGTGTTCCTTAGAGACGCAAAAAAACACGACAGCAAAATTTGACATCCACCTTCCCTACCCAACCAACAGCTTCTTGAACAAACTCCTGCAGTGATAACATCTCCCACAGATTCAAGAGGCAACGATCAATATTTACAGATGAAAAATCTATCAAGGATTACTCAGTATAAGCGTGCCTCCACTGAATTCTCTCACTTCAGGCTTTGAAGGCTATGGAGGTCTCACAGTCCATTCATTTGGTGTTCAATCTTTCAGGTGCAGCCCTGCCAGAGCTGCAGAACCAGCTCACACAAAACCAGGGTCAGTATCAGCATATTCTACATGATGCTTTACAGTAACTTTCAAGATCAGTGGTGAGGACTGATGAGCTGTGCTTTCCTACATCAAACAGAAAGCAGTCACACACAGCTCTGGAGACTTCCAGGACAAGAGAAACCACAAGAGGAAAAGAGCCTCAATCTCCAGAAAAGCTCATACCAAGTACCTACCTCCTCTGCTAGGCAATCATCAGGATCATATTCTCCCATGTTAATGACTTCCACAGGCAAATTAAGGCAAGTAACAGCTTCAGCCAAACCCTTTGCAAATCTCTAAAAAGTTAAAGGCAGAAAGTTATCAATGACAAACCCAGCTACAGCAAGTATCAAGGAAACTCTGTGTGCCCAATCATAAGATTTACCACAGTACAGACACTTCAAAATTGGACATTGCACCTCTAATACTTATATTTAAAAAGTGAAACACACTGGATGCTACAACGATCCCAATGCCTGAACTCCTGCTTCTCTGGGTACCCCTGCCTGAACAAACAGGAACAGATTACAGGCAGCTCTATTTGGGAGGCCCCTGGGATGCAAACAAAGCGCCTGAGCTTCATCACATTGAAGTGGGAGCAGGTTAACTGCTCAAAGGCTTCATTCTGGTCATAAGACAAAGCAAAGACTGACTCCCTTGAAGCATCTGTCACAACACACCTCCTCTCACTCTCACTTACATAAAGGCTAATAGCTAACAATTTTACATACACGCAAATTAGCATTTTTGACTAAGTACCCAGAACAGCACTTCTGTCTACAGGAAATATCTGCTAGCAAATTAAGAGTATATTCTAAGAGAAGTCCTAAGCTCAACAATTAACCTCTCTACTACACGCCCTGCTTACAAAGAGAACACTTGTCTTCCTGTTCTGTAGTTTTGAGTCAGCTTTCACATCAGGCACTACTTCCTAATGAGCTTTCCAATAAGCTTTCAGATTTTTACTCAGTGTCTTCGAGGCAAACAACATACTCGAATCTCAACTTCAGAGGTGAAAAAGCAGTAACTTATACCTTTGCTGTGCCAGTCTGAGACCCATAGAAAATCTTCACTCCAGCAACATAGACCTCCTTTGGCTGCAGAGCAGCATATCCATTGACTAGTTTGCCCTCTGCTACCTCAGAAGACAATGGATTCCCATTGGAATTTTCATCCTATGGAAAAAAAAAAAAAAGAACATTGTGTGTCATTCAATCCCTTTTCAAAGTGTCATTCAGCCTACTTGCCCAAAAGCATTTAAAATACAAAGCCAGCATCCAGCTTCTCAGCATTAAGCAAATGCAATAATTACAGTATTCTAGCTTTATACTCTCACAGGAAAAAAAAAAAGCCTAACTGACTACTTAATTGAACTGGGCCACTCTGCAAACTCATCTCACACCCCAGAGCAACAGCGGGATCTGTCAGAAGCCAAGAAATAATTCCTCCCACCTCGTGCAACAGAGCTTCGTTCCAGCATATAAGGAGGCTTTAACATTCTGAATGAGCTAACAACACTCCCATCCTAAAACCAGTTCAGTCTTTCCACTAAGGTCACTGGAAAGACTAACCTGATGCACTGGGCACAAACAGAGCAACTTGCTTTGTGACCGAGCTACTCAGGCTGGCACTTCCCTGCAGCAAAGTGAGAAGCTCTCAGCTGAGATCTGCTCTGCCATGAGAGGAACAAAGGTGTTGTAGTTATCCACACAATACAATCCACACAGGGGGTTGTAACTTCAAATAAGCTACAACTGGGATTTGCAAGAACCAAGGTGAGCCCACCACATCACGCTGCACAAACAGTCACCTTCACTTGTAACTACTACTCCTTTCCACACACAGATTTTGGGTTCTTCTCGGAGGAGTGTACTTAAGCACTCAGTTACCTTCCTCTTGGCTTTGGTAGTGAAGAACTGAATGGCAATCCAAAGGCTGATCCCAAAAGCCATAACAGAATAGATGTAAATTCTGTGCAGCCATAAGGACACCAGGCAAGTGTAGAGAAAATTCCACGTATCCATTGAGACATCTAAACCTGGAATAAACCACATATGTAGCAGAAGCAGGATGAAATTAGAACAAGAAAACCATACTGCTCCCACAAACTCATGCCATCAGCTATTCTCAGGCTCTGCAGAAAACAGCTCTCAGGTGAAGACACCACCACTATTGAAACAAAAACCTCCACCTTCCCAGCAGCACATATGCAGTTCCATCTACCTACCCAAGCAAACATTTTAGGCTATCATACAGAAATACTGGGTTTTTTTCTGATCTAGGACAGGTTCTGATCCAAAGAAAAGCAGAAAACATTCGTACAGTGCTACTGCCTAAAACATCCCTGTGAAACATCAGCTGGAGTTTCCTGGCCTTCATTTCACACAGAACCAACAAATGTAGATCTCTGCAGATGGGAAATGACATTCCAAGGAGGGGAATCATCCTGAGAGAGCCTGCTGCAGAACAGAGACCTTGCACATGCAAGACACTACGCTTCTTCTAACAGGCTTGATAGAGTTTCAAAAACAGACTGAAATCTAGATTCAAACTCAAGTGCTTTCCCAGGCAGCACAGGTGAGGTTTAATTCATAGCTATTGAGACTGTTATGAACTGACTTGAACCATAGAATTGTAGGAGACCTGAGGAGCTCCCCTAGTTCAACCCCATATCTGTTCCCTGCAGCAGGCTGTACAGAGAACTGTCCAGATGGATCTCGAATATCTCTAGAAAAGGAGACACCCCCCCTCCCAGCAGCCAACCCCATGGCTACGGCTGTCTCACGCTAAATTTCAACTACATGATCTTGCAGCCAGGAATGCTGTTTGTGCAACCCCTGCAATTACTTACTGCATAGGAATAAAAATCAAGAGCCTGAATAAGGCTCACTTGCAACACCTACTGCATGAGAAACAGATCGTGGCATCCTGCTGATGTCTGCAGCCCTCCCACGATTCTGGTTTCTGTTTTTTGTTTACAGGCTCAGAGATTGAGTATTTCACAGCAACTGGAAACTTCACCATCGTTTCACCCTCACAACTCTGGATGAGGATCCCAGCCGGGGCACCTCCTGCTCCTAAGCACCGTGCCTCAGCCCCACATTTCCCCACTGAAGTTATACTGCAATAACTACTCCTCTGTGCAGCTCTGCCATTCCCATAACCCAACGCACCCATGAACCCCATGAGGAGACCCTATGCCTACACCTATGCCCCTATCTACGCCCCCACCTCCCTCCAAGGTCAGTCCCTCCACCCACCCCTAATTACCCCACTGGGGGTTGGACCCTCTGCCCTCCCACCCCCCCCTCAGGGCCCCCTACACACACACTAATCACCTTTCGCCAATTACCCCAAGCACACCCCTCTAAAGGAGCCCAGCCCGTAACTCATTACCCCACTGCACCCACACAATTAGTTAATTACCCCGCCCTCCAGCCCCGCGCACCCACCGCCCGCCATGTGCCACCTCCATTCCCTTCCGCCCCCGCCGCTCTCTCCCGTTTCCCATCGGACGGCTTTTTCCTGTGCGCGGTTGGGCGGGGGCCGCGGACAGAGCGACCAATGAAAAGATGCACGGACCGGAAGTCCCACCCCCCAAACGCCGTGAGTGACGCGGGGGCGCAGCCCGGCCGAGCCGCCGCCATGTCCATCTTCACCCCCACCAACCAGATCCGCCTCACCAATGTGGCCGTGGTGCGGGCACGGCGCGCCGGAAAGCGCTTCGAGATCGCCTGTTACCGTAACAAAGTCATGGGCTGGCGCAGCGGAGCGTGAGTGCCTTGAAAGCCCGGCTGTGAGGGGGGGGGGAGGAGGAGGAGGCTTCGCGTGGGGCCTTGCTGCGAGAGAGAGAGCCTGCGGTGGGACTGGTGTGGAGGGGAAGGCTTCCGTGGGGCCCTGTTTGGAGGGGGAGGGCCGGCTTTGTGGGGGGATCCCGGTTTGAAAGGGGAAGCCGCCAGTGAGAGGCATGCGTTGAGAGGAAGGGAAAGCGCCCGGTGAAGACTGGGAGGTTGGAAGTCCGTGGTGGGTTCAAGTTTAAGGGAGAGGGCGGCTCCCGTGGGATAGGCTGTGAGGGAGGGAGGCCTCCGTGGGGCATTGTGAAGGGGAGGGGTCCCCGGTGGGACTCAGATGCGAGGGGAAAAGGCTCTCAGTTTGCAGAGGGAAGGTGCCTGGGGGACACAGCTGTGGGTCTGAAGAAGCCCGGGGATTGCCTCAGCCGGCTGCCTCCACCCAGCTGCTCCCTGCAGCCTTGGCAGCAGTGCCCCAGGGCCACTGTTAGCCCTTAGCAATGGGATTCATTCCTCCCCACCCCGAGTTCGTTGTCATCCCACAGCCCTTTCTAATGCTGCTTTCCTTCACTAGGGAGAAGGATATTGACGAGGTCCTGCAGACCCACACAGTGTTTGTCAATGTTTCTAAAGGCCAGGTGGCAAAGAAGGAAGATCTGGTCCGGGCGTTTGGAACAGATGACCAAACAGAAATCTGTAAAGTGGTAGGTTCTGTGCACTTTGCAATATGTTTATAAAAGCTTGGAGATATACGTGGCGTGCAGAGCTGGTGGGTTGGCGTGTTACTGGAAGGCTTTCGTAGAATGAAGTGTTGATGTATGCAGAAGAATGATTTATCTGTTGAAAGATGGAGCTCTTTGGTGTAGTGTTAAATTTATACATCTCTTAGATGAGAGTTCTGATTATTCTGTACTGCTTTCATGCACTGTTCTCTGCAGACACAGATGAGCTGCAAGGATGCTCAGAGGGCTGGGGCATCGCTCCTATGCAGACAGGCTGAGGGAGTTGGGCTTGTTCAGCCTGGAGAAGATGAGGCTTCAGGGAGAGCTCGTAGCAGCCAGATAGTGCTGCTGCTGTGGGTTTTTCCCCTGACATCTTTCCACCATGTGTCATGGTTGATACACTTATTCTTTTTCTGCACTTGGTGTCTAACCAAAACTTTCCAGCAGTTGTTAAATTTATCACGTTAGGCTTTTCACTCAAATGTTTGGCATTTATTAACCTCTTTATTTTTAATTAACTCTACAGATTCTGTCAAAAGGGGAGTTGCAGGTATCAGACAAAGAACGACAAACACAGCTGGAGCAGATGTTTAGGGACATTGCAACTATTGTGGCTGACAAATGTGTGAACCCTGAGACAAAGAGGCCATACACTGTAATCCTTATAGAAAGAGCCATGAAGGATATTCACTACTCTGTCAAACCAAACAAGAGCACGAAGCAGCAGGTTGGTATTCCCTAGAAATCAGCTTGCACTCAGAGGTGTTGCCTTCAAGTGAAGTTTTGCTATGGATGTTCTTGCAGGAGTAAAAAAGCCCTGTGGTTCAAAGCTGTCACAGGGGTTTCTCAACTGGCTGGAAGCTGAATGATGAGTAGGAGCAACTTCTGATGATGATGTAAATGACAAGTTTTGATCTCTGTGGCATTTTAAATGCTCTTTATCCTTTTCTGAATGTCTCTGCAGGCACTGGAAGTGATCAGACAGTTAAAGGAGACCATGCAAATTGAACGTGCTCACATGAGGTTACGATTTATTCTTCCGGTAAAGGAGGGGAAAAAACTGAAAGAGAAGCTCAAGCCACTGATTAAAGTTATTGAGAACGAAGACTTTCATGATCAGTTAGAAATTGTAAGTGATAAAGCAGATCTTGGCTTTCATATGTGATTTCACCTGTGCAGTGTAGAATTAACGTGGGGAAGTTGTTCAGATAAACTGCAAGGCTACCAGAGATCTCTGGTAGTTCTCTGTGCACAGAGATTGGAAGTCGTTTTGTGGCTCAGAGGTGGCTGGTTCAGGTTGAGGAGAAGCACAGTGTAGTTCCCCTTAGCTGTCATTGTCCTGTCACGTTGATGAGTTTCTCTGCATATATGGAATTTTCCTGTTAATTATTTGGTGGTTCTGGCCTGTATTTTGGCAATAGTTAGCTTTTTAAAAGCAGTTTGTGGTACAGCAAATTTGGTATTGGTAAAAAACAGTTAAGAATTTAGAAACCTACCTGTCCAAGTGTCCAGAATCCTGACTGTGCTGGAACCAAAAGCTTTTGTGAAGATGACTTGATACAGATTGCTTATCAACTCTTCAAAGTAACCAAGTCCTTCTTAGTAACTGAACAATAACAGTTTTTAAAGGAAAATTTAAAAAGGCCTTGAGAAATTGATGAGAATCAAATACTATTGCTTGACTGATGGTCTGTGGTGTATTTCAGGTGTGCCTTATTGACCCGGGCTGCTTCAGAGAGATTGACGAGCTGATCCGGTCTGAGACCAAAGGGAAGGGAACGCTGGAAGTGCTCAGTCTGAAAGATGTGGAGGAAGGAGATGAAAAGCTTGAATAACAAAAAAAAGCCCTGAATAACAAAAAAGCCCTTCTGGAGCACTGCAAACAACTGGCATTAGCCACTCCTTTCTGTTGAGCCTTCTTGTTTTGTTTCTCCAACCCCTCGCTGCCAAATACCTTCTGACACACACGAACCCTTTGGGATTTTTCCATGCGGTGGTTTGGTGTTTTTTATTTTTTTAATCGTTTTCCACTTGGTTTACAGGTGATTTGCCTGTAGGAACCTTTGGTGTCAGAGTTGCACTAATGAGAATTAAGACTCGATAGGGAGTTTAGCTTTGGTGAATGTTAAGGGTTGCTGATGGAGGTGTTTGACTGATAGGGTGCCAAACACGTTTGCTTTGAGCTGCCAGTGCTGAGTGGAAGGCTGCACAGGGGGGTTTGGATGTGGGGAGAGGGAAAGAGAGACACATTTTCACTTTCAGGCAAGTGCAAAGCGTGGGTCGTGTCTGCTGATCTCTTGGCAGCATGAAAACTGATGTAGACACCCATAATTGGCTGCCTAATAATTACAGTAATTTAAAGGACCGTTCTTGTGTATTTCCTATCACTGGGTATAACAGTACTTGCTAACTTAGAGAAAACGTTCTCCAAATAATTTATTCATAAAATATATTTAGCTACATTGGTGAGGGAAAAAAGAAATAATAATTATCATCTATTTATGTATTACAGATACGGAAAGAAAGGACTATTTTTGTTGTAGCATAGGAGCTGCCCCTGGCTGCAGTGCTGCGTTTGGAGGCTGAAGGCATAGGCTGCATTTCTGAGCTGTTGTCATTCATGGGATGAAATGAAGCGGATCTCTCCCAGGCAGTGGCCTCTGGCTGTTGTGCCAGACAGGCTTTTGTTGGGCCCTCCTTCCCTCGTGGTAGCTGTCCTTTATCCTGTGGCTTTCTATGCTTCTTTCTAGCACAGCATTTCCAGCCGGCTCCCGAGGCCCAGCACTCTGAGTGGCTTTGTGAAGGCTTCTTTCAGCTGTGCCAAACGAGTGCTTTCAATTTTAAATTGGGAATCTCAAACAAGAGGGGGAAAAGAGGACAGAAGCTGGAAAGGTACTAAAAATACAGTAAGAAAATACCTGGTACACAGCCCTGTGTGTCTGAAGGCTGAGCCTGCAGGAGTTTCAGGGGAGCCTTTGGTATTCATGAGCCTGTTTTCATGCTGATAATACACAGCGAGTTGGGATTTGTGAGCTGGCCAACCACTGGATCTCTGCTTCACATGAATCTGTGCTCTGTTCATTCCTTGCTGGTAATTTACCTTTTCTATGACAATTAAATGGAGCTGTGGTTTGTACTCTTCATGTGACCTTTTCCTTTGTACCGCTGACAGATGCTGTGAGTTGATGTGGGGAGAGTTGAAGTCAGCCAGAGAAGGATTTGAAATGTCAGATGACAAGGAGCCTAGATCCTCAGTGAGGGGCTTCATTTTTGAAATTGCAGCCTGTGAACGTGAGCTTGTGCAAGGTTGGATTTAATTTCCTCAGCAGTTTTGGGATGACTTGCCAATGTGGAGCCTGCGTTTTGCTGAAGGGTAATGAGATGGAGATTCTTGAACCATTTGATCAGTTTTAAAATGCTTTCTGTTGCCCCAAGGACAGCTTGCTGTCCTGCTTAAATGCTGCCTAGGAAAGTTTAGAGGTGTAATTGATGTACTTGTGAGGTGGACAGGAGTTTAAACGTGGAGATCTGGACCTGTGTGGATAGGCAGGCAACTTTCTCCATGTGTGCAAGCCCTTAACTGCCTGTCTTCTTGTGCATTCTTTATGAAAAGGATGGAAATGCTGCTATGTAACCTGTCCCTGGCACTTGGAATTAAGATGTAATCCATAAATCTGCAAAAGAGATGCTGAGCAAGAACCTCATGCAGCGTCGTGTTGGTTGATTTGATTTCACAGTTGTGTAATTTCTTTGGGTTTTATGCTCTTAGAGTGCAGGAGGATGGCTGCAGGTTAAGGACCTCGAGTTACAGAAACGTAATCTAAGCTGATTTATGAGCTTGGTGCTAGGAAGTCAGTTTCCAGATAGTCTTTTTCTACAAATCAAATGCTGAGGATTTTCTCTGGTAGAGGGAGATTGATTTTATTTATAAACATGCTCGCATTTCTTGTCATGTTTGTATTTCAGCAAGAATGGATGGTAAGCATCAAAATAAATACCAGTATTGGCAGCTGTTCTTTCCATTTTTGACTTTTGCCCATTTCAAGAAGGAGCGTAACGGTTCCAGGGCTAATTAACAGAGATTTCCAAAGATACTTACACAGATCATAACAGTCATCTCTGTTGTGCAGGCAGCATTGAGGTGAGACAAAAAATTGTCACACAGACTCTGAATTTCTCACGAGGGAGAAATGGGAGCTGAATCAAGGGGGGAGGGGGGACAAGAAGAATGCAGTGAACAATTAGCAGGCAATAACTCATCTTTCCTGATCTGATGGCCCCAAGCCATCCTCTGTACAGTGCTGAGACGCCCCTGCAGTAAAGCAGCCCTTCCTTCTGGGTGTGCCCTGGTTCCTGGTGGGGCTGGGCAGGTTGGAACTGCCGTAGTCATGGTGACTGGGTGGTGAGCGTGGTCTCAGTCTGCGTCCCTGCTTCTCAGAGCTCAGTAATTGCTTAAAATTGCTTTGCGCCCTGCAGAAGCGGAGGGGAAGGGGCTGTGAGTGCTGTGCTGGAGCTGTCGGGGCAGTGAGCAAGCAGGGGGTGCCAGAAGGCCGGCGCAGGGCGTGCAGCGCCTGGAGGAGCCGTGGTGCTGGTTCTGTTTGAGGTCACAGACTGCTTCCAACAGACGGGGGCTGCAGCAACTGTCGCACACACTCTGAATCCGCAGGCAGGACTGCTGGCACCATGCAGGGCCGCAGGGCAGACATGAACCAGCAGATCCAGGAGCTGCGCAACATCATTGCCTTGCAAGGTGCTGCTCTTACATTGCATTGCAGGGACAGCCCGTGCAGAGCTGAATCCGTGGGGGCTCTGGGGTGCAGGAACGCGTGCACTGGTTGAGGGGTAGTGACTTGGTGGCTTTGGACATTGGTCTCCAGTGTGAAGCTCAAACGAAATGGGTGACATTCCCACAGGAGACAGAATCTGCAGCGGCTTCCTGTTCCCGTGGGCGCAGTGACTGGAGAAAGGGGGCGTCAGGTTGCCTCTGGGGCTCAGTGGGGCCTAGGCACTAGGGAAGCAGCATTTGGCCCAGAGTCCCATGTCTCTGCCTGGCCACTGTCCTTTCCCCATTTCCCAAGCCTCTGGGGCAGAGGAGGGGACTCGTGTTCAATGCGGGGCAGCAGCAGTGGGTGGTGTGGCACTAACGGCTCCTTAACATCCTGCAGAGCAAGGAAAAAAGTTTTCCAGGCAGTTGTCTGAGGAAAAGCATAGGCAGAACAAAGATCTGCTTTCCCGGCTGCACGGGAGGTTGCGGGAGGACATCCATGCACTGGACATTGCCCAGAAGGTACCTGCCATTCCTGACAGATGCCCCCCTGCTCCTCTGCTGGGTCCCTCCAGGAGCAAACGCCAGCCGTGTAGAGCAGCAGTAGGCAGTGATGGTGCCCTGACAGACGCTGATCTCTCTGTCTCTCTCCTGCCTGCAGCATGACCAGCGCATCATGTCTGAGTTTTGCAGAGCACAGAAGTACTTGTGTGGCAAAACTGTGCAGGTAACAGGAAGGGGTCTGCCTGGCAGCAGCTGGGAACAAGTGCTCACAGGAGTCCTTGGGCCAGCATCCCCCCCCCAGGGCTGGTGCTGTGAGACCTAGGGTTTGCACGGGTCCCATCCCATGAGAAATGCTTGTTGTGTTGTAGGAGCCATCAGTATAAATATCTTCCAGCTCTTTGAGCAGCTCCCCAGCAGAGCTATGGCTGTCCTGCCTGCATTGTCTGCTGGGCTCCTGCAGGGCTGCACCCTGGGGAGCAGCATGCTCTCTCTGCCTGTCCCAAGGTCACAGCCCAGCTAGATGCCCATGGACTATGCCGGAGGAGCCAGGGCATCCCAGAGGATCTGCTTTGCCCAGGGGTTTCTTGCAAGGGCAGAGCAGTGCCATCACATGCTGCCAGCATCTATATCTGGGGTGTGATCGATTTATTTTAATTGATGCTCGCTCAGTCCTGGGTCTGCATTCTGCGTCCTGCAGAATCCTGGCTCTGGAAAGCCATCAGCACCCACTTCTGCCTTGCTCTGCTGCTTGGGGCAAAGCTCTCCCACACTCAGCCCAGCCTGGGACTTACCATGTCCCAGCGTCCCCAAGTCCCCAAGCCTCTGACTTCTGCCCTGGAATGAGGTTCAGGCAGGTCCAGCCCACGAGCTCCTGCATGCCCATCCAGGGGGCCCGAGAGAAGCTCCGGAGCAGCATCTTCGACCGGGTGAATGCCTGCAACATGCTGCTGCACGAGGTGAAGCAGAGGAGCCAGGCTCGGGATGCACTGCGGTGGCAGCTGCAGCAGCTGCTGGATGTCAGGATCAATGACAAGAGGCACCAGGAGCAAGTGCAGGTACACAGATCCTTCCCAATCCCAGCGCTGCCCAGGCTCAGCACGCCGGGTCACCCCATGTCCCACTCTGTAGATGATTCGCCAGCTGGAGAACAACATTGAGAAGATGCACATGAAAATCCACGCCGGGCAGAAGGTGACCACGCTGTACCTGGCACTGCGGGATGTCCTGAAGAAGGTGAGCTGCCCCTCACTGTCCCCACTGTGTGACAGGGCTGCTCCTCTGCTGAGGACGTCTCACGGAGGTTTGTTTGACCCACGTCTCAGTGGGTGACATGCAATGGCTCTGTGCTGCAGGAGCTGGACTATCTGCTTCTGCATCTGGAGCTGCTGTACACCATGGTTGGGGCGTACCACGGGGAGGTGCAGGACAGGGAGCTGATGGCTTCGGGTGCTCTCAGAGCCAGTGACATTACCAAGGTGAGAACAGCCCCAGGTCGCCTTGGGGCCTTCTCCAATGCCCCAAATCCCCACAGTGGCTTAGCACGAATCGCCCCATTTGCCCAGGCTAGTACATCTTCCTGGAGTAAATTGCAGAAATTTATTTCAGCAAAAAGCTGGGATTGCCCATGGCATGCAGACGCCTTCATAGCTTCTCTGTATCTGGCTGTCAGCTGCCCTGGGCTGGGCCCTACGTGTCCTCTGTCCTTCCTGCTTTCCTACACAGCCCCTTTATGCAGCAGTCTGCTTTGGCCATCCCAGAAATCCAGCTGGCCCACAAAGGTCCTTCCAGCTTTGACTTTTCCTTTCTCTCCGGCTCTGCTGTGCTCCAGAAGGACCTGGCCATGCTGGAAACCCGATTCTTGGCAGAGGAGGAGGACAGACACCGCATCCTGTCTGCCCGGAAGGTGCAAACTGACTGGCTGTGGCTCAAGGAGGCAAGCAAAAAGCACTCAAGAGCGGTGAGTGGGTGGCAGCTGGGGCAGGGCAGCAGCTCGGACCACCCTCCGTGGGTGCAAGCAGCACAGTGGTGACAATGGATGTCCTTTCAGCAAGCCAGGTATGACCTGGCTGTGGACTTCCCCTCCCTGCTGATGCAGGACTCAGCGCTGGGTGAGTACTTGGCAGTGCACAGGGTTACGGCTCGGGTTTGAGGAGGGAGGAGGAGAGTTCCATCCCCTGGTGCCCTTCCTCCCACCCAGGCTCCCAGCTACAAGCCACTAGGTCACAGATTGAGCACGAGTCCTTTGTGACGGCGGAGGTGGAGAAGGCCAAGGCTGCGGTGCAGTGCTCCCGTGTCTGGGTAAGGGAACAACCCACCCTGGGCAAAACCCTTCTGCCAGCACCTGAGCCCTCTGCTCGTGGTCTCATCTGAGGTTCTGTCCTCGTGGCTGAGCCCCTGCACCGTCCCTTGGCAGGACATCACCAGCAGGCTGCTGGCACAGCAGAAGTCCACAGCAGAGCTGGAGCAGCACATCAGAGCCTGCAAGGAGAAGCGGCGGGCACTGAAGGACACGCTGCAGGAACTGGAGCTGAAGCACGCCAAGCTGAAGTTCCACCAGCCCCCAAGTGCTATCAGGTGCTGCCATGGCCTCGGGACACAGCCAGATGCAGATGCTCTGGGCAGTATTGACACATCCTCCTATCACCTGGGCATGGGGACGTCCATGTCCCAATAGGTCCTCCTGCATCAGGAGCTTTGTTCAGTAGGGTGCTCCTCCCAGCACAGCATCCAGAGCTGGGACAGCAGGGACGCAAGGCGAGGAGGGATGGATGAGGTCCTGCAGAGCCTTGGTGGCAGCAGGTCCTGAAGCCGTGATGTGGAGATACCCCTCAAACCCAGCCTGCCCAGTCCCAGCACACTGCTGGGCACGTGCAGGACCCTTCTTCCCATTCTGCTCTGTGAGGTGGCATCACTGGCCCTTGAGCCTGCTCTGCTCCATAGTGTTGGGTCCACGTGGGCAGCCTGTACAGCACATTGGGGTATGTCTGCACATGGACACCCAGAGGGACGTGTGTGGGTCTGGGCAGCTGCAGGAAGCTGGAGGCAGAGCTACGGGTGCGCCTGCAGCAGGAGGAGGCCCGGCTGGAGCAGGCACGAGCCCAGTATGTGAGGAACCAGGAGCTGCTGCTGCAGTTTGAGAACGGCCTCGACAACCTCATTGTCCGTCTGCATGGCATCAACGTGCCTGAGCAGGTATGGGGTGTGCAGAGAAGCTGGGGACACAGTGCCACCAGCTGCTCCTGCCTGTCTCCACCGTGTGTCCTCTCCCCAATGCAAGACCCATGGCAAGAATCATTTCTTACTACCACAGGATGGGTTGGAGGGGATCTCGAAGGCCATCCAGTTCCAACCCTCCTGCCATGGATTGAGTGTGCTCCACCAGCTCAGGCTGCTCAGGGCCCCATCCAGCCTGGCCTTGCACACCTCCGGGGATGAGCATTCACTGCTGCAGCGCATCACTGTGGCACTTGGTGCAGCCACCATCACCCAAAGCAACTCGCTGTCCCCATCGTGGTTGTCTTTCTCTCTACCTGCAGGATCTCACCGTCGAGTTCAAAGGGGTGGATGAGAAGCTGCAGCACTGCAGGCAGAAGCTGCAGCACCTGGCCCAGCGCGTGAGCTCCCTGCCTGCCCACAGCTACAGCCCTGATGAGGACAATGAGGTGCTTGGATGCTCTGTCCTTGCTCTGGTCTTTGGGGGTCCCCACTTGTGGCTCTGTGGCACAACCCAAGGTGTCCTCCCTGCTGGAAGAATGGAGGTGACCCTGGGGAAAGGGTGGGATAGTGCTGGACACTGTGGAGTGTCCTCTTCCCAAGGGACATCAAGGTGGGACACTCCTCATGTCCTAACACCCGCCTTCCCTTTGGCAATTAATTCTAAGTCTTTCACAGACTTTTGTGAAGGTCAGGAATTTAATGGAGAAAACGACTGCGGGAGAGCCATGGAACCTGAAGATTCCCTTGGAGGACATAGGCTCAGGGGTGCAAGGTAAGTGAGCACAGCAGGGACATGTGCCCAGGGCTGGGCAGTGGCTGTGGGACATCTGGGTGTCCTGTGCTGCCTTCCTCTGTCCCATCAGACCCCAACCCATGAACTGTGTCTGTCTGCAAGGCTTTGAGGGTAGGTTTTGGGACTGGAGAAGAGTAAAGGCAGCTGGTGAACGGGTGGGTGAGTGCTGAACACTATTAGGAAGCAAGCAGAGCAGCTCTGGGGCAGGGGGTGGGGTTGCTGTGTGTCTTCATCAGCCAAATAAGGGATTTCAGCATCACCTGAGTGGGAAAACAGACCAGTGCTTGGCTCTATGAAGCCTCACCTCCTGTGGGACACTTGGAGGAGTTGAGTTTTCAGCTGCTTACCACCTTTTTATGATCAAAGCAGGACCTGTGACCAGCACCTCATGGCTCCAGCCCTCTATGGGAAGCCCCAGCAGTGTCAGGGATGAACCACTGCGGTGCCAGGGGATTAGGGTTAGGGTCAGGGGATGCTGAGAAGGGAAAACCCAGCGGGCAACACCTGTGCTGGAGATGCTACCAACCCTCTGAGATTGGTGGCTCTCCCTGGGGATGCAGGCATGGCAGAGGAAGCCTCACAACCCCCTAAGCCCACTCCTCTCTGCTTTCTCCCTCAGCTCCCTCTGATTTTGTTGATGAAGACCACGACCCGGTTCCCACCCGGGAGGACATCAAGAAGCAGGGGCTGAGCCTGATAGAAAGCAGGATGAGAAGCAGCAAGAGGAAGTAGCGATTGCTGCCCCGGAGCTTCTGATGCCTCTCCTTTTCCCAGCAGGTTTAATAGAGCAGAGCTTTCTCATTCCCTCCAAGTCTGTGGTAAAGCTGGAAAGGGAGAGCTGGGAGGTGGTTCTGGCACACTGCTCTCACCCACCTGGGGACAGACTGCGGTGGGAGCAGCTTTCCCAGCCAGAGCAAAGCCATGGGTAGGCTGGCTGGTTTTCTTCCCCCTGGATTTTGGGATGCCAACACCTATTCAAGGCTCTGCAGAAAGCCAAGGACACTGACCGGTGGAAGGGCACACAGCCTACTGCTATCCAAGGCCTCTGAGGCTGCTATGGGGAGATGTATGGCTGGGGAAGGAGGGGAATTCAGGATGGGTGCCCCAATGTCCCTGCAGAGGAGAGCAGGGGCAGGGCTAAGAATCAGATGAAGGCCCCAGTGCAGAGCTGTCTAACCTCTTCATGGACCTCTCGTGCCTGCTTCCTCCTCTGCTGCCTGTGCACACATCACTCAGCTCCCACTGCCTGTCCTACACTCAGAGCAAAGTCTGGGCAGCAGCTCAGAGGTGACATCTTCCCCACTGGGCAGCACAGAATGGGTCACAGGCACCTGGCTCCGCCAGGAGGCATTTTGTTCTCTGCAAGCAAAGGCACACATCAAATAGTGCTGCAAATAGATGGTGCTGTTTCTCCAAATACAGCCAACAGCAGAGGCCTGTAGTCCCTGCTGGAGACCCAGCAGCGTTTACCCACCCCTGCTCTCAGGGGGACGTCATCACCGTCACCTCCACTCGGTCCCTGGACTTCATGCTGATGTCATTTGTCACCTCATCATGGCAGGGAAGGAACAGCTGTGTTTGGCAAGGGTGCTGAGGGACTGCTTGTCACGCCAGATGCTCTCCACGGGTTTTGTGAGGCTATTGGTGAGGAGAATGTATGGCAAAAAACACAGCGTAGTTTGGAAACTGGAGTCAAGTCACTCATCTGGACTGAGGGTTTCCATCAGCTGCGAGAGGAGCCAGAGAAAAGGGTTTGAGCAAAGGAATCCCAAAACACTTCTCCAATTCATGGTTTGTGGCCCATTGGCCAACATCAGAGTAATTCCTCAGTGCTCCACCCACCTTTTCAAGAAGGAGAGCAATCACACACAGCGGCGCTGTGGTTTTGGGTCTACTGAAACCCATTAGAGGAGGAAGATCCAAAGGCAACCCGTCTCATCACGAGTGCCACAGCATCCCGAATCCTTTACATGTCTGAAAAGCCACCCTGCAACCAGCACCTGGAGTTTTAATGCTCTTGTGCCACAGCCATGGTGCAAGAAGGAGTGGGAAGGAACCAGAGGCAGCGGCTTGATTTCTGGATCAAAAATCTGGATGCCCCATGGCACAGAGATGCTGGGGCAGGAGGACCTCACGGGGTTGGTCCAGGGAAGGGTGCAGAGCATTCATGTGGCTTCTGGGAAGGGAGAGCTGGCGCTGGCTGGAGCTTCAGCAGCCATAGGGATAGCACAGCACGGGGAAGGAGCAGAGGTTTCCTCTCCCTCCCCAAAAACATTTCCTCCCACCGCGAGCGTTGCCAAAGGGTTGAAGGGAGCCACGGTGCCAGCGCTGGCAAGGGACCTAAAATAGGACATCATAAACTCACATCAGAGACTTCGCTGCACTAAAATATCTCTGCCCTGGAAACGCTTGTGGGAAGGCTGGCTTTGGGTGGGTGTGGGTTTTTTTAAGGATGTGATCAAAATCACATGAAACGAAGCAGAGCTAAGGGAAGGAAGACAGGCTGGAGCTGGTATCGGAGCTCGAGCACTGGGGTTTTCCTGCTGAGGATGCAAGCACAGAGATGGGTGAGGGGCACCGAGCCAAGTCAGCTGCTCTGAGGTCACAGCAAGCAGCCTGGCCAGCTGTCCTGGGCAGGGAACAGTGGGCATGGCCACCACAGTGTGCTCCAGGAGGCAAACTCATGCAGCCAGGGAAACTCAGGCACTTCTCCATTCCCGTGTTGGCATTATGATGATTGATATTGATGAAGGCGACTTAAGGCTCTCTGCGTATCAGAGGTACAGCCTCGTTTTGCAGCAGAGTGACAATGGGGTCGGGGTGCCCAAAGCAGCTCCTGTCCCTTCAAGGACCCTGCCTGACCCAAAGAGCAGGACAAGAGGGGAGGTTAACAACTTTCTGATAGCAAAAGCATGTAAGAAAAGAGAATCGACATCTCTTGGGTGGTGCAAACACAACAGCTGGCCTTAGCTGCCATCCGGTCGATCCAGGACATGCTTTAACCATCCATGTGGATCCAGGAAATGTATGGAAGGGATGAAGGGGAGCAGGGGGTAAAGAGGTTCCCTGAGTGCCTACAAGGAGAGGGAGGAGGTGGAGGAGGGAGGAGGGGGTGGGGTCTGAGGGCCATCCATTACCATCCTCCCGCCCGTGGAAGTGACACATGGGTGCAGACAAGGCAGGTCAGCTGTATTTATTGAGAACGTTCGTGGAGGGGTTAAAAATATTTCCACTAGCTCTATACGAATTTATAAACCTATATTCTTTGTATACTTTAATAAACGCATCTATGGCCATCATGCAAAGGTAGGTTCTTCAGTAAGAAAATAGCGAGATAAAAAAGGAAAGTGCTCATCCAGCCTGCAGGTCCCCGCTCACGGGCGAGCTGACGCAGGGACCCCTCAGGCTGTGCTGACACAGGGACACTGCTGGCACTGTCCCTACCGCCACCCAGCCTGAGCCATCCAAACTACGACATGGGGACTGTGGGGCTGAGGCTCAAGCCCACCCAGGGGATACCAAAAAGGGTGGCCCAGGCGGAGAGGGGACACGTCCCCATGCCCCCAGCTCTGCCTCCAGCCCTCAGGGCCACCGTGCTGCCTCACTGTCCCCTTTCTTCTTTCCCCATTGCCTGAGGGAAGCGGGGAGTTGGGGTGCTCTGCCAGGAAGCAGCGTGGATGGGGACATCTGGGGGGACACAGTGTCACGATGGACAAGCAAGCAGCCGAAATGCCATCAGGGACAAAGCTCTTGCCGAGCAGGGGGACAGTGATTATTGCTTTGTAGGGCCAACAAGTTGGGGTCAGGTCTCTGCTCACTGTGATTTGGGGTTGGAGGGATGGTGTTTGGGGGAGATGGTGTTTGGGGGAGATGGTGTTTCCTCAGGGTTCCTTGTGCACCAGCCTGAGCCATCCAGTGCTCCCATGGGACAATGCTCCGTTGGGACAGGGAATGTGACAAGGACACGGGGCTGGACACCGTTGGTCATCAGAACCTCCTCTGTTGGCAGGGGAGACCCTGGCCAAGGGTGACCTGTGGCCTCCAGGAGCCACTGAATTTCTGTCATTCAGATTTCCCTTCCACCCCTATCTTGAGTGGTACAGACCCCAATTTGTGAGACTGGGAGCAGTCCTCTCCTTCCCTCTTCCTTCACAGCATGAGCAGGCAGGGACAAGACCATGGGCAATAGGGCAGTTGTGGCCTCTTGAAGATACCTGGGGTAGGAGGGACACAGAGGGAGCCAAAGCCGTGGGGACAACACTGTGCCCAGCCCAGGGGGCGCAGGAGGGACTGGGACAATGTCTGGGGGAACCTGGGAGGTGCACCCCATCCCCTCGCCATCCCCGAGTCCATAAGGCGACACTGCAGCAGCTTAAGGTGAGAGGTGTTGTTGGTACCGAGTCTCAGAGCTTGGCTGGGATGGAGCATGATGTAAACATTTCTGATCCGCGTGGGGCACGGCCGGAGGAGGAGGAGGAGGAGGAGGGGCTGGGGGAGGGGGTTAGTGGGAGTCCTTCATCTGCTTCTGGATCTTCTGCAGCATCTCCTGCATCCGCCGCAGCTGGAAAGGAACAAAGAGGTGACAACAGGGAAGGTGGCATCGCCATGTGCTGCCCATGGCCACGTCACCTCCCCTGATCAAGCCCGCAAAGTCTGGACCACCAGGAATTGTGTTCTGGGGCAAAACCTACAATTTTCTTCAAATTCTTCCCCACCCTGAGTGGGGCATTGCAGAAAGGGTGTCCCGTGCTGGGGCTGGGGGCAGCACATGGGGACAGCGGGGGGGAGGAATGGAAGCTCAGTGCTCACCTCTTCATCCTTCTCTCGGATGAGCTTCTCCGTCTCCGAATCCGGCACCGGGGGGATGACAGGGATGGGGAAATCCGTGCCGCTCTCCCGTGTCAGCTTGCTGCAGGGCAGAGAGAGGAGGTGAGGATGCTCCCACCCCCCCAGGCTCGAGCTCTCCCAGCTCACCGAACACCTCCAAGCCCCACGCAACATCTGAGGACAGCACTGTCAACCTGGTGTCCCACAGCTGCTGGCAGTGCAGCTTTCCCAGAGCATCGCTGAGGACAGGCATTGCAGCACAGCGCATCCCCCCACCCCCCTGGGCCACCCTTTTGGGCAGGACTGAAGTGAGCTGAGTCGATGGGTTCTGCCATGACAAGGGCACGGGGAGGGTCCCCATCGGATGACACGTGGTGGGGACATCACTGTCACTCACAGTGGTCACGCGTGTCACCATGCGCCAGCGACAAGCGGAGCGGTGATGGGTTCAGTGAAGCTGACACAGGGGACGGCTGCCCCAAGGCACTGGGGTAGGTGTGGGTGTGCGCAGGCAAGGGCTGGCTTCTGACTGCGTCCTGAGTTGCTTTGGGAAACCACCACCCATCATCACTGCTCCTCACCATTGGGGGTCACTTTGGGAAGGTCACTGGGGATGGAACCAGGCACGGGCCGAGCAATGTCACCAGCCCAGGGGAACTGCCCCAGGGACTCTTCTTAAAGGAGTCAGTGGCTGCGCCCTGAGCTGGCTTCACCCCAGGATGAGGCGCTTTGCTCTGTGTGCCTCAGGATGAGACTAAGTGGTGCTGTGCCCGGCGCACCCATCCCTATGGGACACTTTCCTGCTGGAGGTGGGTGCTTGGTGACAGTGGCACAGGGTGTCCCTGCCTTGCCCAAATGAGTTGGGTGTCCCCAGTACGAGGGCACAGCATCCTCCCATCGGTGCTGCACCAAGGGCAATCAGCTGCCGATCTGGGCAATGGGTGGGTGGCTGCAGGGTCGGCCCAGGAGCACCCCCCCCCCAGTGCTTTTGTGCACAGCCCTTGCCAGGCACAGAAGGACCAAGACAGCATTGGGTACCAGCAAGCACTTTATAGAGGGGCAGGGGGGTGCAGCGGTGGTGGCAGGGGGGACGGGCCCGTCCCCAGCTCAGTCTGCGGAGCAGTCGGAGCAGCACAGCCGCAGCGCCGAGGGCTGCTTCCTTCTCCCAGTGCACATGGAGAGACAAGCTTAGGGCACCCATGGCCATCACCAGTGACTGCCCAAAGCTAAGGACGAGGTCCCCCGCAGAGTCCCCACACCCTGCCAGCCCATTGGGCACCCAGATTTTGGGGTGCTGAAGGGCGTGCAAGCGCCATCAATCTGGCAATGACGGCAGAGCCCTGGCACCTGCTGCCTGCTCTGCTCCTCCCCCAGAGCCCATAAACACAGGGTTCCCATCACCCCTCCAGCCACCAAGGCGAGGCCACCCACCGTGACAGGGCGTCCCATGGACAAGCCAAGGAGAGGAGGAGCTGCCCCAGCCCTCCCACAGCCCAGCCCTGCTCCCAGGCCCGTACTTGCGGTTCCTCTCCTTCACCACCATGCGGGTCATGCTCTGGATGCACTGCGTGCGGTAGTTCTCGTAGTGCGTCTCACGCGTCACATCCTTCAGGTCCTGCATGTGGGTCCTCACCAGCATGGTGCGCAGCTTCACAAAGTCACAGTGAGACGGATTCTCCACTGAGGGGGTGGGGGGAAAAGCAGGGGTCAGGGGACCCCAAATGCACCCGCATGGGGACCAGATCGTGGAGAAGGAGCACGAGGTGCCCCCATCTCCACAGGGACGCGTCCCGGTGACGTTACCTTCCACGATGCCCCAGGGGTAGAGCCGCCCACGGACACGCCGTCCCTTGGCTTCCACCACCGTGTTGCTGCCGATGACAGCAAAGGGGATGCTCTCCTGCAAGGGAATGGTCATAGAATTAGAGCAGGTCTTGGCACTGCTGCTGTGGCCCACAACCTTCCACCTGCATTTCTCTGTCCATATCCAGCACTGATACCCTGGAGCACTGGCAGCATCACAGCATGGGTTTTCCCCTATCCCCACCCCCATCCCTATCCCCATCTCCATTTCCATGGGTTTTCCCCTATCCCCACCCCCATCCCTATCCCCATCTCCGTTTCCATCCCCATCCTATCCCTTCCCCCCAAGTTGCAGGTGGCGATGACAAGATCTCCGTGGGATGTCCAGTATCCATGAATGTGACATGGCTTCCTTGGCCCCAGGTCCCCTCCAGGATAAGATGCCCCCACTCTGTGGGGCTCTGCCCCCTCTCCACAGTGCTGGAGGAACCCAACCCACCTTCAACGCTTGGTCCTGCAGCTTGAACTCCTCATCCTCATCCGAGTCGCACTCAGGGAACTGATAGATGCGGATCCCATAGTGGTCAATCTCCTCCCGGATCTGGAAGAACACAGCCAGTGCGTGGCAGGGCTCTGCTCCATGGGAAGGGACAGGGCCACACACCCCATGTCCCTCATGCACCCAGCATGCTTGCTCCCAAGTTGGGTGACACAGACATCCCACCACTCGCAGAGAAACACGTCCTTGGGGACTGTCCCTGCTGGGAACATGGAGAATGCTCCGCACAGAGCCCAGGCAGGAGACTGGAAGAGCCACCAGACGAGAGGAGCAGGAGGTGAGGGGACAGTCCAGAGCAGGACCTCACCTTATTCTTCATCCGTTCCACCTCAGCAGGTGTCAAGGTGTCAGCCTTGGCCAGCACAGGCACGATGTTCACGCGCTGGTGCAGCGCCCGCATGAACTCCACATCCAGGGGCCGGAGGCTGCGGGAAGCCCCGTGAGCCCCGAGCCCTTCCCCGTCCCTCCCATTTCTGCTGCTCGCCCCAGGTGGGCAGGGGATGGGGATACCCCTACCCGTGGCCAAAGGGCGAGATGAAATAGATGCAGCAGTGCACGCGGTTGTCCTGGATGTTCTTGCGGTTGAGGCCACTTTCATCGCGGAAGTACTGCTCGAACTGCTGGTCAATGTAGTCAGCCACCGGCTTCCAGCTGTGGGGACAGCGGGCTGGGAGGGAGGTGACCACCCCACGGCCCTTCCCCAGCCCCAAACTCACCATCTCCAGGCTCAATGCCTACTCCTAGGGTCAGTATCATGTCCCAAGGACAGCATAAGCCATAGTATCACCGAGCAACAGGGGGCTGCCCGCACACACATCCCCATCCCCAGATCCCCATCCTTGGGGACGTTCCATTCCCCTCCCCATGCTGAGGATGTGCCCTGGGTCGCACCACTCAGTGTTGTTGACAGCATCACCGAAGCCCGGCGTGTCCACAATGGTCAGGCGCAGCTTGACGCCCTTCTCCTCGATATCCACCACATGCTTGGTGATCTCCACCGTCTGAGTGATGCGCTCTGCAGGGACAGGAGACACGGGGATGGCACTGGCATTCCATGCAAGGGGTGGGGATGAGCAGGATGTGCTCACAGCCACAATGGCACTGCACTCAGCACAGTCCCCGTGATGGGACAGCAGTGACACAAGGCGATATCACAGCCCCTGAGTCTCTCCCAGCCCTTGGGGACGTGCGACACCACCAGGCTACCGGTGTCCCCATGGTGACCTGGTCACCATGGGCACCAAACCCAGGCACATCATGGGTGCTTTGTGTCCCTGGCTTTTAAACACAACACCAATGGGAGGCCCTCACACTCTGTCCTCGCATTCCATGTCCCCAAGGATGCTACCATTGTGTGTAGCCATGCATGCATTCACCGAGGCTGCAAATAGCTCCTAGCAACCAACAGAAATCCAATAACTCTGCTGGATCCCGGGGATGGGGACCGTATTTCAATTCACCAGGCCACGTGGCACTGCGCCCCGGACCTGACTGTCCCCAGTGTCCTATGAGCCCCAACAAGCCGGGCTTTGTTCTGCCACTGCTCTGAGACAAACCCATGCCAGAGGACCCTACTGCCTTGGCAGAGCCCCACGCCTGCTTCCTCCTTTGGGGGAAGCCCAAAAGTGACAAACATGGGTGTAGGGGACCGGAGGAGCCCAGCTGGGGTGGAGAGGAACTGCCAGCTCCGAGGGTCATAGCTGGAGATGGTTCTCCAGACCCATCCATGCCCCCTCCCTGCTGCCCTACCTTCAGCGTTGAGAAGCTTGCGGTCCCTGTACATGTCTGTCAGGAAGAGGCTGTTGACGAGGGTGGATTTGCCCAGCCCAGATTCCCCTGCAGTGACAGGGAGCGGTGAGGGGACATTCAAGTCACTGTCCCCACTCCAGCCACCATGCTGTCTCCTACCTGCCACCATCAATGTGAAGTCAAAGCCCTTCTTCACTGACTTGCGATGGACCTGGTTGGGAAGCGTGGCGAAGCCCACGTACTCCTTGTCATCCTACAGGTAGAGGGGACATGGGACAGCGTGCTCACCATGGGGATGTGCCCCCCTGGGCAACACCAAGGGGGTCCCATGGGGTCACGGTACCGTAGGACCCCGTGGGTTGGGCGCACACCTCACGGTGACTCCTCCATCCCCTCTACCACCCCTGCTCCCCAGGGGCCCACCGCACCTCAGAGGAATCGTAGGGGTCCAGCTGCCCCCAGGGGCTGCGCGGCCGTGAGGGGCTGGGCGGTGGGGGGGCCATGATGAGCTGCTGGGTGTCCAAGGGTCGGGG
The DNA here is from genome assembly GCF_026119805.1 of Tympanuchus pallidicinctus. Lineage (NCBI taxonomy): Eukaryota > Metazoa > Chordata > Aves > Galliformes > Phasianidae > Tympanuchus > Tympanuchus pallidicinctus. The sequence goes on from NW_026294741.1 coordinate 9,132,921, forward strand.
GCGAGAGAAGGACCGCACGTCGTGCTCATCGGCAGGCTCCTCACCGGGGGCCCTCCCACAGAGGGGGTGGCCAGAGTCCCGCCGGCCCTCAGGGGGCTCCACTTTGCGGGGGCTGTCGGCAGGAGGGCAGTCCCTGAGGAACTGGGTGAGCTCAGCCTCTTCCGAATCCTCCTTCAGGAAGCGCTTGATCTGTGGGGGAAAAGGGACGAGGAGAGAGGGGACGGCTGTGGCGGCAGTGCCGTGCCGTGGGGGCACCACGGTGGCACCGCGCTGTGACGGCTCTGTGTCATGAGAGCCCCAGATCAACACAACATCAGAATCCCAAACCTCCGCTGTCAGCCTCATGCACCCCAAGGCAGGGACACCTTGGGGACAAAAGAAAGGGACAAGAGTGCCAGCCGCGGGACAGGCGTGGGGACAGAGCGGGGACAGCGCGGTGCCATGCAGCAGGGAGGTGAGGGCGCTTACAGCTTGCTGCATGGGGAGGTCGGCCGGATCCTGGCATTCCTGGGGACACGGGTGGGGGCTGTCCCCCTTGGCCCTGGGAGGGCCCTGGACACCCCCACGTTCCTTGGGGTCTTCTGGCAGAACCCCCATGTGTGGCTGTGAGGGAAAGGTGCACTGGGGAAGGAGGAAGACAGCGACGAGAAAGATGAGAGGTGACAGCCCTGGAGCTGAGGAGAACCTTAGAGGGGGCAGGAGTTTGTGCATGGTTCCCCATGGTCATCACCATAGGATCCCTGGCCCTACAAGGTGGCCCCAAACAGGGGACATGGAGGGCCTTGGGCAGCTCCCACTCTGCAGGACAGCATCTTGGGGTCTCAAGGTGACAGTCCACCATGGAACACACTTCCCCCCTCCCCTGTCCTATGTCCCTGCCGGAGGCGAGGCAAAGCACGCTGAGTTATTGGGCTGGAAACGAGGTCACTGCTGCCGGGCCACAGCATGCTCAGCTGCCCCGCACTGCCCAGCACCCCCACTGCCACCAGGATGGTGACAGCGGTGTCCCCTCAAAGGGCTGAATGGCCCCTGCAGTACCCCTCCTCTCCCCCCCCCCCCCCCCCATCTTCAGCGTGTCAGCAGCACTCAGTGTGTCCTCACCCTGATCAGTTTGCTCAGGGCATGCTGCCCATCTGAGGACCACACGGGGACAGGTGACAGTGTCCTCTGTCCCCAGCCACTCTCAAAACCACTACCCCACTCTCCCAGCAGACCTTGGGGGTCCTCTGCCCAGCACAGAGCCCTATAAAGCATTCTATTAGGGGCTGCACCACATCCTCGGGGACCCTGCAGCAAGCGTGTCCCCAAGCAAGGCTGTCTTGGAGACAGAGCTGCAGCACATTCCCCAGCTCCCTCCAGACAGGTGAGGGCTCCCACTGTGCCCCCCACCCACATCTGCCCCCTCTACCCCCCATACCTCCTGCAGAGGCTGCAGCTCGGGGCAGGTGGCCATGGCCCAGCCGCTGTCACTCGTGGCAGGGAGATGCTGTGAGTGGCACAGGCTGCGCCCAGGCTCAGGGAGGAACAGGAGGGACATTAGCATAACTCCACCCTGCATGAGCACCCAGCACCCTCAGCACCCAGACACAGCTCTGCAGGGGTGCAGGAGCAGCACAAGGGGCACAGGGGGGCACCGGGATATGGGGAGAAGAGTGAGCCCAGCTGTGAGGCAAGAGAGCAGCTCTGGGGGTGGCAGGGGTCATAAAGCATCACCAGACAAGGCAGCGGGTGGGTGGGAAGAAAACTGGGCTGCCTGACTGCCATACGCCCCTCAGGCTGAGTAGAAAATCTATCCTAAAAGCAACATCTCCATCCCAAATACCCCCATCCACAGCAAAACACCTCTCTGCTGCCCAGCTCATCCTCAGGGGTTAACCCAAGTGCTCACAGGGCCCCTGCAGGGCAGAAGCCCAAGCTGTCAGGGCTGGGGTCTGCTCCCATCAGCCCGATGCTGATTTGCCTTGATGCATGTCGAGATGCATTGGGCACGGGACTGGGCACGCTTCACTTGCCTGGCTTAGCTGGGAAAGTGCTAAAAAGCCCCAAAGCACCAGGGGGGCTAAAGGGGGAGAGCTGAACCACGGGGATGTAGGTGCAGAGGGGTCCAGTAGAGAGTGATGCTCCACCCCCCAGCACCCCATAACGCAGAGGTGCCACACGGGTTGTCACACTGAGTCCCAGCAGCAGCATCACCACAAGGCCATGACTATCCCACCTGTGAGTGGGGATTTACAGTGCTGCTCCACGCCCCATAAGCGGATTACACACCCTGCTGCACACGCCAGCGAGGAGGCATTTGCTGCCCTGTCCCCACCTGCCACCCCACATCGCACCTTCCCGCAGGTGACAGCTCGGGGGCTGCGAGGGGGGAGGCTGCAGAGCCACTGGGGCGGCAAAACCTGCTCTGGGAGAGCCACCCTGAGCATCCCCACGCTTGGCTGCTCCCCTCAGCCTTCCCAGGCTGCTCTGGGGAAGCTCTGCAGCCAGGATGTGGGCACCCCCAGACCCGCACTGCACTCTACCACTGCATCTCACCTAAAGGTGGCATCCATCCCTGTCACAGCCCTGCACACACCGCTCCCCACATCACAACACAACCAGCACCTTTGCCCCCCTGCAGCCTGCCAGTCCTCTCACCCAACACCTACAACCACTGCGCTCCCTGCAAACTGCAACAAGCTTCTCCAAAACCCATCCTCATGGCTCCCCACCCCCCCCTTAAGAACAAGGGGCTCAACTGTCCCTGTGTTCCTTTCCTAAGGCAGCCAGCAGCCACACGTTGCTGAGCTGTGCCGGGAGCTCCCAGCTGCCACCAATACCCTAAAATCAGAATTTCTCACTTCCAACTCCCACCTCCCACCCCATCGGTGGTGGCTGTGTTGGGAAACCCATCCTAGGGCTGCATCTGTCGCTCTTGGGCAGCCCGGAGAGGCGGTGATGGGGCTGAGAGCGTTACCAGGGCTGAGAATCGCTTTGGACATGGGAAACACAGGTGAGGAGCAGGGCGGAGGGTCGGGCAGTGGGACGGTGCCCGGCTCCGGGCATGGTGATGGCATCGGGCAGAGGACCGCGCAAAAAACTCCTTCCCTTGGTTCAGCCCTTCCCTCGAGGCACCTTTCCAGAGCCGCGGGAATGAGCGGGCCGGGAGCGCAGGGCAGCACAGCGGTGCCGCAGCCTGGAGGTGATACCGGGGCCGCTCGGGCTAGAAGCAGCGCAGCGCTCCGGTACGGATCGCTAATCGCACCGCAGCCCGGAGCGGGGGGGAGGCGAGCAGGAGCACTGTGCGCGCCCAGAGCGCGAAGCGGCCCCGACGTGGCCGGGAGCGGATGGCTCAGCAGCGGGGACGGGGAGTCCCTCGGCTCCGTCCGTCCCCCAGGCCCATCCGGCACCGTTTGGGGAGGGCTCTCCGCGGGACCGCCGCGCTCCTCCGGCCGCCCTTCCCTCCCCTCTCCCTGCGTCCCGCGCCGCAGGAATGTGCCACTCGGTTCCCACGGTGGCCGCAGCGCTGTCCCCACCCTTCCCGGTGCCACGGGGACCGCACTCCCATCGCGGGCACGGGTTCCCTACGGGGACCGCGGGGACCCCTCTGCCGGCAGCGGGACGGAGGAGCGGTGCCACCGGCGCGGGACGCGGGGCTCCGGAGGAGGGACGTGGATGGACCGCTCGGGGCCGCGTCTTCGGGGGTGACCGAGGGGTGACAGAGGCGTGACAGAGCGCTGAGAGAGGGGTGGCTGTGCTGGGGCAGCCGCTACCCTCCCAGACCCGGGGGGTTCCGCAGATAACGGGGCGCAGGTGGAAGTGTTAGGGGGGGTCCCGCCTCGATGAAGCACGAGAAGCGTGCAGCGCGCTCCCCCCTCCTCACGTCTCCCGTGCTCCTCCCGTGGCTGTCAGGTCCGGCCGGGTTGCCCCTTTCCCCCCCGCCCCTCTGCGGCACCGGATGGCCCGGCCCGGCCCGCTCCGCCCCGCGGCACCGTCACCTTCACGGAGGGCACCGGGATGCGGCAGAGCCGGGATGCGACGATCCCGAATCCCGCGTCCCGTGTGTCATTTCCTCCCCCCGCCGTTCTCCTTACCATGGCTGCGGCCCGCGCGGGGCGGGGGCCGACCGGGAACGGCGGCTGAGAGCGGCACGGCCGGGCCCCGCCGCCGGGATTAGCGGAACGGCAGCCGGCGGGGCGGGGCGGGGGCGGGCCGGGGCGGCACCGACGGCGGCATCACTGCTGGCACCGGCACCGGGCATCCTCGATAACGTCTGTACCGGCACCAGCATCGATGTCTGCGCTTCGTACTGGCACAGGGCGCCGGTACCAAGAACTGTGCATCATTCAGTGCACCAGTGCCACGGACCGAGTGCTGGCACCAGGCACAGGGCGGTGGTGTGAGGTAGCAGTGCTGGGAATAGGGCTCCAGCACTGGGAACTGAGTGTGGGGCACCGTCACCAAGGCCTCGGGACAGTGCACCAGTACCGGGTATGGGCAGCAGTAACTGATACCAGGCACAGGGCACCAGTGTGGGTACCCACTGAAGGGTGATGGCACCAGTACTGGGTACAGAGCACCAGCACCGGCACCAGAACCTGGTAGTGGTGGGAGGGGGCAGCCCCAGCACTGCGAATTGGGCGACAATACTGAGTGCTGCTCAGCAGATACTCGGTACCAGCATTAACACCACTGCTGGAAGACAGCAGGGAGCATGCACAGCTCACACCAATGGCAGGCTACTGGGCACTGGTACTGGGAGCGTGAGCGACCCCCATCCCCATCCATGTGGGGCAGGGAGGATAGGTGAGGATGGATGCTTCAATCCTAATCCCTGCAGTCAGCGCTCCCTTCTGGGACGCAGCTTTACTGGGGATTACTTGCCGTAATGCTGAGCCCTGCTGCCCGCTGCCCTTCAAGGAGCAGTTCCCCCGGGGACAGTGGAGCTGGGCACTGCTGTGATGAGCTGCCGGTGCTCAGCTGCATAGTGGGTGATGTGCTCAGCCTCCAGCAATGGGAATTTGGCCTCGCCGGAGGAGAACGGTGCCTGGCTGTGTCAGAAGGATGTGGCCGCAGAGCCGCAGCCCGGGCTTTAAATAGAGCATTAAAAGCTGAAGGGATCAGCTGCAGAGCAGGGGGGGGATGCAGCAGGGCAAGGCCAGGCGACATCGTGGCAGCTGGAGCCAAAGGGGGTCACGCTTTGCCCATGCATGAGTGGGGAAGTGTGTTGGGTGCCCCCAGCGTGGCCACATCGTGGTGGGAGCGGAGCCTGTGGGGTCTGTGTGCCTTTACTCCACGCGAGCAGGGCAGTGCCAGGCACAGCAGCCATGTCCCCAATCTTGGAGATGCCATACTGACCCAGTTCTTCTTGTCCAGGGGTGACACAAGAGGAGGAGCAGTGACACGAAGGGTGGGTGGTTTTCCCCAGGGCCCCCAGCACCCCCAGCACCCTGTCCTGCCCGGCCCAGCCGGCAGCAGCTGGAAGGGAAGCAGCGAGCTGGAGGGGCAGCTCTGTAATTACCATGGGAGGCCGAGTTATTTTGAGATGAGGCTGTGTGCTGCCAAAGCTGCTCTTCCTCCAAACCCAAACAAGATGGAAAGAGCCCATCCCAGGACACGGGGTGATTAACCCCTTCCCTGCCTGCTGCCCCCACGCTGCAGCGTGTCCCCAGGCATGTGTCAGGGATGGGGGAACCCAGGGGTGAGCTCTGTGCCACCCCCTGAGACCTCCCACAGTTCATCCCCTGTCAGCAGCCCCGAAATCCCCCACAAGAGTCCTACCAGTGCTGCCAGGCCATCACTTACCTCCTCATCTGAAGCCTCAGCCAGGGAGGGGTCAGCACCGGAGCAGGCAAAGGATGGCACCAGAGTGGGAAGAAGCAAGATTTTCCATCAGCTGAGGACTGCTGGGCTTTCTGGCTGTCCCCGTGTCCCCCCAGCACACGTCAGGGCTAGCACAGTGCATGGCATAGGGATGTCCAAATGCCGTGTTTATGTAGGCCCTACAAACACTGCTGTGGGTGCCTGCCTCACCTTTCAGGGTCCAGAAGAAATCGGCGCTCCCCTTGTCAGTCATGACTGCAATGGGGAGGAAGGCTGTGAGCTGCAGCTGCTTGTGACCATTGCTCTGTGCTGTCCCCTCCAGGTGTGCCCCCAGGGCAAGGAAGAGGGGACACAGATGTCCCTGGGTCACACGTCACCATATTCCCTGTCTGCTTGCCCCAGCTACCCAAACTCACCCATGAAGAAGGTCTTAAATTCAGTGGCCAGCTCCACGTCCACCTTGTGCCCAATATCAATGTCACAGGCAAAGTCCTTGGAGCTGTTGTCCTGCGGCAGGGCAGTGGCAGGAGCTCTGTCACACATTGCCGCATCCTCACTGAAGCCACCTCTGCCTGTCGGGACCTCTGCGATGGCATCCACCTCTACAGGGACATTCTTGGAAGTGCTCGGCTCCGTCACTGGGGTCACGGGGCACGGGGTGGCAGTGTGCTGTGAGTGCAGCAGGGGCCACCAAGCTGAGCTGCGATCAGGCTTGGACAGAGCCCTGGTGGTGGAGACATCCCAGGGCAAGGGGACAGCAGGGCAGTGCTGGGGACTACAGGGACAAGGGGCTTTTGGGGACCCGGGAGCAAGGTGTGAGTTCATGGGCACAGTGCTGGCCTGGGTGCCCACGTCCCTGGTGGGAAGTGACAGCTGGAAAGGTGTTGGGTGCCGGTGTGCCATCTGCTCAGCCCTGTGGTGCAGCACACACAGGTGCTCATTCTGCTCCCTGCTGGGCTGGGCTGGAGGGGGCTGTGGGGTCGAGGAGCCCTGCTCCATGGGGTACTGGTGTCCTGAGCATCGGGAAATGGATTTGTGCCCAAGCGGCCGCAGAGCTCTGCGGGGCGGTTTGGGGTTGGTGATGGGGCTGCGAGGCGGTGGTGGGGTTGGGGTGCAGATGGTGGGGTGGGTGACACAACGATCTTGGGTCAGTTGTGTCCCCACATCAATCATGTGAGGTGACAAAGCCACCGCGCAGGGCTCGGTCTGTGTCATCTGCTCCCTAAGGATCACTGTGGCCACCTGGGTGCCACATGGAGGACGACCCCTACTTGGTGGCTCTGCCTGGGACAGGTCACTGAGTGTGAAGGTGACTGAGTGACCACTGCTCTGTCCCTGCCCTGCTCCAGGCTGTGGGCGGCTGCCCACTGCCTGCTGCTGCTCACCCAGGGGACGCTGCACGGCCACCACCAAGCGGCCCGATGGCATCGGCCGCTTGCCCTGCAGCCTATGGGGCAACTCAGGGACATAAGATGACGTGGGCACCTTGCCACCAGGCTGGGGGATGGTGGCTGAGGGCCCCTGTACGGTCACACTGTCTGGTGGCAGCAGTGGGTTGGGGGCCATGGGGCTGCGTGGGGTGTAGTTGGAGATTGGATGAAATCAGTCCCCAAGGAGCAGGGCAGGTGTGAGCCCCACGCTGCCTGTGTCCTGTGCCCAGAGGGGAGAAGTGGCATGGGATGATGTCACCAAGGGAGGTGTGACAAGGGTTCCAGGGATTCCTTAAATGTGGGTGCAAGATCCAGAGTGTCCATGCGCTGCTCCCTGGGGATGAAGCCACCATCTCTTCTCAAAATACCCCCAGTCCCTCCATAGTTCTTCACCAAGGAGCAACCAAGCACGTGCTCCCAGCAGGTGGAAGGGACAGGCTGCCAGCACAGCCTCAATGGAACCAGACCCTGAGCATCAGCAGAGAATAAGCCCGAAGCTTCCCTTGTGATCCACACAGAGCCAGCCTGGAGCTCAAGCTCCTCTTCCTGATGGCTGTGCCACCCCCCTGTCCAGCTGCAGCATCCCTGGGACATTCTACTGCCACCAGCCTGTCCCCTCCCTTAGAATCAAGGTCTTCTCCAGTCAGGGCTCAAATCCTCCCAGGACAGAGATGCCCCAGTACCCAGGAACCAATCCCAGGATGACAGCAACCCACAGCACCAAGGATGATGGAGGTGACAGGGACCTCAGGGTCCACATGGTCCCACCCTGCTCCAGCAGGGACCCCAGGGCTGGGGCTGCCCTATGCGAGCACACGAGTCCCAAAGAGGCCGGGCAGCGAGCAGGGAAGGATTTATTGACCGAGGGCTGGGGTACATCACAGTTTGAGTTCCCTTCCCGCCTCCGCAGAGGACGTCGCGTTGGACTTCCCGGGCAAAGTGCGCGGAGAGGCTTCACAGTTTCATCCTTCGGTAAAGCAGAACTGAGGCAGTGACAAATGGCAAACTACGTTGTATGAAAAAATAATACAAACTCTTCTCTTTAAATATCTTACAGAAAATGAACCTGAATAAAGAGCATGAGAAGCACCACACGGCGCGGCCACCCCAGGGGGACCGGGACGTCCCCACACCCGCCAAGACCTGGCTCAGCCCTAGGGGGATGCGTGGCCCCCCCAAGGGACACGGTGGTCACGGCGCAGTGGGGACGTGTGGGGCGCAATGTGCCCATCCCCGTGGTGCCACCTCGGTTGTCCCCGCTCGTGAGCACACGAGGACATCCGAAGAGGGGGATGGGGACAGCGTCCCCCACTGCTCGGGGGGGACAAGGACGCCCCTACTGTGCTGCAGTGCAAGTTCACGGAAACCCAAGGCACCTCCGGGCTGGGACGGGGGGACCCCCGGGTGTGCAGAGGGGGGGGGGCCGTGTGGTCACCGAGCGAATGCAAAGGGGAAGTGTCTCCCCCTCACCCCTCGCTCCTGGGGGGCCCTATGTACAGGGAGGGCCGTGCAGGCTGTGCAGTCCGGGGAGAGCCAGCTCCCGGGGACAGGGGATGTCGGGGGGGCGCGGGGACCAGCCCCGGGCCAGGGGAGATGCTGCAGGTTTAGAGGGGGTGCAGGTGGGGGGCTGTGTCGGGGAGCTCAGGGTGGGGGGGCAGCCCCCCCTCGCCCCGTCGGTGCGTCTCCCAGAAGGCGCAGGTGAGCTGCTCCAGCTGCGAGCTGAGCGGGAGGCGGATGTCCAGGTGCATGCGCAGCGTTTCCAGCCACTGCTCCAGCTTGCCGAAGGACGGCCTGCGGACAGACGGAGGGACAAACAGCGCGTCACCACCCCGGCCACGCGAGCATCCCCAGGCAAGACGCGGGACGAGCGAGCAACGCAGGGCGCTCACCGCTTCTCAGGGTCCAGGTCACAGCAGCAGACGGCGATGGGGAAGAAGCTGGGGGGGCAGGCAGGGGGACAGTAGCGCTCCAGGAAGCCGCGGACGTTGAGGCCGAAGTCGGTGGTGCGCGGCAGGTAGTCGGGGTCAGCGCTGACCCGGCCGATGATCTGCGGGGAGGAGAGGGGCGGAGGGCTCAGCGGCGGCGGCCGAGCAGCACCACGGACAGCGGCGCGGCACGCACCTCGCACAGCACGATGCCGAAGGAGAAGACGTCCACCTTCTCGTCGTAGCTCCTCCCTGCACGACAGACGGGTCAGGTCCCGCCGCCCCCTCCCCACGTGTCCCCCGCCCCGGCCGTGCCCACCGTTGATCATCTCTGGGGCCATCCAGTAAGGGTTGCCCACCACCGTGTAGCGTTTCTTGCGGTCCGGTTTCTTCAGGTTCTGGAGATGCTCGGGTTGGTTCTTCTCATCCACCATCAGCCGCGCCAGTCCGAAGTCGGCCACCACCACGCTCTTGTTCTGGGTGGAGGGGATGGGTGAGGTGTGGGGCCAGCACCATCGGGCCGGTCCCGTTGCTGGGCCGTTGTGGGATGGCCATGGCGGGACTCACCTCCCTCACCAGGCAGTTGTGGGAGTTGAGGTCACGGTGGATGATGTTCATGGAGTGCAGATAGGCCTGGGGAGGGACGGACCCAGCAGTACATCCACTATCAGCCCACTCAAGCCCACCTCACAGACCCACACGTGCGTTGCTCACCATGCCTGCAGCAATGTCCTTGGCAAAGCTGACCCGCTGGCTCCAGGGGTAGTGGCTGTCCTGCAGGAAAGAGAAGACAGATGGGAGTCCTGCCACGGTCTGAGGGTGGTTGAGTTGCACCCCACCCACTCCCCCCACACTCACCATGCTTTTGATGAGGCCCCGCAAGGTGCCCCCCTTTATGTACTCGGTGATGAAGTTGAGCCGTTTCTCCTTGTAGAGCACTCCGATGAACTTCAGCACATTGGGGTGCTCCAGGCAGCGCATCACCTTCACCTGGGGACCGCAGCACCATCAGCCCTGGGGTACTCCAGGGTGACCCTGTGCTCATTGCGCTTGGTTACATGGGCACAGAGCCACACAGCCACCAACCCCATGATCCAGCATCTCCCAAGCACCACCCTCAGCATCCCACAAGGAGGGACTTAGAATCATTAATGTTGGAAAAGACCACTAAGATTCCCAAGCCCAACCCCAACCCACCCCACCCCCACCATGCCACATCTCCACAGTTCCAGAACGCCTCCAGGGGCAGTGACCCCACCACCTCCCCGGGCAGCTGTGCCAATACCTCACCGCTCTGCGAAGAAATTGTTCCTAACACCCAACCTGAACCTCTCTTTAAATAATGGCAGACTGCCCTGCCCCTTGTCCCCCCACCCAGGTACACACAGGTGCCTCGCTTGCCTCTTTGAGGAAGGTCCTCTGCGTCTCCTCGTCAAAGCGGATCAGCTCCTTCATAACCATCACCTCGCCCGTTTCCCTGTGCGTCACCTGGCGGAGGGCAGGCGCTCAGCACCTCTGGATGCATCACTAACATCCCGTCCCTGCCATCCTGATAACACAAACGGCACGGCAAGGCACTGCACCTTGATGGCCTGGCCGAAGCAGCCCTTGCCCAGCACCTCGCCGTGGATCAGGTCAGAGGGGCGGAAGATGCGATGAGCGCGAGAGACAACGCGCAGCGACTCGGAGCGGCCGATGTCCTTGCGCTGGGAGGCGGGTGAGCCCACCGAGCTGGAGCCCGGAGACTTGTCTGTGCTGCAGCTCCTCCTACGGGACAGACAGACACTTGATCACTCTGGTAGCTGGGGACCGAGGGGAGGGACTTGGGGATGCATGGTGGCCTTACATGACGGCGCGCTGGCGCATGGTGCCAAGGTCTCCATGGGGTGCAGGGACTGGAGAGCGCAGGGGGCTGTGTGGGTCAGGCAGGGGGCTGCAGGGCAGCGCTGAGTCGCGGGGCAGGGGCTCGTGGGGGTCGTGCTCAATGGTCAGCTGCAGCAGGCGGCTGGTCTCCTGGATCAGCAGGTCGATCTGGGTGGAGAGCACACGGAGTGGCATGGGGCACCCCAAGGGACAGACGTGCTGGGGTGCACGGGGAGAGCCTACCTCATCCAGTGGGACGTGGCCGATGGGCGTGCCATTGATCTCCAGGATGCGGTCACCCACATGGATGGAGTTTTTCACATCGGGGCTGATGCAGTCTGGGTCCACCCTGAGGGGCCAGCACACAAAGAGGGGGGTCAGCCCCACTGGATGTGTCCATGCTGGGTGGGGACATGCAGGCACACTGCCCACAGGTCGCCCTGAGGGGTGAGGATACACTGGGACCATACCCATGGGTCATCCCTGTTAGATGGGGACACATTGGGAGAGTACCCACGAGTTATATGGAGACACCAAGCCACCCCAAGCTTATGGGGCATCCCAGCAGTTCCCACAGCCTCCCCCATAGAGAGATGAACCCAGTACATCACTCCCAGCCACACCGATAGTTGGGGACATGCTGACACAGTGCCATCCCCGCCTGATAGGAACATCCATCGCTATCCCCACGGGCCACCACGAGCAGATGGAACCGCACCAACCCCATCCTTCACCCTCCCACCCCAAAAGTGTGGCAAAGCAGAAGGGACCCAACTACAGGGTGTGAGCTCAGTGCCAGGGCACTGCAGGGATGAGATACACACTCTCGGACACGGACGGTGCGTGAGTGCTCAGCGCCGCAGCCCTGGGCACTGCAGTGCGGGTCGATGGAAACAGAGAAGCCACGCTTGCCATCGGAGCAGGCAGGGATGGAGACGAGGGTGACGGTGTGAGGGATGCGGGAGCCCGGCGAGTCAGGCAAGATCTGCTCGATGACCGGCGTCACCACCATCTGATAATAGCAGTGCCCACTGCGGGGCAGGGCTGGGTGAGCACAGGGATGGGAGGAGAGCACTGAGATGCGTCCCCCTGCTGCCACCAGTACCTACCAGTACAGCTTGGAGCGCTCCACCAGCGCATACGTGTCCCCATCCCCGATGAAAGCTCGGCAGTTGAGGCAGCTGAAGCACTCGGGGTGGTATTTCTGCTCCCCGGCCACCTACAGATGGTGACATCAGTGCCGCCGTGCAGAGACCTCCATCCCCTCCCCGTGCACCGGGGAACTCCAGCAGCCACAAAACCCACAACAGGAACAGAAACCCCCAGCTGAGGGTCCCCCGGGTCCCCCTCCCCTTACCATGACCAGCCCTTTGGTGATCTGCTCGGCACAGCCGTGGCACAGCTCCCCAAATCGTGCCCAGTAGTCCTTCTTGCAGTACAGCCGCCCATCCTTCTCGTAGTACTGGTGGGACAGCGAGGCCCCGCACTCACCGCACCTATGGCACATTGGGGACATTGGGGACACCAGGGGGTGTCACAGGGTGTCAACCCCATCCGGCTGTGTGCGCTGCTTCCCTTTGTTGCCATGTGTGTCCCCTCTCCCTCCATTTCTTCCTCTCTGGGGGTGTGTGGGAGGGGTGCGTGACATGGTGACAGTCACACCGAGGGACTGCAGCCCTGGCATGAGTCACTGCCCGCTCGCCCCCATGTTGTTCCCCCCTGCGTGCAGAGTGTGGGCATGTGCATAAGCAGCCTCTCCCCTCTAGAATCTGGGGGGACAGCAGTGGGGAGGGGGCTAATGAATGTTGGGGGTGGGGTGAATTATAGGGACATTTTTTTATAGGGGCAGGGACTTATTAGTGGGATGCAGCGATTGAGGAGGACGCAGAGGGGCAGTGAGTTACAGGGAGCAGTGAAGTTGGGGGGGCCAGGAAGCTGTGAGCTGTGGGAGTGCAGGGGGTGGCACTGAATTACTGTGACTTATAGGGGTGGAGGGTGCAAATTTGAGGGACACCGTGATTTCAGAGCATGTTTATAGGGCGGTGCACTGTAGGCAGCAGTGAGTTATGGGGCGGAGTGAGGCGGGGGTCAGGAGGCTGTGAGCTGTGAGAGTGCGGGAATGGGGGGGGGGGGACTGAATTACGAGGTTGGGGGAGGGGAGGGGCTGAGATATACAACGGGCAGCGAATGAGAGCACTGCAGGAAGGCTGTGGATTTGGGGGGGGGGGGGGGGGGTTGTGTCAGACCCCGCAGTCCCCGTCCCCCGCCCCGTTCTCTCCGGGGGGAGGCACGTGGAACCCCCTCCCCATCCCTCCAACAGACGTGACGTCACGGCGCGGAGTTTCCCCACCCCATGACGTCACCGCGCGAGGTCTCCGCCGCTCCGCGCCACCCGGGGGACGGCAGCCAATGGGAAGCGGCGCCTCGGCCACGCCCCCTTAACCCTTCCGCTGCCGCCGCCCTCCCGTTGAGCCCCGACGGGGCGGCCGCGGCGCTTGGTGGGGAGCGGGGGAAGGGACACGAACGGGCATCGCGCGGAGAAACAGCACCGGAACGCGGGGGGATGCGGCACCCGTCACGCTCCGCTCCCTTCCTCTGCCACAGCATCTGATAGAGCACGTTTCCCCACACTGCCCCAACTTCCCCACGGCAGCAGGAGCAGCAGGCACTGTGCTCCTGTCACCGGGGGACAGCAGAGCCGAAGCGTGTACCGGGAAGAGGAGGAAGAGAAGGAGGAGAGGCAGAAGGCTTCTGCAGGCAGCCATGGGCCTCCGGAAGCCTGGGGTGGAGGGGAGGGGAGAGGCCGGATCCAGCTACCCCACAGGGCTACTTTCACGGGGCCAATGGATCTATCTGTCCGTCCATCCGTCCATCCATCCATCCCTCCACTCATCCCAGCTCCAGGGAAGCAGTGCACCCCGGATGTGAAACGGCACCCCGTGAAATTGGGAGGGGACACGAGCACCCCCAACCCACCCCAGCCCTTACTTGGCTCCAGCGCTCAGGGCACGGCTCTTCCTCAGCACAGCTGCCAGCATCGTCCGGATGCAGGGATAGGGATGGGGACTGTCCTGCCCCCCCGTCACCACCCAGCTCCGGGCCACCCCCACGTCCCCAACTTCCTCCACCAGCTCCCACCGCAGGGAGAGAGCGCGACAAAGAGGAAGCGGGGTGAGACGGGGACGGTGACATCAGCCCCCACCACATGGCCACACGGTCCCTGCGCACCCCGGGGGGCAGGAAGGAGGGACACAGCCATGTGGGACGTGACACGAGTGGCAGAGCCCTGTGTGGGCTCAGTGACCTCCATGTCCCCCTGTTATTAATGTCACCGCAGGTCCCACCTGAAGCAGTCGGCGTGCCAGTCAGCGTTCAGCGCCTGCAGGTACTGCCCATCGAAGATGCCCTGGCCGCAGCTCGCACACACGGGCAGGTCGGTCCCTAAGGGACAGGGATGTCACCCTGCGTGCTGTCACATCCCCACCACGTGCTCCTGCTGTCCCTCTGCCACCGAAGCCACCCCTCGGTTCCCCATCGATCCATGGATCAATTCCCCAAGCTTTCCAACTTGGGGACAAGGTCACTGTGCTCGTGTTCCTGGTGCTGGGGATGGGGCTGATGGCAGTGTCACTGCCACTGTGCCAACCAGGGCTGTACTCTGGGCAAGGGAACTGGGTGGTCTCTATCCCCTGCCTCGGCAATGCACATTCCCAGGGTGATGGGTGGCACCATGGGGACATCGTGGAACAGGGTGGCAGCGGGACACAAGGCTGGCAGAGCACTGAGGACAGAGATAGAGATGGGGAAGGAGGCCAGAGGGGGGACATGGAGCATTCAGGGGACAGCAGTGGGGCAGGAGGTGATGCATGGGGCACAAGGGGTACAAAGTAGACACTGAGGTCCTGGAAGGGACAGCAGAGCAGTATCGGGGTGCTCAGCACGAGAGGAAACTTTGGGGTGCAGGAGGCATGGGGAGATGGGGCGCGGGGGTGCCCAGCAGGCAGAGGGGAGAGGAGACATGAGGACACAGTGGGATGCAGCTGTAGGACAGATGTTTGGGATGCACGGGGACAGAGGGGTGCTGGTGCCAAGCTGGGGGAGCAACATGAGGCTTGCAGCAGTGTGGGGTGGCTGCAGGATGGTGAAGGGGACATGCAGAGAAAGGGGACAGGACGGAGAGGGGCACAGCAGGACATCAGATGCGTGCAGGTATGTGTACATACTGCATGGAAGTGCAGGATGGGTGCTGGGCATGCAGGGGTGCAGGTGGGTGCAAGAAGGATGGTGACATGAGGTGCAGCAGCAGCACAGGGACCTAGGATGGGGTGCAGGGCACAGGTTGCTAGGATGAACAGGAGGCAAGATGGGGGGATGCAGGTGCACGTGGGGATGCAGAGGGATGCGGGGACAAGGGGTGCAGGATGCACATAGGGATGCACAGGGTGTGGGATGCAGCAGAGCGCACCATTGGGGGGACATGGGATGGAGTGGGGTGCAGCTGGGGGTGCAGGCAGGTGTGGGACGCAGGAAGGGTGCAGAGTGGGTGTGGGGTGCAGGGCAGGATGCAGGTTAACGGGTTGTGGGGTGCAGAAGGGGGGTAGGGGTGCAGTATGGGGAGAGCATGAGTGTAGAGATACGGAGGTACAGAAGGGGGATGCAGGATAGATGGAGGGTGCACAAGGGATGTGGGGGTGCACGAGGGACATGGGCTGGTTAGAGATGCAGGGGGAGATGTAGGGGGGGCTGGGGGATGCAGTTTGGATAATAGGGTGCATGGGGAACAGACAGGGGTGTGGATGGAGCTAGGACGGATGCAGACTGGCATGGGGTAACAGGGGCAGATGTAGGGGTGCGAGGGGGATGCAGGCAGATTGGGGGGCAGGGATGTGGGGAGTACAAAGGTGGGATGGGAGAAGCTGGGGTGATACAGGGGTGCAGGGGAGGATGCGGGCTGGATGGGGTGACATAGGGGTGCAGAGAGGGACACAGGCTAGATGGGGGTGCAGGAGTGATGCAGGGGTGCAGGAGGGATGCAGGCTGGATAGGGGAACGGGGATGACACAGAGATGATATAGGGATGCAGGAGTGATGTAGGGGTGCAGTTTGGATGGGGGCTGCAGGAAGGGAATATTGGGATGCCGCGGTGTAAGAAGGAAGAGGAATACAGGCTGGATGCAGAGTGATGTAGGGGTGATGTGGGGATGCAGATGGGATGGGAGCTGCAGGGAGGGGAATGAGGATGAAGGAGCGATGCAGAAAGGGGATTTGGGGATGCAAGAGTGATGTAGGGCTTCAGCGGGGAGCAGGCCTGCTGGGGGGGCTGTAGGGGCGCACGAAGGGATGCGGAGATGCGGGGGAAGATGTATGGGAAAGATGCGGGTAGGATAAGGGGCACGGGAAGGACGCGGGGAGCGCTGCTGGGCCGCTGGGAGGGGAGGGGGTCGCGGGGCGGCCCGGGGGCGGCGGAAGCGCTGAGTCAGGCGGGCCAGGGGAGGGGAGGAGTGAGTGGGGGGGAGGGGGGGGTGGTCACGCACCTTCCTCCTCTCCCATGGGCTCGTCCCTCCAGGTGCAGCACAGCAGCATCAACCTCATGCAGCCGCGCTGCCCGGCACCGCGCCAGGCCCTGCCGCCGCCGCTGCCGCCCCGAGCCCTGCCCTGCCCTGCCCCGCCGCTGCGGTGCGGCTCCGGCTGCGGCTCCGGCGGGCACGGGCAGGCGGCGGGCGGGGATGGGCCGGGGGCGCAGGGCGCCGGCGCGGGGGCTGCGGGGGCGGGGCTGTGGGCGGAGCTATGAAAAGGGGGCGGAGCTATGAGAAGGGGGCGTGTCCTAGAGGCGGGGCTTAGCGGGAGGGGTTGCGGGTGTGGCCAGAGCGCGGGGAGGGGGCGGGGCTTCGTGGGACGGCGCGCCGGGAGGCAGCGTGGGAGGTTGGGAGTCGGATGTGAGCTGGTTGTGTCACCGTGCAACGGGATGCCGATGTCCCTCCGGAGCCCGAGGTGTCGCCGTGGGTCGCGGTACGGCTGTCCCCGTGCACCCCCAGGCTGTCACTGCAGGGCAGGACAGGGCCATCCTCTGTGACTCCAAGCCATCCCCTCTGGGGCTGTCCCCACGCCTGGCTGTGGTGTCCCTGAGCACAGGGGTGTCTGACCGTGGCACACCCGAGTCCTGCATTTTGGGAGGGGGCACAGCGCAGTGCCACTGTCACCACCACAGGCACTGTCCTGGGGTGGGGGGTGACCAGGGGACACAGGAACAGGACGGAGGCAGATTCCATTAAAAACTTGTCCTTTATTAGTCTGTTGGCAGCGATTCCCTCTGCGTAGGGCGTCCCACCCAGTTATATCAATGTGAGTAACATGAAGGGGGCCGGGGGGGTCCGCGGGCTGGCAGAGTCCCCGCGCTGCCCCCCGCCACTGGGACCCCTTCTTTCCCTCCCTCCCTCCTTCCCTCCCTCCCCCCACCCCTGCGTGCCCCTCGTGCTCAGCCCGGCCCCCCCCCGGGGTCAGCCACCCCCCAGGGGGAGCACCGGGGCCGGGTTGGGGTGGGGGTCCCAGGCCCTCCCGCAAGGAGCGATAGCACCAAGGGGGATGGCTGCTCCCCGCAGTTTATTCCGCACTCCCTGCTGGGGCTGGGGGGGTTCCCGGGGTGGGGGGGCGGCCCCTGACGCTGCCGTGGGGTCCCTGACGGGAGCGTGGGGCCGGGGGGGGGGGGGTCTCAGCTTGGTGGGGATTTACATTCTGGACCATGCAGTAGCACCAAAGTTCATGAGGTCATCGGTGACGGTGGGCGGTTACTTCCGCTTCCTCCCGCAGTATTTCCCTTGTGCACAGCCAATTCCACCTGGGGATGGAGGGGGGACAGTGGATCAGCTCCCCACCCCAAAAAGGTGCTCGGAGGAGGGGTGGGGGGATGCCAAACAGCACTCACCTCTAAAGCCCAGGGCCCCCAGGGCTCCTCCGTAGGTCTTGGGGGGCTTCCCTGTGGGGACGAGGCAGAGAGATGAGTGGGGTGGGAGGCAGCGTGGGGACAGGTGCCCTTTGAAGGGACTCCAACCCAACAACCCCATGTGTGTGACCACAGTGCACTCACCGCCAAATCCCAGCTGGCCACCAACCCCACCTGCAAGCACAGCAAAACCTCATTGGCTTCGGGATGCTCTGCCTTGTGCCCCCAGCCCAGCTCTGCCCCACCCCCCCATGGCCATGTCTCCCCATGCCCTAAGGGCTGCATGTCCCTGTGGGCTGTGTGTCCCCGTGGGCATGGCAAAGGGCACAGGGGAAAGTACCTGGAAATATCGGTGACACACCAAAACCGGGAACTCCAGCCCCTGGGGGTGGAAAGTGACAGCAGTGAGAAGCAGTGACAGCCCTGCGTGTCTGCGGTGTCCCCAGCCTACAGCTGGCTGCCCCCAAGAGCCACATCCCCACTATGGGTGCCCACCCGGTGCGCCCCGTGAGGCAGTGGCATGGAGACAGAGAGCACAGCAGTGTGGGCAGTGACAGCCCCACCTCAGCTCCCAGCCCCAGCTCTCACCTGGCTGCAGCCCCCCAGCACCAAAAGCTGTGTGAAGGGAGAGCCCCGGTGAGGGCATGGGGATGGGGGTATCACCAGAGTGCAGCCACGGCCGTCCCTGTTCCTTACCTGGCTTAGGAGGTTTTCCAGCAGCTCCTGGATACAAGAGCCCTACGTCAGAGAGGGGCATCAGCACAGCCCCCACACTGAGTCCAGAGGGTTCCCAGGTGTCTCACACATTGTGGTCACTGCTGTACTGTTCCCTGTCTCCATGGCCTGCGCCATGCTGGGGCTGTGGCCATCCCCTCCCTGTTGTACCCCAGGGCACAGTGACAGAGCAGGGTGGGGATATGGGGACCATGGGACCCATGCCCCTGTCCTTTCCTGCTCCGCAAAACCCAGTCCTGCAAGTCACAGCTGTGAGGGGACACTGTGGTTCTGCATCCCCAAAATGCCATTTCCTTTTCAGCTCTTCCATCCCTGGGACCCCCACACCAAACCCATCAGCACCACTCACCAGCACCGAGGCCACCAACTCCGAGGCCACCAACTCCGAGGCCACCTGTGATGGGGAGTCCAGGTGAGCACCCACAGGTGGCCATGGGGACAAACAGTGGGGCAAAGGGGGCTGCACTTGGGAAAGACTGCGGTGGGCTTCAGGCCAGGTTGGGAAACTGGGGCTGGAGACACTGAGCATGGCAGTGCTGGCCTTGCCACCACACTTGGTTCACGTGGCAGTGGGATCTGCATGAGGCATTCCTACTGCAGTGACATCCCTGGGTCCAATCCACTCCTCATCCAGCCCCACAGCAGCCCTCACTTTCCCTGTGCAGCCCCATACCCCAGAGGAGCACCCACCCCCTGCACCACCTACCTGGGATGCCACCGACCCCTGGGACCCCAGCCCCGGGCACACCTGCAGGAAAGAGACAGTGAGGCCAGGTGCCCTCAGCCCACACAGAAGGGACAGTGACCCCAGGGGAGTAGCCCTGACCCATCCTGCATGGGGAAAACGTCCCCACTCTGTCACCCCGTGCAGAGTGCCACCTCCCAGACCTGGGCCACCCTGCCAGGGCATGCAGGGATGCGGAGCAATGACAGCACCCTGATATCAACACAGGATGCCCAAAGGGGAGCAGGCTGGGGAACGGTGACCACGCTACGTACCGAATTTGGGAGGCTTAGCACCAGGCTGCACCCCGACCTGGGGGATGCCTGCAAAATAAGCAAGGGCACTGCGGTTAGCACAGGCATCCCATTCCCATCACACACAGCTGGATGTGTGATGCCCTCACCTGCTCCGGGGAGAACGCCGGCACCGGGCACCCCTACACCTGGCACTAAGCCGGGGACACCACCGATGCCAGGTGTCACTCCTGGCACACCAGGAGCACCGGGCACAGCACCTGGCACCCCTCCAACACCAGCACCTGTGGGGGAAAGGGGCTGAGGACACAGCCTGGGGGCTGCGTGGGGCCGGGGCAGCGCCTGTGCCAGCACCGCTCACCCACGTGGAGATGTGCTCAGCTCACCATATTTGGCTGCCTTAGCTGCTGCTTTTGCGGCTGCTGCTGGACCTCCAACACCTGAGACAGCAAGACAAGGGGCAGTGTCAGGGCCCTGCCTAGCAATGCTGGGTAAAGCTCATCCCTTTCATCTTGGTCGCCCACAAACAGATGGCTTCAAGCTGATGGAGGCCACCAGGATGACCTGTCCCCAGCCGAGATGCCACCACAACCTGCCTTACCTGGAACACCTCCAACGCCAGGGGCCAGGCCACCTACACCAGGAGCAAGGCCACCTACACCAGGAGCAAGGCCACCTACACCAGGAGCAAGACCTCCCACGCCAGGTGCCAGGCCACCTACACCAGGTGCCAGGCCACCTACACCAGGTGCCAGGCCACCTGCTCCTGCTGGAAGAGGGAGAGAAAGGTTGGGGTCTAGCCTGGGGAGAAAGATGGTGAATGAAAAAGGGGAATGGCTGGCTGGAATGATTGCACAGATGAAGGGGTTGGGTGGATGGGTGGTGGGATGGATGGGTGGTGGGATGGATGGGTGGTGGGATGGATGGGTGGTGGGATGGATGGGTGGTGGGATGGATGGGTGGTGGGATGGATGGGTGGATGGATGGATGGGTGGATGGATGGATGGGTGGATGGATGGATGGATGGATGAGTGAGTGGTGGTGTGGATGGATGAGTAGAAGGGAGACAGATGAACAAATGTATGAGAAGCTGTATGGATGATGAACCTCCATGCAGGCCAGCTCTCTGGAGAGCATTGCCAGACACAGCCAGGATCTCATCCCACACACAGCCTTACAGAAAGCTCATCCCTCGCCCTGACCCACAGGGACCCCATGCAGCGCCTAGCCTCAGCCCAGATCAGGGAAGCAGATTGGGGTGGGGAGGTGCTAAGAGGCAGGACCTGTGGGATAACAGCAGAGCGAGCCCATCTTACCGTACTTGGCAGCTTTGGCAGCTGCTTTGGCAGCAGCAGCTGGGCCAGCTCCTAGGGGAGACAGGGATCATGAGGGGCAGTGAAGGCTTGAGGTGGCCATGCCAGCATCTGTCAGCCAGCACCACCTCAGACATCCCCGAGTAGCCCTTAGAGAACATCTCACCAGGCACCAGACCGGGTACGCCAACTCCTGGAACACCAACCCCTGGTACGCCGACTCCAGGTACTCCGACTCCAGGAACACCAACCCCAGGCACGCCGCCAGGCACGCCAACCCCAGGCACACCAACCCCAGGCACACGCCCTGCTCCTGCAGAGAGGTTCAGGAATACATCCAAGCCCCTGCCCCGGCCTTTTGTAAGCATTCTTCCCTCCATCCATCCCACATCCATCTATCCCACCATCCCTTCATCGATCCCTCCATCCCTCCATTCCACCATCCATCCATTGCCCCACAACTCCATCCAACCATCCACCCATCCCTCCACATCCATTCCACCATCCATCCATTGCCCCACAACTCCATCCAACCATCCACCCATCCCTCCACATCCATTCCATCATCCATCCCAGAGCGAAAGACGAAGATCTCACCAAATGCGGCTGCTTTTGCTGCAGCCTTTGCTGCAGCAGCAGCTGCTGGGCCACCCACTGCAGGAACAGAAGAGAGGATGTCAGGGGGACTGGCAAAGTTGGCACCATGTTGTCCCCTCATGCCAGCCCATCTGCTCACCTCCAACACCAGGTACCACACCGGGAACACCAGCTACACCAGGAACACCAGGCACACCAGCTACACCAGGAACACCAGGCACACCAGCTACACCAGGAACACCAGGCACACCAGGAACACCTCCAATGCCAGCACCAGGAACGCCAACACCAGGAACGCCAACACCGGGAACACCAGCTCCTGCAGGCAGCAAGAGAGAAGCTGGGTTTGCTGAGAGGTGGGACGTGGAAGTAGGGCTGCTCTCACCATGGTGGTCCCCTGCCTCATCCCAGCAGCTGCGTGGGACACATGCCTAGTCCAGGGTCACCCAAGAGCTAAGAAGTCACCAGCACAGGGGCCGTTCCATGGGGGCTCCAGATGATGCTCATCATGGGGAGATGGAGCCTTGCAGCCAAATGGCATAGAGACACGGTTGGTGCCCCCCAGTATCCACATGGAAGGGCTGGGGGCTCTGGGCACTGATCAGACTGGAAACTGCCCAGAGCAGCCACAGCCTTGACCCTCTTGTGGTAGGGACGAGTGCAGGAGGAGCTGTCTGCATGGGACACCACAGACACCCGAGGATAACGAGGTGGCCGGGGGGCTCCTTGAACCGTGCAGTGCTTACCATACTTAGCTGCCTTGGCTGCTGCCGCTGCTCCTGCTGGTGTCCCAACTCCTGGGGACAAGAGAGAGGGACCCTGAGCCACCTGCCCCACACTGACTGCAGCGGGGAGAGTGCTCATGGGGACAGTCATGGGGACAGTCACCTGCCACCCCAGGGACACCTCCGACTCCGGGAACCAAACCAGGCACACCACCGACACCAGGCACAAGACCTGGGACACCACCGACCCCGGGCAGCACCCCTGCACCTGGAGGGAAGCAGAGCAGTCAGAGCACCCCCAAGAGCTGCTAGGAGGCACGGTGTCCTCTAGTGGCATGAGATGGCGTGGGGCTACAGATCCCCCAGGCAAAGCTGGAAGCTGTAGCGGGCCCTGAGCTCCCCCTGGGGCTGCACCAGGGGCCAAGGGTGGATGAGCTCCCCTAGCACTGCTGGCACAGGCATGGGATGCAGGAGGAGGATGCTTGCCAACTGCTGTGCTGCTCTGCAAGCGCTGTGATGCTCACACGGCAGTGTGCATGATGCAGTGTCCCCAGAGCATGCACAAATCCGGGCAGGGGATTCCCAGCTCCCCAGCCCTACAGCCCATGTGGCCACTCAGGAGCTGGTGGCAGCTGGCGGGACCGCGAGGTCCCCCAAGGACGGGCTCATCAATCCCAGCTGCTGCCGGGGCTGACGCATTTCCTCTGGATGCTCCAATGAGCGCGGGTTTGCTGCTGTGAAACTGAGCGCTTCTGCCAAAGAGTGGAGCAGAGAGCTGCAGATCTCAGCCCATCCCTCTGCTAACAGACTGCAGTCCCTGGGAGCTGTGCATGTCACCGTGCAGAGCTGTGGGCTGGGGGAGTGTCCCAAAAGCAAAGCGCCCCGCAAAGCCTCACCAGCAGGGCTGAGGAGCAGGGACTCACCATAGGCTCCTGCTTTCGCTGCTGCCTTCGCTGCAGCTGCTGCCGCTGCTGGGCCTCCCACTGCCAGAGCAGCAGGAGAGAGTCAGGAGTGTGGGATATGGGGGCATGGGGACACGGGGATGTGGGTCTCATGCCTCGGGGCTGAGCCCAGCCTCACCTCCAGCTCCTGGCACAACACCGACACCGGGCACCACGCCGCCCACCCCTGGGATGCCGCCAGCCCCAGGCAGGACACCGGCTCCTGCAGGAAGTATGGGGCATCAGCTCAGAGATGAGACAGCAGCAGCCCCCCCCCCCCAAGCCTGGAAGGGGGCACAGCCTCCCTAGTGGGGCCGTGAGTCCTGTGTGTGCCCGCAGATGGTGGCTCACCATATTTAGCTGCCGCTTTTGCTGCCGCCGCCTGTGCTCCAACACCTGGGGAAGGACAGGATGAGATGCTGAGGAGATGAGGATATCCCCAGCACAGCCCTCCCTTTTCCCTGGGGAGGTGACACAGCTCTGTCCCCTCTCTGGCCACTTTGGGGCCGCCAGGCAGTGCCAAGAATCCTGTCCAAACACCAATGACTTCCAAAGATATGCCAGCTCCCCATGCCACAGTCTATGGGTCCCAATCCCTGCACCCCCCAGAGCAGCCAAGGTGGGAGCCATACCTGTCCCAGTGGGGTACCCAGCCTTCCCAGCAAGAACCCCTGCTCCTATCCCACCTGGTCCAAGGCCTGCAAGCACAAAGAGAAAGCGCAACGAGGTCAGGAGCTGGGTGCCGGGGCAAGGATGAGGCAGACAAACAGCTCCAGCCCCATAGCTGAGGACACGCTGGGGACACAGGGTCCGCGAGGAGCTACGACCGTGAAGCTACGAGCGCTCATCACAGGGCAGCTTACCATTGACGAAGGGCAATCTATAGCCACCTGGAGAGGAGAGAAGGCGCTGGTTAGCACCTGGCTGCCGGTGGCCGTGCCCGCTCTGCCTCGCGGTGTAGCCCCTCTTTGCCATCAAGCCAGCGAGCCCTCGGCACTGGGGCTCCTTCCCAGCCAAATCCTTTTTGGGGTGCAACCCCGCATCGTGATGGGGCTCCCAGAGGTCCCCCTCACCAAAAGCGAACCCCACGCTGAGGGCTGTGGTGCGTGGAGCTGGTTTCTGACACGAGCGTGTCTTTGCTGGAGTCTCCCTTGACCCCACATCGACAGTGATCCACAGAGAGCCCCACGGCGAGAGCCATACCCGACCGGCTGCACCAGGCTCTCATGTGAGGCTTTAATTGGAATCAGGGCTTGGGAACTGAAACGTGACCTCACTGGGAGGTCGGCAAGAAGGAACGGGGGGATTACGAGAAGGAACATCGCGGCCGGGGAGACGGCTCCTTGAGAAAGAGTGGAGTCCCATTGCATGTGCCAGCATGGGGACACCTGGTGCACAACATGGCGGTGACCACAGTCCAAGGAACGGTGACAAAGTGGCACCAGGGGCTGCACACCACGGTGGCCTGGTCCCCTGCTGGTACCATCACCCACAGACAGGATGAGACAGCATCCCCTCCCACAGCCAACATGTGTGCTCCAGACTCCCCCCCCCTTCCCCGTTAGCTGTTTCCACCAGCTGCCACGCGATGCTGGGAGCGCTCTGCAGGCGGTGGCTGTGAGCAGGATCCCTGCAGGCACCCAGCAGCAGCAGCACCCCGCTCACCCCACAGCTGCCTGATGCCAGGTGACACATGAAGGTGGCACCAAGGGCCCAAACCTTTGGGATTCTGGGCATTTCTCTGGGTCCTCAGTGCCCCAGCACCCATCCTGTGGCGGCACAAGGACGGCCACCAGTGTCATCAGTGCTAACAGAGCAGTGCTTCTGGCATGGAAGCCATTCTCTCTGACCTCAGGCCAGCTCGACGCAGTCCCCATCCCTGTGACATCAATGGGGGATCCTGATTTCAGCCACAGATCAGCCTGCTCCCCCAGCAAACCAAGGACCCTTGGGACCCCTCCTGCTCCAGGACAGCCCAGAATCTGGCAGGGGCGTCTGGAGCAAAGCACCCTAAAAGGAAACTTTCCTCTGAAAATGCTGTTTTCATGTCTCCTTGCCCCTCTTGCCCTGCACACAGCACAAGGGATGTAAAGGCAAGTCACACATCTCAGCAGCCCCTGATGAACCGATCTGCTTCCACCAAGAGCCCCACACCACTGCAGAACGACGAGCTGAGACGCACCCAACACCCGAAAACACACGGGGGGACAGAAACACCATCCTACCACACACCCTGCAAGAGGTGGCACCGCACAGGAGCCACGAGGATGGGGTCCGCAAGAGAGGGATGGGGATACGGCAGCCCCACTCTCTGCTGTGGGGCTCACTGCTCGGAGCCAGGCACAGCAGCTCCCCAGAAAGTGGGTCAGCCCCGTCTGGGCTTCGGGCCACTGGCGGGGCCGCCGGGACGTGGCCAGGTGCCTGCAGCAGGCACCCCATGAAAGGCCGTCTGGGGCCGGGCGGCCAGACGGCATCCGATCTGCGCAGGGCCGGGTCGCCCTAACGAGCGGAACGAGGCTCTGCGGGAGGAAGCGGGCGCTGGCCAAGTATTTCTGCCGTGGGCCCCGCCGGGGGAAGCTGCCGGGACTGGCGGCCGTTGCGGGGAGGGATGCGCCCCAGGGTGGGCTGCACCCCAGAATAACACCCGGGGACACATTTGATCCCGCATCCCCGGGATGAGGGGCCCCACTGGGCTCTGGCTCCCATCCATGGCCTGGGTGTCACTGGGGTGCTGCTGGCACCCCCAGACAAGGCAATGCCCTCCTGTCCCCACCGCTGCCACCCCGCTGCTGTCCCTGCGTGGCATGGGTCTGGCACCTGGCGCAGGGATGGGTGACAGATGACACCGGAGCGGCGCAGGTCGGGAGAGGGGTGCTGAGCACCCCTGGGCTGGGACTGAGCATCATCTCTGCGGGCAGTGAGGAGGGAGCCCTGCCTCTGTCCCCACTGCCATCCTGCTGGTGGTGGCCTTGGCGAGGGGTCCCCAATGGGGGACACGCAGCCTGGGTGAGCGTCTGGTGAGCAACCCTCGGCCCCCAGGAGCCACAGAAAGCAGAGGGTCCCTGAAAGGATGTGCCTGGTGCTGGGAGGGAGCTGCGGACCAGCGTGGGGTGTCCCAGCCCAGCATATGTCCCAGGGCCACCCAGGGCCACCGCGGCTCAGCCCGGGGCAGCGGGGACGGCGGCTCGTCCCCCTGGCCCCCACCCGCATCCCTGCTGGCTGTGGCCGCTTACCTGGGAGCTTGGGAGCTTTGATGGGATACCCCAGAGGGACACCGGGCTGCTGGCCTCCAAAGCCTCCCAGTCCTGCAAAGCCAACAGCAGACGCTCACCTGGAGCCTGCGCCCAGGTTGCCACCAGACCTTGCAGAGCGGGGTGCCCGCGGCACCCTGGGTCCCCGGCCACGGCTTGGGAAGCCTCTGAGGCACCTTCTGGTGTGGGGAGGCTGCTGTGGTGATGGAGAAACTTAAGAAGGAAGAGAAGAACTGGGGAGAGAGAGGGGGCACTCACCGGGGATTCCTGCAAAGGCTCCTGCTCCTGGGGAGAAACAAACACACAGCCTTGAGTTGTGGGGCTCCCGGCAAGCCACAGGGTCCCACCTTGGGCTCAGCTGTGGAAGGGCTGGCACGGGAACAGCTTCAGTAGGGTGGAGGTGAGCCCTGGACCTGATGTGGGAGCAGGGACGTACCTGGACCTTTTGCCTTGACCCCGGTGCCGGTGGGAACGCCGGGCAGCACGCCTACACCGGGGAAGCGGATACCTGGGGTGGAGCAGAGGGGACAGTGAGCACCCTGGGCAATGTGGGGCCCAGAGCCGTGCCCCCTCCTGCCTGCTAATGCCCAGAGATGAGAGAAAAAAAACACTGGATTTGCCTCAAGATACCTGCAATCAGCACCTCAGCACCTCAGAATCATAGAATCATTCAGGTTGGAAAAACCACTGTGTTGGATCACGCAGTGCAAACATCACCACGATGCCACTAAACATCATCATTCCGTGTGACATCTACACTTCTCTTGAAATCATGTCCCCCTTCCCTGGCTCAGCACCCCGGGCTGCACTGAGCCCCCCTGAGCCCAGCACCGGTGTGGTGGGAGGGGACACAAACTCCAACCATGGCACATCCCTGCTCCAGCCCCGTGGCACCAGGGTGGAGGTGGCTCCAGCCCCTTCAGCTGCCACCCTGCGCAGGAATCCAGGCAGAAGGTTCCATTTCTGCCCATCAGCAGTTGGGATCCATTTTTATTTCAGGTTTTTTGTTGGTTTTTTTTTTTTCCCTTTTACAACTGTCTTTCATTATAACTCGTGCCATTTTCAGACATGGAAAGACATTCCTGACCAGCGACACACTTCCCATTCTGAGAGTGTTGAAACATCTTGTTTTCACAAGTTTTCCTCCACTGATTGCTTTGTGGTGACGGATTCCTGTCCCCCTCCACCTCTCCTGCCTCCAGACTAAGCTCCATTCAGTGTCTAGCACTGATGCCACTTGTGCCCACACCGTGTCCCCAGAGGCATCAAATCCCCACCTTTGGCACCATGGAGATGCTTTAGCAAACGGAGCTGGAAACTGTGGGGAGGGCAAGGAAAGGTGGGCAGGGAGCTGGGCAGGTGGCAGCAGTGTCCTGGTGGGGTTGGGCACATTGGGATGGGGATGCAAGGTCAGGACACAGCCAGCTACGAGGCCACCAGGGGGTCACCAAGGTGCTGCCTGGGGATTGGGACCCCCTTGGAGACTAAGGTGCTGCTGTGGGATGAGGTTCCCATTGCAAGTTTGGGTATTGCCACGAGGTGGGGATCCCCCCAGAGGTTGCAGTGCTGCTGTGGGACAGGGATGCCCTCAGAGGTTGTGGGGCTGCTGTTTGATGGTTTCGCCTTGCTGGTTGGGGTGGGAACCCACTCACAGGTTGGGGTGCTGCTGTGAGACAAGGAACCCCTTAAAGAAGGGAGTTCAGCTGTGGGATGAAGACCTTGGACATAGAGGTGCTGCAATTGGATCAGGGAGTTGCTCAATGGTTAGGGTGTTGCAGTGGGATGAAGATCCCTTTAGAGGATGCTGTGGGATGGGGACTTTCTTGAAGGTGAGGGTGCTGCTCTTGGTTGGGTCCTCTTGAAGTCTGGGCTGCTGCTGTGAGATGGGGATATCTTTCCAGGCAGAGTTAGTGCCATTGGATGAGAACCCCCTCAAATGAAAGAGTGTTCCCATGGAATGAGGACCCGCTCAGTGATCACAGATGGGACCCAGCTCACCTGCTCCAGGGAGCACACCTCCACCTGGGAAAGCTCCGGGGATGCCAGCACCTGTGGGACAGGAGGAAGGCAGCAGTGAGCACCTGCCCAGAGGCGCTGCCCGCTGCCCCCAGCCCCATCTGGGCCATGCACCTACCTGGCACTTTGGGGGGCTTCCCCGCCGCACCAACCCCGGGCTGCACCGCACCTGTAGGAGCAGAGAGTCCTGAGCACCCATGCAGTGCTCCCACGGGCTCAGAGTGTGGCAATGGGGCATTTCCTACCTGGGACACCAAGGCCTCCTGGAACTCCAACTCCACCCACGCCACCGAGGCCACCAATTCCACCCACACCACCAAGGCCAGCACCTGGGGATGCATGGAAAACGAGGGCACAGGGTGAGATGTCACCTTTGGGCCACAGAAAGGGATGGCAGCAGGGACATCCCAAAGCAGCACAGGGTATGGATACTCCAGGCTGAGCAGGCAAACTCCAGAGCCCTAAGGATGCCCAAGCCCAGAGGTCCCGCCCACAGACACCCCCAGTACTCACCAGCTTTTGCTGCAGCCTTAAGAGCGGCCGCAGACGCAGCACCTGGGAAGGCTGCCCCGGGGAAGGCTCCCAAACCTGCTCCCAAACCTCCGACCCCAGCACCTGCGAGCAATAGCATAATCTTAGCGCCCACCTCCACAAGCACTCACCCTGCCCTGCAGCACCTACGTGCAGCAGGAGGAGCGGGGCGAGCCCAGGAGCAGCACGTTGTCTGTAACCCAGGGCTGCAGCAGAGGCGAGGGGCAGCGAGCTGGCATTAGGCACAGCGAGGCGGCGTTAGGTGACATCTGCACGGGGACAGCTCTGCGGTGCCAGCCTGGATCGTGTCCTGTGCTCTGTCACCCCACATCCCCCAGGACACCTGCTCCTGTCGCTGCCCGGGGCTGCCCGGCTTAACCCCACGGGAGGACACGGCCACGGGGGTGGCCCCGCTGCCGGTTCACGGTGGACAAACCCTACGGCCGTGGGGAAAGGCCACCCGCTGTCCCTGGGGAGGCTGTGCGTGTAGGGCATAATCCTGGTTCGCGCTCACCTGGCTGCAGGCCAAGAGGGCCGAGTCCCCCGAGGCCACCGACCCCTGGAAAGAGAACTGGGCTGAGGAGGACGGCGTGGCCGCAGGGGCGCTGCGAGGGGACAGGGAAGGGGCGGAGCTGCAGCCATGCTTTCCCATCCCTATCCCGTGCTGCTCTGGCACCTGGGCCAGTCCGTGGGGTTCCCTGCCATCGCCCCGGCACTTGCTCCCTGCGCAGAGCAGGGATGTAGCTGTCACGACAAACAGGGGTTCGTGGGATGGGTTTTTTCCCCCCCAGGAACCAGGGTCGTGACGAGGCGACCGTATTTGCACCGTCCCAGCGGGATGCATTGGTCCGGGGGTCCCAGCCCACCAAGGCCCCAGGGATGGGCACATGGGGGTGGGGACAGGACTCAGACCGTGGCACGGGACGTGTGTCCCCATCCAATGGCCACCGCCGTCCCTTCCCGCCCCACCCGCCGGGCCACGAGGGGACGGAGCCTAAATGTTTATGGCTGAGGAATGAGTCCCTCCGGCTCCGGCCAGCGCTGCCTTCCAACATCTGGGGCTAATCAGCGCTCGCTCCCTCCAGGCGCAAATTCCACTGCCTTTGGCTCACGGCGCGGACACCGCTCCGGCTGGGGCTTCGCGGCTGCGCCGCGTTTGGTTTTAATTACGCCGAAATAAAGGGCCTTGTTTTTCTTTCCACAAGCTGAAATCTGAGTAAACGGAGGTTGCAGGCCCCCGCCTGGGGCTGGCGCTCCCGCGGCGCGGAGAGGGGACGGGGCAGGCAGCGCATCCCGCCCCAGGCACTGCGCTCCCCATCCCGTGGAGCATCCCCTGCGTCCAGACAGTGGACTTCTCCATCAGCGCCCTGCCACCGCTCATCCCCTCCTTTTTGGGCAGACGAGCCCCAGCCGAAGCTGCTCGACTAGGGGACTGCTGAGGACATCTGGGATATGGGAACAATTGGAGAGAAAGTGGCAGTGCTGAAGCCAGGGACAAGGGCGAAGGCACGCAGAGACATTGTGGTTATTGAGAGCTTGGTGAGCGGAAAGCGCTGGCTGGTGACAGGGAGCATCCCATGCCCACGGCCTCCTCCTGCATCCTGGCTGCTGGTGCAATCAGTGAGAGATAAAGGGAAGGTTCATACCTGGTTTGAGAGGTTTTCCTCCAGCCCCGAGCCCTGGGGGAGATGAGGGAGAGCAGTCAGGCACAGCATCCCCTGCAGTGCATTTGGGGACGCCGCAGGGTGCTGCCATGCCACCTCCTCCCTGTCCCAGGCAAGGGTCCCCAGCACTCACCTGCTCCCAAACCTGCTCCCAAACCTGCTCCCAAACCTCCAACTCCAGCACCTGTGAGCAACAGCACAGTCTCAGCACCCACCTCTGCAAGCTTCCACCCAGGCCCAACTCATGCTGTGGGTCCTGGGGTGACAGTCAGATCAGAGCCCCAAGGCTGCACGTAGCCAGAGCACGAAGGACAGGCTGTCACCCCGGACCTTCCCGCAGTGGGGGCTGTGGAGGTGCCAGCTATGGGCAGGAGGCCCCAGCATAAGCTTGGCACAGCCTCTTGCCCACACCAAGGGGGCTGCAGCCACCCAAGGCTGAGTGTCCCCATGTCCCATGCTCCTGCCTTGCTGGTCTCACAGGTGTCCTGAGTGCCTCCTCAAGGGCCTGCCCCATCCCCACGGTACCCCCAACTGCCCACCTCTCCTTACCTGGGAAAAAGCCTCCTCCTGGGACTCCCCCTCCCGGGATAGCACCAGGGACCCCTGCAAGAAGAGAGACTCCGTTAAAACCCCCACAGGGATCTGTGCAGGACTGCGATGAGGACACTCCCTAGAGCAGAGTGAGCTCTCTGCCTGTCCTTGCACATCTCCCTGCCTCCAGTGCTGCAGTGGTGATGGGGTCTGCAGCTGCCCCAGGACCTGCTGTGGGTGTCAGCAGGATAACAAGCAGGCTGAGATCCAGCTCTGCCTCCCCAAACCATGCCAACTCCAAAACCCAATCCCACCCGATCTGTATCTCTTTGTCCATCCCTGCAAAGTGGAGAAGCTCCTCAGCCCCTCAGCTCTCAAAGGTGGCTGGAGTGGGGCTCCCAGGTGGTGTTTGAGAGCCTTTGGGGTGGGTGAACTTCTCTCTGCCGAGGCACGTTCAGCAGATGGATGCTCCCTGCTGCACGGGGTACGTGTGCGGGGTGCAGGATGGCAGGGGTCTCACTCAGCAGGGATGGTTTGGGTGCAGGAACGTGGTGCAGGGGATGCTCTGCTCCTGGATGGGCTTTCTGATAATGAATAGCTTGAAAAGGGATTTGTGGTGTGGTGGGCAGGGTTGAGGAGCTCACAGTGGGCTGGGCAGGGAGGATTTGGGGCTTCTGGACCTTTGATGGCGGGGGGGGGGACCCTGCACCCCCAGGAGATTGGTGCATGTGGTGGCACAGCCCTGGGGTACATGGCATGCAAAGCCTCTGAATCAAGGGTGTTCCTTGCACCCTGCCACCCTGTGAGGCTCCAGGGTTGGAGTGCCAACCTTGCCATGCTGGGATGCACACATATGTCAGGTAATGTGAAGGACATCACACATGTGAAGGACACATGTGTCTGCACAAGGAGGATGCACACCCCTGTGCACACGCACACTGGGGGACACGGGCCCAGCAGCATTCTCCAGCTGATGTGTTCCAGCAGTGCCCAACAGTAGATTTGGCACCACGCATCCCCAAACCGGCCTGGGGCACAAATCCAGCTGTGGTGCAGCTGATGTCCCAGGGAGCAGAGCTGTCTCTGTCCCCGCTGACCACCAGCCCAGCCCAGCAGTGCAGCAGCCAGCCAGCACTTACGGAGCGGCTCCTTTTCCTGGCACATTCTCCTGCCTGCCCTCCCTCATCCCCCCTTCACCCCTCCTCCTCCCCCCCCCACCAGCTTGGAAAAACAAATCCCAGCTCCTTGCCTGTTTCCAAACATACACACAACTCTCATCCTTCCCACCCGACCTGCTGGGCAGCTGTGTGGGATACTCCTTTGGAGTCCCCAGGACTCAGCCCTCCGTGGGCAGGGTGGCATCTTTTGCTGGGGGAATGCTGTGCACTGTGGGGACACCCAGATCCTCTGCACCACCGCTGCCTGGCACAGCCCCATGGAGAAGGTGAGGGGAGGCAGCTCAGTGCCCTTTGAGTCCCATAAAGGTCTGGGGGATGCTGTGCAGAGGCCGTGCTCTTTGGTGCCTGTTCCAGCTCCATGCAATCCCAGTGTTTTGGAGATTAAAGGGGAGGTGCTAGTGTCCGTGTGGGGGTCAGAAGGTGGATGTGGACCTCCTGCCTTGGCACCAGCCAACCTGGCTGCACAGATTTTGCCCACAGCATCACAGAAGCCTGCTCCTCATGTGCTGCTGAGCAGGACCAGCTGTGACACCAACCAGCCCTGTGCTCCTGCACAGCTGCACTGCTGCACCACAGCCGTGCCACACTGCAGCAGCAGCAGTGGCTCTCTGGGGCTGTCTCCATGCTTGTCACACACCTGCAGCCCTGTCCCCAGCCTCGCGGCAGGGAAGCAGGCACTGCCTGTATTCTGATCCCAGCACAAGGGACCCTCCTTTGCCCCCTCCATCTCTCAGCACATTGGTGATGGAGAAACTGACTTACAGCCCCACTGGGGCTGGTGGGTTCCCTGCACTGCCTGTCCTGCTCAGAGCCTGCTGGGGGCAGAGGGAGAATTGCTCACAGGTCCCTTTTTCCCCCGGAACTGGGTTGTGTTTCCAACCCTGAGACAGGAGAGCAGGCACTTAAATGCACAGCCCTGGCTGCAGGGGTTTGCTCACGGAGGTGCTTCAGGATCCAGTGTGGAACCTTGTTTATAGGAGCTGGACTTCTCTTCCACTGCTCTGCGCCATCTGGTCGCTGCAATAGCTGCACTGTCCCATTATCTGTTTTCTTTTGACCCCTCTTTCTGTTACCCTCACCATTTATGTTTGACAGCAATTCCTGTTAGCCACACACTTTCCACTACCCGCGCACTTACTGGCAGATCCCTTTCCAAGCAAGAAACGCAGATATTTTCTGTATTCAGCAGCTCATTCCTCCTCACATCCAAGAGCTTCCTGAGGACCACGACAGGACGGGAGCACACAGCCCTGCTCAGCCCCTCGCCCCACGTCAGGGCAGCCAACCCCGCTGCTCAGCAGCCTCCCCGGCCCCTTCCCACAGCCGGCTCAGCGCCCGACCGCTGCAGACATTTCCCTCTCGTTGTTTGCTTTTTTGGAAGAATGGGTTTTGGAAACATGCGGTTTCCAGGCAACTTTGAAGCCGTGCCCACATCCCGAGCCCACTGGTAGCAGCTCAGGAGGATGAGAGGAGAGGGAAGCTGTCACCACAGTCAGGCACCCATCCGGACCCCAGAGCCCCAGCTTTCAGCTCTGAAGTATCTGCAGACAGGCTGCAAAGGTGTTCTGGAGTGAATTGTGCACCCTCAGAGGGTCTCCATGGGGTCAGGGTGCTGGGGGGGGGCAGGATGCCAGCACATCTATTACCTGCATCTCTGGGCCAACCTCTGAACCCTGAGCCCACAGGATTGGGATGCTCGTGTCCTTCTGCCCTCTTTAAGGCATCGTTTGTGGGGAAGCACTGGAGGATGGGTGCCCCCCTCCATACGCTTCCCTTGGCACCTTTTACAGCAGCTTCCCTGTACAGTAGCCCAGATTCATCCATGGGACACTGCATGCCCCCACGGTGCCCAGAACAAACCAACTCCCTGGAAGAGATGCTGAGCTACCACTGGAGGATCCCAGGTGCCACCAGCTCAGCCCCTCGTTGGGTCAGCACTCTAAAGGTCTTCCCCAGGGCGCTGGAACAGTCTGAGTGCACAGGGCTGCCCCCATCTCCATGCCCCCAGCCCTGGCATATCTCAAATGCCCCTTCCCTGTCCAAATTGAAGCTGCAGTGTGTGCCATGGGAGGCAGCCCTGTAACCCTTCCAGGTGGATGCATCCTGAGCACCCACTGGTGCCTTTGGCTGTGCCCTTATCCCAGCTTGATCCCCAGGGGCTCGCAGAGCACAGTGCCAAGCAGCACACTGGGCTGCAGGAACAACGGTCATTTCTCTATAGGGAAATGTTCCCCAGTGTCCCCATCAGCACAGGGACTCCTCAGAGAGCTGCTCCCAGACCAGCCAACACCCCAGGACAGCATGCCAGAGGCTGGAGCACGGCCAGCAAATCCAACTGCTCACACACCACTGTGGGATATCACTCTGGGGCCAAAGCCATCCTGAGACTGCCCCAGCTGCCAACTGCATGGGAGCTGGCAAGCAAAGCAACCAGGGTGAAGGGAGCCAGCACAGAGCATCCCTGCCAGGCACAGGGAGTGGCCAGCACTGAGCTGCAACCCGGCTGGGACGGCTGCTTGGCCCCGGGCTGCAGCTCTCCAGGATCAGGCAGAGCAGCAGCTGTGCAGGTGCCTGTCACAGGAGTGACATTACGTGCATGGCTGGGGACAAGCAGCCTGGGACAGAGCAGAGAGCTGCAGGGCATCCGTGCAAGGAGCTGCTGGCTGCAGAGAGCTTCCCTGAGGGTTTTGCACTGGGCAGGGGTGGCACTGCCCGTGGGGTCCTGCCCTGCCCTGAGCAGCTGGCAGCGTGTGATGGCTGCAGCACTGTCCCCATCACCACCACTGCTGGTGCCCCATTCAGCCAGACGGGTGCCGTTCCCCCTCACCCCAGGCCCTATGGAGGCAGCTGTCCCACTGCACCACACATTCCCTGCTTTCACCCACTTTTCCCATGGTGAGCAGCCTTAAATCCTCACTCAGTGGCCCCGTACCCTGGTCACACACCTGCTGTGCTGCTTGGCCCTGTCCCACTCACAGCAGGATGCTCGGCCCAGGTACCCAGTGCCTTTTGTCCCCTGCCCATGTGCACATGTGCATGCACTACGGGGTGTCACACAGCCCCAGAGGCCGACGCTGCCGAGCCGGGGGGTGGATGACACCAGGGGGGGGACACACAGCAACCACGACACCAGCGAAAGGCTTTGTCATGGCCACACGCTGTGCACGCACGCAGCCCTCAGGCAGCCCCCAGCTCACACTGAGATCACAACGGGGGGCCATGGATGCCAGCCCCCTGCCCTTGGCACTTACAGCCACTCCACATGCATGTCCCCAGCACCTGGGCACGATGTGGCACCTCGGAGCCACCTCCCAAAAAGCGCTCCGCGGTGCCGCTCCCAGGCTCTGTGTGCCACCATCGCACCCTGCAGTCGGGGAGGAGGAACCCGGCTGATCTCTGCCTGCTACCCCGGGCGTCCAGAGCAGGGCAGGGGCTGCCCTCCCCGGGGACACGCAGCCCTCGGCCGGGGCAGGACGCGGGGTCCCTGCAGAGCCCCTTCAGGCGCAGGGGATGGAGCTTTTCGTTCCTTACCTCCTTGCTGAGAAGCCGGGAGGATGGAGAAGAGGAGGAGGACTCCGGGGAGGAGGGGTGCAGCTGCCTGCCTTGCCATCTCTTGAAGCAATGCCCCCGTGCTCTCGCAGTCAGTGTGTTTTATCCCAGAGCTGCTTAATTGTTGCTTCCAAGGATGTGAGGGGAAGGGGGGGTGTGGGGGTTGGAAGGAGGGAGGGGAAAAGGAGTGAGAGAAGGGGGGAGAGAGGCACAGGACACTACGTCATGACGAAAGGGCAAACACTCAGCCCTCTCCAGGCTATTGGGCTGCGTTGTTTTTTCTCTTTTTTCTTCCTTTTTTTTTTTTTTGTGTGTGTGTAATTTCTCTCCCTCGCCGCTCTCTCTCCAATTCTGGCGCGGCGCTGCCAAAAGTGCGGGGGGAGCTGCCAAAGAAGGCGGCCTGCGGCGGGCGGGGGGCGAGGGGAGCAGGCGGAGGGGGGAGTGCAAAGCCCAAAAAGAGGGGGTGGCAGCGGGGGGTGTCACACCTCGGGGGCAGCAGGCCAGCGCCGTGGGGGCTGCCAGGCAAAAGGAGGGGCTGGAGGAGCAGCTTGGGTGTCAAGCGAGGGAGGGCAGACGCGGGGGATTGGGGTGCATCGAGGGGGTCTGGCTGCAAACCCCGCAGTGGGGAGCTGGGATTCTCTCAGCTCTCTCCTTGTGTTTTTCATCCCCCGAGCCCCAATACCTGCCCGCTGCCGCTGTGCTGTGCCTGGGCTGGGGACAGAGACGGGGACAGCTTCCTCGAGGGGTCCCGGCACAGCGCGGTTCGAAGGGGTGCGGGGGGAACGGGGAGATGGGTAATCCGCTGGGGCCCGGGCCGAGCCACCCCGCGCTGTCACCACCATCGCCACCCGCCGAGCCCCGCGTGGCCGTTAGGTGGCAGGCGTGGGGTGTCCGGAGGCAGGACGGCATCGGGGAACGCGCAGGGAAATTCAGCCGTCGGCTGCGGGGGTTGCGCGGCCGAGCGCGGCCCCTTCCCCACGCGGGGCGTCCCGGGGACACGCAGCGCCCACCCCGTGTCCCGTCTGGGGACGGACGGTCACCGCGGCCCCGGGTGCCGGCACGGCGGCGTCTCACCCTACGAGCAACCGAGCGCGGCCGCTGCGGTGCAGAACTGCGCTCCCGGTGCCAAACCGAGCCCCCCCAGCCCAGGTTGCGACAGCTGAGGAGCGGGGAGCAGCGCAGCAGCCAGCGGGGCTTTGCACAGGTGTCCGTTTTGCATTCATCCGCACCCTCGTGCTGCGGTGTCGAAGGCACGCAGCGCCCCGGAGTGACAGCTGGGAGCAGAGGGACGCAAAGACGGAAGGCTGTGCAGCAGCGTGGCTGTGGGCGCGCAGAGCCCGGTGATGCTGGTTGGGGATGCATCCTCAGCGCGTGTGTCTGCAAAACATGCGGGGAAAGGGGCTGGGAACCGTAAGTGGGGCAGCTGGACGTCCCTAGCAGCTTCCATCCCTTGCCAGTGAAACGGCTCTGATTTTTGAAAGCGTGTTTTGTACCTCGAAAGAATAGACACCAGGCACGCTTTCCCCGCCCCTGGCACTCGCGCCGGGGACGTGGATCCAACCCCTTTGCTATTGGGCCACGACGGAGCCAAGACGTCCGCGAGCTGCCCGCGGGGAAGGGCTGGGAGCCTTCGCGAAGTGCTGGGGAAAAGCTGTGCAATTTGGCCCGTGCTGGGAAGACACGGTTCTGGGTACGCGCTGATGAGCAGAAAGCAAAGGGCCCGAGTGACAAAGATACAGTTTGCTGTATAAGGACCCACGGCTTCCCCACGAACGCCCCAAACATCCTTGCCCTGCTGTGCACGCACACACACACACCTAGACCCTATGCGGTCCCGGGGGTAACACCGGCACGCCAAACACGGCGGTAAACACACCTTTGCCATAGCTACGGAGCAGCCCCGCACCTGCCTCGCGGGGAGCCGCATCCGGAGCCGGGCGCTGTTTGTGGCGTTGTCCTGGGAAACGGCGCTCGCTGCGAGACACCGAGGGGTGGGACGCGGCTTTGCGGGAGCACGGCGGATGCGTAGCTCAAAGGAAAGCTATGTGCGAAGGGCAGGTCGTGGGCACGCAGGGGAAGGGGCCCCCGAGGTGTCCAACCCCGGCGCTGACTGATGTTGTACGACCGATGCTGCAAACCCTGCGCGGATGGGGATCTGCCCCTCCCGGCTCTGACGTTTTCCCCCATCTGAGCCCGAGATGCCTCGATTGGTGCCTGTCACGGCTGTGGGGAGGCTGAGGGCTGTGCTCGGCCCTGCCTGGCGTTGTGTAGGCTGAAATGTTCACTCCGCTTGCACATCCCTCTGCTCACCAAGTGCCTCGTGTTCATCTAGTGCTGATCTCCAGGCAGCGCAGTCTTCATCTAAAGCAGGAAG
Source organism: Tympanuchus pallidicinctus (assembly GCF_026119805.1). Classification (NCBI taxonomy): domain Eukaryota; kingdom Metazoa; phylum Chordata; class Aves; order Galliformes; family Phasianidae; genus Tympanuchus; species Tympanuchus pallidicinctus. The sequence continues at coordinate 9,171,264 of NW_026294741.1, forward strand.
GGTCAGGGCGGCCACCTCTGCCCATTTCCAAGCATCCTTATGTTTTCCTGCCTTGCCTCACCAGCTTTTAATTGCTAGCTAATGGGTGTTCACCTCCACGTGTATCTGAAATGCAGCCTTCTGCAAGTCTGCCTGCTGCAGCATCGCAAGTGGTTGAGTGCATCTCAAGTCATGGGGCAGGGGGGACAGGTTGTGAGGATGAATGGAGTGGAGCACCTGGGAATCAAACCAGTACTGCTCAATCTCATTTAGAGGAAGCAAAATATTTGGGCTTGTCAAGTTCCTCATTCAGAGCCATCCAGGAGCTCAGTGGCCCTTGAACAAAGCCATGTATTGAGACTGACGTCTTTCTTGAGCACCGCTGGCTGCTTCAAGCATGATCCAATTGTGTCCCATGGTCAGTTTGGAAAGAGGTCCTGCCAACATGAGGTCCTGCCCAGTGGGCTCAGGGCTGGCTGCAGCCACAGGCAGCAATGGGAAGTTTATCCTTGCCTTGACCAAGAGGAACAGCCCATAGCCATAGAGAAGGGAAGTGAGAAAAGGGAAGGGAAGGGAAGGGAAGGGAAGGGAAGGGAAGGGAAGGGAAGGGAAGGGAAGGGAAGGGAAGGGAAGGGAAGGGAAGGGAAGGGAAGGGAAGGGAAGGGAAGGGAAGGGAAGGGAAGGGAAGGGAAGGGAAGGGAAGGGAAGGGAAGGGAAGGGAAGGGAAGGGAAGGGAAGGGAAGGGAAGGGAAGGGAAGGGAAGGGAAGGGAAGGGAAGGGAAGGGAAGGGAAGGGAAGGGAAGGGAAGGGAAGGGAAGGGAAGGGAAGGGAAGGGAAGGGAAGGGAAGGGAAGGAAGGGAAGGGAGGGAAGGGAAGGGAAGGGAAGGGAAGGCCCCCTTCCCATCGCCCAGGCTAGGCATCCACCCAGACCCCTATTTTTGGCCATGCAGCAGCAACCAGACAATGCTTGTGATGGTTCATTCTCTGCAGGCATTGCCTCTTGTTCTCATCATCTCTTCCTTTGTATCCTGCAGGCAACCAGCTCTGCTTGCACGGACACACAGTTGTGTTGTGTTGGGAGTTGAACAGCCTTGGGACATGAGCTGTCAGGTTGTGGGATCTCCATCCTTGCCCATGTTCAACACTTGCCTGACTGGAGCAGCCTGTCCTGGCTCTGGAGCTCATCCTGCTCACACAGGGGCCAGGCTGGAGACCTTCAGACATCCCTCCCAACCTTAAATCCTTCCATGATTTATATTGAATTCTCTTTGGTATTCGTGTAGTTCTGGGAAGCCTTCAGTGATGTATCATTGAACTGCTCTAATCTGAAGCAGGCCAAGGAGGGATTTAGTGGTCCTGGCTCCATAGATCTCATTCACATCGTCCTTCTCAAGGGCAGTGAAACATCTGCTGCCGATAGGTAACTCCAGGCCACGGCGCTCGCCCGGCGGTGAGCAGGGCGCGTTGGGTCGGACCTTTGCTGGGCTGCTTTCATCCTTCCTCGCTCTGCTGTGAGCTTTCCAGGCGCTGATTAAGAGGTACCATTGCTGGAGGCGTGCTGTGCCTGGGTGGATGTAGCTTTCAGCACTGAAACGCAGTGTTTACTGGAAGGCTCCGCCGTTGTTCTCGATTGGGACTGATTCCCTGCCAGATGTCAGCTCCGACCCCCAGCAGTTTCGGCAGCAGAGCAGCCTAAAAATTGGAAGATTGTTTTGTATTCTTGCAAGAAGAAGAAAAAAAAAAAAGGGCATGCTTATTGTGTAGATATTGCTTTTTCCTGCCTTCCTACTCTGAAACGGCCAAGGCGTGTTAGCAGAGATTCGCCTTCAATCGGCCTTTGTGCAGAGAGAGAGGCTGGAAAATCTCAACCCAGGAGGAGAGAACTGAAGCGAGTTGTGGGCAACCGAGTGCAGCGATGTAAGCGGCAGCGCTCAGCCAGCACATGAACTTTGGACACCGCTCGCGCTCCGGTTTGTGTCTGCAGCACAGAGGGGCCCTGAGGAAAAGGCGGTGGAGAGCCATTATCTCGCAGCCAGATCCTTGTGGTGTAAAGGGGAAACATACAGCAGGGCTGGGCTGCTGCCTCCTCCCCGCACGCCCCGCAGATGCCAGTCGACGTCTCCCAGAGTGCTGATAATCCCGAGTGTGAGTCAGAGCCCAAGAATCACGAGCAGGGCTTCAAATTAAGCCTCATATTAAAAATAAAAAAAAAAAGACAGAAAAAGAAGAAGAAAAAAGGAAGAAAATCACGTACGGAGTACGGTTTCTCGTGTTCTGCTTTTTAGGCTGGAAGGTTTGTGCCTGCAGCTCTTCTATGCACCCAGAAGGGCTTCGCGTTTTCCTTGCAGAAGAGTGAAATCTGAGTCTGCCCCAGCCCTGTGACTGCAGGAGATGGGGATTCGCACAAGAGGAGCGATGTGCTGACTGGTTCTCATAAGGCCATGGGTGCAGAGGTGTCCTTGCCAAAGGAGGGCCCTTGCAGAGAGTGACAGCTCCCCACGAGGTCCCCAGGATGTGTTCTGCCCCATTCCAAGGTCACCTGAGCCTGGGAGGGACCTGCTGGGACACAAGGACACACTGAGTTGAGTGCCCTGTGGCCAAAGCTCTCATCGAGGACTGGGGTTGTTCTGGCAGCAAGTGGAAAAGTGAGTGTTGGGTTCAATTACTGATAGCACAGTGAGGAATCTGGAGAAGTGCTGGAGGTCACAGACATGTGGTCCCATGCGATGCTGTGCAGGCAGAGGGGAGCAGGGATGGATGTTGACAGGAGAGCTGGAGGAGCCAGCAGCTCGCTGACATGACTTCCATGAGCAGAATCCGGCCAGCACTGCAGGTTGGAGTGTCCACAGCAACAAAAGTATCGTCAGTACAGAAAAGATTGAGGGGACCAAGGAAGGTGCAAGAGTCTGGTGGTGAAATCAGAGAGGAGACAGAGAAAGGAAAGCTCCACAGAGGGAACAGAAGAGAGAGATGGGTGGATCAGTGCTTCAGAGCGGTGACCACAGAGGAGATTCCAGCACCTGAGGGTTGGTGACACCAAGATGGGCCCAGTGTGAGCTGAGCTGGGCTGGAAATACAGGGCTGGGAGCAGCACAGAGGAGGTGTGGGGACCTGAGCTGGTGGCTCTGTGGGCACATCACCCAGTACAGCCAGCACCCCCATCACCTCCCGAGGCTCCTCCAGGCAAATTCATGCAGGGCTCTCTCATGGCCATCTCCAGCTCATTCTCCCTGAGCCAGTGCTCTTCTCCTGTTCTCCCAAGCAGCACCCAGATCCACATTCAGCCACATGGGCTCTACCCACCTCAGCCTTTCCCTCTTGCTGGGGGGCAACTGGCCAGCAGTGGTCCTGCTCTTTGCTTTCTGGGGGCTGGCTGTGACCCAGCTGTCTCCTCCAAGCCCCATCGTGGCTGCTGCCTCCCCTTGGGCTCTCTGTCTGTCGGGGTCAGCTCCCCTCCAGAGGAGATTCCAGACCTGGGGGGGTCCCTGCAGCCTGTCTGTTTGGAGGAGCGAGCCCCGAAACACAGCCCCCGGGGGGAGCACTGAGGCGGGCCCAGCCGTTAGCCTTGCAGTCTGGCAGTGAGCTGCAGCACAATGCAGCCCTGGCCCGCCACCAGCGCACGCTGTTTCCTCCCGGCAGGCTGGCCAACAGGAGTCAGATGAGGACATAGAGGAGCTGGGAGAGCAGCGAGACCTTGGGGAAGAGGGGGACAGTGGGGGCATGGAGCTGGGACCCCCCCGAGCAGGGTGCAGCTGGAGGAGCTGAGGCTGGAGGTCCCGCTCCTTGCCTCTACCTTCAGTGCTTGATCCATCCCCAAGGCTCCTGACGTTTGAGGCACTTCTGTAAGCCCAGGAGCTCTTTTCTGTCAAATAGAAACATCCCATTTCTGTCACAGCATCCCCCATGCACGTGGTCACGGCCATGGCTGCATTTGTTTCCCTCGGGTCCCTTCCTCCCAGTGACATGATGTCTGCTGTTGGTGTCTCATTTACTCCTGGGAGCAAAGTCAGCAAAGACCCACAGTATGAGTACCCCAGCATCAGCCACCTGCCAAAATCAGGGCCGTTTGCCTCGAGGACATGCATGGATGAAACTCTCTAATCCGTCTCTTCTCCACCACCAGATCCTATTGCCTACAGCACGGCATCGGCTTAACTGTGCTAATTAAGAATTAAGATGTCATTTGTAGCTAGCACATGGCTGATATTTCAAATTAATGAATGCCTCTTTTAAACTGCAGAATGTTGCCTCTGAGTGAAGAGGCTTCAGGCAATATATATATATACAAGCAATTTTTCACGTTACAAGGTGAAATTTTTTGTGTTTTTCACTCCTGCAGGGATCTGGAGTATTCATTACGGTCAAACGCGCACAGCAAACCAGCCATGGTGCCTCAGTGTGTTTCCCTCATAGATCAAATATCTTGCATTTGGGTTTTGATTTGGGGGATAGGAAGCACAGCAATCCTGCTTCCAGGTAAAATAGCAGAACAGCCGATTGCTGGGAAACATGGGGAGCACTGGAGGTGTGCCCTGCCCTGGAGGTGTCTGCAAGGCTCTGGGTGTGCACATGCATGCACAAAGAGCAAAGCCTTGCACGAAAAATGAGAATAAAGCAAAACAGCCACACTGAAGGCTTCCCCAGAACTGCTGCATGAGAGCATCCGCTGTACGAACATCATGTTTGTCAGGTTTGGGGTGGATTCCCTTTGGGGTGGATTCCCTTTCTGTTTTACCCCAGGAACTGTGGTTTGAGCCCCTCCAGCTGCGTGGTGCAGCCTTTCCCCCTGGGGGAGGGGGCTGTGCTGACATCACCCCTGCCATCTCGGCTGTAGCTGCTTTTCCTCGCCGCGCTTCACAACTCAGCACTCTCGAGTTAATTAGAGAACCATATGCCCCTTTCTCACACATCATAAAAGCGTGTGTTTAAAGCCGGGTGATAAAAGGGAGCATTAGCCTGGGTCACTGCAAGGCTCTGATCTCAGCTCAGCTCAGCACTGCCTCTCTCTCCTGGATGGCTCTCAGACCAGGTGGAAATGATGTTGGAGTCCAGCTGAGCTCACTCTGCTGCCAGCTTGAGCAACTCCCAAGAATTTCACAGCTCTCTCCCAGGCACGGTTTGTTCCCTGACAACCTCCTGCAGTCTGCTGGTCACCATTTCTCTCTCCCAGCTCCCCCCCTGCTCAGGGTGCTGACATTCCCTCTCCTAAACAAAGCACTGGGCCTTACTCGTGGGCTGTGGTCTGCTCTGTCTCAAGGTTTGGGGACAGTGAGGAGAGCAGAAGGTCCATCTCCTCTCCATGGCTCTGAGTGCATCCCCATGAGGGAGTCCCATTATGCTCAATGGGGACATGGGAGCATGGGCCACATGGATACCACGTCCAACCAGGCTTGTGCCCACCACTAGATACATCCAGAGATCTCCCTTTTCCTCCCTTCTGACCAGAAGGTACATTTCTCTCCCATTCTACTGTCCAAGGCAGAATAAATTGCCAGATGTTTTATGTTAAAAGTTCCCTTTTTCTCTCTTCCACTTTCTTTAAATCCCTGCACGAGTCTGAGCCAGGGAGGTGAAGACCCTGTCTGCTCTGGTGAGGACCGCCTAATATGATCAGATCCCTTTCAGCACAAAGCATATCCAGGCTGCTGTGAGCCCAAAATTTGGACATGAGATGAAAGAGTGCAGTCCTGGGCGAGGATCCATGGGGACTGAGTGTGTCTGATAAGCAGGAGAGCTCTGCTGCAGATGAAGACCCCACAGCATCCTGCAAACAACTGTGGCTGCCCCAAGAAGCCCAGAGTCATGGAAAATCATCAGTTCCGTGGGGCTCCGTGGCCCAAGGCTGTCACCAGAGATGCTCTTGAGAATAAACTCTTCTGGTTGTGCCTGCTACTCCTCAGGGAAATGTGTGCGCCCAACCACTGCACCAGGCTGAATGGCAGGGCCACCTTGGCTGGGTGCTCCCACTGGGCAGCGCAGGATGGCAAGAGGAACCGGCTGCTGGTCCATGCACGAGGGACTAGGACTTGGTGGAGGGGGATCATCGTGGCTGAGGAAAGCTAAAGTTATGGAACCACAGAAGGTCTGAGGTTGGAAGGGACCTCCTGCTCAGGCAAGGCCACCTCAAGCAGGATGCTCACAGACAGCTTCTGTTGGACCCTGCCGTGGCTTGGACCATGCCCAAGTCCTATTGCTAAAAGAGAGTCATACAATCATCTCAGCTGGAGAAGACCTTCAGGATCATCAAGGCCAACCTCCAACCTGACCTACCAAGTCCCATCACTACACCGTGTCTGTTAGTGCCAAGTTCACACCTCTCTCAAATACCTCCAGGCTCCACCATTTCCCCTGGCAGCCCGTTCCAATGCTTGATCACCCCCTCTGTGTAGAAATTCTTCCTTATGTCCAACCTAGTTCTCCGGACAGAAATTCCTCAATCTCCATTGCCAAGAGTGTCCTCCATCCCCCAGCAGAGTGGAGGAGGCCTAGGGAGAGCCATACACCGTGTTCCTGCCTGGCCAGGCACCCGCAGTGCTCCTTGGCTCCAGGACAGCCCTGGTGTGCCCTGCCAGCCCCGTATCCCCAGGGCCTCACTGCGGAGAGGGCAAGGAGGCTGAGCTGTGAGAAGTGAGCCCAGGGTTATTTTTGCTGCTCTTGAGCCTTGCCTTGTGTTCTTGTTTCCCTGTGCTATGTTTAGATAACTTTGCAGGACTTGCTTGCTCCTGCTCCTAAACCATTTTTTTTTTTTGCTGCATGATGGAAGTCTGACAAGAGAAGGGCAGAAGAAATCCAAGGCGAGTTCCTGGGGCCATTCAGACAGCACAAGCAACGATGAAGTTGGGCTTCCCTGGGCTTAGCTTGAGCCTCTTGGTGAATTTGTGTGGATGACCTCTGTCTTGTACGCTGCATCTCCAGGACTTGGGGCATCCAATCGTGCTCTGGTGGATGGAGCTCTTCAGGAGGACAAAGGCACCACGGAATTCCCTGTTCTCGACACACCCTAGAGGGATCAGAGTAGCACAGGGTGCATCTCTCCAAATTCCCCGCACAGGGAGATCCAGATGGGTGCACGTCTGTCCCTAAACGTAATTACAGCTTCTGAGACACTTTTTTGCTCTCATTGACTGCTGAGGCCTGGGGTCATTTCTCAGGGAGACAAGTGTTAAGTGTTCCCCTTCTCTGTCTCTGGCAGCCGGCACTAACCTCGGCAGTGCCTAAGAGGGGAGATTATTAAGTGAATATGAACATCCTTGAGTCTAATCCACACGCAAATGCAAACTTAAATTGAAACCAGAAGATGGCTTTAGTGGTGTGGTTTAAAGCCATTAACCCTTGGGTGACACGAACCGGCCTCCCCTGGCAGTGCCAAGAGAGCTAGAAACCCCAAGGACAACCTGGTGGGAGAGAGGTGCAGAGGACAGCCATGGCCATGGCTGGAGTCCTAGTGGTGCTTCCTTCTGCCAGGCCATGAGCCTGAACCAACGTGTGCACCAGGACAAGTCTGGGTCACTGCTGTGTGTGCCTTGGGTTCATAAGGGATCATCTCAAAGCGCAGATACAGCTCCCAGCCTATGAGAGCTGTCAACCACCGTGTCCCCAGAAGGGCTCCCAACTGCCCTGTATGAGCTGGATACGCTGGCAGACCCTTACAAATCTTCAGAAGAACGGTAACCAGGAGGAAGACACCTGTCCCAGGTGGAACAGAGGTCCTCCATAAGCTACAAACTTATGGGAGCTGTTTGGAGACCATGCTTCTCTCCCCAGCCTGCCCATGTCAACTGGTGGATCTCAGAAGACACACTCGGCAGCAGTGCTAAATTCAGCTTGAGGCTGCAGAATACCATGGGAACACAGAGCAAGGCAGTCAGAGCAAGCTGCAGAGCAACCCTGGCTGTGGTGCAAGAGAAGATCAGCGCAGCACAACAGTGGTCTGATGATGGTCCATTGCAGAGTGCTGGCAAGGAAGCCATGGGACAATTGCACCTTCGCAGTGTAAGGCAGAGCCCTGTGGGTCTTGTGGTCATCTGCTGTCCCCACTGCAAACATCCCTGTGCGCCCTTCATTTGCCACCTTCTCTCCTGTGGTGCCATGGCCTCGTCTCTTCCACTTGCTCCATTGTGCTGTTCCACTGTCCCATCCCCTGCTGCTGCCAGTCTTTGCTCCAGTACCAAGCTGGGAGCACGTGATGGGACTTCTCCAACACGTCTGCACCAACCCACAAGCAGCCTCTCTTTGAATCCCCAAACCTTTGGCCTGGGATTTCTCCGAGGCTCTCGGTTACCTCTTCTCCATCGCATTCCCCTCCACGTCCATGCCAGCAGTCTGTCACCGCACAGATTGCTTGGCAGGACACACGGTGACCTAAGCAAGATGGAGCCCATCAGGTCCTGGGGCAGCGCATTCCAGGGAGCGCGGGGCCGCCAGCGGCAGCGAAGGTGCATGGGGGGAGAGCTTAGGACATGGTTGGCAGGGCCGCCACTGCCCCCGCTCCAACAACCACAAAAATATGTAAATGAGAAACTCGGCCCCTTATTTATGAGACTTCACAATTCATTTTTCATTTGGGGAATGCGAGAGAATGAAAATATGAAATATTTCTCCGATGACACAGTTTCCACCCAGAAAGCACATTCCTTGGAGGCAGTGTGCATGTGCATGGGGCCACACGGGACCAAGCCTGAGCCTCGGTGCAAGCCCTGTCTGACGAAGGGTAGAGGCTACGGGGCCAGGACCCACGGCAGGGCTGTGGTGGAAGAGCGGGGAGGGTCTCACTGAGCTGCAAAGCACTGCTGGGATGCTGGAAGGGACAGAGGTGAGCACTGGGTAGAGAGCAAGGCCAAACCTGGTCCAAGGGGAAAGAGGGCAGATCGCCCTGGCGACCCTGCTTCCCAACTAGAGTGAGGAGTTGGACTCCTGCTACTCTCTGAAATGAGATTTCCTCCTCCTGGTATCTACGGAATACTTGCTTCTGTCAGTGTCTGAATTTCACAGGGATGTGCAAGTATCCCTGTTTATTACCTTAACAGTTAAAGTTCATTACCAGCTGGCTCCTTCAGAATGGCTCCTCAAGGTCAGTCTTTCCATCCCCTTCACAGACCCTGTAGGGAAAATCCACAGTGTCTTTTAGGCCAAGCACGCTGCACCTTCTTGAGTGGGGGCAATCCCAGATCTGCGTGCAGACTGGGCAAAGAGCTCACAGAGAGCAGACAAGGACCACGGGGACCTGGTGGATGACAGACCATGAGCCAGCAGCGTGCAGCCCGGAGAGCCGCCAGCAGCCTGGGCTGCATCGGCAGAGGGGTGGCAGCGGGCAGGGAGGGGACTGTCCCCCTCTGCTCTGCCCTCGTGAGGCCCCACCTGGAGTCCTGCGTCCAGGCCCGGGGCCCCCAGCACGAGAAAGACGTGGGGCTGTTGGAGCGGGTCCAGAGGAGGGCACGAGGTGCTCAGAGGGCTGGGGCACCTCTGCTGTGGAGCCGGGCCGAGGAGCTGGGGGTGTTCTGCCTGCAGAAGAGAGGCTCCGGGCAGACCTATGGTGGATGCACCACTGACCGCACAAGAATGCAGTGCAGTTAGGAGAGGGGCCATTCTACAATTAACTTCCATCTCTGTTCTCCCTGCATACCGACCCCTTCACTTTATTGACTTAGCTTGAGAGTCTTTGGCTATTTGTTTGAACTTCCCCTGCAAGGCTCAGCTCTGCTTGACTTCTGGCAGTTTCTCCAGACACTTCCAGATCCCCAGACCCACTTTTCCCTGCAGATCTGCCCAGTCTCTTGGAGCTCTGTTCATTCTCACTGTCATTTTTTGGTGGATTTATCTACATGTCTGGAGGTGAGCAGGTCACTCTTCTTGCAAGGGGCACCAAATATGTTTGTATTTTTGCCCTGAAAACTCTTTAATCCTCTGGCACACTCAGCCTCTGAGCTCTTCACTCCATTTGTCTTAGTAGCTCGTTCCCTAAACTTCTCCCAGTACAGGAAAGAGAAATACTCCACCTGAGCCCCTGCTGAGGCAGAATTTTCCCTTTATTTATTTTTGATGAAGCCTGTGTGGTTGATGTGCGTGTTTTCTAACCGCTGTTTCTATCATGTCTTCTCAAGAGCAAAGAGCAAGTCTAAAATAGCAACTTCTGGAGCCATCTATCAACTGCCACATCCCACAACAGTCAGTAGTGTTTACTCTCTAATCTATATCTGGAAGTGAAGGGCCTCCGCTGTGACAGCAAGATTTATGTGCCCTCGTGATTAAGGGGCACATCCAGACTGCCTGCTCTGGAGCCTAAAAAGGTCTTGAGCAGAACCCATGTAAATACCCCCCAATGGGTCCCTGCTCCATGGGGCAGGTCTGTGGGTAGAAGGAGTGTGCTGTGCACTGCAGTAGGACCTCTGTTGCAGCTCCCAGAAGACAGAGGCAAGGACCCCATCCCTCCTGTCACATCTTCTCCACGGGCTCTGTAAAGTGCTGGGGCAAGTGCAGTGCTTGCCGAGATCCGAAGGGTACATGGGATGTGCAAGGGTGTGCTGATGGAAGTGGGATTGTTCAGCTGAGGGATTAGCTGTGGTCTTCAGCTGCCTAATAAGCTACAGAGACAGAGCCATGCTCTTCCCAGAGCTGTGCAACCAGAGCAGGATGTCGAGGCAATCGGCACATGTAGTGGCAGATCCTGAGATGAAGGAAAAGCGCCTTCATTTTGAGGGTGAAAATCCTCCTTGGAGATGCTCAGAGCTGGCCGGGGCAAGGCGCAAAGCCACCCCGTCCCCACCTGGAGCTCATTCTGCTCTGTGGAGGAGGCTGGATGGAGGCACCAGTGCTGCGGAATGCTGCGATGTCCCGAGTGCTGTGGTGAGCAGCACACGGCCTCGGCATTCCTTTCAATTCATGGAGCTTCTTTCCCCAGCTATAAACAGTCTGCTCTTTTCAGGAAAATCTGCCGGCCTGTCCTCAGAGCCAGGGAGCCACATTGCTGGTTATAGCACGGCCATTGATTTACTGGTGTGACTTCGGCCAAGTTGGACGGCTGCTCCGTGCCGAGATCCAGCATCCTTGAAACGCAGGAGAAACCCAGACTATCAGCTGGTCCATCTCATCCTCATCCAGCACAGGGCCTTCACGACGATCAGTGTAACGAGCTTTCGGATGAAAGCCTCTGGGGGAGTGCATCCATCATTGTTAGCCCAATTAGAGCTAATTCACCACAAGCTGGATTTCTAGAGATTGTCTTTTTCTCTGCCTCGCTTCCTGTTTGCGAGAAGATTGCAACAACCTCTAATTAATTGTGGCTTGAAATTATTCAGGCTCTTCTCAGGGAATAAATTTTCCCCGACTGAGCGGGCTGTGCAGGGAAGGCATGGTGCAGAGGAACAATCCCCGGGCAGGGCCGTGCTTGCTTCCATGCTTGCCCTGCCCTCGAGCCGTGCCAAGGCCCGGGGCTGACCTCCATCCTCAAGGAGTTTTGGAGCGCGGCGTTCCTGTTCCTTTGCTGTTCCAAGGGCTGATCTCTCTCATGCTCGTGGACGGGTGGTACAAAGCGTCTACAGCCGCGTCCCGGTCTGCCGCAGCATCCAAGTGAATTTTCCTTGGGAATTACTTTCACTACTCACTCCTCAGTTGCTGTCAGAGGGCCATGAGAAGTGATTGCCATAATAATGGTTGAAATCCAGTTTCCCTTCTAAGCCCTTTTTTATGTTACTTAGAGCTTGAAAAGGCTCGTTTTTGGTTGAAAGTTTCCATTCTTGGGCCAAGGCCAAAAGTGAATTTTTCAAGAAATTGGAACCGACTGGGTTCAGTCATTTCTGAGTCACACACATGGAAAAATACACATTTCCCTCTCGTGCTCCACGGAGACACTTTGGACATGTACGACTCAAAACCAGCTGGAGCAAGAGACTTCAAACTTGGCTTGTTCGAGAGTCCACACCGAGGTGTCAAAATCAAGCCAGGTTTGGAGAAGATCGTATTGATGTTTTCACACTTCCCTCCCCAGAAGGGCCGTCAACCAGTGCGCGATGGCAAGGAGACGCACTGTTCTCTTCCCCCATTGCTTTACATCGCTTTCTCCAATGGGATAATCTCAGGGGATTAGCATTTAAAGTAATGAATGTTTAAAGTTAGCAAGAGAAGAATTTCAGCAATGTTCAATTCTTCCTAAGCCCCTTAAATGGAGCCGAGCTGAGGGGGCCTCGTGCGGGGAGACATCACTCAGCTCCAGGAATAGGATGGAGCACACGCAGGCATCTGTCCCTTCCTCAGCCCAGGACAAGCACAGGGGGACTGCAGAGCCTCAAACAACCCAAAGTGGTGATGGCTGCTGGAGCAAGGGACTGCACTTAGCCAGAGAGGTGGCCACCACCAGGCATTCCCTGCTGCCATCAGAACTGAGAGGCAGTCTGCATCCTCACAGGATAGGTGTCAGGTTGTGCCATGGTCCTTCTCTGATGGACGTGGGATAGTCAGATTGGAGGACTTTTGAGGAGATGGCCCAGGACATGGGATGCTCCAGATTGGAGGACTTTCCAGCAGCCATCCTCTGGAAGCCATGCCCAGGGTGAACACCTGGGGCAGCAGGAGGGCTGCAACCAGGCTGGAGCCCCACTGCATTCTCTGATCCCCCCCATCAAGATCCTCAAACCTCCTACTCCACTCTAGGAGGTGCCTGCACACGAGAGTACAGCAATCTCTGGGGAGTGGGGCTGCAATAACTTGTGCATTTCACACCCTTCCCTGCCAAGGAAGGGCGGGAGTAGGTGGGAGAGGCCAGTAGGAGCAAGAGGCCGGGAGAGGAAATCAGCTGCATGAGTCACCCCACAGCCGATGGGCAGGATGGCTGCAGGAAACGCCGTTTCCCCTGGATAAGGTGCAGAGGACAAGCTGGCACCAGCTCTCAAGCACACAGCGTCCTGAGGACTGGGTGCAGGGTGGAGCTGACCAGAGAGGTGGCAGATTGTGGCCCATCGCTCCTAATGGGCTGCACCGACGGCACGGTTCCTCCAATGGCAGCGTGGGACCCCTCGCCAAAGCTGCAAGATCTGGTGCCCAACATCAACGTGGTTTAGTGGACATGGTGGTGATGGTTGGATTAGGGGATCTTAGTGGTCATTTTCAAACTTGATGATTCTGTGATTCAGTGCTGAAGCTGGCAGGGTATATTGCAGATGGGCGACTGTGTGCCAGGACTTGTCCTGCACAGTGTGCATGCTGAGCTGAAAGGCTTTGCATTGTAGCTCGTGTCCAAACCCAAGATAGAAAACGCGCACCACCACTCCCAGAGCTGTGGACACACATTGGACCAGGAATCTGTGGGCACTACCTGAATCCCTCACAGGGGTAACAAAGGCCGTGAGCGAGCAGACACTGGAGGCACAGGAGTGTCTCAGCATCCTGAGCCTTGCCACATGGGATCCGTCACTGCTCACCTAACCACGGCACCTCATCTCAGCTCTCAGGAACAGTGCCATCCTCCAGTGCTCCCAGCAGCAGGGTCCCCATTGCATCTCTCAGGGATGGGTGGCAGCTTCAGGAAGAGCCGGGCAGGGAGGGAGCAGAGCCAGGTGCCCACAGAGATGCCCCAGGATGCAGGTGGGATCCAGAGAGATGGTGTGGGGTTCTCTGTGCTCTGTCCCTGCTTTGCTCTGATAGCTTTTCCCTGTGCTTAACCTGACTTTCCCCTACTATAACTTCAGCCCATTTGATATCCTGTCTGCTGCGAGCCGGGAGAACAGACTGTTCCTTTCCCCTCTGTAGCTGTTTTATGTCTTGGAGAGGACCAGCACGTCTGCCCTCGATGAAGCTGCATAAGCCCTGTCCTTGCTCCTGGGAGCCATCCTTTTCTCATCGTGTCACAGAGTCTGGTGTGGGCACTGGGCACACAGCAGGAAGAGCAGAGGGCATGTAGCAGAAAACACCCCAAACTGTGTCTGTAAAAGGGTGAAATGGGGATGGCTGCAATGAGGCTGGGAGCGCGTGCCATAAGGCACTGACATGTCTGGCACCCACGTGCATGGCTGTCTCAGAGTGGGTGTCCTATGGTGCCAGGAGACACACCACAGAGAGACACCACTAAGATCCTAGGGAGTGATGCTAACACCCACAGGGATGCAGGAGCAGCCCCCAAATAAAAGAGACGATGTGGAAACTGAGTGTTGAAAGCTGAGGTCTATCCCAACTGTACACCTCCAGGCAGACGATGAAACTGGGCACCGTGGTGAGGATGTCTGCATGCCACCAGCCATGTCCCTGCACGGTGATGTCCCCACCAAGGTGCCAGCACGAATGGCTGTGGCTGGAGCAGAGCAGGGCCACGCTGGGGTCAAGCAGGCACAGGCCAGCTCTTGGTCTTGTTCCACAACGGGGTTTTGGGGCGGGGGGTGTTTTATATCTAGATTTGTTTGGAAGCATTTTGGTTTGATTTCCTCCTCCGCCAAGCACTAAGCGATCGTTCTTTCCCCCCTTGGCAGGAGCTGCCTGTCTCGTGGTGTTGACCTTGGCTGGGCTCTCGCTGCGGCTGGAGCGGAGTCACACCATAAATTCCCTGTCTTCTAGGAATCTAGCATGGGAAAGAAAAGAAACACGAAAGAGGGCCATGGTTTAAAATATTTTGCATCTTAGCACATAAAAAACGGGGTTTGGCACTGAGGAGACCTCTCCAAGCATAGAGGTGTTGCATGCACGGCCTGGGCACTGGTGGGCTTGGTGGAGGGGACATGTACTGCCCTGGGGACAGCGGTGGTTGTTGTAGTGTGTCCTTGCTGTAGGGACCACAGGACAACTCAAGAGCTGTGTGCACAACGGGGCTGTGACCCAGCTTGAAACCAGCCCAGTCCCACCAGCCCAGGCACACCACTGCAAGCTTCCCCTGGTGGTACCCTGACCGGCATTCAGTGCTGCACAGCTTTGGAGCTGCTTTAGGATGCCTTAAACAGTCATGGTGCAGAAGCCCTGGAAATGAAGCATGGAGGCAAAACAGGAGGAACCAAGTGGGCCAAGCCCTGGTTGCTCTCACAAGCAGGCGAGATGCAGCGCAGCCCCTAATTGAATCCAGCAGGGCTGCTCGGACAGACAAAACAAAGCAGTGATTCAGAGCGTGGGGCTGAGCACACACAACTGTCCCAGTGCCTGGAGACACGGGCCAGCACCCCAGGGTGGGGGGGGTCACTCAGCCCCACATGGACGTACTGCTCCATGGAGCCCACAGGCTGGGCACTGGCTGCAGCTTGCAGCAGGCAGAGGACAGGGATGGCTGAAACTCGCCCTGGGAAGGAAGAATGCAATCACACCTTGCGCAGCAGCAGGATTTCCACAGAAGAGATAAAATCTCTCCTCTTCTAAGCACTTCTAGGAAGCCTGCGGCACAGAGCCCTTCCTTAAAGAGGGTTCTCTGCAGGGACCTAAAGCAACGACATTATGGAGATGGGAGTTTGCTGTGCTGGGGAAACAGGTTTACATCTGACGTGCTGTGGAAACGCTGCAGATTTGATGCTTTGAAAGAGCTCACTTTCCCCGTGCTGTAACCTGCTTTAAGCCCAACCAGCTGCAGGGAGGCCCTGAGCCCCCCAAATGCGAACAAACCTCTTTTATAACACTCTGCTGCAGCCTTCGCATCTGCCCGACCGCAAACGTCAGCAGAGCTCACTCACACTTCCCCTGGGCTTCCAGAGAAGGGGAACCAGCAAGGCATGAAATTCAAACAAAGCATCCAGATCAGCTGGAAAGGAAGAGGAAACCGATAAGAAACATGGAGTAATCAGGGCCACATGATGAAGAAAGAAAGCAGAAAATGGGAGTGGCGGAGCTGGGAGTAACCAGGAATTTCTCAGGTCTGTCTAGGAGTGGAAATTCACAGTGCCCATGGGGAAGGTGGATTAAGGGAAGCCTGAGAAACACCAAAAACCTGGGAAGGAAATAATGATGGCCTTGTAGAGAAAGTGGAGCAATGTGAGCTGCCACACAGGCAGGGTGGGGACCGAGGGCAGGTGGTTCTCACTGCACCTCCGTGTCACTGATGCTGGTAGCGATGCACTGGGGACAAAAGGAGCTTGGGACTGTGAATTCCAGCCAGAAACACGCTAGGAGCATCAACCCTGAGCTTCAGGCAGGCTCAGCATGGGGGCAGAGGGGCTTCTGTCCACCGGGATGTGGCTGTGGTGGGAGGGGATGGTGGGAGCACACGATGGGAGCACGTGGGATAGGGAACAACAGACCTGGAGTAGGGCACTGGGGGGGACAAGGAATGGGCAGCTCTGTGCACCCCAGCTTGTACTGTGTACTGTGTACTGTGCAAGGGGATTCGAGTGATGAGAGGTGATGGGAGACTCTAAGACAGTGCAGGTAATAGGAGAGCTAATGGATGGCTCCAGCACAGCAAAGTGGTGATGGGAGGAGGACAAGGTGGGACCAGGGAGGGTGGGAGGGTACAAGGTGCCTTTTTGAGCATCTCCCTCGTGTGGTTGTAGAGGGACCATCCCTGAGTCTCTCCTGAGCCACTGCTCCAGAAACAGCCTTGTACACAGTGTCCAGACCATCAGTACAACATCCCTTCCATATTTTTCCTAGCGGAAGAAGATCCACAAGCATTTGGGAGCACGGTCTCAGCCTTGCAGGCTCTTCCAGTCCCTCTCCTGATGCTCACCCACCACCACACCTCATCCCAGGCAGCGAGGGAACGATGCTGTGCTGCAGGTGCACACTGATGGCTGGGGCTGAGCCACATCCTCGTGCCCCGGGCTGCAGCCATGGGTCGAATGCCTTTGCGGGAAGTGCTCTTGAGGGACCCATTCCCATTCCTTGCTACCACAGGCAACCGCTCGGGTAATCCTCCTCATAAATTTTTCAAGCTCCATCTTGAAGCCCATCGGGCTATTTGCAGAGCTGGCCGGGCGCCAGGGTCTCCAGTTCACCAGAAATGTCATGTTTGTTTGTTTGGTTTTGCTTTTTTCTTTTTTTTAATCTGCACTGGGGCCGAGCTGGATCCCAACCAGCGTTTTTTTGGGGGAAGCTTCCGGTGAGCCGCAAAGCTTCCCAGCCCCACCACTGCTCTGTGGCTGCAGAACATGGTGGCACCTCTACCTCAGCTGCACTGAGAGCCTCCGAGCATCTCCCATGGTGGTGGCTGGGGGGTGACCCTACTGAGGATCTCTGCTTTGGCCACTGCCCCACGGAACAGGGACGTTTGGGGCCATGGGGAAGACACGTTGATGGGGTTGTTGGGATCTAGATCTGCCTGTGCAGGGAAGGGATCCTGCTCTCTCTCGCAGTGTAGCAGTGTTTGCAGCCAGCTGATAGCCATCTGCTGTGCTGCCAGCACTGTCCTCAAGCCTAAATAGCTCTTTTCCGTCCCACTGTTTACTCCTAGATGTATTTATAGACCAACTCTCTCCCAGCCATCATTTTCCTAGACTAAACAAGCCAAGTGCTTTGGGCTTCTCTCAAAGCTAGCTCTCCTACTTGCTGTCCTACCTTCTTGCTGAGCCTTTCATCCCCTCTGCAGATCAAGGCACCTGACTTTACCCTAATGCTTCTCCTATCTCCTTGTCCATGTCTTTGCTGCCATCCCATCTGCCGCTCCAACAAATTCCCATAGTGGGATCCCAGCTTCAGGACCAGCCCCTGAGGAACCGCTCCAGCACCTGCCTTGGGGCAATACCTCATCATCCATCACCCTTCCTGCTGCCCTCTCCTTGCTCAGTTCCTCTTCGTTCCCCCAGTCAACCTGTCTCCACTTCCCACCTTTCTGCCCTCATTTCCACACACTTTGCCAGACGATGGCCAGGCAGAAAACCAGTAGCCCAGCACTGAGCAGGAAGCACAGTGTGAGCATTCTCTTGCTGCCCCAGGGCTCGCAGGAGGAGCATGCATCACTGTGATCTGCCAGTTCTAGCTCCCAGTCACTAATGGGAACAGATTCCCAGTATCCACTGGGAGGTGCTGGCTGGAAGGAAACTGGTGCCTCCACTACGCTCTTCCCCTCACAGCTCCAGGTCCTGAAGCAAAGGAGCCACTGAGCAAGGAGGGCTCTAGAGGGCTCGTCACACGCTGTGGCATCACCATCTTAGCAGGGATGGCACAAGGCAGAGGTCACTGTGCAAAGCTGCCTGGAAGCAGGGACAGGCAGCCCTGCAGCACACACAGAGCACGCAAGACTCTCCTGGGCATCACGGGGCATTGCCAGAAGCCAGAGCTGATTTCCTGATCCAAAATGCTTCTGGTGGTGCTGGGGTGGCCCTCACCATGACAGCATGAATGGGGTTGCTCTCTGTCTGAGGCTTGAGGCACCACAAGCATGGCTCGGCAGCAAATGGAACACAATCCCGGCAAGCAGTGCTGCTTTCTAGGTCTCAAGAAGAGCCAGTTTCCTAAATCTGAGAACAATTACTAGCGAGATTGTCTTAGAGGAAAAATTTAAACAGAACCAAATAGGAACGATGGCTGGGAACCATTCAGAAATACTTTCCAAAGCGCCCAAGCACCGGCTGTGGGCAGCAGCACAGAGCTGGGAGGACAGTGAGTCCCACCAGCTCAGCCTGGCAGCACATCCCTGTCCCCATCTGGAGACCCCACCAGCTCTCCCAGCACAGCACATGTCTGCCTCTGCTTTCTAAGGAAAGCTAACAGCCCCCTACCGCATCTGCCACCCAAGGGCTCACCAAAACTGTTGGTGTGACCTTCCCAGAGCACTCAGCCAAGTAGTACGAGCGCATCCCCTGCTGAGCTTGGCTCAGCCCTGTCCTGATGCCCTGTGGCTTGGGTAAAGCCCTGCTCTTCATTAAAAAGAGGAGAATTTTCCCTTGCTTTCCACCACTCTTTCTCTCTGGCCCTGATTTGTGTGAGACCCCCTTTGCAGAGCCTCCACCTCTGAAGGATTTGTGTCTGAAGGTCAGGGTGTCCCAGCTGGCCAAGTGGGCTCCCTGTCTGTTCCTTTGGCAGCCACCTGGTGCCACCTCTGCTTGTGAATTATCTCTTTTGGATGGGTGTGCAGATGCAAAATCACCCAATGGGAGCAGGATATTTTGTTAGGAAAAAATCACAATATGTTTATCAATTCAATACAAGATTTTTGCCCATGAAATGGGATTAAACTCTAGCAAGACGTTAAATTGAAGGAGGATCAAAATGAGAAGAGTTCTGACCCCAAAAGAGATGCTTTCACAGGCTTTTATTTCTCCCTGTAATCAGTTTGTTTCAGATCTGCCCTGAGCACTTGATCGGAGCTGCTGGGCTGCCATCATTGCCATTCCCCATGCAGTGCAGCTGCTTGTCCTTAACTCCAGCTCCTCCTCTGGATGCTGTTGCACACCCAGGCTGGGGCAGACCTTCTGCAGGCAGAAGCAACTGAGGGTTGGCAGAGCGGAGCGCAGAGATCAGAGGCCGTGGGTGCTCTCTTTCCTCCTTTTGGTGGGGGCAGCAGGGCTGGCACCCACTTCTTGAAGCCTCCTCCCACGGGAGCTGGACCATCCGTTGTGCAGCTGCAGCATTTGCTGCCCATGTGTGCTCCTACACCACTTGTCCTCCCCTCTGCAACCATGAATTGGCTGCTCACAGGGGAAGGAGAGACACCAGAACGCATGTAAACATGAGGAAAAATGGCAGGGATCAGCTGGCTCCTCTATCGGGACGTGATTTGTTTCGGGTACCTAAATGCAGGTTGACATGCTGATGACACGAGGCTAATTGTGGCTGGAGGCGTGTTGTGCAGCCGCCAAGCATTGCTGGCATCCCAGCAGAGCCACGGCTGTGCCAGCATCCAGCTTGCCCCAGGCAGTGCAGGAAGGGCTGAGCGTTGGATCTAAGTCCTTCCCCATACCTCCCTCTGCATGCCGTGCTTCAAACCCTCGTACTTGGTTGGAAAGCAGAACTGATCCTGCACGGCGAGTGCCAGGCGCTGTGCAGCCGATCCCCTCTGCTCTTGGCCAGACCCAGAGTCTGAACTGTCTGAAGCGACAGGCTGTGAGCTAGAGCAAGTCAGAAAACAAGTTTTGCAAACCATTATGGTTTTGCATCTCCTCGAACATCTCCTTGTTGCTTGCAGCCTGGAAGTTTCCAGCCAGGAAAGTACTCCCATTTTTCTTTTCTCCCCTTTCACTTCTTGTGGCCACAAAACACAGAAGTGTCTAGGATCTGTTCTCGCTGTGCTTTTCCATTTCCACCCGCAGCTTTTCCAAACCTCTTCACCTCTGGAATGGCTACAGAAGAAGCAAAAGGAAAACTGAAACCCAAGAACGCGCCGCAGCCCAACTGTGCCAACTGTGAGGACACTCAGAGTGTCAGTGGGACAGAGGAAAAGCTCCTTTAACGTTGCTTAGAGCGAAGCAGATACTCTCCCAGTGAGAAGCAGCTGCCTGACTCTGCCTCCCAGCTAGACACAGCCCCAGAGCCAGAGGGCATCACACCTCGGGGCAGTGGGAGGCATGGTGCCCACTGCTGGTGCCCCCTATTTTTGGTGTCCACTGACCCCATCCCATGGTGGAGGTTCCCAGATGGGATCGAAGAATCACAACATGAAGGGGGTTGGCAGGGACCTGGTGGGGCCTGCAGAGAGAGCACGGATCCCTCCGTGACCCACCTCACCACTTCCATGGGTCAGAGAAGTCGTGTGAGATGTCGGAGATGGAGCGGTGCTCTTGTGCAGCATGTACAGGCTGAATGTGCTCGAGCCAGGGCATGAGAGCTGCAGGAACCTCATAGCATGTGTCACAGATGGATGTGTCCCAGGTTAAACACACACCATATGGCCTTGCATCAGCACCGAGGGCTTTTCAAAGAGCGTCCCATTTGCAGTAACCAGCCTGGAGGCTGATGCTGTCCAGATGATACTGTTGTCTTTGGAAAGACTCCTAAACACTTGAAAAACACCTTCAGCCATACTCCAACGCAGCAGAGAAGGACTGAGATTAGAAATTGCACTCGACAGTGTCCAATCTGTCCAATGGGATTAAAACCAGATCCTGTTCATGTCTCTGCAATTACACACCTCCCTTCCATAGAAGAAATGCTTTCTCTTTCATCTTACATCACGAGTGTGCACATTTTATTCCTGCTTAATCTTCAGCCGTAGGGCCTCTGAGAGTACTTCAGTGCGATCTCAAACTATTCTGGACAGATGTTGCACAAACTAGTTTCAAAACAGTGGTGGTCTTGATCATGACTAGCCCAGAATTTAATGCTCTTGGATTCTGGGTATCCCACTGAGACAGCACACAGATGTCTCGCACTGAGGATTTTGAGTTATACTTCCTAAAATCCATGAATGCTGTGCTGATAAGGCCATGCATATGTGTCAGCACTGTAGCAGAAAGCACTTCACAGCGAGAACTGACTGAGTTCCATATGGGCTACAGAACAGTGGAGAGGTCGGGATCATCCATCTGAAGTGGGGACACAACTCTCAGAGGAGATGGCTGGTCACTGAAGACCTGAACCACCTCAGTGCAGCTGGCTGAGGATCAGCATGGTTATTTCTAGTTCGTGACCTACATCCCATGAAAATGCAATAGAAGCCGCTGGGCTCCCCAGCCTTATTTTGCCCACGGAGTTGGCATGGAATCATAGAGTCATTAAGGTCAGAAAAGACGTCAGAAAATCATCTAGTCTACCTACCAACAATACAAGCCAGGATGCCGTTGGCCTTCTTGGCCCCCTGGGCACGCTGCTGGCTCGTGGTCAGTGGGTATCAGCTCACACCCCCACATGCTTTTCCTGCATGCATCCAGTCACTCTGCCCCAGGCCCATAGCACTGCATGGGGCAGTTGTGACCCAAGCACAGGACCCAGCACTTGGTCCTGTTGCAGCTCATCCCTTTGGCCTCGGCCCACTGATCAGCCTGCCCACATCCCTCTGTGGAGCCTTCCTACCTCAGGCAGATCAACTCTTCCTCCCTACTTGGTGTCGTCTGAAAATTTACTGTCAGTGAATCCATTCCCTCATTCAGATCAGTAAAGAGATTAAACAGGGTCGTCCCCAATACTGAATTCCCCAAAACCACTGGTGGGCCGCCAGCTGGGTGGAACTCCATTCACCACCACACTCAGGGCAGCAGTGAAGAATACACCCATCCCTGACATGCTGCCATTTTCTCCAGGAGAATGCTGTAGGAGACAGTGTAAAAGGCATAGCGTGGCACTGAGAGCTGGATGTTCCATGCGTGAGGTCCCTCTGCCACAGTAACAGCACTGAGATGGAGGCATGGAGCTGTGCAGAAGGGAAGAGGGAAGAGTCTGGGGCTGTGCTGCAGGGGTGCCAGGAGGGAGGAAGAAGTTGCCCCAAGGGGATAAAGCTTTTGAGGCATGCACAGCAAATTGGAGGCTGTTGAGTGATGAATGGAGGCACTGGAGGGCATCCGGGTCTCCAACTGAGCCCAGAAATTAATGAGGATCAGAAAAACAACAAAGCTGAGAGAGATAGCTAGGGAATCCTGGCTTACACTCACGAAAGCAACCTGGAGATTTTGCCAGCCTGGAGAAATTTCTGGTCTGCCCTGCCAGCACTAAGTAAATGAAAACCATGGCCCAGCAGAGCACATATCTACGTGTGCTGCCCTCCTCTTGGCCAGAGCTGCCCTGATCACGATGGGCAGATCCATTTATCGGGGCTGAACCATAAAAAAAAAATTAAAAAGTAGAGAAAGCAAACTCCAAAAAAAGGACTCCTTGCAGAGAGCAAAATCTCTGTTCTTTGTGGGCACCATTGGGCAGCAGTACAAGTGAGGGCTGGAAAACCCCCCTGGTCACTGCCAAACTACCCGTAAGACAAACCAAGCGAAGTGCCACAGGATGGGTCTGTGCAAGATGGAAAGAGAAGCAGCTTTTTCGTCTGTGTAAAATTTGGTGTGAAAATGGCATGCTCTTCTCCGGCTGGCAGTGGAGATGGTTTGGAGCAAGTGGCAGGGGTGAGATGTTTCCATGTGGGACGTTCCATCTGGATCCTCACCGGTTCCCTTGGACACAGACCAAACCTTCCTGCATGTGTGCTCCTGATGTCTTATCTGGGAGGTGCTTCCCAGGACTCCCTGGGACTATGTTGCACATCCAAAATATTTCACAAAAGAGATACTGCAAATATTTGAGATACTGAAGGCGGTGGAGTTCATAGGGATTGTGTTATACTGGAAGGAAAAATGCCAGGAGAGAAGAACCAGAGTCTTGAGAAGACTTACAATAGGGAAATACTGCAGGTTTAAGGAATAACCTACGAGGAAAAGTCACTGGGCAAAAGCTAAGCCCAAAGACGTTGAGTAGCTACAGGCAGGAGTTTATTCAAGGATCCCAGGATGCTTTTCCTTGGAAGCAGGATGAGACTTGAGCAGGACAGATGCATGCAGTGGCGTGCATCGCGCTGGCCTGGGTTCGCCGTGGATGAACAACAAAGCATCAAATAATGCGAGACATCAAATACTAGAAGCTGTCAAACAAAACAGATGAGGATAGCATTCCAGAAATTAGAGCCACGATCCAGCACTGGCATCAATTCATTTGTATAATTAATGACACGCTAGTTCTCAATTATCATTACTGCAATCCAGAAATAGTGTTATTAGAGACTACGATGCCCAGTCGTGTAATGGCGTACATAAAAGCTGTACTCGCTAGACATGACATACCTACTGTGCTGGCGACAAATAATGAACCATCATTCCCTGCTAGGAGTTTGAGTTTCTGCAGAGAGCAGGCTAACGAGCCTTAGCTTAATGAGGTAATGGAAAACGCTGTCAAATGGTTGAGTGGAGGCTTGACATACTTTCAGATACCTGAGCCGTCCCGTCCGGATCCCATTCACTGTTGCTAAATTCCTGGAGAGCTGCCTCGAAACTGCAACCCTTACCCACAGGGGCTGAGAAACAGACGATCCGGTTACAAAACCACCGCAGTGAAACCTGTGGAGTCTCATGAGCGCTGTGGTGAGCACCAGCAGAAGGCACGTGGTGGTGGGAGGCGTTTCTCCTGGGGTTTGCAGACCCCATGTATGGCTCACAGAACGTGTCGCCCATCTAAAGTTGCCTTGCTGGCATGCTGGATCTCCATCCCAACCCCTCCCAGACTTTTCCCTCTAATGCTTGTTACCAGTTGCTAGATTAAAGACTTCTCTAAGACCCAGTGGAGGCAGCTGTTAATGAACACATGCCTGCCCCTCGGCAGAGAGCCCCGGGGAACGTCCTGCCCTCTTCTGGGATGGGCTGAGTCCCTGTCCCTACATAGAAGGACCAGCTGTGGTGGGCCATCTCTTCTGCAGGAGACCTCCCACTGAATGTGATGTACATGGAGCGTGGGGCGTGCTGTAAGAAAGGAAAGAGGATCAAAAATTAACTGTCTGAAAGATACTTTCCATTGGTTGGGCAGCAAAGCAGGAGTTGTGGGCCAATTCAATGGTGAGGTATCTGCAGTGAGCAGCCAGGAGAAGGTCAGATTCACTGGAGAGAGATGGTGAAAAGAAGAAAGTCAACCTGGGAAGCTTGCTGCTGGAGGTGCACAGTGCTGGAGAGATGAATGGGATAAAAGCTCCGTATGGTTTATAGGTACAGTCTGTCACAATGTTCAGTATTGGGCTCAGCACCCCTTTGGTGGACACAGACAACCATAAATCATCCCATTTCATCCCAGCTTGCAACTGCAATGGATGAGCCCACACCATTAGATGCTACCAAGTGCCCGGTCCCTCCTGAGCTGCCCAAGGGCATCTCAGTTCATGCCCCAGAACTCCAGGAGACTTCAGGATGATGGCAATGGGGATCTGGCAAGGATGCACTATTACTGCAAAGGCTTGGCATGCTGCTGCATGGCCCTGGCTCTGCTGGAAGACCAGCAGGAGTGGGGCAGGCTCCAGCCACCCTGCTGAGCTTGAGGCGTGGAATGGCACTGTGTGTGTCAGGATGTTGGAGCCAGCTGCCTTTTCTGGCCACAGCATCCTCCGCCCATCAAGCAGAGGCTCTTGGCTTCCTGAAGCAGCGATGGAGAGGAAAAGATGTGTCCTCCCTTCCCTATGGTGGAGACCCACAGCTCGTCAGTCTTTGGCTGATGCTGGAGAGGAGGAAGCATGGTGCAGGGCTGCAGAGCACATCCAGACCTGATGTTTCCCATCCCGAGGGCTGCTGTCACCTGGGCTGCAGGGCAGTGGAGACTGGACAAGATGTGACACACCCCAGTTACCCCCTGCGCCGTCATCCTTGCACAACTCCAGCTGTGCCAGACACGTTGCTGAGACAGCCGTGTTAAGCCCTCATTACGTCTGCTTGTCTGTGTTTAATGAGTTGTGACGGAGCACTTTGGAGATATCTAAATAATCTCTGCTAATGGATCCCATCTGTTCTGCCTCAGGCACCGGAGCCAACGCCACTGAGCCCAGTGCCACTGCCTGGGCACTTGGGTACCCCTTCTTGGAGACGTGCTGTGTCCCTCCACGTGGCTCCTCCTGCTTGGAAGGGGATAAATCCGAGAGCTGCACTGACAGCTCTGGCTCAGCCATGGTGCTATGCCTCCAGGTTTCACCACCATGAATGAGAATGCAGGTGATGGCCTAGCACCTGTGTTAGGGCAAGGGAAGTAGGAGAAGGGGAAGGGGAGGGAAGATTTGGAGGTGCATGAGCAGAGCAAGATAAAAGATAGGACACAACAACCAGAGTTCCGTGATGTGGGCCATGGCCCAAGTCCTGCTGCCTGGCACTGCACTGAACCCCACAACCTGCGAGGGGACCCATGGCCTGGAATGCAGGGCAATGAACTCATGTGAGGAAAAACAGGAGTAGAAACTTTGTGCCCCTCCTGGCTGTCGCTGCAGGGTTAACTGCCAGATGCTGCTCAGAGTCGTGGCGAGGGCTGATCCCTTGATTTTCCATTATCCAGCAGGCCCTCTGTCAGGCCGGAGCTATTTATGAGGATCTTCCTAAACCAGCTCTTGCGTGCTTCAGCTGTAAATCAACAGAGATGATATCTGAGCATCATCACCATGCATGAGATTGCACCTCTGCCAAGTCCCAGCTGCAAGAAAGCTGCTCCCACCCTCTGAATGCACAAGCATCCCTCAGCAGCTCAGGCGCTTGGGAACAGCAGCTCCAACACCTCTGGTGTGGGTCAGTGGGGCTGTGTGTCACCCCGGTCCCCGGGGGCAATGATCTGTCCTGAAGTGACCCCAGGAGATGGCATACCTCTGGTGAAAGAGCCCTCCATGCTCTTGAGTGCCCACCACATTTCACTGGGGACAAACCTGGCCAGCCCTGTCCAAATCACACAGCGCTGGGCACACGATGCTGCTGGCCACAGTCCAAGGAATAGGCATCCTACGTGTCCTGCCCAACTTGTCCAGCCGTGGTGGTGGCAGCATATTGGCCTCTCCCAGTCCACTCAAGTGGCAATGTAGTTCAGAAGGAAGATTTCAATGTGCGTGGGTCATGTGAGTCACAGAGCCAAAGGCCGGATTGATGTGAGTGAAGAATGGAGCTGCTTGTGGGATTTCCTTCCTGTCACGATGGTGTTGAGGGGGGCCAGGATGAGGATCCTTGTCCCATATCTGGATTATAAGCAAGGGGTGTTATTCCAGGAACATCTCCTGACATCCAGACAGCGCTGAGTAGCCTCCAAAGCACCTGAGGATGGCCTGGTCTCTCCTCAGCAAATATCACATCACCTTGTTTCACCTTTCCCATTTCCATGCTTTCCCTACCCCTGGCCAATATTACCCTGTCCTCTTCCCTTCAGCTTGTTCAGCTCCCAGGGCTGCTTCAAGACCACGGCCACCTGGAGATGCTCACTGCTGGTCATGGGTCCGTGCCATGGCCAAAGGCCAAGGGTTCCCACAGCTACACAGTGAGGTACTCAGAGAGCGAGGTGGAGACCCAGATGCAGACGGGTACCAAGACTATTTGGTCATCCAACGAGAAAATTCTCAGGATGAGGATACACATGATCCACTTGGCCACACCTGTGTTCCTAAGGGTCAGCACGGCACCCAGAGCTCCCACCCCAGCCCAGGTACATCAGGAACCCGAGATGCTGGCTCCCCATGCGGCTCTGAGGCAGGGTTTCCACACTTTGCCTGCCCTGCCTGTCTGCCTCCAGGCTGGAAATCCCAACCACTGCTGTGAAGTGCGTAAAGCTCTTTCCTGCCCAGTTCCACTTGGAGTTCAGCCCTCCCCTCTCCTAGGCCTTCATCCAGCAAAGCACTTAAGTGCACACTCCTCCCTAAGTGAAGTCAATGGGACCACTCACACACTCAACAGTGAGACAGGGTTCACCAAACCCATGAGCTGATGTATTTCCATTCCAGACTCTACATCCTGGCTAGAAGAAACTCAATGACCTGATTGTTGGGTGTTTTGTTTTTTTTTTTCAGTTGGTTGGTTTTTTGCATCAGCCAGACCCATGAAGACAAAGAAGATGAAGGATATGGAGCTGAGCATTGAGAATCTTGCTACATCTTCCTTGCTTCTGGCCAGGTCCCCATGCAACAGATGTCTCCCCCGGCACAGTGTCAGCCAAGCAATCCGACTTGCTTTCAAGGCAACTTTCTGCCTGGTTTCTGTCTTCTCCAGGTGGCTGCAGCTCTCCAAGACTCACAGCCCATTGTCTTCTCCACGGCACAGCGCATCCTGCCCGGTCACGCTTTGTGGGCAAGAGCTCAGCTGGTCCCCAGAGCTTCTCCTTCCCTATTTCAGCTGCCATTTGGACACAGGACAGTGTGCCCCAGCAGCATGTTTTTCACACGTGTCGTTATTCCCCTAGAAGCCAGTGAAAGAGGGATGCCAAGAGGCTGTAGTCACAGCATCACTGAAGCCTGTAAATATCACGCTTGTCCTGTTTACTGAACGATGCAGACAAGAAAGGAGCTGTTACTCACTCCAGCCCCATTTATCCTGCAGACACTCAGATCGTGGAACATGCTCCTGCCTCCCGCCAGATGTTTAGAGATCTGCCTTGCTCATTGTTTACTTCTTGAGCCGACAAGTCCTCAGGCATCAGTCTCTGGATGCACGTCTTTGTGCTCGGCACAGCTTCTTGAAACCCTTGTGTCAATACTTTCAGATGAGCTTGTTTGGAAAGTGTTAGGAAAGCAAGGGAAAAATACTGTAGAAGGGATGCAATCCTTCGCCAGAAACCTGGGAGTGAGGTCACCATCCACAGAAAGTGGGGCTGATGGCTGTGTTCGCATGGGGCTTTGCTGCAGAAACACAGTGAGGGTTTTGCTCTTGTTGCAGCACCCCAAAGATAGTGATGCTTCAGGATGGGAAGTGCCACTGTGTCCCCAGCTCACTGTCACCATCTGCCCAAAGGGTGATCGCAAATGTCACAGCCTCTGTTCTTCCTATCAACAATGGAGATGTTCCCAGTTAAAGGACTTTGCTTGAAATGAACCTCAAGCTGTTCAGCCTCTTGGTGAGGACAGACCTTGGTGCTATGTGGCTGCAGCCTTTCCTCCTATGCTCATCCTGTGCTGTTCATCCAGGGTTGCCTTGCAGTAGGGTCTGTCCTGGTGCTCAGAGCCATGCAAACCAGCTGTGTATGGTGGACAGTCCCAGCACTCCAGCTGGGTGCACAAGGAACATCTGCACACCAAGACATCTTTCCTTTCCAAGAAGTCCAAAGTAGCCTCATCCTTCCTGCAAATCCTCTCCTATTGCTGTGACCAGACCCAGGAAGTCCACAGCTCTCCACCCACCCATGACTACTCCAGAGATCCACGTGGGAGCAGCTGGGGTTGGGGAGCAGGGACATCACCTCTGCACTGGCACTCGTGAATCCACACGTGGCAGATGGGTGCAGCAGGAGATGCCAATCTGCCCGTGGGGAGGAGAGATCCGTCTTCCTGGGGAGAAAACATGCAGGTGAGGGACACACAGGGCCAAGGGCTGCGTTGCACATGAGTCACAAGTGTGAAATTTTCCAACCTGCATTAGTACCATTTCCAAACCACAGGCAGCATGAATCATCCCTGCTGATTAGCTCTCTCAGGGCTCTCAAGGGCAGCAACTCATCAAGTCCCACACTGGCCAGCACTCTCCACTCCTAAAACAAAACCTGACTCCATGACACAGACAGCTGGGAAGGGCTGTGGCTCAGGCAGGGTCCCCAGGAGCACCAAATCTGTGCTTTATCCAGTGCCAGTCCTCAGCAGAGCTCGTAGCAGAGATGATGGGGAGAGCCTGGCTCCCCCAGCACTGCCAAGCAGACCTCAGCAGATCTGCTGCTCTCTCATAAACGGGGTGCACTAAGGAGTGTGGGATGCTTGAGCACCTCTGAGGCCTGAGGTGGAAACAGCCAGTCTCTCAGCCCTGCACAGAGCCACTGAGGGCACAGGAGGCTGGCAGGCCACCTTTCCCATCATCACACTCTCCAGCAGTCACTCACCAGACACTCCAAGCTGCTGGTATTCCCTGGACTCACTCCAGGATGGGGCCAGTGTGAGCTGGAATTAAAGGGTGAGCATCCCCACGCTGATGGGGCTGGGGCAGGCAACAAGAGGAGCAGTGGGAGACGTTGGTTTGATCCCCGGTACCAACCAGGGAAAGTGGGAGATTGGCAGGGCCTGATTTATAGCTCCTGAAAATGCAGGCTCAGGAGTATGAAGGCAAAGAGCTGAGCCAGAATGGGAGGAGCATGTCCTATGGTTTGCCTGACTTAGGACCATGAAATATGTACACACGTGGTCTTCTTCCACTGGCAGCATCCAAAGAAGAGGTGAGTGCTGGCTCCTGCATGCAGGCTGGGGCTCCCCAGGAGCCATTGAACTGGGATGGAGCCACCAGGGCAGGTGATGGTAATGGGCTGGAGGGAGGATCCCCCCATCCTGCACGGGTGTCCCCAGCTGGCTGTAGGACGTGGCAGAGCAGAGCCCAGGCTGTGCTCTGTGTCTGGCGGAGGCAGTGGGTGATTCATGTCCAGCCCTTCCCCAGCCTGGAAACATTCTTGGCATGTGGCAGCTCCCAACTGTCCTGCTGGTTAACCCTGGTTTAGCCCAGCCTGGCAGAAGTTGGGACAAATACGGCCCCATTCAGCCTGGCATGGCCCAGCCCAGACCCCACAGCCTTGTGATACACCCCAAAACCCTGTGTCAGAGTCCCCCAGCTCTTTCATGTGCATTTCCCAGCATCAGCAGGAGCAACGCAGAGCTGGTACAGGTGAAAAATAAGAGGAGTGAAGGGCTTTCCTGCCTTGCAGGAGTTCCGTTGGGCTGCAGAGACTCATCAGTTTTTGTCTCTGGCTGGATGGAGGGACACGTCATGGAAAGTGGCTTTGTTGTAAGTATACAATCATACCCTAGGAGAAGATATCACATTTTGCCTGACTGCATGGAGGAAATGCTATAGACTTCTGTCTATAGCAGTCTATAGCCAGGCTAGTGTGAACTCCCAGCAATGTGTCAGGATAGGACAGGGACACCGCAGCATGCTGTCCACAGGAACCACATGGGTGGGCGCACTGGATGCTCAAGGTACCAGCACCCACAGCCCTGCCTTCCTGACCGCATGCTGGCCAGGAGGGGACCACAGCCCCTGGGTGGTCCATGGTGGGACCCCAAGTGTCGCCAGACCCTCATGGGTGACCATCCCTGTCAGGGTGGCCTCAGCTCTCTGCTCCATGAGCTGCTGACAGCCCAATGAACTCAGCCCTGCGAGGCGTTAGCTCATCTCTCTGCTGCTCGCGTGACTTGGCAGGCGCCCTCCTGTGCTCTCGCCTGTTTGGGATCCAAGGGATGACCCCAAGCCTGGGCTGGTCTCACTCCACTCAGTGTGGAGAGTCAGTGAGCAGCGCCTGGTACCCTGTGCTCCCCAGCTGCCCTCCTGCCACCCGTGGGTCTGCAGTGCATGGGGATCCTCACCTGGGATGTCCTGTGCTGCTGGGACCCCCGTTGACCGATGTACCACTGGGAGACAGCACCATTGCCCCAAGCAGTGGAGGAGACCATGCAGGTGGTGGGGCTCGACCCAGCTGTTCAGTCATCTCTCAAGGGATGGAGAGACCGGTGCAGAGTTCAACATCTGCATGCACAGTGCAGGACCTAGACCACCATCAGGACCATGCATGGTCATAGGCACTGTGACTCCAGCAAGGGCAAAAAGAGCCTCCAGGTGCACACAGGCATCCAGGAGTGGTGGCTGCTGTTCCCTCTATTTTGTCCATGCTACAGTGGCCAGAGCAGGGCTAGGACAACGGTCACGGTCACGACAGAAGGGAGCAGCCAGCGCGGGAGGAATGTGCTGTTGCATGGGAGGGAGGAGATCACAGCAAAGGAATGTGCTGTGCCACAGCCAGGGCCGGGGGGAGCGCGAGAGAAACCAGCAGGCAAGAAAAATAAACTCTGTCTCTCCCAGGGCTACAGGGCCGCAGTCCTTCTGGTCACAACTTTTTTTCCTTCTCCCACTTAAATAAAACATGATGTCAGCCATTGTTCTGGCTGCAGAAGGGCTGCAAAAAGTTCTGGCCCTCTCTCGAGCATCCTGAAAGCCCTGGTCACCTCCACAGTATAGGACCATGTGAGACTTATAGGTTAGGATCACCCTTCCACTTGGAACCCTGTGGGCTCTGGGACCAAGGAACAGTTGTGGGGTCATCATCCACTGCTCTTCCCTTCATCTGCCCTGTGTGCATCACCCCGCTCTTGTTGAGTCTTTTGACTGTCAGCATCCCTGTTGGCTTCCATCAAGACTTTGGGAAGCCAGGAGACCCTCCAAAAAGCTTCCAAGCTGACGATGCCTGAGCCCAGACATCTGTGAGCAGCTACTTCCAGCTCCATGAGGAGATGCCAGCACTGCAGATGCAGCCCATAAAACCAGAAGGTTACGGGCAGAGAGCACCCTGGGGTCTGACCCATCCCTCCTCATCCATGTCCACCCCAGCTCCAGGTAGATGTCAGGTAACTGAAACAGTGTCCTGGTCCCACCACAGGCAAAGCATGGAGCTGGTGGCCATTGTGCTGCTGGGAGCTGCAAATAAAATGGACTTTGAACATGATAGTAGGTGAAGAACCACCGATTTCAGGAAGGCTGAATGCTGTTTGTGGGCTTGGACAGGATGCAGGCAGTGGGGATGGCGCTGGCCTAACCTTGGCTTTTTGTGCACCCTTGATCACACCAGTACAGTGCCACACTCATCAGACCATGTAACTGCAGGGATTCTGAGCCCCACACCACTGACCAACCTTTGCCAGTGCTGCCTGCACTTGCCTGAGCGTAAAGCTCCAGGACAGGAGAGGATTATGGACTTTTCCACATTTATGGCCCGTTAACATTCATCTCTTCCTGTGCCAAGATCAGCCACATGCTCTGGCAGCTTTCATCCACAGCCCCCTT
This sequence comes from Tympanuchus pallidicinctus, assembly GCF_026119805.1. Lineage (NCBI taxonomy): Eukaryota > Metazoa > Chordata > Aves > Galliformes > Phasianidae > Tympanuchus > Tympanuchus pallidicinctus. The sequence goes on from NW_026294741.1 coordinate 9,203,507, forward strand.
CTCTCCCTTTTGAACTTTCTGTCCCAGAGTCAATGTGCCATGCAGTCCCTGCCCCTCACCACCCTCAGGATGGCTTCCCCATAACACTGGTGACACAACCACTGCAGTGCCCATGATGAGTTCCTGTCAGGTCTCCTGGATTCATGAGTTTTACCTTGGGAACAGGTGCCCAGGGTTCTCCCTTCTGAGCAGGGACATGGGACATCACCTTCTGTCTCCCTGCTCACTCGTGCAGCTCCAGCTTGGTGCGGTGTGGCAGCACATAGGATGCAGAGATGGGTGGTGAGGAGGTGGGAGCCCTGCAGTGAGAACTCTGCTCATATCCTGACACACTTCTGTGCTTGCATGGCTGCTGTAAACAACTCCCCAATATAAAAATATGTGGGAAGCAAGGGGATAAAGAGGAGCTGTTTTCAATTCTGGGCCTATTAAGACGTGTCCTTTCTGGAGTGAGGAGAAAAACATGGTCTTGATCCTGGAGATAAGGCCTGCAGCAGTTGATATGTGAGATGTGTGCAAAGATCTTGAGCCATCTCAAGAAGGAAGGAGAGCGGGGGTTTAGCTAATACATCCTGCACAGATCAAACAACAGTTTGGATGCAGCAATGGCTGCTCGAGGTGGCATCAGCTCTTCACCAGAGTGGCAATGGAAGGCTGTCGGTGTTGCAGCCTCAGATAAGGAGCACAGAGGAAGGGAGATGAGGTGTCCCCTTGGAGACTCCAGAGCGACCTACTTAGGGCGAGCCACAACTGTTGGGTAGAGCAGTGCCAAACTGCACCTATGGAAACATTTCAGTGCCTCTGCTGGGACACAGCTCCATGCATTAAACAGCAGTCTTTTTCCGCCCATGTCACTACCAGCTTGATCAAGTCCCTGTTATAACTTGAGAAATGCAAATTTCCTTGATCTTTATTAAAAACAAAAACAAAAACAAAAAAAACCACAAAGAATAATTTAGTTTGAGAGAAACATCCAAAGCCTACAGCCTTAGCCATGCTCAGAGAAGGGCTAACTCCACAGCCAAACCTGTTTGCTCAGGACCTTGCCCATGAGACACCTGATCTGATCCCTGTGCCATGGATGCACAGCACATTTTCTCCTTGTGTCTACAGGCATCTTCCTTACTTGCACCTTCTTCTGGCTGCCTGGTTTCTCTTTACTGTTCACATCTGTGTGTAGCTCCATCTTCTCTACAATATTTAGGAGCAGAAAGATGCAATCTGATTCCCCTTCTGACCTCCCTGATGCAGGCTGAATGACCGCAGCTCCTCAGCTGCTGCTCACACAGCTTCCATCCAGATGCTGACTGTGTTCTTGCTAACTCAGCACACGTTGCAGTTGGCTCTCATCACTGCTAAGGCATACTGCTGATTCACGGTCAACGTGTCCAGCCGGACCCCCAGGTCCTTTGCTGCAGGCGAATTGCATCCAGCCATTGGTCCCCACCCCAGGTCCCACCCCAGGTGCAGGACACGATGTTCACCTCTGCTGAACATCATGAAGATCCTGCTCACCCATCCGTCCTGCTCGTTGAGGTCCCTCAGACTGGATCAACGATTGCTTCCTTCCAGTGCATTTCACAGAATCTAAGAGCTTTTGGACCATTCCCAGTGTGATTGCTGTTGATGTTTTTGCAGACTGATATTTTTGCTGTGCTCCAGACTTCTGGAAAGCAGTAGCTTTAATGTTAAATTGTCTAATTCAGTTGACAGAGCAGCTGCTACATTCTTGGTCTCCCGGAGCAGTCTAAGCTCTACCATGTGGATCTGGCCTTTTCCTTTTTAAAGTATCACTTTGTTCCAACACTTTGTCTTCTGCTAGCTCAGTGCAAAGACAGACACCTGCTTTGTGAAGATCTGGGATGGCTTCTGCCTGTTCATGGGATGGGCATGGAGCACTCCTCAGTGCAAGGTCATCTAAGTTATGCTAACCTGCCAGAAGGAATTGGTTGTCAGGCGCCCTCTCTGCCCTAGAGCAATCTGCAGCTGTCCGTATGTCCTGCTCTAGTGCTGAAGCCATTGGCAAGATTCTCCAGTGGAAACTACTGGAAAAGGGATCTGTCCTCATGGTTCAAGTGATGCCTCTGCGCCAAGGAGAGATCTCAGGCTCATAATGGCTCCTGGAGCTTTGTGGTCTCCCTTTGGAGGCACTGAGGTCTCCTTTTGACTGTTGATGCCCTTCCCCACTCCTCTAATCTCCAGCTTGTGGACTTCAGTTAGATATCAAAACAGAGTGAAGTTGTTCTGTATTCCCCTAATTTCTTTTTCTCCCTTTGTCTGCCCATGGCTTCACAGCTTATTCCCTCCTGACCAAATTAAAGTGATGATTGTTCCTGCTCTCTTTCTTCACCCGATTTTTGTGAGTCCTTAGTGCCTTGTACAGACGTTGAGGCAGCCTCTACATTCAGCTGAAAGACTTTAATTTAATTGCTTTTGTGCTCAGAGCATATTTATCAGCTTCCTGATTCTCTTGAAAATTTGCAGCCTCCGCTTCGGAATGATCCTTCTCATTTTTCCCATGGTTTCTCCACAAAATATTGACTCTGTGTTGGAGTCTCTCTTACTGGCAGCTTAGTTTTCGTTGCTATAGCACTTTGTCTGCAGTTACGTGAATGTCATTCCTTGAACAAATGCCCCGTAGTTAAGAATCAGCACTTGGAAGGGCTTTGTTTGGTTTCTGCAGGTGATGGATCAGGAGCAGCATCCCAGGCACTCAGGTATTGAACTCTTCTCCAAGCTGGGTAGAGGTGAGCACCCAAATACCTCGCAGACCCTCGCGCCTATGGAGCTCCTCATGGGGTTGAGTGTTTTGTCTCCATCTAAGAGGAGGCCTGACAAGTTGTGGATCTGATGGGTAAGGTCATGACCTCTACCATGACTTGGTGTGAATTCCATAGACCTGACTGTCATATTTCAAGGATATTTTTATACCAATTTTCAATGGCTCTGTCCCAGCCTAAAGATGCTGCGCAAAGCCTTCCGCACCTCTTTCTCAGCCTCACCAAAGGCTGAGCTTTCCCATCTGCCTCACCAAGGGATGGGATCCCTTCTGCAACGTCAGTCCTCATGCACCTGTCTGCCCCTGGGCACGATACTGCAGTGAAAGTCTTCTCAAATCTGGGAGCTCTTCCCCTTCACTTCTCTTCTCAAAACTCAGCAGACTACCCAGTGGTCGTTTGGTACACCACACCAAAAGAAAAGCCAACAGGGAGCAACTCCAGCGCAACCTCATGGAGCTGTTGGGTGAGCAGTGAGATGCACACAGCCCCTGTCAGACCACTGCCCCAGGAGGCTTCTTTTTCTGTCCAATCTGTGCAACGGCACTGTTTGCCTTCTCCTTTCATGAGTCGTTATGGCTCTTTTCCACCTCCTCGATCCACATCTTTTTGTTTAATCCTCAGTTTGCACTGGCTGACCCCTTCTCACTGAGCACTCTCAGAAGGTGCCCAGCTGATTTGTGCTCCCCTTCCCTGGGATATGGCCTTTCCAGATGCTGAGTGCTGCACTGCAGAGCTGCAGTCCTTTTGGCTTCCTCACTCCCTACAGAGGTCTCATCTGACTGATGATCGGGCTGGTCCCTCTCTGAGAGCCAGGCATGGGCCGAGCACAACACTTCCAAATCATGGAGCTGATTTTGAGTTCTCTGACAGCTAGCGAGGATGAAAAAAATGTTTGAACAGAGGAAAACATATTTATTCTGATGCTTACATAACACAGAAACAGCTGAACGGATTTTGTTAAAACCATCCCCAAATAATTCTTCGTTTTTTTGGGCTGAGATCAAGCATGAACAAATTCAATCCAAAAGGATATTTTTTTGAGCGATGTATAAACAACTGAAAATAGGGGTTTCGACTGGAATGTGTGTCTCAGCCGTAACACGAGTGTTGCAAGAGCCATTCGTGTGTGTTTCTCCAGGGAGTGTGGTTTGGCGGTGACGCGCGGGCTTTAGCTCTCCATCTCTCATCCTCTGCTATTGGAGAGGGCTCCTTTACTCTAAACTTAGAAGTATCTTATGGGATCTGTTCCACTCGTGATGGGGCCTCACTGGCAAGCCGCTCCAGTGTGTAATTGTCCCGTCTGGTAGAAATGTTCCCTATGTTTGACTTCAGCCTGGCCCTTACTTCGTGTGTGTGCACGTTGCTGCAATGCAGTCTGCAGCCACTCCTGTCATCAGCGCCTGGTCACATCCTTGCTGTTCTCCTTTTTCACATGCCAGCTTCAGAATTCACTTCATCCTCTCCCTCCATCAGCTGGCATCCAGGCTCATCCCACTCCCGGAGCCCTTGCAGCTCCAGGGTGATGCTGGAGCAGGGGGACAGGCGATGTCGTAGGGGCAGGAGCGTCCCATGGAACACCAGGGAGAGGCTGTCATAGAATCATAAAATCATTAAGGTTGGAAAAGACCTCTGTGATCACCAAGTGCAGCCTCAACTCACTCCCACCATGCCCACTGACCATATTCCTCCGTGCCATATCTCCACCGTTCTGGAACTCCACCAGGGATGCTGACCTCACCACTTCCTGGGCAGCTGTGCCACTGCAGCACCTCTCTTTTGGAGAAGAAATGTTTCCTAATATCCAACCTGAAACACCCCTGCAATATCAAGGGCAGAATTGAGGAGGGGTGCGCTGGAGGAGGACCCAAGCTGCAGTCCCCTCCAAAATGTTCACCATGGTTGGCTGTGTTCAGGCATCCAAGACAGTCTTTGGCAGCTGAGAGCAGCAAGCAGTGTCCGGACCCCCATCCTGGAGCTAGTGGAAGATTTACTTCTGGACAGCCTCCTCTGCGTGCCCCTGCTGGAGCAACGTCAGACCTGGTGGACCCAAATGTCTCTGTCAACCACAAGCAGCCTATGACTTTGTGAACACACAGCACTGCCTCCCCAAATCCTTCTTCAACTCATCGTGCTCCTGGGATCCAAAACACTTCTTCAGCCATTCTTTCAGGTCAAACTCTGCAAAAGTGTGTAAGTCCTGGGTGAGATCTGGAGGTCACCAGCATGGTCTGCTATGGGCCCTGCCCTGCACATCAGCCAAGCCAACTCTTCTGCCCATTCCCCAGAGCAAGCATGGAACAGTCCCGGCCACAATATTTTGCCTGGCATGGATGTGCTCTAGACAAACGCATGTGTTATTTCTGTCTGCTCATCCTGGCTTTGTATGGGTGACTAATGCTTTTTCTGGCTGGTGGAGGTTTAGGGACATGTTAGCAAAGTGGCTGTGAGCGAAACAGGCAGTTCCTCTGATGCCACACTGCAGGTGGCATCACCTGTCCCATTTATCCAAGCGGGAGTTTGGCTGGTGGCCACGTCTTTGACCACCACCGCGGTGCTGTGGGGGCCAGCTGAGGACATCAGTACCCCCAGACTGGCAGCTGGACAGCCGTGGGGCAGCCTGCCCTCGCAGCATGTCTGGGCAAACACTTCATTTCTTCATCTGGAATCCTTCGGATGTGTCCAAAGAGACGGAGCGTGGTCTCAATCCAACACTGAGGCTGCACTGCAGTACACAGGATGAACAATATGCACTTACAGCATGCTGGTGTTTCCAAGGAAAAACATAAACCCATAAACCAATGTGTTAGAAGTCTGCAAAGGTTTCCAGGCCTCAGGGGAAGGTGGAAAATCCTGGCACATGCTGCAAAGGTGGGGAGGCAGTCGAGCCAACAGCATGCCCTCTGCTGGTACTGGGGAGCTGGGGAGTGGTTGGGGCTGCTGGCTTTTGAACCATGACTTCTCCACCAAACAGAGAGACGTGGACATTTCTCCTGGCACACACCATGGTACAGGAGCCCCATCTCCAGCCCAAAGCTGTCCTCCATTGGAGGACCCCCCCCCCAAACCCACGGATGCACGAGCTGGATCAAAAAGATCCAAAATGAGCAGAGGTATTGGCATCATCTGCTAGGATCTGCTGTGGGGTCTGGAATCACTTCAGGAGTGGCAGAACTGCTCTTTCTGCTGGTTCTCAGCTCATCTCTAAATTTATTCCTTCCATTACAGAAGTGTTTGGGATTCCTGTTATCTCTGAACACAGAGCTGCATTCATACGAAGGAGATGTAATTTGATTACATCCCACTCATATTTTAATTCCTCTTCGTAATGTCTCGGTTGTGCTCAGTTTGTGCTGTTCATTTTTGGTAGGATCCTTTCGGCATTTCGTTAGAGGAAAGACTTGCTTAAGTAATTTGGGAAACAATTTGCAAGTATTTTTTGCTTATAAAAGCAGTGAGTTCAGTTTGCTGTCAGTGGTGGATTTATACCTCCTTTGTTTGTGTGCATCCAGATGGTATTCTCTGACTATTAAAATGCTTTTCACAACGTTCACAGTGATTATTCACTTAGAAATTCCCACAGGAAGCCGACAACCCACAATGTGTTACTCTCCAGCTTGGAAAGCCCCGGCCAGTCCGAGTGAGGCTGAGATGGCACTGGTCACTGGGCTGCAAGGTACAGTTGCTGGGCATGCCATACATCCCAGCAGCGGCACGCCGTGATGTTCTAAAGCAGGACTGCCCAGTTGGGTTCCATCAGCCCATCCCAAAAGCCCCCTGGGATCCCTGAGCCCCACGGTGTGCCTGGCTGCGGCGACAGCTCTGAGGAGAGCTGGCTTTCTGGAGAGCCAAGCACTGGGAAACCTGGCACTGAGCTCTGCTGAAATCTGGCTCTTGACACTTAATGACTTTCTCTCGTACGATGTGCTCTGTTATTTAACTGGGAATAAAAGCAGGACGCTGACTGCCAGACTCTCTCCATCTCTTGCTTTCCCTGAAGCTGCTCGGCATCAGCCTCCCTCCCACGTTCTGCTGCTTTCACCATTGCTCATGACTTTACACAAGTGCAGCGCTCTGTTCCTCAGGCACTTTCTGTGCCCCCCCAGGCTCACTGTGCTGTGCTGTGCTGGGTGGGACCCTGCACCCCCTGCAAGGCCTGTTCCCCACTCGCTGTCCTGAGGCCACCTGGACCAGGTACAGGAAGACAGGCAACATCATGCAACATCCCCATTCCCTCTCCTAATCCCATTGGTGGTCTTTACAGTACTCTACAGCTCTGTTCCCAGACTGACCTTCTGTGTCCAAGCCCCCTGAGTCCCACCAAGCCATGCATGGCAGTGCTGTGCTCGCAGCCCCCTGCGCTTCATCTCGCGCCAAACATCCCGGACCATCCCGCATGCGGCCCTTTCCTCCTTCCTGGGGAAAAGAAAACAGCCCAACCGCTGCGCTTGTTTACAAGTGCAGCTCGAAACGCTTCACTTTTTCTTTTTTTTCTGGGGCTGGAAATTGGCTCCAGGTGTTTTTGCTCGGGCTGCGTGCAGGAAGGGCACTGCGGAGGGAGAGGCTGCATCGTGGCTGCCAACCCCAACACATTGCACCTCATCAGCTGCCAGGGCAGGGGGTAACAGGGGCCGCTTTCCCCTCACACATCCCTGTTGGGATCAGCTTGGTTGAGGACAGGAGCTGGAGCCACCATTCTGGGCATGGCATCCCCTGCACGACTGCATGGAGATAGCTATTTTCAGCCCTAAAACTGTCTCCTGAAGGTGGATGGCATGGAAATGTGCATGTAGTTCTCCAGCTCAGCATTGCTCCTGCACACACTTGCTTTGTCATGTGAGGGCGTAGTGGCACCTACAAGCATCCCAACACTGCTGGACACACGTCCCATGGCACAAACAGTTCCTCCTCCATGACAGCACTGCTGAAGGACCTGGAGGGTCTCCTAGTGGTGTCCTGCTCACCAGTGAGGTCAGCATGGCACCCTGTTCTGTCAGCTGCCCATACCAGGAGAGAAAACAGGGGTGAGAGATGTGTCTAAAGAGGCAGCAGAACTGTTAGATAGCCTCAGAAGAGAAGGAAAACCCAAACCCTTCATGTAGACACAGAGGAGTTAATCCTAACGCTCTACCAAAGACCTCAGCACCACGTCTCAAGGCATCTCAAGGCATCTTGTCCCCCACACACCCAAATAGCTCAAGGCTGGGTCTCATCTGCTGCTGAGCACCAACCCAGGTGGCTCCAGTGGTGCTCCCATTCTGAGAACAACCACGGGGCTCCTCAGGCTTTGTTCCTTGTGGGCTGGTGGGGCTGCTCAAGACACAAGGTGCCCACACTATGCTCCTCTTCCATCCGTTGTAGGCTCCTCGGGCAGCCTGGCATTGCTGGGGTTCTTTCAGGGCATGGCAGAGCCCAGGCTGGGGCTGGGACAGCATGGTCCCACCTGCAGCATCACCAGTCAGGGCCATGTGTTTGAAGAACTTTTTCCTTCAGAAACGCAGCCAGCAGGAAAAGTGAGAAAACCGCCGCACGAGAGTTGGTCAGAAACATTTAGACAAGACATTTCCCCATTGGAATGTGCTGGCTCATTGCAATGTTTTGTGGAGACGGTTTGATTGCAGGCAAATTCTGCCAAGAAACTGCCAGACCTGCTGCCTGGCCATCCTTCGCCTCCCCCAGCTCCTGAGCAGCTGCCTGGGGCACGGAAAGCAGCCCAGCAGCCCCGGGGCTCCATGAGAACCTCGGCCCCATGGCTGCCTGGGCTTTGGCTGCCGGACAGAGCAGCAAGAGGAGTAGCGTGAAGTCAGCGTTCCCAGGAATTCCCTGCGCCTGGGCGGCAGGGCGGTGTTGGATCCAACCCTCCGCCCCCAAAAAAGTCCGCCGACAGGAGAGGTGCTGTGTCCTGGGTTCATTCTGAATCTGAACAGAACCAAATCCTGAGATGGGATGGATTTTGTGGGGGGGGGAAAACCAGCGCTGTGCTGGTAATGTGGTTTGGGTGCAGCTGTGAGAGATGTTGGGACTCGATGGTCCCAGGTGGGTTCAGACCTCAGCCTTGGTAAGGAAAAGCAGCGCTGAGCAGCAGCAGTGCTTTGCTGTGGATTGTAGAATCATTAAGGCTGGAAAAGGCCTCTAGAATCATCCAGTCCAACTGTTCCCCTACCATCAGTAGTGCCCACTGCCCACGTCCCACAGAGCCACATCCCCATGGCTCTGGAACACCTCCAAGGAAGGGGGACTCCACCACTCCCTGGCAGCTGTGCCACTGCAGCACCACTCTATTGGAGGAGAAATGTTTCCTAATATCCAGCCTGCCGGCTGCAGCACTGCTGACACAAGCCAGGATGCCGCTGGCCTTCTTGGCCCCCTGGGCACGCTGCTGGCTCATGGTCAGTGGGTATCAGCTCACCCCCCCACATGCTTTTTCTGCATGCATCTTTCCAGCCATTCTGCCCCAGGCCCATAGCACTGCATGGGGCAGTTGTGACCCCAGTGCAGGACCTGGCACTTGGTCCTGTTGCAGCTCATCCCGTTGGCCTCAGCCCACTGATCAGCCTGTCCACATCCCTCTGTAGGACCTTCCTACCCTCAGGAAGATCAGTGCTTCCTCACAACTTGGTGTCATCTGCAGCATGCTTGCTTACTTACTTACTTCAGGTGCGCTTAATTCCCTCATCCAAACCATCAGTAAAGACACCAAACACAGCCAGCCCCACAATACTGACTCCTGGGAACCACCACTCTCCGGGCCCAGGCCTCCAGACAGTTTTTTAACCCAGCAAAGAATGTACTTTTCCAAGCTACGGGCTGCCAGCTTCTCCAGTAGAATACCATGGGATCCCCATTTCTGCAGATTTCCAAGCCTCGGGTGGATGAAGCCATCCCAGCACAACACTGGGCACGTCCCCGCTGTGAGCCAGACCGTCCACACTCCCATCCAACCACACCTTGTGGCAGCATCCTGGGAACGGGGCCACCCCAACCATCTCCATTTCCTACCAAGATATCCAGAAGCCCAGCAGCCCAGCTGACCCCATCATGGGCAAAGGGTCTGCATTTCGTGAGACATGGAGAAGGGCTGAGAGCACAACAGCCGCCTTGCATGTCCAGGCAAGGGATTGTGTCCAGCAAACACTGCAGTCCTCTGATGTAATTCCAGCCGTGGCAGTTGTGTTGATGCAGCTCGCTGTTGTGGGACAGGTAATTCAATACTGCTCTGGATTTCCATTAGAGACTAAACACTATGAGAGCCACATGGCATACGTGAAATGTAATTGAATGCTGGCCGAGAGTCAGCTCTCAGAAGTGGCTGTGGAGAGGCTCATCACTTAAAATGTTTGTTTTCAGAGAGTTCCTGCAGTTATCCACTGTTTAACACTGCTGTGGATGAAAACAACGTGATTAATGTCATTAGTGATTAATGGATGAACAACATACATAATTAATATCATCTGCAGATGGCACGGGCTGCAGAGGGAGAAGCAACCCAACACCCTACGTGTAGGTCTGGGTGCTCCAGTGGGACTGGGGGCTCTGGCTTTACAGCTGCAAACCTCATTGCCAGGGCTGGGGGACTCTTCCCCAGGAGGCAACCCGGGGCTCTGGCAGGTAGTTTGTGAGTGTGCAGTGACACAGAGAGCTGGAGAAGCAGGAAGGCTCTGAGTGTCTGGATGTGAGCAGCCCATGGGGGGCTATGTTCACTCTCCCTTCACAGAGGAGGCTGGATGAAAGCTTTGGAAAGAATCATAAAAATCATGGAATCCTACAGTATCCTGAGTTGGAAGGGACCCACAAAGATCACTGAGCCCACCTCCTAAATGGAGAAAGAAGTGTTGGGACCATCTGAGCCAGCAGGAATGGGGCACTCAGCAATGTGCATAAAGACAACGGACAGTGCTTAGATTCTCTACGTTCTTATCTTCACAGCAATGCCTTAGGTGAGTGGTTGCATTAAGCAGTCCCTCTAGAAAAAGAGAGCACCATCTGTCCCCAGGGAGTAGGGGGGCCCTGGGTGTCACCAGTGTCCTTCACTCAGCTAGGTGCCAACAGCCCCAAGGGCGAAGGAGCCATCACCATAGAAAATCATATACCTTCCAAGGACCAGCAGGCCAAGGATTCAGAGAGGATCACTTGTTCCATGAAACACAAAAGCTCTTCGTGCAACTCTGCTGCCAGCGCTGTGAGCCAAGCGATGTGCCCTGGGACAACAAGCTCGATGGTATCGTCCTCTGCGTTGGGCAAGGTTGAGGGAGGTGATCCTCAAAGTTGGATATTAGGAAAAAATTATTTTCAGAAAGAATGGTGCTGCAGTGGCACAGCTGCCCAGGAAGGTGGTGGGGTCACCATCCCTGTAAGTGTTCCAGAACTTCGGAGATGCGGCACTGAGGGATGTGGTTATGGGCATGGTGGGGTGGGTTGGGGTTGGACTTGGAGATCTCAGAGGTCTTTTCCAACCTTAACAAGTCTATGTCTGCCCTCTGCTCAGCACTAGTGAGGCTGCACCTGGAGCGCTGGGTCCAGTAATTGGATCCACAGTACAAGAGAGATATGGGAGCTACTGTAGGGAGTCCTGTGAAGGGACACGAAAATGGCCTCCAGGGGTCCCTGCCAACCTCGCAGGCAGTCTGTCATTCTGTGACTCTGTGAAACTGAGGGCATCCAAGCGCTGATGCTTTGCATCCCTTCACCTGACTCAGGGGGGACACAGAGGAATGTCACCGCTGGCACTGCTACACCCATGAGGGCCAAGCAGAACTGGGGGCAGAGGGGACATGGGACAGCCCCAGTGTCCACGGGAACAGTGAGCTCTTGTCCCTCCTTGCACACTGGGACCTGCAGGGGGAAGGCAGTGGTGGCACCAGTCCCCCGATGTCCTGCTGCTCTCAGGACAGACAGACGGACAGACAGCAGCTGAGGGAAGCAGACGTGTGTGTGCGGGGAGGAATGTTTGCTCTGAGCAGGTCCAGGCCCTGTGCTATTTCTGGTCCCAAGAGGCCCCAAGGGAGAGCTGTTTATCAGGGATAGACTGTACCAGATTGACTTGGCACCTTTAAAAAAAAAAAAACAAAGCTTGGGGTTTTTTTGTACTTTTTTTTTTTTTTTTAATAAGTCGAGGTAATTATTAGGAAGGCTAGAGGAGGAGACGGGTGACACGGGATCGTCTGGGCTTTATAGAGGACAGGCTGTGCTGGAGGACCAGGGAGGGCAGCACATGGAACTGCTCACAGCTTTGGGGGCAGGGTTAGCAGGAGCAAGAAATGCAGCAAGGAGCATGTGGCCAGGAGTCTTCACAGGAGCAGTGGATGGATGGGATTAAGAACTGGAATAGAGGAAAGCTTTGGGTTCCGTGCTTTGGGCTGACCAAGGGAACAACACTGTAAGGGCTGTGAATGTCACCCTAAGCTGGCAACAAGGGATGGCCTTATCCTGAGGGTCCTGTGGTGTCACAGAGGCTGGGATCTTGGGATCAAGGAGATGGGATCCCAGGGATGGGACTTGCCACATGTGTGGTAGTGTTTGTCCCCCACGTGCCACCCCCTGGGAAGAACAGACAAATGATGGAGCTGTGTGAACTGGTGTCCACAAAGTTCCCTGAGGTCCTGGAGGTTGCCCACCATCTCATGGCTGTCTCCTGTCCGGCCACATGCTGATCCGATGCTGGTGGTGGGAACTTGGAGGAGGGCACACAGTTCCTGTGTCATCTCTGCTCGCTAGAGGGACTGGAGCTTCACCAGAGCTTCTCAAGAAGCAAGGCCTTGGCCACATCCCCCTTCTGCTCCTGTGATGGGCACACGGTGAAAGCCAAATGTCCCTGATAGAAGCAGGCTGTCCCCAGATGGTCCTCCTGCTGTCCCACTGCTCTCTAACCTGCGTACCAGCTCCTAACCTGGGTGCTCTCAGATCCTTCCCAGCTCTGCTTGCTCTCATGTCATGCCAGCAAGACCAAGACCAATGTCTGCATGGAGGGGCCGAATGGTGCCAGGGGCTGGAAGGGATCCTTAAGTGTTGGAGATGCCTGAAATGGGGAACAGGCACCATTCAGGTGTCCGTATGAGACTGGAGGAGGTGCTGTTGGTCACAGGATGGGCTCGTGGAGGGTTCACTCCAAGTGTGCAGAGTAAATGGTTGGGCTGATCTCAGGTTATGGGGAGGCCCCAGCACCACAGAACACTTCTTCACCCCGTTCAAAGAAGACCATGAGGATCCCTGTGCTGCTGGGAGCATGGGAGGATGTCTGACATGGGAAGGAGCTGCAAGGCTATAAATGATGGGCATTATCAGTCATGGGTCGTACTGGTATTTGGGATGTTCTCCATCCTGGGACTGGGGCCAGCAGCAGTATGGGGCTGGGGCTGGGGGTGGTGACAGTGATGACAGCAGTTCTTGGCTACGCATCCACAGAGGTAGGGCTGGGATGAACAGCTGGGCGCCAGCTTTGGGCACACTTGGGCTTTCCATGCTCACAGCCCCTCCCACAGGGGGAAGAAAGGTTGCAGAGGGAGCATGACTGTACCCGCCAGGGCAGCCTGTGGCCAGACAAGAGCTGGCACGGAGCAGACAGTGCCACGGCCAGTGACTCCTTCCAGGAAAACTGGCCTGTGCTCTGCAGGACTCGCTCGCTGGCACCAGGAGCCAACTTCTAGGAACTCCTGGCTGCCTAGGAAAGTCTCAGCTGCCTGCGTGTCTCCAGTCCTTTAAGGAGCTTGTCCTCTGCAGCTAAACTTCACCTGCCTCACACACCACCAAGAGACCCTTGGAGACACACCAGCAGGTAGAATGAGGCAGGATGGGGCACGGGGACCATGCAGCACCTGGGCTCCGCGTGTTTGTCTGTGCGCTCTTTCTTTGCAGCCATGTCTTTAGACATATCACTGACCCATAGCCATGGTAACAAGCATGGCCCCAGCTTTGTCACTTCCAGAAGAGATCTCAGGCCTTGCCGAGGGGCACGGCTTCCTCCAATTGTCCCCAAGCTGCAGTGGTGGGGTTGGCACAGGGCTGCAACTCGCCCACAGCCTTGGCACAAGGGACACCGTGCTCAGAGGTGGGGCGGTGAGATAAGGGACCCAGACACAAATAACAGCAAAGCCAAAGCTTCTGAGGCACCAAGGTGGGAGGTTTCAGAACATGCACCTTCCGGAGGGACAGCTTGTCCTTAGCATGGGTCATGGCCAGGGATGCTGCCTGCAAGACTCGTTGTGTTCTGGTTATGGGGGCACAGGGAGACCCCAGAACATTTTTCAAGGCTACTTCAATTTCTGATCAGCATCTGACAAAATAGTGAAAATGATTATGTTGTTTTACTCTTAATGACTGTCTAGCTCCTCAAACTTACTTGTGACTCTCTCCATCTGAAATGGCTCAGTGAGGCTTGGAACATTTTGGGCATCCCATCCCATCCCATCCCATCCCATCCCATCCCATCCCATCCCATCCCATCCCATCCCATCCCATCCTGTCTCATCCCATCCAATCCCATGCCTCCCATCCCATTTCATCCTGGCAGACACTGATGGAGAATTTCTCATCCAGAAACAGCTTCTGATAGACTCCTGGGCAAGGAGAACACCTTTCATAGCCCTTCACAGGCTCTGCCTGTCCCATCCTCTTCCAGGCAGCCATGTCTTCAAGGCTGCAGTTCCCCAAGGTTCCCTTGTAACGATAATTCCTCTAAATCTCAGGGATGTGAGATATGGAGAGGGTTTTCTGGCCAAGGCTGTGCATCACCCCATTTCTCCTTGGGGTACAAGGAAGGAGGAGGAGGAGGACCGGCTCTGTGCAAGGTGTCTCAAGCCCACGGCTGCCTGTGGTGAAGCAGAACCCTGACTACAACTGGGATTTCAGAGTCTGCAGGCACAGAAAGATGCTGAGAGTCACCAGGAGGCTGCCCAGGGGCTCCTGTATGTTCGCTCTGTCTTCCCTCCCTGCTCACAGGATCCCAAACAGGAATTTGGGGGGGTATGTGTGGGGCTATGGCTGGAGCCTGGTGGTCCCTCTGGGACATCATACAGGAAATTACTTTGGTTGCAACCAGGGTTCTGCTTCACCACAGGCACGGATGTGTCCCCAGGATCATCCCCACCATGATCTAACACTGTCTTTGAACAAGGGTTGACCCCTCACTCTGCAGGCAAGGCAACGGCCCGGCTCCATCAGAGGAGCATTGAGTGCCTTTGTTTCCCCTGGCACCCAGCACATTCATCAAACTTGGACAGATGGGACACCAGGGTCTGACCATGGCTGGGGTAGATCAAGGAGAGCAGAGCTTGGGGCTAAACTCCATAGCACCTTGCATTTCCCTTGGCACACCGTGGGCATCCAGCAGCCAGGACGAGCCCACTGCTGTGCAGAACCCCCTCTCATCCCCTTCCACCTCTCTCCCTGAGCCAAACATCAGGCGCTCCCCACGCCTGCCCAGCCCCTGGTGTGACCCAGACAGGACCTGCTGTGAGGGAACAGGGGGTCAGGGGGCAGGCACGCATCTGGAGGCAGGCGCAGCCCTGCCCAGCCCCTGCAGAGGGGTCAGGGCTGTCCCTACTGGCTGTACCCCAGACCCCAGCCAGGGGGGCTGCGTGGGGTGGGGGGTGCTGACAGCATCCCTCTGCTGCTCAGGGCCCCCGACAGCGCTGCACATCTGGCTCTTCGGCTGCCGGCACATCTGGAGACGCTCAGGCAGCTGCCTGGAGCGGGTGGACAGGAGTGAGGGATGTGAACAGGCTGCAGATGGAGGCACGGCTGGCTGGGGAGGGTCAGCCTCCCACTCCTGGTCTTGTTGGACCATGGTGTCAGTGTTGGCCCACCCCTAGGGACCTTGGGGTCCTCCTCTGTCCTCTGTCCTTTATGTGGGATTCCTGTGTGGGAGAAGCCAGGAAGATCTCAGGTGGTTTCTCCTGGAGGTGGTCACCCCTCGGTGAGGTGAGGGGGTGGCCACAAGGGAGACGTATGTCCTGGCCCCTTTCTGTCCCAGCACCACCAGCCATGGTGGTCTGTCCCCAGCGACTGGCACAGCACTGGAGGCCTCACCATCCCCAACAAGCCCTCAGGTTCCAGGGCCAAGAGAACAGGACATAGGCCCCTGCCTCCTCCAGCTTTGCCAAGCCTTCCTGTGCCTCTCTGCAGCGAGTCCCCACTCCTCTGCTCTAACACCACCCCCCTTGCAGTTCTTGCACCACCATCCCTCTCCTTCTGGCCATGACCCCCAGCCAGGACGGCTTTCCCAGACTGGGGGAAGATGCATCCTCAGAGTAGGCAATACCTGGGTGCTCTCCAGGTGATGCTGGCTGGGTGGATTCCTATCGACCCAGCATCCAGGGCAGACCCTCAGTGTGCATGCGGTGCTGTCTGCTGCAGCAGCTGGACCACCTCCAGAGCATCCCCTGAGCACCAGCCCTGCTCCAGCTGGGGAGGGCCTGCAGCTGCCTTGCTTGTAATCAGCTGTCACGGGAAGGGGAAAGGAGTGGTGTCCCAGTGCTAGAGAAGTAAACATCAATAACAAAGCATCAGTAGCTCACAAGGAGAAAGCAAGGCTGTTCTTAATTAGTTGAGATCTGGATTAGGCAAGAGAGGTGAGCAACAGTGTGGGCTCAAATAGGTCAAAAAATAAACTGGGGAAAAAAAAAAAAAGAACAAGAACAAGAAGAAATATCATATTCAGGTCTGGTTTGTTTATTCTGAAATAGAGAAAATTAAAACATAAGCACTAGGACAAAATATGCCAGCTCTAAATTCTGCTTGAGATGATGATTTTATTAGCAAAGAATCTGGATCTCAAGTTATGTCTCAAAACAACACAAAACCAGATGCAGAGGTCAGTACTTTCCTGCCTAATAACAATGCTTTCAGTGACATCCTTAAGGAAGAGATGGACTCATCAGTACTGCAGGAGACTTTTCAGATAGATTTGGACAGCAAAGAAGACAGCAAGATTTTGCTGTTAGAATGTGCAGTTTGGGACAGGAGAATAATGAGAGCTCTGTTCCAAATGCAATCCCATGACATCACTAAGACTCAACAATTAACATCAGCTGCTTCTCAAGTAGTTTCAAAATGATGCTAAAGTCATAACTCATCTACTAAAGTCATCCCACAAGAAAAGCCTGTGCTGTCCTGAAAAGAAAAGGTGTTTGAAGTCTCAACATAAAGCCATTTCCAAGGGGAATAACAGCAAAACTAGTAGGAAATAAAACATTACGTGAAAGTCATGCAACTGGAAATGTTTATGATAGAACTAATTCTAATGGCAGAAAATAACAAACTGTTGCAGCAGGACCAAGTCCCATGGACAAAACACGCTTTTGTTCCAACCAAGGATATCTCGAGAATCAGCAGGGGCAGATTCACATTTTCCAGGTCTGGAAGAGACTGCCCAGATCCAGAGAGTAATTTGGGTATCACAGCAGTGTCGTCCACATTAAAAATGCCGAAGAATGTATTCAAAAAACAAAAGCGAAAGGCTGTCGAAAGAATGGCGAAGAGATCCTGCAATCAAAACAAGCACGGGGCTCAGCAGACCGGATGGCATCTGCTCCTTGGCTGCAGATCTTCGCTTCGTTGTACCCAAGACAAGCAAACTTTCCTTTCAAGGCGAGAACAGCCCTGCGAGGGGGAGCTGCAAAGGGGCACACGGGAGAGGGAGCGTCTGGGTGGGGAGACGTCTGGCCAGCTGCGTGCCTCCAGCTGCTGAAAAGGGAAGATGGGTCTGACGACGCCAACGGCCGTGCAGGCAGACAGCTATCTCACAGGGGAAAAAGCATGGAGACGAGCGAATGGAACGCTCCAAAGCTCATCTTCAGATAAGCTCCTGGTTGCCCAGGCGGCGCGAAGCGCGGATGCTGCGCTCCTCCAGCTCCACGCCTACGGCCGTGGCAGCACACGCGGGTGTCAGCGCTATCGCCGCCTGCTCGGAGCTTGCCGGGTCTCCCATCCAAAGCTGCAGTCGAGACTCATGTCTGGCAGAGAGTCTCCCAAGAGAACTTCTTGGCTTGGCTTCCCATCGCCTGTCCTGGAGGAAAAGCTGACGAGGCTCCGCCACAAATCAATGCCACTGTCAGCCCCTGCTCGTTGGTGGCACCTCGGGTCCCGTCGCGCGGTGCCGGCGCTGGGGGTGGCGATGACCTGCAGTGCAAACAAACGCCGCACTGCAGCCATGCTGAAGGGGCACAGTGGGAGTGGAGCGGAGCCTCCAATAGCACGGGGAGCCCTCTCTTATCTTTAAAGAGAGCTACAAATAAATGGCATTGGGCATTTTAGGGTGTGCTTATCAGCAGCGCTGATGGTAAAAGAAACTCCTTTAACTCTTGAAAGCCAAACTCAGGGGAAAAAACAGGCTGTGTTCAGATACTTTCTGCCTATGGTCTCACGGTGTTGATGTGGGAGGACAAATGCCAGAACAACTGAGTTGATTGGAGGGGCTGACCAAGATATGTCATCGTGACCCAAGGATGGGTTCTGTCAGTGCTTCTGCTCTGCAGCCTTTGTGGCTAAGGAAGGGGTACGGGATCCCAGACAAAGTACAAGGTTGATGTCAGCTGAGTAGGCAGCACAGAAGTGGAAGGGAGTTGTGTGGGAGCCTGCAGTCTCTTGGATCCTGCTCACCATAGTTTCAAGGTGCCTGGAGGAAGGTGAGGAGGATGGAAGCCATGGGCAGGCTCCTCTCCTGCCGGGTCACACTCCAAGATGTGGGTTTAGTTCATGGTTTTGGTTTCCTCTCCCACTGAAGAGCCTCCAGCCTACACCACAGCCCAGTGCATGCTGCCCACAGCTCCCAGTGGAGTGACCACAACTTTCTAGAGGAAACCACAGCTTGGTCACTGTCTGAGGGCCTTGAGCACAGAGCACTTAGCAAATACTGTGGCTTTTTTGTGGTGTTGGAGCTTGGCGGTAAGGCAAGAGCTCCTGCATCTGGGTGCACAGTCTGCCAGCCCTCTGACCCTCATGTTGCCTGGGCTTGCAATGAGAGCACAGAAGGTTCAGTGATGCAGTTCCCCAACTCTCTCTGGGCACCAGGCTGCAGGTGAGCATCGCTGAGCAGGAGCAAATGGCAGAGCAGCACTACTGCACTTGTGTTTTTTGGGTGCACCAGGTTTATGGCCATTATCTTACAAAACCTGAACATCAGAAGCCTGACAGTGTTGTCCTGATACCACCAAGACCAGGAAATGTCTGTTGGTGTAAGATCACAATGGGATTCACAAGGACAACTCAACCTCTTCCCTCTATAATTCCCACAGTCAGTGTTGAGATACATGGGAGCCCACGTTTGAGGTCTAGCTTTAATGATCAGCCTGTCCTTTTCAACATAGTATTTTTTCTGCTAAAAAAGAGCCATCTTGAGCACTTACCTTTTGCTTTGGTTTTTGCAAGGAAGAAAGCACAATGCAATCACGTACCTTCCTAATTAGCAGAGCAAATTTGACAGACATCTAATGGCCTTTGGAGATATCTTGTAAGGACATTTAAAAATCAGGCGGATGTGTGAGAGGAGAGAAATTGGATTATCACCCTCCACAGAAGAAATCAGAAAATTCCTCTGATCAAGAATGTGGAAAATTCTTCCCTTGGTGCCCACACCTCTGTGGAGAAAGAGGATCTGGGAGGGGACCCATTACTCAGACCTCCATTATCTCAGTTAAAATATTGACCCACCAAGAGACAACCCCTTGGAAACCTGGCTTCCATGCAGGGAACAGGACAGGACATCCACCCCACGAGCTCCTTATCTCTGGTGATGACACCACCTGGGGTCTCACATCCGCAAGACCAAGCTTCTCAGTACTTGTTCCCCTGGACCTTGCTGTCATGAGGACATCAGTGCCTGGGGAGGAGCAGAGTCCTCCCAGCGCGCCCCACGCAGCACTCAGACGCTCTCCTCTCCCCCCAGATCTGAGTGCATCGCTCTGATTTTGCAAAGGGAATTTTCCAGGATAAACAGCTGAGATGAACTCATGGAAATCTGTGGCTTCTTTACCCTTGTTAAAGCCCTTCCAAAAGGTGGGCATTTTGGCAGGGGCAGCTTTGGTCAGGTTTAATGAGTGCTGTGGTGGGGGAGCCCCGATGGAGCTGCTGGGCAGGAAGGGTGGGCAGCACGTGGCGCTGGGGCTCGCAGGGCTGCACAGCCTGTTCCCCAGCCTCAGCCCAGTTAACATCACCTCGGAGAATGAGGTCATCGGAGCGGGCCAGACAGTCTGGGAAAACACTTTCACAGCTCCAGGAGGATTTCCTTTTTCCTCTTCTCAATTGTTCCTCTGTGCTGCCTCGCTCTGCTCCCCCTCCCCATCCATGTCCTCAGGGCTCCTCTGCACGTGGGCAGAGGCTGCTGCTGGATGCTGCTCATGTTGAGATGAGCAGAGCCCATCTCAGCCCCCACGAGGGTCACTTGTGTGCCTGGAGTCCTGCTCTGCCCACGCTGTCACTGGATGGAGGTGGCTGCAGGGCTGCTCTGCTCATCCCCAGTGAGTGCATCCCACCCCTGGGAGTGGTGGGGAGGGGGCAGGGCCAGCAGCTCTATCCTCATCTCCTCCTGGTAACCTTCTGAGAACTATGACAAGAGCTCAGCTTGACAGAGAGGAGGTCTCTGTATATCATCACCAAGAACAT
The DNA here is from genome assembly GCF_026119805.1 of Tympanuchus pallidicinctus. NCBI lineage: Eukaryota > Metazoa > Chordata > Aves > Galliformes > Phasianidae > Tympanuchus > Tympanuchus pallidicinctus. Next base: position 9,223,879 of record NW_026294741.1, read on the forward strand.
GGTAGACAACTACAGTGGATGCCTTCAGAGTAAATATTTATATAAAACTCACCTTGCAACTGCATTTTGGATAGCAGTGAGGCTGCTTTTGCTTCCTCACCGCAGCTCTCCCATCCAGAGATGCAGAAGTCTGGAGATATGCCCCAAGGCACATGGGTCCCTCTGACCATTCCTGTGGGACACTTCTAGCTGCGCTCACAGCTGCCCCTGCACCCCAGGTCCATGCTTGGTCCCCCCAGCAATTGGCACTGGGGTGCAGCCCCTCTCTTGGCGTCCCTCCCAGCTCCTCCTGGCCTCACCAGGGCCCCCATGGCACCACCCAAGTGTCACTACCATGCTTGGCAGTGGCCACCACATCCTGCATATGTGAGGGCAAGATGGGACCCTGCTTTAAGCTGCTGTTGAAGAGTGCAGGACCAATCCATGAGCAACATCTCTTGCAAGCTGGGAAATAAACTGTGGAGTGGAGGGAGTGATGATGGGATAAGAAATGGATGGGGCTGCACTGACCAAGTTCTGGTGTAGGGCAGCAGCTCCCACTGCACCACGTGGCACGGTCCAGCAGCATCATCCCCTCGCTTGCTAATGGCTGTGTTCTGCATGAGGGGTCTCATTCCAAGCCCTGTGGCTCGGCACCACTCATTCTCAGGGCCCGAGTGGTCTGCTCAGGACTCAAGGTCCCAAGCGAAGGAAGAGCTGGGCGCAGCGCAGGGCACAGCATCACACCACGTGGAGATGCTGGGGGAGCTCGTGGCTGTGGCTCTCTGACGGATCAGACTCAGAGGCCTCTCTTCATGCCAGCACCCACCATCTCCCCTGTGCAGCACCGCTCCCCCCGAGCTCGCTGCCCGCTGGCTGTGCACAGCAGATGTCCTGACGTGCAGCTGCCAGGCTGCCTTCAGACATGACCTCAGGCCCGTGTGCAGTGTGCTCCAGAGGTGCCTGTTTTCCTCTGCAGGGGAATCCATAGAGCAGCTCGGGTATCAGGGATACACAAAGCCGTCTGATGTGTTCAAAGAATTACTGAGCATCTGCAAGGAGAGGGAAAGAAAAACAAACACGCGGATGAAAGGATTCCTGTAACATGACAAAGAGGAAAGGAAAGGAGCGAGGGATGAAGAAGGCCACCCAGACAGGTCCCGGGCATTTCGGGAGCCCACCATCCTCTCGAGGAAGGGGACGTCAGCACTTGCTCTGAGACAGGGACTGTCCCTGCCTGCCTGTCCCTTTCCCTCTGCTCAGTGAGATATTTGGTGGCACTTCATCCACTCAGGGCTGCTTCCTACAATGCAGGGACATTGCTCCTCAACTGCCCAACCTCTGCGTTTGGAGCAGCTGGTGGCTCTCCAGCTATGCAGTGTGCATGGTACATCACCCCTTCCCTTTTGCAGCCCCAGCAGGAGCTCCGCTTTCCCAAGGAGGGACACACACAGCTCTGCAGACTTTTCTCCCTGTCCCAGTACCAGCCATTGAGTGCACCCATCTAACTTCCAGTCATGCACAGCTTGCTCTAGTGACATTTGGAAGTCTCCCAGTTACCATTCCACAGATCTCACTTCCCATCCCAAAACCAAGTGCATGATTTCATCCATCCAAAACAACAGGCTGTGCACGATGAGTGCTGCAGAGGAGCTGCGCTGTCCTGGTGTGCAATGGGACAGGGTGCAGCTTCCGATAGGAAGTAGAGCTCTGTAGACAAGGTAGGAAGAAGAACCCTTTAGTGGCTTCAGCCTTTGAACACACTGTGCTGTTGCTAAAAGAAACCCATCGCTTGTCCCTGGGAAGGTGGGGAGGGGGCAAACCACAGCCTGATGGGCTGTGCAGAGACAACACACCATGGCACTATGGACACAGCAGGTTAGGGGACAGCAGTGGGGAAAAGGCAGCACAAGGCACAGAGCAAAGCCCTTTCGGAGCTGCACAAACATCAGCTCCTGGGTCTCAGACTGAGCTCTCGTGGCAGCGAGCGCCAAGACCATTAATAGTGTGGTGACAGTGTTTAAATTGGAGCTGCCACCACTGCAGACACAATAACTCCTGGTGCCCAAGGAACTGATTAGCAACGGCCCCATGCTGCGTTTCCTACCTCTGTCCATCAAGAGAGGGGCAAAGGCTCCAGCCCAATGTCTCAGGGCACCCTGCTCTCACTGGGACCTTCCCTGGGGCGGTGGCCCAGACCCTGCCCTGTGTGTCTGAATGCTGCAGCCCCTTCTGCAGAGCTTCGGGCTGTGCTGTGACCTATTGTCGAGTGTTTACTGTCATTGCCGGGGAGACATTAGTTCAGATTATGTCAAAACAAAGTTATTCCAAGCTCAATCCTAGAGAAAAATATTATTGTAAGCAGTGATTGGCGAGGGGCGGCGTGTCCACCGCCAGCAATCCCAAAGCCCAGGGGGTGGGGGGAGATAGGATCTTTGTTTTCAAGCCAGGCTCCCAGCCAAGAGCAGCCAAAGCCGAGGTAGAAGGGAGATTTTGTGAGGCAGCCAGCAATTCAGGTCAAAGTTTTGTCTTCTCCAGAAAAAAAATCCTTTAAACTGTAAAGAGAAAGTCCTGTTCCAGCTCCAGCCTTGGCTGAAGAGCATGTGTGCCATATTGTCCAGGAATTGAATGTAAGGAATCCAGATATGCCATGTTATCCAAGAATCACATGTAGGAAATCCAGGAGTGACTTGTTATCTAGGAATCATACGCTGGGCAGCCAGATGTGACCCATGAAACAGGGCTTGTATGCAAGGAATCCAGATGCAGCACAGCAGCCAGAGCTGGGCACGAGGTGCTGCATTGCCCCAAGGTGCTGTGTTACCCTGAGCTGATGGGGCAGAACATAAGAGCTGCACCCCATGGGAAGGTGCACAGGTCCCCAGCTGGCTTCAGCTGTAGTTCAGAAACAGACCGAAAGCAAAAAGCAGTCTCAAAAGCAGAGGATGAGACGTGCCAGGCACAAGCTGGGAGTGTGCAGGGCCAGTTGTGGCTGGGCAGAGAGCAAGGGATGAGAAGATGTGTTTTCAGCGCCCTGTGGGTTCAGACAATGGTTCTGGAATGGGGGTTATCACAGAGAGGCAGTGTTCCTCCTCACTGGTGCTGACCACTGCCCCAGAACCACCAAAAGAGTTCCAGGAGCCAGGAGGGACCATGGGGACAGCCCAGTCCTGGCAGAGGGAAGGAGATGCACCCAGGAGGAGAGAAGACAGGGCATGAATGAGCCTCAAGAGGTGCAAATAAGGACATGAAAACACAGGCAAAGTCTCAGGAGACATTCCCAGACGGTGAGATAGAGCGGGCAGTGGACATCTCTCCCCAGGCTGGCAGCTGGTGGGAGCAAGGAACCGGGTGCCCAGCAGCATGAGGACAGGGCTGAGAGACCCAGAGAGGTGGGCACTTGCTCCTGGGGAACTGGAGGGGACTCCCAGCCCACTGCCTCCAGCCCAGGGCAGCACTGAAGACATGTGCAAGGATGGACCCTGCATCTGCACAAACCAGCTGGCAGCAATGCTACCCCAGTGCTCCAGGAACACTTTCCCAATCCCACTGAGAAACCTGGGATGGAGATGGGAGGAAGGAAACATTCCCCACCTTGTGTCCTCATGTCAACGGGCTCCAAGGTCACCCATCCCAGCTACATCTGCCCACAGGTCCTCAGTCCTTGCAGGGTGGCATAGCGTCCCAGCCTCCAGGACCAACCCTGGAGCTGCTCCTTCCAGCCCCATTCCCAAAGCTGTGAGCTTCTCAAAGCAGTGCCCCACGGGGCTCAGGCACGTTGGCCACACCCCATCCTGCTCAAGATGTGCTTTATTCTCTACTTCTTCTCACAGCATCTTTCATGTCCCCTTCACGTCCCACCCATGGAACTGTTGCCATAGAAATGAAAGGCTCCGAGAACTGGCCAAAGCACAAGCTCTGCAAATAGTCACAATGCCTGGCATTATTCTAGCACTGAAACAGGCTCTTCAGAGGCTGGCCAAAGCCCTCCCTGTGCCCAGAGCTCAGGGAGGGACGGGTGCCTGTGGGATGGGGATGAGTTGTGCCCTGGTCACAGCAATCTGTGGACTTGACAAATCCACGTGTTCCAGTTGGGCTGCAGGATGAGGCAGAGGAGGAGAGGCCACGGTGGAACAGCAAGGATGTTTCCAGGCAGGTGGACGTGGCAGCAAGCATCTGAGCATCCTGGAGGACCACCCAAAGCCTCGTCCTGTCCATGCTGCCGTCCCAGAGCCTCTCTGGGTGATGGCTCCTACACATCCCATTAGCACATCGCATCTCACGTCCCTTGTCCCCAGCTGTCATACCATACCATACCATGTCATACCACTTCTGGTGGGCTATGTCTCTACCCCTATAGCATCCTCCACTCCTCTTCGCTGCCGTGTCCACCTCCTGCATCACTTCCAGTGTTCACCACCATCCAGGTCCACTCTGGTGCTGCCCTCGCTGCCTGGGGCGCTGACACGGGTCACAAACCCCTTTTTGACAAGAAGCCGAGCACACCATGAGCACCACAGCTGGTTCCTCACAGGGGCTGGGAAGGAACAGGATGCGCACCATGATTTCTCCTGCAAGCTGGCCTAACGCCTGGCTGCAGGAAGATGCTGTGCTGCTACAGGCAGCAGTGAATCCTGCCCGCATCCAAAAAGCTCCTCCAGTGGTCGGTGGCCCTTGAGGAGTGGGAAACCACAGCGTGTTTTGAGGCTGAATTTGTCTGAATGAGGCTTCCAGCCAGTGGACCGTAGCAAACATTTGTCAAAGCTCCTGAAAGCCTCCCCCACCAGGAAACATCTTTATGTGCAAGGGCCTATAAAAATGATCACGTCACCTTGCAGCCTTCTCTTAGCAAGCAGGACACGCTCAGCCTCAAACCGTGCCGTTATTTCTCAGCCCGTGGGACTACACTGACTGGACAGCATGCACGGTCACTGTCCCCCTCCTCAGCTTACAGCCCCCGGTTCCTGGCAGAGCTCCAGGGGTTCAGTGCTGTCCTGTCTTTCCAAGGTTTGTTCAGTGTCAGTGTCAGCACGTCAGGGGCTCTTCCAGCAGCAGCAGCTCATTCTTGGCTCAAGGGTGTGAGTCCATCGGGCCCACTGGGCTGTGCTTGCACAGCCTTCTCCATCACAGACGTAAATTTTTAGCCCCCACGGGGGTGAATGCAGCTTTATGCTCCAACCCAAGCACAGACTGGAGTCATCTGGTGCATACTTACAGTTTTGCATGTTACAGTTTGAGTCCCCTTGTTTTGCACGAGGCTGAGATTGGGCTTGGCTTGATTTGGTCATCCTTAATGTATATTTTCAAAGGCTTCTCACTGCCATTAGCCAGCAACAGCTCATTGATTTCTTTGGCTTCCCCTTCTCCCACCTGCACAGTTTAACCAACAGTTCTTTAGGTCGCTGCAGATTTCCTTTCTCCCCACCCTTCCAGGCAGAGCCAGCTCTCCAGCCCATGGGTCAGACAGGTTTGGCGCACCCCATTTGGTACGGTGGGAGATGCAGATGTCCTTTGCCTGCCTTGCGCCAGGAGCAGGATGGCTGAAGCGAAGGAGGATGAGGAAGAGGCGAAGGCTCACCGCCCTCTCTGTGGCAATGAGGCAGAGCAGACACTTGGCTCTTTGCTCCCCTCCCCTCCCTACACCCAGGCTCGCGCCAGGTCCCACCTGCAGCATTCCTCCCTCCCCGTCACACCTCCAAACTGCTGCTGACAGCCCCTTCCCTGGGAGGGTTATTTTGGTCTATGAAATCACAGCTTTGGGGCACTGCTGGGATGTCCTTGAACGAGTCCCAGCTTTTGCTAACACCTCCCATTCTAAATTTACAGTCCCAGGCGGTCATGCCAGCGATTGTTTCATGTTTCAGAAAATTGACCTTTCAGATATCCAAATAAACACGTTGTTCATTGATGTCCAACGCCAGCCGGTTGCCTACGCATCCTGAGTGCAGCAATTAGCTCCTCATTAGCACAGCTCAGTCTGCTCACTCCTCACCCTGACAGTGTCCAGAGCCCCCTGCAGTGACTGGCTCTTATCTGAGCTTTGTACAGACTCTCACCATGTTACATTATTGGCTACGTAAGACATCCGCCGAGTGTCTACCAGGCATCTCCCAGGGAAGAACATTCCCCCCATGATTCTTCCCTGCAAGCTGGAGTCACTCTTCTAAACTCTCCCGTCTCCAATAAACGCATCTCCATGACTCCCCCCGTGAGGCAATCAAACACTGTACCTTTGGAGGCTTTTTGGCCATTATTTTCCATGGGTAGCACTGAAAACACTCCGAGTTCCTCCAAAGCCAGACCAGTCCTTTGCTGTATAACCAGCAGCCCTGGGGATGCGTCCCCTCCCACCGCCTCCATCCCCTGGGGTCAGTCTGTTTGCCGCAACTCGCACAGTTCCTGGCGGTGGTTTCGCTGGGCTGACTGCTGCCTCTATATTTGTGTTGCGTGTTGGGTAATAGCTCGAGGAGACTTCGTGTTTCTAAAGCTGGCTATTTTTGGGACACAACTGCAGCAACGCCGAGGCTGAGGTCAGCCTTCCAGCCACGTGCACGTGCCGACCTCCTGCAGACTGCTCTGCCCCGTCCCATCCTAAGGACGTGCACTGGCTCTCGTGGCCTCAGACGTGAGCCAAAGGGCTCAGCCCTTCAGTGCAGGTCATGCACAAGGGATCATCCAGCGCAGCCAACCGGTGTCCTGTGCCCACCAGGCTGCCCTCATCCACATGCATGGTCCACACCGACCTCTCAGGGGACCCTTTGTCTTTATTGGACCACGTGCAGGAGGAAGGCTGGCGAGACTGGGAAGGTAGGGTTATGAGGCTTCTATATGCTGTTGGGTGCTGGCCATCCTATGCTAAGTGCTGGAGATGATGGAGGCAGTGCAGCTCGTTGGTCACACCAAGAACAACTTCTCCACGAAGACCATCCAGTTCTGCTTGATGTTTCCCAGCCCCATGTCGTCCTACGGCACATTCAACTGCTCCAGCAGTGGCGGTGTGACCCTGGCTTCTGCACACTGTATGGATCACTCATCTCAGTGGCATCCAGGTGGCTCTGTGGACATCAACCAGGGTGAGCTGCTCTCCCACGGAGCCATGTCTCCAGTGTGAGGTCCTACATCATGCTAAGGGCAAAACCAGGTCCCACCACATGAAGATGGGCACTGCTCAAGGCTGCTCCCGCAGGCCACAGGCCAGCAGCCATTGCATCCTTTGGGCTCCAGTGACGCATCCGATTCCCACTCAAGGAAAGGGGTTGGGAAATGCTGTTGGCTCCCCCACAACTCTGTTCTCCTCCAGGGCAGACCTTGCCCTTCAGGACAGACCCCTCCCCTCAAAGATCTGCCACTCTGTGACACAGGTAACATCACCAGGGGCCAGAAGGCATCACCAGGCCCAGGGGATCAGTCGGAGAGGTGCAGGCAGAAGTGCTGGGGGCTCACTGACACCCATGGGAGCTGAGCAGCTCTGCCCCAGCATCTGCAGCACATCCAGCCAGAGCAGCACAGGGCCATTGCGCTGCATTTCGGAGCGTCAGCGGTGACTCATGAAGAGAGAACACACAGTTCTGTGGGACCAGAGAGCCCAGAGAGACAACAACAGTCTGAGATTTATTCCACAAAGCAGCCTGAAAACAAACCCCAGGAATGTTTATTATTTTTCCTATGCAGCGAGGAAATAAAGCACAATTGTCTTGCGCTTGGAAATGCTGGCATCCCCACACACGGCTCCTCCGTGGAGAGCACGGCCGCAGCTGGACGCTCCCACCCTCAGCCCAGGCTGCCTCCCTGCAATCTGCAGCATGCAGGGAGGAGATTTATAGAGTGGCTGAGCTGGAATCTGCTGGGAAGGATCACCCGGAGCCATGGGAGCACCTGTCATAGGTGTGGCCTTGTGGGATGGAGCCAACAGGTCTGGCAGTGGATCCCCGTGTAGGAAGTGGGGTCACTCACCTGCTCTGTTCTGAGGGGTGGGATTGGATGCTCCACCCCATCACAGAGAAAAGATGGGGACAGAGGGAGCTGGGGGACCAGGGAACAGGAGTGAGGGAGATACTCAGGGTATCAGGGAGCACTGCCATCACTGCCAGCCCCAGTGCTGCTGGCACGAGAGAGCTGGCACCTGGTGCAGGGCTGCTGTGCCAGAGTGCTCACACCAATGGCACATCGATGGGAGGTTGTGCCTTCCCTCAGCATCCTCTTCAGACCCCCATTTTAGGATACCTGTGATGTCTGAGCAAGATAAAACATCATCTGCTCTGCTCCAGCAGCACCCATCCCAGCAGATCCTCCACAGCAAGCAGCCAGCAGTGCTGGAGTCACCAGGCAGGACATCAGAGACACCACAAGGCACACATGGCACCAGCCTCTGTTGCCAGCAGACCCCACAGAGACCTGCACACCGGCACAGACCCCCCCAGAACCCAGCACATCCCATCCACGTGCTCTGCCTCTCTTCCCAGCAGATGCCAACCTCTGCATCCCTTCTTAGGACATTAGCCCCCAGGGTGCCATGGCTGCATCCCCAGACCTGCACAAGCATGTGGGGCTTGAAAAACCAAGGGCAAACTGCCCCAGAAGGTGGAAGAGACCACTGAAATCCAAAGGCAGGGAAACACACGCCATCAAACTTTGGTACAGAGAGCAAAAGCAGTGAGCACGGGGACTTCCAGCAGCACCAGCCTGGGCACAGCCATCCTGACCGCCCCAGCTCACGTTTTCCACGCACTGCCACCCCCCAGGGGAGACAGGCTTTGCTGGCGGGGGCCCCTCGTGCAAGATTTTCCAGCTTTGACCTCAGTCTTCCTGCAGTGCACGCAGCCTCGGCAGCCTGGAGGGCTGGAGCCAGTCCCACTCCCTGCCCTGTCTCGCAGGGCCCGGCCTTTTACAAATCAAGAATGTTTATTTAAAATAATTAGGGGAAAAAATTAAAAAAAAGCGCTTGTGCAGAACTAGGGAAGCCCTGAGACAACAAATGAACATGAGTGCAAAGCTCAGCTTCAAAAAGGCAGGCAGAACTGGTCTGTGCCTCATAAAATAATGAGTGAGTATTAGGAAAAGATCCTTAAATACCACAGATAAAAAAAGCAAAAGCATCTGGCATGGCCTGTTTGCAAAGAACATCTCTTGCCTGAGAAACTTAATTGTTTTGTCAGGAAGAATTACTGGACGAGGCCAATTAGAGTGGGATTTTGGTTCTGTGCCTGCTGCGATGGCCCCATAGATTAGCACCCACACGCATCCCAGTGTCCTGAGCAATGTCACACCAGCTCTGGCCCAGCACATGGAGTCCAACTTATACAGCCACTGTCACCCCCAGGAGTGAGGTAGACATGCTGGGTGCAGAACTTGCTGCTCAGTGGAGTAGTGAGGCAATGACTCGGGCACCTGGAGCACATGGATGGACCATGAGGAATGTCGAGGAAGCCATGCTCTGGAGACTGGCCCAAGAGCTGGAGAGAATGTTAGGAAAGGTGATTTTGTACCAAGATGGGCAGCAGAATCTTCCCTTTTCATTGAAACCTCCATTTAACGTTTGCCCCTTGTCTGACAGCCCTGGCACAGCCGTGTCTCAGTGCCATCAGACTTACGGGCATGATGGTCATCTCCATGGTCACCTCGCTGGGCCACATCCCTGTGTGCCACCAGAAAATGGGTTACTGAGGTTGGAGGGGGCCTGGGGAGGAATCAGGTCCAGCTCCAGCAGAGCAGGTTCAATATGATCACACTGGGATCGTGTCCAGTCCAGTCCTGAATATCTCCAAGAGTGAATGTCTACCACCTCCCTGGGTCCTTGTTCCAGTATTTGAACCTCCCTCACATGGAAAAAAAAAGGACCGTTAGGAAAAATTCTGATGAAAAGTCCCCATTTGGCAGCTAGTGCCCATTACCTTCGGTGGCTTCCTTTCTCCTCCTCTTCAAAGCTCTGCTGCAGCACCCCAACTAGTCCTGCTCCATCACCTCATCAAACCCTGCTCCATCACCCCAAGTGGTGCCAGTCCATCACCCCAACTACTCCTGCTTCATCACTCCAACCAGTCCTACTCCATCACTCCAACAAGTCTTGCTCCATCGCCCAAACCAGTCTTCCTCCATCACTCTAACCAGCCCAGCTCCATCACCCCAACCAGCCCAGTTCCATCACTTTAAGCAGCCCTACTCCATCACCTCAACTGGTCCTGCTCCATCACCCAGCTCATCTTGCTCCATCGCCCCAGCCAGCCCTGCTCCATCACTCCATGTTTGCAGAACTTTCCAGATACTTTCAAGTCCTTTCCAGCAGCCTTTGCTCCATGTGCCTCAGAGCTCAAGCTGCAGAGACTTGGTGTGAGTGGGCTCAGGGCCGAGGGTAGGGCAGTAAGGGCAGCACTGGAAGTGGAAAAGGGCAGACACAGGCAACAGGAGGAACAGCTCTGGAACAGCTCTTAATAACGGAGAAATCCATTCATTTCAGACAGCAACTCAAAGCATGAGTGAAACCAGACCCTGGCGGGGAGATAACAGAACAATTACAGTGAAACAGGAATTCAGACCACAACTTGCTTGCACTCGGCGGGGAAAGAGCAGACAAAATAACCAGAGACCTACCACACACACAGAGCTGCAGGCATCGCTCCCTTGGAGCTGTGGGCATGGGTACGTGGAGCTGGGCAGAGGGCAGAGCTGGGCAGGAAAGCTTTCCCAGGAGGACTGCAAATGGTACCCAGGACCTCATGAATTTATTTCATTCACCTTTAATGAATTGATACGATTTTATGAATCACCTGCAGAGTTTGGGACGTGTGTCCCTGGTGCTTTGCAGCTTGACCACAGAGGTGACCTGAGGTGATGGCTTGGTCAAGGCTGCAAAGAGCAGTCAGGGTAAACCCTGGGACAGTAAATCCACTCACTGACTGCTCCACAAGGAGCACAGCAATGCTGCACTGCGTTGCCCTTAGTTGCTCACCACCAGCATCCAGGGCTGCAGCTCCGTGCCCACTGGCATTTGCACCCGGTAGTGCAGGTCCTGAGCATGGTGCATCACGCACAGCCCATTCCCCTGTCCTGGCACTGTCAGAGCCCCCCAAAGCATGGGGGTTTCCATGGAATTGCCTTCATAAAACCTTCTCTGTTTATTAAGCAGATGAGGCCAGGCGGCACCCATTGCACCAGCCTAGGAACAGAGCAGCAAAGGGGCTGCGGATCTGGGGCCTCAACATTGGATCCCCAGCATTCTCATCACGGGGTAGAAAATATACATTGGTAAAACACATTGGGGAGGGGGGTCCCCCATTCCCAGGCCTGGTGGGCTACCCCAGCCTGGGGCTCAGATGGGGACATAGCAGTTCAGGGGCACCACACACTTCCCTTTCCCATCCAGCTTGGTGCAGCAGCACCCACTCCCAGGATGTGCTTGTCAGGAGAAGGGAAGCAAGCCATAAATCACTGCGGCTGCAATGGGAGCTGGGTCAGGGCCATGGCCATGGCAGACCCCTCTGCTCCCCTTGCCAAAGGGAACAAGCAGGGCACGGGGTGCTGGCTGTGCTGCTGGAGGACGCAATCTGTCTGCAATGCTGCTTGTCCGGCCAGGGGGCTGGGCAGCCACGCTGTGTATTTATATCAAACAGGGGGAAGGGTTGCATTTTTATTTTTTTTCAGTACAGCAGGAAATAGCTGGGATAGTTACATACCTGGCGAGATGGCCGAGGAGCTGGGGGCCAAGAAACATAGAAGATCTGGCATCACCCAAAGCATCTGTGCTGCACACAGCTTGCAAGCATCCGGGGCTGCGTGCATGGTGGGGCAGTGGGTCACAGTGAGGACCCCAGGTCTGGCCAGCACCTCAGGGACAGGCAGCCAACGTGCAAGGATGGGATGGAGACAAAACTGTAAGCTCCATGCACCAGCAATGAAGCACAGCCCCTTGTCCTTTTGTTGGGCAACACTGAGAGGAGCCTGGCACCACCGCCCTGACCCCCACCCTTTAGATATTGGTAAGTACTGATCAGATCCCCCCCAGCTTTCTCTTCTCCGTGTGAACAGCCCCAGGGCTCTCAGCCTTTCCTCATAAGGGAGATGCTCCAGGCTCTGACCATCTTTGTGGCCCTCCACTGGGCTCTCTGCAGCAGTTCCCCCATCTGCCTTGCACTCTTTTGGAGACCCACCTGCACACAGGCTTCAGAAGCACCAGATGTCCCTGCTCCCTGCTGACCAGTGCTGCAGAACAGCCCAGAACACATTCCTGCTGCAGGGAATGGGGTGCTGTCCATGTGCTGTGGGTGGGGGTCCATCCCTGCACACTGCCCCTGCAGAGCTGAGTAGCAGCCACCTGCTAAGAAGCAGACAAGAGTGGCCCACACAGGGTGACACATCCTCAAATACTTTCCCTGATTACAGCAGCTTGCAGCTCATGAGCCCTCTGAGCCAAGGCTGAGCCCTTTTACGTGATAATCCACCGTGGATTTTGCTTTGGTGAACTCGAGCTGAACCCACCCTTTGAACTCACGTGAGCTCTGAGTTTGTTGTTCTCAGAGATAATCCACAGTGTGATTCCTTCAGCCAACGTTTGAAGCGCCCCAAGACACAAACTGCCAGGCTCAGTCTGTTCCTCCAGCACCCATCACCTTTATGCACCTCCAGCCCCTCCAGCCAAGCCATTTGTGCTGCTGAGGGGGCATCAGCTGCACTCCTGACCAAGATTTCCAGCAAAAATAGGAGAAAAACAGCACAGCCACCCCAGAGTGGCTGTGCCATTCAGGAACACCTCCAGGGACCACCTCCACCCTCCCTGCAGACCCCCAGCCTCACAGCAGCCACCTCCTCTGGGCGACTTTGCATCCATCCCTGTGCTCGTGCTGCCCCGAATCCAGTGATTTCATGTCGTTTCCGCTGTCTGGGCCTCTCCTCCTCCTTGTTCTTGAGATAATTGCAGAGATTTCGGTGTTGCCAGATTCCTAGCCTCTCTCTGAACTTACTCCCTTGAATTGTTCCTGTGAGGAGCGGGCAGCTGCCCTGCAGGATCCTCCCTTGCACGTGCTTTCCGGGAGTCAATACTCCACAGCCGTTCTCAGCCCGTCGTCCCCTCTGCTGCTCTTCCTCCCTCCCTTTCCAAGATGTTAATTGCACATCCTCTTCCAGATGCAACTGTGAGCTAGGATAGATCCACCACCGCACGGCCTAACCAGGTCATTTGGATCAGCACAGGCTGGAAGCATTCAGATGAGCAACTCGGGCCAGGAAATCCAAAGATGCAATCCTCCAGCAAAATCCTCCTCAGCTGAAATCCTCCGGCAAAGGGAGGACAAGCATCACCAGCCGGAGTCTGTGTTGATGCAGATTCAACCACGAGTGACCACTGGAAGCACAATGGGATGTGCTCTCAGCTACGGCCACCATCACCCAAACCTTCATCACCACCCCTGCCCATGAAAGCACCTTCTGTGCACACGTTCTCTGGTCCATGTCTGGGGACTCAGTTCCACGCTCAGCTCAGGTTCAGCTCAACCCAGGGCACAACCTACGCCTGGAACTGTTCTGCATTCAGCTCCTCTCCCCAGGGGAAGCCCACAAACCCCATTTGGGCAGTGAGGCAGCTCAGGGTTCCTCCACCCTCTGCAGAAGAAGCTCAGGGCAGGCTCAAGGCAGAGCTGAGGGCACAGAGGCAGGAGATCAGCACACAGGCCTGAGGATGAGTGAGGGGAAGAGGGTGAAGCAGCCTGACCTCCCTCTGGAGATCCGTACCATTTAGTGCTGTTTCTAAGATCCAGATACCAAAACACCCTCAGGTCCTGGTCCAGGCAGGGTGAGGTGGGCTTGGTGTCACCATGCATCTTTAAATGCTTTCAGATTACCAAGGACCCCCCCAGCCTGCAGCCTGCCGGGGGCCAACCTCACCAGCAGCACTGAGTCATCCCTTGCAAGCTACAAAAAACCTGCTGTGTGTTTGCGGTCACTAATCCACTCCTAATTCCCACTGCAGTGAAAGTTGGCACGTTATTACCGAGCCAGACCGCACCAAGGCAACCTCCATCCCCTGGGGCACAGGGAAGTTGGCCTGCAGGGTCCCACAAAACCAGGGTCAGGGTGCTGGGCTGTGCTCCATGGGGTCAGGATGTTTGCAGGGATGTGGAGCTGTGCTCTGCCCCGGTAGTGCTGTGATTTACACCATGTGGCAGGAATGTCACCAGCAAGTCACAGTCTCGGGGTGCGATCGGGCAGCTTCCCGGTGTCATCAGCAGTGTACCCTGGGGATCGATGCCAAGTCATGAGGGTGTGATCCTGAAAGTGACACTGAGTCACCGGGACGAGGTGCTGAGCCACGGTGTGGGAGCAGCTGGGCACAGAGCTGGGTGTGGGCACGGAGCTGAGCTGGCACAGGGAGCAGATCCCGGGGGCACGGCATGAGGGCAGGGAGGAAAGTGCCCCGTCACAAGGATAGGTGGCATCTGGGGCGAGGAGAAGGAGTGGGTGAGGTTGGGGACATGAGGAGGGGATGGCAGTGGGGTCTGTGGGGTGGGTGCGGATGTGGGGCTGCTCCATGGTGAGGAAGGGGGTGAGCCGGGCAGAGGGGGCTCAGCAGAGAGCTGCAGAGAGATGTTGGGGGCAGAGGTGTGAAGGGTAGGGTCAGAAGTGGGAATGTTACCACGATGGGAGCAACCATGTCCCCGTGATGCAGTGGCTTGGGATTGGTGCGCAGCGGGGATGTGGGGGGCTGTGGGAGCACCATGCTTCAGATGACATAAGTGCTGCGTACCAGCCTGGAACTGATATGGGAGTAATCAAACTCTGAAGCCCTGCTGAGCCACATGTCGTGTCCCCAGGGGTTGCAGCAGTGTGGCAACATGGCTCACAGGTGGAGGACTGTGCCAGCCGTGCCGGCAGCCGTGAATCAGCTGTGAGTCGTTCCTCAGCCCTCTCGTCTGCACTGCAGGTCTCCAGCCAGCACCGTGCTGTGCTGCTGATTTATATCTCAGCCTCTCCTTGCTACCTGGTTGTGAGCCACGCGGGTGTCAGGGGCTGATGCAGATGGTTCAGTGACAGCAGCCCTGGCCCCAATCAATCACAGCCGTGTTCAGATTTATGAACTGAGAAGTCGGGCAGGGCCCCAGCCTTCAGGCGGCTCGTGGTGCTGAGTGCTGTGCGTGAGGGGGCAAAATCCACTTGTCCTCGGACACCAGTGGGTTGGGCTTTGGGGAAGGATGGGAAGGTCCACGGGCTGATGGACTCCAGCCACGTTTGGATGCTGGGAAATGAAAACAGTGCACTGCACAGGCACGCACGCGCAGAGCCATCCCAGCCAGTGGCAGCACTGCTGTGTGAAGGGCCACCACATCTCTGCAGATGTTTGAAAGGACCGAGTCCCCAGCTGACACCAGGAAGCATCTGTCCCCTTGTCCCCTGTCTATCCCCCAGCCCCAGGAGTCACTTCCACGCCAGGGCTGAAATACACCCAAACACCAGGGGGGTGCCCAGGCCATGGGGTTTATGCAGGATATCTGGGATCAGAGCAAAGCCATCCATGGAAGGGAGCACCACTGATTTCTCCATTAACTCGGGAGGGAGATGCCAGCAAAGGAGGGACATGAGTGCTTTGGTGGGGAACATCTGTGACCAGGCATGGCTGCAGCTCCTGGGGCTCCCTGCAGCCAGGAGCTACTCAGAGGACATGTGCAGGAATGCACAAGCACTGATGCCCTGTGTTCCCATAGCCTCCCACCATCACCCATCAGCACAGCCCTGGTGAACACTCACAAACCACCCAGACCTGTTGGGTGCCCACAAAAGCAACGGATCACATCTCTCTTCATGTCAGGGACTGGCTGTCCATCACTGCCAGATGGGCTGAGGGTGCCACACACCATGGGGTGACCGAGGCAGTCCTTGGCCATGATTCCCACACCCTAGATTAGACAGACTGCTTCTGCTGGGTGTTCTGCTCCACCTCACAGGGCAGGCTTAGGGATTGCCCTAAAGCACAGTTAGGGAAGCTCTGCAGGAAGATGTGAGCTTGGAGCAAATCCAGGAGCACAAGACAGGCTGAGGCAATGGGGCCTGCAGGCAGGCAAGGCAGCAGATGGGTGACATTGCTGGGCCTGGGGGTGCCTGGCCCTGCGGAGCATCAAAATGCTGCTCTTTCCCACTGCCTGTCCCCACTCTGTGGCAGACTGCAAGGCAGTACCAGCACAGGGAGATGCTGCACACACAGGCACAGTATGAGGACAGCACCTGAAGAACTGAGCCGAGGGTGACAAGAACATGAGCAAATGTAGCAGGAGCCCATCGTGGTGGAGCCGTGTGCCAGCACAGAGCACAGCCTCAGCACAGCTCCGGCCAAAGCATCCAAAACTTCGCAGGGTTCCTTGCAGGGCAAAACATGCCCGGGTCCTTGGTTCTGGCACCGGGGCCGGCCCGCAGCTTGGCTAGCCGGGGTTGAGCCAAAGCCAGCCCAAAGCTGCCGTGCCGCGGGGAGCAGGAGCTGTTTGTACAGCTGTGCACAGCACTCGGTGAGCGCCAGCCCCGGGAACACGATGTTTAGAAAAGTGCCGGCAAATTGCAGAGCTGATCCACGCGTGTCGAGCCGGGGAAAATGATGCTCGGTGCGGGAAAGCGGCTCCAAAGATGCGGCGGCAGCAGTAGAGCCACCTGCCCGGGGTGCGGGATGGGAGCCGTGAGCAGAGAGGGGACAAAGTGACAACGTCCTGCACGAGGGTCACCGGGCAGCAGCCGCGCCCCGAACCTCACGTGTCCCCGCCGTCACCTCGAGGCCACCTCAGGGCCGGTGCGAGGAGCCACGGGGTTGCGCTGATGCCGCAGCCCACCGCCCCACCGCCCGGCCAGGCGGGCAGTGCCCGGCGCGGGGCTGAGCACGGGCGGAGGGCTCCCTCTCGAGGCCCCCGCTCTGCACTGCCCGCGCCCACCCGGCTCTGTGCTGGGCCGCCCTGTACCAGAGAGACCTGGAGCGTGTCTGGAGAAGAAACGGAGCTGTGAGAGCTCTGGAGCACACGTCTGATGGGAGCGGCTGGGGGAGCTGGGATGCGTCAGAGTGGAGCAGAGGAGGCTCAGGGGAGGCATCACTGCTCCCTGCAGCTGCCTGAAAGGAGGATGGAGGTTGGCCTCTGCTCCCAGGTAACAGCGATGGGATGAGGGGTGATGGCATTAAGCTGCTCCAGGGGAGGTTCAGGTTGAGTATTAGGAAACATTCAGACTCAGTAATGCAGTGGCACAGCTGCCCAGAGAGTGGTGGGGTCACCAACCCTGGAGGTGTTCCCAAAATGTGGCACTGGGGGACGCGGGCAGTGGGCATGGTGGGATGGGTTGGGGTTGGACTGGATGACTGTAGAGGTCCTTTCCAATCTTAATGGTTGTGTGATCGCTCACGGCCCCCCCGAGGCCGCTCGCCCAACACATCCTCAGACCTCACACTGTGGCCACACACCCTGCTCCCATGGGCAGCCAGGGATGTACGTGTGTCAGGAGATGCAGAACCTGCCCGGAGCTGGGGAGCTGCTCAGCACCACGGTGTCACCTGCGCCAGCATGGAACAGGACACGTCCTGGCAATGGCAGAGGAACATGGCCTTGTGCAGGCAGAAGATATAGAGGTGAGATGAAGGTGACAGTGCAGGACTGGAGCCACGGGGGTGGTGACAGGAGGTGACCTGTCCCAGGAGCACTGTGAGGTGACCTGTCCCAGGAGCACTGTGCAGAATACACAGTGACACAAAGGGACGATAGGGCAGTGCCACGCAAACAGCACCATTGCTGCAGCACCAGCAGCACGGGATGCGCCAGTGAACACTGCAGAGACCCGGGGCACCCAGTGACCCTTGGGAAAGCTGCGTGTCACCTCCCCGGGGCTCCGGGTCACCCTCGGGGCACAGCCTGATGGCACTGAGTGTCACCTCTCCTCCTGAAAGCACTCTCTAACCAGGAGGCCCTTGGTGTCACCCCTCCCCCGGCACCCGATGACCTCCCCGGGTGCTTGCTGCCATCTCCGTGGTTTTTGCTCCAAGGTCATTCGCTGACCAGTTCCACCACTCGGTCCGTCCCCCCGACGCACTTCCCGGCTCCCCCCGCAGCCGCATTTGGTCGCGCCCTCTGCCTAACGGAGCGCGACAGCGGCCGGGCGACGACAGCCAATCAGAAGCTGGGGGGCGTGCCCTCCACCTGCCGCTAACCAATGGGACGGCGGTAGGCGGGCCCGGGGCGGAGCGTTAAACCAATGGAGCGGTGCGGGGCGGGGCGAGGGGCGGGGCTGCGATGCAGCTGGCGGCGGGAGTGCGGGAGCGCGTCGCGGCGGTGCACGGCGGTGCGGAGCTACCGGAGCTGCTGCGGCTGTACGACGGCTGGGCCAGGCGCTACGAGCAGGATGTGGCCGCGCTGGAGTACCGTGCGCCGTACCTGGCCGCCGCCTCGCTCGCCTTCGCCTTCCCCTCGCCGCCTGCCGAGGCGCGGGTGCTGGACGTGGCGTGCGGCACCGGGCTCGTAGCGCGGGAGGTACGGGACGGGGCGGGAGGGACGGGACGGGACGGAGCGGGGGGAGCCGAGCGGTCATCCCACCCTCCCGTCCGTCCGTCCGTCCGTCCGTCCCGCAGCTGCACCGCCGCGGGTTCCGCTGCCTGCACGGCGTGGACGGCAGCGCCGGGATGCTGGAGCTGGCACGGGGCACCGGGCTTTACCGGCAGCTGCAGCGCTGCGAGCTGGGCCGGGAGCCGCTGCCCGCGCCCGCAGGTAACGGCCGGCACCGGGAGCGGTGACACCACGTACGCCCCGCTGGTGGCTAACGTGCCCGACCGCAGAGCGCTACGACGCCGTGACGCTGGTGGGAGCTCTGGGCGAGGGGCAGGTGCCGAGCTCGGCGCTGCCGGAGCTGCTGCGCGTCACCAGGGCAGGTGAGGCGGCGTCCTCGCACTGACCTCCGGCGACGGGACGAGGCCTCGGCCCCGCTTCCCGGCTAGGAGCGAGCCGGAGGCACCCCGTGGTGACGCGGCACCGCAGGCGGCTGTCACCCACCCGCCGTCGGCAGGGGGCTTCCTGTGCCTGACCACCCGCAGCAACCCGTCGAACCGGCGGTACCGGGCGGAGCTGGAGGCCGTGCTGCAGCAGCTGGAGCAGAAGGGAGCGTGGCAGCGTGTGCTGGTGCAAGAGGTGCCGCGCTGGGAAAGGGCCACCTCCGAGGAGGAGGAGAACGTCCGGGACAGCGGTTACATCTCCGGCGTGATCTACATCTACCGCAAGTGCCCCGTCCCGCCCCCCGAGGAGGGCTGAGATACCCTGAAGGGGCCCGGCGCTGTGCCTGGTGCTGTGCCGCCCCGCGGGTGTCCCCCGTCCGATGGCCGTACCACCCCCTCCTGGCACCAGGCTCAAACACCAGGGCTCCTTCTCAGCACCCGGTTCCGGTCCGTGCTGTGACACCACCGCAGAGCCACCCCTGCGTCCTCGCGGTGCCCACCTCCCTCAAGGCCACGGTCACCCCCTGCATCCTGCCCCATCACCCCTGTTCCAGACCCCAGCTCCGTGCCTGGGGGGGTCGTTCTGCGTCCTGCAGTGACCCCCACACCCTGCACATCGAGGTGACAGAGACTGACCACATCAGGAGCAGTGTGACAGCACGACGCCGCCCAGAAAAGTTTCCAAGCACCGTCAACCTTTCATCCTGCCTGCTTAAGCCTTCATTTTCCTATGGCTTTGTAGCTAATGGGCTGGGTGGGAAATGAACCTGGAAGAGGCTTCAGGGTGGCTGTTCCCCACCCCGGAGCCGCCCGGCATCTCCTGCCCATCCTGTTCCCCGTGCCCCTCGCGTGGTGCCTCCACCCCTTCCTCCTCCACTGCTTCCTTGGGAAGTTTTTTACCCAAATCTCCCACTGGGATCTTTTTGTTTTCCTTCCCGCAGACCTGCTGCTGCTTGTCGCATTCCCATGGATGTGAGGAGCATCCATCCATGTGATTTCCTTCACATGGAAACACCCCATCGGAGCAGTGGCTCCGCACCCGCCTCGGTGCCACCACTGCAGGAGCTGAGCCCACAGCTTTGGGGCATCCAAGCACCCCAGGCTGAATGTGCTGAAAGCATTTTGTCTCCAGCACACGTCATCCCCCCTGGCTGGGCTCTGGTGTGCATTGTCTCCCCATGTCCTGGTGCTGTGGTGCCAGCCCCTGCCTCCCCTTGGTGATACAGGCACGGTCCCTTTGTCCCCAGCACTGCCCCTAAGCTGAGTGGCTGGGGGTTGTGGCTGTCCCTGTCCCGTGCTTGGCTAATGAATAAACCCTATGTGCACTGCATGATTGGGGTGTGCGTGGTTTCAGTGTGAAGGGCCATCCTGTGGGGTGGTGAGGTGGCACAGGGACATGGTGGGTGATGGCACAGCAAACCCTTTTGCTGCCCATGGAGGTGTGAGAGACATAGGAAGTGTCAAAACACAGCTTCAAAACGAGCCCAGGCAGCCTTAGTGGCACCAAGACCTTTATAGAGCTGGGAGCAGCAGCAGCGCCCCAGGAGGGCAGCGGGATGAGGCCACATGCTGTCACCAGCCTGCGGGAAGGGCAAAGCACGGGGGGGAGGGGGACACAGCTGGCGTGGGGACACTGGTGTGCGGGCAGGGGATGTGGGATGAGGGGGATGGAGACCGTGGTGCTGTGCCAAAGGGCTGGTGCCTGGCTGGGGCAGCTCACACGTAGTCCTTCATGGGGTAGCCCATGGGGCCGCAGCCCTTCACTGCACGGTATGACTTGGGGTAGTGGTCCCGCTCCACAGGTGGCCCCGAGCAGCACAGGATGCCCCCACCCAGCAGCTGCAGGGCACTGGAAGCCCACCCAATGTACAGGGCAGCCCCCAGCTCTCTCTTGAGGGCCTCGGGCACCATGGGGTTGTAGAAGTTGGTGACGATGCTGTTGGCAGACCAGGAGACGGGGATGAGCAGCACGATGCCGGCCAGCACGAAGATGGCCCCCGCCACGATGGAAACGCGGCCCTTGGAGCTCTTGTCCTCCATGCAGCGCGTGCAGTCGGCCCCCGAGATGGCGGTGAGGAGGCCGAGGAAGGCCACGATGATGGAGGTGACCACCAGCGCGCGGGCGGCTTGCAGGTCAGAGGTGAGGTCCAGCAGGGAGTCGTACGCCTTGCACTGCATCTGCCCTGTGCTCTCGTAGACGCAGTTCATCCACAGCCCTTCCCAGAAGACCTGGGCCACCACGATGTTGTAACCGATGAAGGCCGTCACCTTCCACATGGGCAGCGCGCAGGTGAGGATGGAGCCCAGCCAGCCCAGCACGGCCAGCACCAGCCCGCCCAGCTGCATCGACATCGTCGCCATCAGCACCTGTGGGGACAGGCACAGCCATCACATCACACATGTGGGCACCGAGCTGCTCGCAGCAGCTGTGCTTCTGTGCGGAGGCATCCCACTGCCATCCGGATGGGAATGGCTGCAGGACGCGGCGGGATGTGTTGTGCATGGAGCATTGCTGCAGGGCACCATGGGGACATGGGGACACGTTCTGCATGGAGTGTTGCTGCAGGGCTGCATGAGGACACGGGGAGACATCCTTCATGAGGCATTCTGCAGGGAACCATAGGGACATAGGGACAGGTCCTGAATTGAGCACTGCTGCAGAGCTGTATGGAGATATGTCCTCAATGGAGCATTGCTGCACGGAGCTGCATGCATTGCTGCAGGGCTGCATGGGGGCCTGTCCTACACTGAGCTCCCAGGTCCAGAGGAGGCTGAGCTGCAGGAGCCCAAGCGAATCATGCTTTCACCCAAGGTGTCCCTTCAGCACAGGGCACTCCTCACGGCTGCCCCAGCCGGCACTGTGCCCTTGGTGGCCGCACTGCAGTAGTCTTTTGACCTGTGAGGTTTCCTGTCTGTGGGGCTGGGTATGGGCACGAGCCCAGGTCTGCCTATAATACCAGCCGCAGGGCTCGGCACTTTCAGCAATACTGGCTCCTCATCCTTTGGAGAAGCAGCACCGGGAGCATGTTTGACAAACCAAGGCTGCTCCAGCCCTCCCAGGGTGCTATAGAGAAGGGGCCACCGCAGACACAGGGTGCTGCTCTGAGATGGGGAACTTCAGGGCACCAACCACAGCAACACACCATGACTGTAGGCTTATCTCAAGCTCGGCCCCATGCAGAGCAGACCCCACTGTTGTGACCCAGGACCCAGACTTGGCAACTGGGAGCAGCTGAGTTTTTATGGCCCTGGTGTGGCAGTGGGTATCGGCTGTACCTGGCACGCCCTGCAGTTGTTCCAAGTTTCACCACGGTTTTCCTGCTCCCAGTTTCGGTTTCTATGGCCTCTCCTGCCCGGCTGTGCTCCTGCTCCATCCCTGCACCTCTCACCCATTGGCATTACACTGTGATGGGCACCTGGCCGAGCCTGGGCACAGTGTTAGAGCTGATAACAACGTCCTTCTCTCCCAGGAGAAGCAAGGGGCCAGGGCTGGGATGGTGGGCAGCCACCCCTGGTGCCACACAGCCATAAGGACATGGGCTGGGTGTCCTCACTGGGGACAGGCAGTGACCAAGTGGATCCCAGCACAGAGCCGGAGCATCGATCTCCTGTTGCAGATCATCTGCCACCATTTCCAACACATTTGGGCTGCCCACTTCCATCCCCATCCCAGCAAAGCACTGGAGCTGGGAGCCCTCAAAGTCCCCAGTGAGCACCACAGCCTCACCGTCCAGGTCCTGTGCCCCACGCTGGATACTGTGTGCTGTCCCCAGTGCCCCGAGGTGCTCATGAAGGACATTCCCAGGGCTGGCCACACACTGGATGTGCACTGGCACAGTTCCAAGGCCAGAAGGCAAATAGGCAAAACACTGCTGTCACCCACACCAGCCCCAAGGTGCTTCCAAGCAGCCCTGGGGCATCCCAACCCATCCCAACACCCCACGTCCTGCCGGCGCCCGCCTCTCCTTCCTGCTTGGTGCAGCCGGTCAGACAGGAGCAGCGTGGGGCGATGGCCCCAATGCCCGGGGCCCTGTGATAGCGTGGGGTGGCCTCAATACTGTAAAGGCATCTCGTTGCTGAGCCACCCCACTGTCACCTCCCCAGGTGGCCCGGGAGGGGAGCACAGCTGTGGTAGAGCCAGGGGTGAGGAGCAGGGGGTGGGAGGCTGGGGCTGTCCCTCCCGATTTGGGATGTTTCATGCTGGTGTTCCCAGACACGGGGTCTGCAGCTCGGAACCCACAGGTCACCCCATCACGGAGGTCAGCAGATAAAGACAACGGAGCACGGCGAGTGCAGCACTGTCATTTAATGTGGGATGGCTGCAGCACGAGGTCAGGTGCTGCCACACCGGGGGTACCACGAGCCCCCAGCTGCTCCTGCCCCACGGATGGAAGAAGTGCAGTGCAGAGCCCGGTGCCGCCTCCCGGACCGGTTCTCCCAGCCCTGCCGCTGCCTTCCCACTCCCAGGATAATGATACCCGCACCCCGGCGAGCTACCGAGAAAAATCACAAGTACGTACAGCTAGGTGAGATCCCCGAAAGTAGGTCAAAGTAAGAACTGGGGGCACGGAGGGGGAAGAGCACCAAACGCCCCTCGAGACCGCGCTGCGTGTCACTGAGCCACCGCGTCCTCTGGCAACACGGGACAGATTCGACGGACATCACCCGGGGATTCTCCCCGTCCTCCGCAGTGGTGTTTGGACAAGTCGGAGCCGCACGGAGCCGCGTGTCACCGGTGGGGCAGCACCCGGCGCATTGAGCGTCCCGGCACGGCACAGCACAGCACCCCCCAGCCCCCACTGAGGAGATGCCGCGGGTGCCCCCGAGCTGTCGGGCGGGCAGCCAGGACGGCAGAGCGCCGTTCCCATCCCAGCAGGATTAAAGAACCAGCTCCAATCCCGGTGAACAAAGGCGGCTCTGTCTGCCCCCCTCGCTCCATCCCCTCCGCAGTGCCCCGGCCCCAGACCCGCTCCCCGCGGGGCATCCCCGTCTGGCAGGGTGCGGCGGCCCTACACGTAGTTGCTGGCCGGCAGCGAGCGAGCCGCGCTGTACTTGGCGGAGTAGGGCTTCTCACCGCGCGGCGGGCAGGTGCAGCACAGCATGGCCCCCCCCAGCAACAGCAGCGCGGAGGCCGCCCAGCCCACGTAAAGCGACGAGCCCAGCTCCCTCTTCTGGGAGTCGGCCACCAGCGGGTCGTAGAAGTCCCGGACGATGGCGTTGGCCGACCAGCAGATGGGGATGAGGATGAGGACGCCGGAGACGATGAAGGTGACGCCGGAGAGGATCATCACCTTGGCTTTGGCCGTCTCGTCCTCCACGCAGGTGGTGCACTTGCCGCCGGCAATGGCGAGCAGCGTGCCCAGCACGGCCAGCACGATGGCCACCACCAGCAGCGCGCGGGCGGCCTGCAGGTCCTGCGGCAGGGCCAGCATGGAGTCGTACACCCGGCACTGCATCTGCCCCGTGCTCTGCACCACGCAGTTCATCCACAGCCCTTCCCAGATGATCTGAGCCACCACGATGTTGTTGCCCACGAAGGCGGTCTCGCGCCACATGGGCAGCGCGCAGCAGAGGACGGACGCCAGCCAGCCGATGACGGACAGGGCGATGCCCAGCACCTGCAGCCCCATGGAGGCCATCGCTCTCCGCCACGCAGTGCCGCCCGCCGGGACCATGCCGGGCGTTATATGCCCTCGCCGAGGGAGGAGCTCCGCCACCACCCGCCATCCCGCCGGCACCGGATGGAGGGGTAGAACCAGTTTCCCGGGATTCCTCCTCTCGCATTTCTCCCCACGGCCATGACACCCAATCGCTGCTCCCACGGATGGCGCAGGGGGCCGGGATGAGGCCACCCAGGAGCAGGAGCATGGCTGCACGCTGCCCACGGGCAGGAGATGCCCGGGTTGACCCAGCTCGGGGTGCTGAAGGGCAACGGTGGCATCTGGGATGAGGATTTCTCCAGCATCGCTCCCCGCACCTCCTTCTCCATGGCCTGCATGGATGCCTCTGTGCTTCTGTGCCTTTTTCCTCCTCCTAGCTCCTGCCCTTGTCTCCGTGGGCCCGTGCCAGTCCCGTGCTGGGCTCCATGCCGGCAGGGCACAAGCACCTCTTGTTTGTTCCTTGGCATCGTGTGAGCGCTTCCCATCCCTCCATTCGGCCTCAGGCAGGAGGCACCTCCCCACCGAGCCCCACAAACCAGTCAGAGCTGCCACGGAACAGAGATGGCAGTGCTCGGAGTGGGCAGGGGCAGCCCCCAGCCCAGCAGCCCTTGTACATGCACACCACCCTCACTAAGCCCCCAGGCATGTGCGTGGAGCAGCACAAAGCCAGACAGAGCACAAGGACAGACACTGCACCACTCCCCCCCCTGCTTAATCCCCAGGGATGACAGCAGGGCCTGAGGTTATCTCAGTTTCCCAAACACGCAGGCGTGGATAGATAAGGTATCAGGGGAACCCTGCAGGGTCAGAGTGGCCAGCCCCCACCAGGCACCGCATCCTCAGACTTGCTGGCGAAGCATGACGGCGGCTTGCCAATACAATTAATTGCTAATTAATTGCTAATTGTTTAGCACGATGGGCTCTGGAGCTGCCTCTGAGCACACCAGGTGTCTCTGGGCACAGAGGAGGCTCCTGCTGCAACACACAGCCCACGTGCCCAGGGGTGGCTGCATCTCCATGGTCCACACCGTGGTCCATGCCACAAGGATGCCATGGGCACCATAGCTGGGGACACCAGCATCCTGCCAGGCCAGGCAACGGGGACACTTGAGTCTTGCTGCAGCCCTCCTTGTTGGCTGTCTGGAGCAGCCACCATCTACCGAGGTACACTGGGGCGCTCCCTCAATCCATCCAACCATCCACACCTCTGGAGCACCCACATTGCTGGCATACCAGCGTGCCCACCGTGGAGCTGAAGTGCATTCAGGGCTCCCTGTAATCAGTGGGGCGGCGGCAGGGACCCACCCACCCCACAGCATCCCCTGCCTGGGGCAGCTCCACGGACAGGCAGCGCCAGGGCCGGACCCTGCCTCAGGCTGGATGTGGCTTGGGCTCGCAGACGGCCACGCCAACCACACCATCATTTGGGGTTGCAGTGGGTGTGTGCACACGTGTGTACAGTTCCATAGGAAAAGCCCAGCCCTGCGTAGGCTGTATCCCTGCAGGGCTCAGGGCTGTGCCTGGGTCTGGGGACAAATGGCAAGGTGGGAGCAAGACACGGCTACGCGCTGCTTGGCAATGCCAGAGCTATAGGCGCCAGCATGGCCGTTTGACAGCTGATGACCATAATTAAAACCAGAATGTGACACGTCCTCAAGTGGTGCCTGACACCAAGAAGCAGCTCTCGTGCCCTTCCCATGACCCCCAGGCACCCCATGTCCCAGCACTGCCACGGATGCGGAGTTCAGCGAGGAACAGCACAGTGACAGCAGCATCGCACGGAGCTGAAAGATTCCACCCACCTGCAGACAGCAGGAGCCCCTCCTCACCAAAACAGGGGGCTCACCCCACCCCGAGGCTCTCATCACAGTGGGATGGGGCCTTGCCACAGCCGCACAGCAAGGGACACAGAGCCAGAGACAAGGGCAGCCCCTGCTCACCACGATCCTCAGCACCACAGGGTCACAGAAAGAGCTGTGTCACACCTGACCTTGTGCCGTGCCGAGGACACCTGTGGGGACAGGGCTGGCAGATGTCCCCGTGTCAGACACGGACAGCATTTCCCCCTCTCCCTCAACCCCGCATTCTCTCTGAGCAAACAACCACGCTGCGTACCTCGAGGTCCCAATGGGGCGAGCAGAGGGAGCCGGGTTTGGAGCAGGGGCCGTGCTGGAGCCGGCGCAGCACTGAGCAGCCTCTCCCCGCGGCGCACACGGGGATTAGTTACCCACGCTCCTCAGAGACTCAATGTTCCCGAAAAGTTTGCGCCTGACATAAACCCCCCTGACCGGCAGAAATGTGCACACTAAGGTTGTTTTTCTCTACCTGAAAGCAAAGGTTTCCAGACTCAGCCAAGAGCCCGTGGAAAGCGCTGTGCAAAGGAACCACTGCCAGGAGTTCACCAAGAAAACAAACCCCCTATCCACTTACTGAGCAAAAAGCAGCCCCAAATGGGCAAAAGTGCTGCTAAGCCAAAGGGACGTGCGAGCTGCAGCCACGTCCCAGGAAGGTGACACTCGGACGCGTTGCAGGCGAAGGTCGGGGGTCGGCACCGCAGCAAAAGCCGCGCCGCTCCGAGCCCTTCGGGGTGGGGAAGCCCCGAGCACGCCGCAATGTGGGGCGCACCGCCATCCCCCCGCGAGGCCCCGCAGCGCAGTCCCCGCCCCGCCGCCAGACAGAGCTGCCATTGATGCCGGAGCCGCCTTACCTGCTCCTCGCCGCCGCCAAAGGGGCTTCAACAATGGACGTCTGTGTGCCCTGGCCGGGGCAGATCGACAGCCCCGCGCCTGAAATATAAGCAGGGAGCAGCGCTCGTCCCGCTGCCCTGGGGGGGATAGGCGCCGGCCCCGCCGCGACCGCAACCATGGGGGAACACCCCATGCCCCGCGCCCGCCGCACCGCGCACGTGAGCGGGACGCGGCCCCGCGGTGCCCGGGGCGGTTTCTGCTGGTGCTGCTGTGCCGTCACCCCCCCCGGGGCAGCCGGCCCTCCGAACAGCACGTGTGGATGGGGATCGGGATGGAGATGGGATGAGGATGGGAATAGGGATGGGATGGGGATGGGGTCACCCACAGTGGTTGTCGCCATGCAGGTGCTCATGGAAAAGAGCCACCAGCACTGCAAAGCTCACACACCCCTTGGGTCTGACCTTCACGTCATGACCCATCCCCACGTCATCGTGTGGCCCCTCTGGTCCCCATCGCTGGGAGTGATGCTCCCCATCCCTTCCGAGCTGCAATGGAACAGCTTCACCAAGGGGCACTGGGGACCCCCACAGGCCTGCCGCCCCCGTGGCTGTTTTGGGTAAACACCATCAGGCTGCGTTCCTCACCACAGGAATGCATCCCGAAGCGTGCGGCAGCCGGCACCCCGAAACCCCGGTGATTTGCCCCTTCCTCTGCTGTGAGTCAGGCAGCTGCTGCTGCCCCAGGCCGGCGGCACAGTGCAAACAGCCTGTACTTTGGGCAATTTGGGATGATGGGGTGAGGAGGCGGCGCGGCGCGTGGGGGCTGATTGCAGGGCAGCCGTCACCTCGCTCCCGTGCCCCTGCCCCACAGCACTACTTGGGACATCCCCCGCCCCAGGTCCTTCCCCTGCCCCTCTGTGTGTGTGTGCACCTGTCTGTGTGTGCTTTCATTACCCTTCTGTCTGTGCTGCCATATGTGTGAACCTGTGTCTGCTCTCAGGTGTACCGGTGAGTGCGTCTGCTCGTGCACATTCCCCCACGGCTACCCTCCTATGTGTGTGCCAAGTGTGCACGCAGCCATGTGTCTGTGCATCTGCTGCGCCTGTCCGTCTGTCCGTGTGTACCTCCCCGTGTGTATGTGCACCTGTGCCTTTCTCTTTGTCTGACTGTGTCTCTGTGCACTTCTGTGTGCCTCTGAGCACCTGCGCGCGATGGTCTGCGCATGTGTGCACCTGTGCACCTGTGCCTTTCCCTGTCTGTCTGTCTGCTCAGCTGTGTCTGTGCATCCCAGCCAGCAGGGGGGGTGTATTTGGGTACGTGTGCAGTGTCTGCTGTGCACCCAGTGCCTGTGCACCCCGAAGTTTGCTCTGCCTCAGCTCCATCCTCGGGATGGTTGGGCTCACCCCCCAGCAGCACCTCACTTGGTGTGAGACCCTGGGGTTCTGCTTGCACAGGGACCCCACGGGACACCCATGTGCCCACCAACCCCATGGGGTGCCATGGGATGGCGGGATGCCACAGAGAGCCGGGGCCGGGCGTGGGGTGCTGCAGTGCAATGCGGTGCTGGGTGCACCCAGACCAAGAGTTGGACGTGCTGTGGGGCAGCAGGAGCTGATCCAGCAGAGTGGGGGTGTCGGGGTGCTGCAAGGCGTGGTTGAGTGGGGCCTCCCTCCAATGAGGGGCTGAGCAGGGGGGCCTCCAGCCATGCTCTAGTGTAGTTAATGAGTTGTAGGGGAGCCCTCAGCAGTGGCTGGGAACAGGCTGGAGCATGCCTGCAGGCAGCCATCCACCAAGAGCAGGGGGCAAATGCATTCCTGGGGTGGGGGCTGAAATACCTGCAGCACTCTGGCCGTGCAGAGCTGGGGGGGATGGCTGCACACAGCAGCACCCTGCTCATTCAGGGGGCTCGCTGGGGGGACGCTGCCCCCCTGGATGGGATCACTCACAGGGTCAGCTCACACACGCCTTGTTTTTCCTTCTCCAGCTGCCACTGAGCCAGGCGGACAGGGTGACACTGCGGGAGCATTACGTGCTCCGTCTGCTTCCTTCAAGGACAAAATATTTGAGCACGATGAGTAAAAGACATTTATCACCTGGTCGGGGATTCCCGTAGACACACCCAGCACTGCATGTCCCACAGGAGGGAACGGGGCGGGAGGAGGGGGGGCGGGAAGAATGGGACAGGAGGAGAAGGGAGGGGACAGGAGGGGACCGGTGGGTGTGGGTGCGCTGGGGGCTGTGTGGGGCAGGGGGCTGCGCGGGGCCAGCAGCACAGAGCACGTTGTGGCGAGGTGAAGGGGCTGCACTTTGCACGGTGATGCAAAGGTGCCCGAGTGCTCCCTGCTCTCGCTGAGCCACGGTGAGATAAGGAGCAATCTGCATGCAGATAAAAATACCGACAAGGCCGTAATCTTAAATAAACTGCCTTTCTTTTGGACACCATGTTAAACGTGAGATCTGATAAAGCACTCCAGAAATACAACAGGCTGTGACCTACAGCATCCCTGCTGGAGAGGCCACGCTGCGAGGCTTTGGGCTCCCACCCAGCCGCGCCGTTCTGCGCTGTGCCATGTTGCTCTGGTGGGGGGTTCAGCCCTCGTCCCTGGCCGCCTCCAGCACTACCAGTGTGAAGCCGAGGGGTTCTCAGCTCTCGCTGCTGCCTTTGGGGAAGGCTGGAGGGGGTCAGCGGTGGCCGTGGGCCGTGGTGCAGGTGGGCAGCAGGGCACACAGCAAGCCAAGAGATGGGCAGCCCTCCATCTCATCGGGTTGTGACGATGGCACCCATCCCATCCCACGCCCCGAAACCAGGCCTGTGCTGCAGTGGCCATCTCAGGTGGCTCTCCCCCTCCCTCCGCTACGCCATCTCCGCAAACAAAGGGGAGGGTGTGGGACACGGCAACGGAGCCAGTGGAGAGGAGCGTCCGGAGGAGAAACCCCACCCCGGGCGGGCGCTGAGCGAGTGCAGCCCGGCCCCGGCCCCGCCAGCCCTTATAAGCACAGGTGCACCCAGGTGTAAGCCGATCCCCACGGCTGCAGCAGCGAGCGGAGCACAGGGTGGTTTCGGTCAGCGGGTTCCTCTCTGCCATCGCCTGGGAGCCGGACACCATGTCTATGGGGCTGGAGATCGGAGGGTTGACCCTGTCGGTGCTGGGCTGGCTGTGCAGCATCATCTGCTGCGCGCTGCCCATGTGGAAGGTGACGGCCTTCATCGGCAACAACATCGTGACGGCGCAGATCATCTGGGAAGGGCTGTGGATGAACTGCGTGGTGCAGAGCACGGGGCAGATGCAGTGCAAGGTGTACGACTCCATGCTGGCCCTGCCGCAGGACCTGCAGGCCGCCCGCGCGCTGCTGGTGGTGGCCATCGTGCTGGCCGTGCTGGGCCTGATGGTGGCCATCGTGGGCGCCCAGTGCACGCGCTGCGTGGAGGACGAGACCACCAAGGCCAAGATCACCATCGTCTCCGGCGTCATCTTCCTGCTCTCCGGCATCATAACCCTCATCCCCGTCTCCTGGTCGGCCAACGCCATCATCCGGGATTTCTACAACCCGCTGGTGCTCGACGCTCAGAAGCGGGAGCTGGGCTCGTCACTTTATGTGGGCTGGGCGGCCTCCGCGCTGCAGCTCTTCGGGGGGGCCCTGCTCTGCTGCTCCTGCCCCCCAAAAGACGACAGGTACACGACCAGCAAGGTGGCTTACTCCGCCCCGCGCTCCGCCGTTACCAGCTACGACAAGAGGAACTATGTGTGAGCCCCTGCATCCCCCCAGCCCAGCCCTACGGGGGGCTCGGCAGCTCCTGCACCCACTTCCAGCCCCACCGCCGGAACCGGCACCGTCGGGGATCCTCCGCCCCGCAGGCCGGGGAGAGAGCTCCCCCCCCGAGGGTGCCCGGCCCCGGTGGGAGCAGGCAGGGGAATGATGGGGGGGGCGATGGGATCGGTGCCGGGGTCAGGGCCGGGCAGTGCGAGCGGGAGCCGGGCGGGCGGCTGTGTCAATACCGACGGTTTCATGTAAACAGAGCCGGTTTCGGGTTGCCAGGAGAGCTGTGTGCAGCAGCGCCAGGAGGAAGCTCCGTGTCCCCCCGCCCTGCTCTGCCGGCCCCCCCCCGCCGCCAGCCGGGCACCTTCTGTCCCTGTTACGCGTGGTCTGTACAAGTTACATTTGTCAATAAACGAGTCCTGTTTTGGTATCCATGTGTCCTTGGGCCCCTCGACAGGATGGGGGGGAACAGAAGGGTGAGAGCCATCTGGGGAGGGAATGGCTTCGGCCCCGCAGGAAGGCAGCGTGGGGCAGATTAGCATCGTGTGCAAGGACAACGCCAGCCCTGGAACCTCAATGGGAACGTGCTGCAGTGGAGAGGACCCCTCTGTCACCCCCAAACGGGGCCATGAGCACAGAGCTGTCCCCATGCAAGGAGCAGAGTCGCACCGGGGCTGACCCCAATGACACCGGATTGGGGATGGGCATCTCCACACCTTTCCCACCAGGCTCTGGCCCCTCTCGGCTCCTTCCCCGTCTGCCCCTCTCCCAGCGGGGGGCTGCGGGCCGCAGGATCCCAGCCGCTGCCCAGCTGACGTCCCACCATCGGCACTCCCTGCCGCTCGGTACAAAGTCTGGCACTCTGGCGGCGAAGACCGGCTCTTTCCCCCCCGTAAAAGCAGGGGCGAGGCCGCATTGCACAACGCCCGCACCGCCCGTTCCCGGTCCGGCAGCACGGTGCAGCTCCGCCCGGCTTTGGACGGCCCCCGCCTTCCCCGCCAGGCTCCAGCGAGCACGGACAAAGCCGCAGGTGCATCGCCGCCTCCCCCTCTCCCCTTCTCCGGCCCCTGAGGCCGTCTCGCAGCCGCTGTCAGAAAATCGCAGCCGAGAGGCAGGGCTGAGCAGCTGCTTCGGCCGCTCCCCGCTCGACGGCCCCGCAGGCGGCTCACGCTGGCGGTCCGCCGGGGGAGGGGGCGGCTCAGGTTCCCCCCGGCCCTGCACACATGGCCGCCCCGATAAGGATCAGCCGGAGCGGAGCAGCCCTACTGGGGCCGGCCTGGGGCTCCCGGGGACGCGGGCCCTGCCCTGGCCCTGGGCCACACGCAGGCGGGTGGTGACCTTGCTGCCAGCGGAGCACAAGGAGACCATTGAGGGCTGCCCTCCCCCCGCTCCTCTCGGTGTCGGTTCCCTGGCGGAGGTGGCGGCACACGGAGCGCAGTGCCCGCAGCACCGCGTGCCGGCCGGGGGCTGTGGGATGAGGACGTCGGGGTTCCTCAGAAGGAGCCGGGGGGCGCTGTCCCTGTGCCTGGCGGTGCTCTGGGTGCCCCGCAGTCGCTGCCCGCTCCCCGTGCCCGGTGCCGGGGTATGGGCGCACAGCCACGGCGCTGCAGCCTTCACGTGGCATCAGAGCCGGTCCGGGATTTGGGGTGAGCTCGAGCGCAGTGCGGTACTGTGCGGGGACGGGCGGTGGCAGCACGGCACACTAAGGCCCGCGCGCCGTTCCGTCCCAGGTCTCCC
The DNA here is from genome assembly GCF_026119805.1 of Tympanuchus pallidicinctus. Classification (NCBI taxonomy): domain Eukaryota; kingdom Metazoa; phylum Chordata; class Aves; order Galliformes; family Phasianidae; genus Tympanuchus; species Tympanuchus pallidicinctus. The sequence continues at coordinate 9,256,628 of NW_026294741.1, forward strand.
GGCTTGCAGCCCGTGTCGCTGAGTCACGGTGCCGCCTGCAGTCCGCCCAAGAGCCTCCCGCCGCCAGGAGGCGCACGCGGCTACCAGCGGGGCGTGGTCGCTTCCCATTACGTCACTGCCGCGCGCCGCTCGCCCGCCCGCCGCCATCATGCTCCGTCGTCTGCCCCTGGGCTCGCCCCGCGGCCCCCGCCCGCCTCTCGCAGCCCGTTCCGCCATAACGTAAGGGCCCGTCCGCGCTAGGGGCGGGGGCAGGAGGGGTGGTGGTCTCGCGAGGAGGGGCTGTGCTTTACCCGCCCCCCAACTTCGGCTCTAACCCCGCCCCCTTCCGTGGGCCCCCCCGCCTCAGGGCCTGGGCTCTTCTCCGCCCGGTCGCGTAGCCCCGCCCCCAGCCCGCTCCTGCTGATCCGTGGCCCCGCCCCCTCGGCGTAGCCCCGCCCCTCGCTGCTCCCAGCCCCGCCCTCTCCCCGCAGGGCTGTGCCGTTGGCCCACGCCGAGGTTGGAGTCCGAGGCACGCGCCCGCCCCTGGTGCTGCTCCACGGCATCTTCGGCAACCACGGCAACTTCCATACTGTGGCCAAGACACTGGTGCGGCGTGTTGGCGGCCAGGTGAGGCCACGGGGGACAGCTGCAGAGCCCCAGCTTCACAGGCAGTCCCACAGGTCTGGGGACCACGAGCAGTGCCCGGCCCCAGCTGATGCAGTACCCCTTGGCTGGGCAGGTGCTCACAGTGGACGCACGAAACCATGGCAGCAGCCCCCACAGCCCGCTGATGACGTACGAGGCGATGAGTTTGGACGTGCAGCACCTCCTGACCCAGCTGGGCATCCACAAGTGCATCCTCGTGGGACACAGCATGGGTGGCAAGACGGCCATGGTGCTGGCCTTGCAGCGGGTGGGTGTTTGGGGGTCCTGGTGATGGGACGGGGCTTGGTGAGTGTTGGAGGTGGTGCTGAGAAGGGCAGTGCTGATGTGGCCATGAGCCCACGGTGAGCGGCTATCCCCAGCACTGCCCTGCTCAGAGCTGTGAGCTGGGCTGCAGGGCTCTGCTCTCAGCCCACCATGCTGGCATCAGTTGCACAGGAGCTCAGACGTCTCATGTACGGAGGTGCAGGGAAGTAAGACTTCAGGGAAAGGTTTGTGGAGCTATCTGCTGGGGCAGCAGGGAGCTAAAAGCCTTCAGAGAGCCTTGCTGGGAGCAGAGCACTGTGCCTGGCCTCACTGTTCAGAGCAAGGCTGGGAGATCTCAGCTCTCATTTGGTCTTCTCTGCCTGTGTCCCCAGCCAGACTTGGTGGAGCGCCTTATCTCCGTAGACATCAGTCCTACCTCAACCACACTTATCTCCGAGTTCCCTGCTTACATCTCTGCCATGAAGTCAGTGAACATCCCGGCTGGTCTATCCCGCTCTGCTGCCCGCCAGCTGGCTGACAGTCAGCTGAGTTCCGTGGTCCAGGTGGGAAATCCCTATCCTAGAAGGGGCTTCTGCCCCTAGCCTGTTCCTGGGACCCTGATTCCTGCCAGCTCAATGCTGATCTGGGCAGCTGGGTCACAAAGGCTGCAGGAGAACTGGGGAACATGGCATGCATGAGCTGTGAGATGGGTAGGACATCCCAAGGGTTCATTGCTCTCACTGAAGTGTGTGTGATCCACTGGCACATTCCCCTTTTGTGGCAGGACCCTCAGCTGAGACAGTTTCTTCTCACCAACCTGGTGGAGGTGGAGGGCCGCTACATCTGGAGAGTGAACCTGGATGCTATTTCCCATCACTTTGCAGATATCATGAGCTTCCCAGTCTTCCACAAGCCATATCCTGGCCCTGCATTGTTTTTGGGAGGATCCAAATCACCCTATATCAGGTGAGACTGAAGACAAGCTGTTCAAAGTCTGTGATCTGACTCCTTGCACTGTTCTGCAGATGTTGAGGCTGGGAGGGAAGGCCTTGGAGTGAGCTCTGTGCCTCCAGCAGGCAGTGACACCGATGTGCTGGAGAGTGAGGTGGAGCCTGAGGGCAGCCTCAGGCTTTCCTAGCAGTGACAAAGAGGATGTGGTCAGACCTGAGACTCTGCTTGCAGCAGGTGGAGGAAAGCATCTGGGTGGACCTCTGACCACGCTTCTGATGCTGTCTTCCCTTGTCCTGCAGCTCCAAAGACTACCCAGAGATCCAGCGCCTCTTCCCCAATGCAGATGTCCAGTTCATCGAAGGCGCAGGCCACATAGTCCATCAGGACAAGTTTGAAGAGTTCATCGCTGCTGTTCTCAGTTTCTTGCCATCGCCGTAGTCCTGGCCACCGGTGTTCCTGCAAGCACCACGTGGGACCCAGGGAGCTCTGGGCAGAGCAAGAAGAGCCCAGAGCAGCCGCCACCTTTGTGGTCTGAGGACATTTCCCATCCTGCTCGCAGAGGCCCAGCCCTCCTGCCACCTCCCAGAGACACAGGGTGGCACTGGCCAAGGACGTGGCCTGCATGCACCCAAGTGCTTTGGACGCAAGGAGGGGACAGGAGAGCCCTCTCTTTTTCCTACCACCTTTTCACCTGGTGGTGGAGCCGACAGTGGTTTGCAGCACTTGCAATAAACCTGCATCTGTGCCAAGGCAGAGAATGGTTTGGATGTGGCTGTGGACAAGGGGAGCACTGACAGGCTTACTGGAGGGGATGGTGGTGGGAGGTGTCAGTTGAGCTGTTAGATGCAGATTTAAGGATCTTTCATGGCTTCCAGAGGAAATCACTTCCCTCCACCACCTCCGAGGCAGCGGGAGGAAGCTGCCTCCTGAGAAAGGCCACGCCATGGGCTGCAGAAGGGAGCTGTGAGGAAGGAGCCATGAGAGCACACCCACCCTACTCTGCTTTGGGCTTGGGACCTGCATATGGAAGGGCTTTGCATTCACTTTCTCTCCATGTTCGACCCAAGGAGATGGGAACCTGGAGAGCACATGGACAGAAACTGGAGATAGGCAGGGACACCAGGGCATGAGGCAGCACTGCTGCAAGGACAAAGTGTAGCTCTCACACAGCTCTGGGTGAGGAGGGATGGAAGAGGCAGAAAACAGTGCAGGCTGTCCCACCAGCACAGGGAGCAGATGCACACCAAACAGAAGTGGATTCTCTAGGAGCCCAGCCACCCCCCACACTGGCTGCCCCCTCCTCCCTCAATTCTGGTTCATGACCTCCTGTCTGTTCACAGCTGTACCCAAGCAGCTGCTGCTGGCCACCAACCATCACCACAGGCTGGAGGCAGAGGAGAGGTGCTGTTATGTGTTCTAATGCTTTTATTAGTCAACAAGTTGAGTCAGAAACAGGGCAGAAGTGGCTCTCAGAGTGACAGATGGTATCTGCCACCAATGGGAAGATGCTTGCTTCACAGCCTTTGCTGGGGTGGTAAAGAGAGATGTGGTCCAGGTGTGCATGTAGTGTTCTATTGCTGAGTGTCTTTGCTGCTCCCTGGCAAGAATTTGGTCAGTTTGAGGTTGTTCAGATGCCTCAAAAGGGAGGAAGAAGAGAAGACTGAAGACTGTTTTGTTCTGGCTCTGTAGCTGCCTAGCAGAGGGAGCAAAAGAAGCTGGTTTAGAGATTTGCTGTTTCTGCAGAGCTGGTTTTGGCCTCTATTTTTTTCATTTCCTTTTCTGAAGTACATCTCTGCAGCACCACTGCATTCCCTGAGCTTGAGCTTTCTGCTTTGTTACTCCCAAATTCAAACACTTTCTCTGTCCATGTCTTTTTTTTTTTAACCCATTGAGAACATTAGAACAAAAAAAGCTCCTGAGACACAGGCTGCTGCAATGACTTCCTCAAGCACCCATCTTCTAGAGCCAGCAGGAGATGGGGAGTCAGGCTCCTGTATGCAGCACATAAGTCCTTGGGACATAAAGCCCGAGCTGTGAGCTCTGGAGCCAAGGTGTGATGGGGAATTGCTCCTGCCCACTGACAAAGTACCAGGTGTGGAGCACAAAGAAGAGGCTGTCGCAGAGTGGTGAAGTGGAAAAACTCACCTTGGGCAGGAGATCAGAGGCCTGGGAAGAGATAGAACTTCTTGAGCATTGTAGTCCTCTCTTGTGTTGGCAACTGCCGAGGAAAGTTTTCAAAGGAACGTTGGACCTGGAGTGAGAAAGAGAGAAAGAGAGCACAGGAAAATGAAAGCAATTCTCCTTCCAGCATGGCTGCAGTGCAGGGCATCAGGAGGCATCCCCAGGAAGGTGAGTTGGTGCAAAAGAAGCCATGGGCTGCACCAACCCAGCAGGCTGTCACAAGCCTGCCCCACGGCAGGACACTGACCCCCACAGAGAACCAAACCCGAGCATCTGGACCCTTTTAGGACACAGCCTGCTCCCCAAGTTTGCAGAATAAGGCCAGAGCCGTGAGTAGGCCCCTGTTCCTGCAGCAGCATCTCTGCCTGTTGGCATGGCTGTATTTGCATTTGACTGCAAAGCCTCACCTTTCTGAACATCTCCTGCAAGTCACTGTTAAAGGCATGGCTTCGAAACTGCTCCACCAGTCTCTGGATAAAAAGAGAACCTTTTTTGGGGCATCTCCAGGAGACAGTATCTGAGGAGACAGAAGATGCTAAGTGTCATTCCACTGGTGTTCCCCATGGCAGCAGCAATCAACACAGCGTGCTAGAGCAGGAGACTGGGACACCTTCTGAGATCTTTGTAGATGGCCCACCTGACCAACAGGACGAAGAATGGGAAAAGGACAGAGCTTTCCTGGAATGCTGGGTGTGATGTTTTCTCTGGTCTCCTTGCTCCCAGCCACGCTCCCAGTGCATGCATGTCTGCACGGCCTGGACCCATCTGTGACCTAGCCAAACTTTCCACAGGAGAAGACAGCTTTCCCAGCTAGCCACTACAGTGAGATAAATGGGCTGGAGAAGATGCACAGGCTGGAGCGAAGGCACAGAACTCTAGCCATGGTAGCACTCACCCAGAAAGGGATCTGGGCTTGGAGTGGCTGTGTATTCTGACACTGGGAGGATGCTGCACTGTGCAGAGGCTGCTGGAGCAATGCCTGAGCAATGTATGCCAGGCCACCAGATGGAGGGACCTTGTCAACCCACCCTGAGAAGGAGGTGTGGGAGAGACTGATGGGGTGGGGAATGGGAGTCCTGCCCCCCTTGCCTTCCTTCAGACAGGAGAACTCTCTCTGTGGAATTGCTTACCAGGTGTGGAGGAATATAAAGTGGCAAAATCACTCTCCAGGTGAGTTTCTCTGATTTTACGACCTTGCAGCTGTACAGACCTAAAGCCGTCCGAGGTGAAAGTGGGCATCTCAGGGTCGATGGAGTCACATACCATCACAGAACCTATGTTGTCTAGGAAGGCAGGGCCAGCCGTCAGTGATGGGGTGCCCCAAACCCAGCCTGTGCTCCAGGTGAGCCTGACTGGCTTGCTCACCTGGCAGGCACCCTGCAGCAGGGACTCACCTCCACGGCAGCACTGGATAATAACCACTTTGGGTTTGCCCACCAGTGCCTTGCAGTGCTTGTTGTTGAAATTCTCGTAGATGGTGCTGAAGGAGAGGATGTCTGTGGTCCCATTACTCTTGGTCCCGCAGATCCCAGTGCTGACTCCATGTGACATGAACACCAGGAAGGTGCTGTCAGAGGTGCAATGATCTTTGTGATCTGCAAAATTCTTCATGACTGTGATCATCTCCTGCGAAACACCATGAAAAAGGGGCATCAGCCACCTGCAACCAGCTGTGTGGAGATGCAGCTGTGAGCAGGAGCCATTGCCACTGGAGACAGAATTGTTCCTGTGGTTCCTGAGAGCCCTCACAGCCATGTCTGCCCTGAGCCCCCCACCTCCATTGCACACAAAGGTCTCTGCAACTTCCTTTACCTGGGAAGTTACTTCTTCATGGCACTCCACATTGTAGCCCAGCCCTTCTAGCAGCTTTGTCATCTCCTTCACGTCCACTTCAGCCCCGTCCCGCTTGCTCAAGTGCTCGAAATTGGTGTTGCAGATGAGCAAAGCCCTACGGGTTCGTTTTTCCCGTGGCAGGAATATGTCATAGATCTGTGATGAGAGAACAAGGTGATGCACATTTGTGAGTGGGTGCAGGAGGCTTCTCTAGGGAGGCAACTATAGCAGCAAAGGCCTACATATGCAGCACCCACATCTCCCCAGCCCTGGGGCATCTTCCCAAAGCTTCTGCGCTGCTCACTGACTGCAGAGGACCCTTGGCAGCCTTTGCCCCCTCTGACAGAGAGGCTGCTCCATGCTCCAGCCCTTCTCTCATCTCCTTCACCCACAGCACCTGATCTCCCTCTGCCTCCTTGAAGCGTTGGTATTCGCTCAGGGTCCACTGCAGGTTCTGGCTGCTAACGGGGGGGCCGGAGGAGCCCGCAGCGCTGGGGGCAGCCGGCGGTGCACCAGGAGGCTCTGCAAGCACAAAGGCCGTGGTTACACTGGAAAGGGTAAGAAGGGGCTTTCACAGTGCATGGGGGCAAGCAGAACCCGTCTCTGCCCCATAGTGGATTCCTACAGGGAGCAGCCACCTGAGAGCCCTGCTGTCACCACGTGGTGAGGGGTACCCACTGCCACAGCACAGTGACAGTGGGATTTCCTGACTGCCCCATGGTTTGGGCTTGGGCCAGCAGGCAGGGCCCCCTCCAGCATGCCACAGGAAGCACTGGAAGCACAAGCACGGCCAGGGTGGGTCGTGGCTCTGCCTCTCACCTGCACCAGCACTCAGTCCCAGCTGCTCCGCCAAGTTGCTGTCGTGCTTCCTGAGGCTGTCGATGAAGATGGCACTGGCCCTAGGGCCCTTCAGGCGTACGATGTCTATGAGGCTCCGGGCCTTGTCGGTTGTCACTGGGTTGGCCTCCTGCACCTCATCCACTTCTGCCTGGTTCAGCACCCTGTGGGCCAGCAGCTCATCCAGGAGATTGGAGATCACAGCCTTCCTCACGCGGCTCACAAAGTCGGCACGCGCTCTCAGCAGCTCCTGGTCTGTAGGGCAGCCGTGTCAGCATCCAGAGCTGCCCCACGTAGCTCCAGCCCTCCCACCACCCGTTCCTGCTGTTCCCTTTTCCACTTCCTCCCTTGGTGCTCCCCGCTCTCCCTATTGCCACAGAAAGTGCTGCAGGACACGGATCCCTTGCCCAGGACACGTGGTCCTTGCCATGTGCTGTGATGTGCGAGGCTCAGTGGGACCAGCAGGATCCAAGCAGCCCCCAGCCCACCCCCAGTGCCCCCACCATTGGCTGCACTCACCTGCCATCGACCCTCAGCCCCCGGCCCACCGAACGGCTCAGCGGCCTCTTCTTGTGGGAATAGAAAACGAAAGTAAATTTAAGCATTGCTTCCTGTTTCCGCCTTTGGCCTTTGTCACTGCCTGCCAGAGCCCAGCACAGCACAGTGAGCCCACAGAGCTGCAGCCCTGCACCATCACAGCCCCCATCACCTCTCCCTGGAGGTGCAGCACTACCAGGTGAGAGGAGTGATGCCACGCGGTGCTGCTGCTTACAGCTCCTGCACCAGGGAGCTTCTCAGCCGCAGGCTGACATCTGGACAACACGCTCAGACACATGGTCTCATTTCAGGATTTGGAAGCAGTGATCCCTGTGGGTCCCTCCCACTTCAGGATCATCCATCATGCTGCAGACCTGCTGTGGGCTGAGCCTGACCTGTCCCCTCTGGGTTCCTGGGGGAGCAGCAGCATCATCTGCCCAGGGCTCATCTGATGGGGGAAGGAGAAGCTGCGATGGGGAATCGAGATGCTAAGGGACACTGATCATAGGAAAGACTCCACCAACCCCATGTCCAACCCCAGCCCCCATGCCCACATAGTGCCACATCCCCACAGCTCTGAACGCCTTCAGGACGGTGACCCCCAGCCCCGTGCAGCTGCGCCACTGCAGCACTGCGTGTTGGAAATACCCAAATAATTCATCAGGACGGCGTCTCTGATAAAAGCAGATTTTATTCACGATTGCAACGGCGGGCATCCCGCAAGCAGGAGCACCCCTAAGGACACAGGGACAGCTTTTTGTGCCTCGTTTTCCCCTTTGCCTGTCCCCCTCCCCTGAGTGCTCCAGGTTCACAATCTTATCACAGTTTACATTTAGTTGCTGTGTTATCTGCTGTCAGCCAGCAGCCATCCTGCTGTTCCCAAGCCGTCTCAATGCTCTTCTTGTCCTATCGAGGTGGCGATTTCCTTCAAAGCCTTCATTAAACAAAGAGCGCCGTGAGGCAGAGGTGCTGCCAGGCCTTCCCATGTAACTGTTCAGGCACTTCCTCGGGCATGCCATCATTTGTGCTCTGCTTTCATCAACCTTGGGCGGGATATTCTCCCACCGTGGGTGGCAACATGCACACATACACACCTATATACCGAGCGTGCGTTGCTGGGGAAGGCTCGCCTACAGGATCAGTGATGCGAACTATCAGAGACCCCCCGGGTAAAGTAGAAAGACTCCCAAACAGAACTACGACACGACCATGAAATAACAAATCCCTATCCAATTCTAACGCAGAAACAACATTCGATTCCCACACGCTCTTTCGGAGCTGTTTTTCGTTACGTCCATCCCGCAGGAGCCCAGCACAGCCACGTCACAGCCTGAGCGCGGCCACCGAGCGGGGCGGGGGGGCGGGGCGGCGGGCTCGGAGCCCAACCCCCGCTCCCCGCGCGGCTGTCTGAGGCGCGGGTCTGCCCGCCCTCCGATTGGCTGTAGCGGGACGCGCTGTGATTTCTCATTGGGCGCCGCTCGCCGGGTCCCGCCCCGCGCCGCTGGCCGCGCCGGGGTCACGGGATGCTCTGTGGGCGCGTCCCCGCGGCCGGCGGCGCTGGGCGGGGACGCGTTCTCTCCGCTCATTGGTCGGCGTTGCCGGCGACGGCGGACGCCGATTGGCGGAGCCGCGCGGGTCGGTGGGGGCAGGGCGGGGAGCCGCACGCGGCAGAGGCGGGAGCGGCGCGCTCGGACTCAGGTGAGGCCCCGCCGACCCCCGCGCCCCTCCCCCGCCCCGCCGCCAGGCCCCGGGCCCGGCCCTGCCCGCCGCCCCGCCCCGCCGGCGCCGCCCGGGCCTTCCGCCGCGGGCCCGTCCTGCCGCCTGCTCGGTCCCGCAGTACCGCGTGGGCGCCGCGGCGCGGCCCGAGGAGCGCGGCATTGCACGGGTCGGAATTGGAGATGCCGCGATCTCCGGGGCCGATGGGGGATGGGGGAGGAGAGGGGAGGAGAGTAGGGGAGGGAGGGACGGAGGAACGGAGGGCTGCCGGTCCGCCCCGGGGAAGGGAGGCGAGCGGGAGGAAATTGCACGCTGTGCGCCTGGCAGCCCCGTGCGCCCGCAGCGGTCCGTTGGTTCCATCGGTCCGTTCCAGGTCCTGCATGGGCTGGGTGCCCACAGCTCGGGCTGCCCAGAATCCATCTGTGGCCTGGAGCACCTCCAGGGATGGGCACAGAGCTCTGGGCAGCAGCGCAGCGCCTCGCTGCCCTCTGGGTGAAGAATTTCCCCTGAGTTTCCTCTTTTAGTTTAAAGCCATTCCCCCTCATCCTGTCATTGTCGGATGTGTAAAAATTCCAGTCCTTGAGGGCTCTCCCTGTTGCCCTCTCTTCTGCAGGCAGAGCCCCCTCAGCCTCCCTGCACCGCAGAGGTGCTCCGTCCTCTGAGCATCCTCCTGGATATCAGGCATGTCCCAGGGAACTCATAATGTGTTTGTAGTCACCAAAGTTCTGCACCTTTCTCTTCCTTGCTGTCCCTCCTTCCAGCTTCACTTCCCCTTGGTTTTCTGTTTCATAGAATCACAGAACTGTAGGGGCTGGAAGGGACTTTCGGAGATCCCTCATCCAGCCCCCCCCCAGTGCAGTTCCCTGCAGCAGGGGCACAGGGAAGCATCCAGGTGGGTTTTAAATACCTGCAGGGAAGGAGATCCTTCCCCACCTCTCTGGGCTCCCTGTTCTGAGGTCTAGAACCCTCACAGCAAAGTTTTCCCTCGCGTTCATGTTTGTTGGAGAGTTTTGGGGCTGGGATGTGTCTCTGATTGTGCCTCCCACATATCACAGCACACAGGAAAACACCGAGGTGTAGGACCGGATCAGAGTCCTTTTTGGACAATAATGAATGGAGAGAAGAGCTGATTAGAGGATTACTTTACTCTTAATAAATTAACGTAACAGACCAATTGCTGCCTGTAACCCTGCTGGCTCCTCAGGCCGGTGCCGGTGCCGCTCCACGCGGGCTGGGATCACAGCTCCTCACTGCTGTCCCACACCCGGAGGGATAGGATTTCCTGGGCAGGATCAGCTGTGAGCTTATAAATAGCAAAAGCCTGCTCAGCCTGCGTGGCGCGGCGTGGCCGGGCTGCAGCCTCACTGCCCGCGTGCTGCTCCACCAGCCTGGCCTGCAGCTCGGGGCGTGCAGCCAAACCTGCACATGAAGGTGAATTCCTGCACAGGTCAGCCTCTGAGCAAGGCAGCTGTGAGAGCTGCAGCCAGCTGTTTGTCATCGACGTGGAGAGCTTTGGCGGCAGCGATGCGCGGCGCTGCCGTTGTGCACTGAGGTGGTCTCCAGTTATTGGATGGTGCAGGGAAATGGGCTTTTAGCTGGGAGCCGGAGCTGATCTCTGCTCCGTCTTCTTCGAGGGGTTGGTGCAGAGCCTGGGGTCGGGTCCCAGGGCTGCTTCTGCTGGCGCTTGGTTTGCAGCAGGTTCTGCAGACCTGGAAGCTCTGTGCAGGGTAGATGTGAAGCAGCGCCCTGCCTTCTGTGTGGCACAGCACGTTAATGGGACGTAGCAAAAGCAAAACAAAGCGGGCGGTCCCAGTTCTTTGCAGTGCTGGTGACTTTGCTGGTGTGTTTCATTTTGATGTGGTTGTCCTTTCTCAACTGAGAGATGCCCTCAACTTCTTTTCCTGGAGCAGAAGCGTGCCCAGGGCACTCTCCCTAGGGAGGAGAGTTATGTGTTGGCGTTCTGATTGAAGACACACAGAGTTACCAACCCCAGAGGCGTCCTTTCTTGCTGTGTTTGTTTGCAGGTGCGTCGCTCCTGTTGGCACCTGGCTCAGAGCAGGGCCGGTCTCGCTTACCTTCTGGCTGGGGCTGCACCAGGAACCCTGCCGAGCTCAGCCTTCAGGCTGCTCACAGCGGCCTCTTGTGTGGGTCCAGCTCTGGGGGGTCGGCAGGGTGCTGCTGGGAGGGAAGCTGGCAGGGACTGGCTGGGAATGGGGCCGTAGCACTGACAGCACAGCACGGCACGGGCCGGGTGCTGGGTGCACTGCAGGCCGGAGCTGCTCGGCACAAACAGCTCCTCCCCTTTGGAGGAGCCCATCCTGACTGCAGGAGTGTAGGTGGAAACCACTCGCAACTTATCTGCTTAGGGGCAAAGTCTTGCATCTGAACTTAAGCCCACATTCATGGCAGCATTTCCTCCCATTTCATGGTGCGAGCGGCGCTGGCTGGAGAGAGGAGTTGTTCCTTTTCCAGCCCGCTCAGTTCTTTGCAACTGAAGCAGTGGAATTGTTCACTCTGCAGGACGGCCGTGGTGCTGCTGTGAGTGACAGCGTGATGGTAAGGCCCCTCCGAGCAATTCTGCTTTACAGCCCATTCAGTTGCTTGCTGTCTGCCAGTCTTTCTCTGGTGTTCCCTGCTGAAATAGAGAACTGCTCTGAGCAAAGGGGTGCCGCCTGCATTGTTTCTTCTGGAAGCTTCGGAGGGCTTTTGTTTTCTGCTAGCCTAGGAGCTTGCTGAAGTAGCCAGATTCCAGCTGGTAGTCGAGTGCCTTGTGGCAATCCAGCATCAATCTATTCAGTTGCCTCTATTCAGTCTCAACTGCATTCCCTGCCTCTACAATGATCTTTCTTTAATTAAAAAAATATATATACTTGCAAATAATCAGCAGAAGCACGCTTTATAGCTGGAGCATGACTGGCATGCAGCACTCAGTGCCACGCAGAGCCTCTGGGGTGATTTTAGTGCACAAGAGGGAAGGCACTGCCTGTCAGAGCCTCGTGGATGAGATGTCTGCACCCAGGTTGGGTTTACTTTGTTGTTGAGGGTGCTGGGGAGAGCGAGCCTCCTGCGGCCAGCAGGGGTGTAGCAGGATGCCCTGGGGATGCCACTCCTCACGCATCAGCATCATCTGGACTTGTGCTTGTGCTTGTTCTGCTGAGTCGAGCTTATGCCCCACTCCTACCTCCCACTGCAGCTGCCGGCCAGAGGCACGACCGTCTTGTGACTGGTGGATTTTCCAAAGGCTGGATGCCTTTATCTTACTGAACATTTATTTCAGAGTGAGAGAGTGGGCCTGCGTGCTGACTGCATGCATACCTGTGCTGCCCAGAGGTTGGACCTGAGGAGGTGTGAATCACACTGTCAGACAGGGAGGCTGCAGTCAGGCGTGTTTCTGTTCCCTAAATGAAGGGCGAGGGCTGTGTTTGGACAGGGGGAGGACGGCAGTGACGTGTTTTGTGGATCAGTGGGAAGATCTGCAAGACAGTGGGGCTTGGTGTGCTGCGAGCATCAAAGGGCCCCTTAAGGAGCTCCTGCTGCACCGTGCTGGCAAGCTGGGGCGTTGCATCCTTGTTGTGGCTGTACCGAAGTGTCAAATCGTTCAGAGACCATCAACTTTCCTGTGCCTTTGGGTAGGTGTGGAGCTTTGCCAGCCCTCGTCCTTCTGCAGCGCTCCCTGGGCGTGCAGTGCTGTGATGCTGGGGCTTGTCACAGCTCATTGCTTACCCAGCCTTTGTGCTGTAGCTCACATGTAAAGCTGTGTGGGGATCGGCCGAGGTGTGCTGTGTGTGCTGCTGGGCAGCCATTTCCCTGCGGGGCCGGCAGGCTGCAGGGCAGTGCTGGGATCCCTGCAGAGGATTAACTGCATCTCCTGTTTTGGGGGTATCAGCTTTGCTTTCTGCGTGTTTGAATCTTTTGTGCTTGCAGACAATACGCCCTGTTCTCCTCCATCCTCTGCAAACATCCCTCCCTCCTGCACGAGGCCATCCATCACCTGCCTGGCACGCAGGGGGCCCTCCTGCTTCTGCAAGGTGCCAGCACCTGGTGCTTCTCTGTCAGTGGAGCTCTGAGCTCACATTTGTCATACCTGCAGCCTTGACAAGCAGCTGATGGAGACAACTGCCTTGTGAATGGGAAGTTCCTGGTGCTGCTGGCGCTCAGGCTGTTGCTGGAGGTGTTGTGGTGCAGTGCTTTGGCGCAGTGATTTATTACCAGGTTTCAGGGAGTTTTGTCATCCCCCAGACAGCCTGGTGCTGAGGGCTCTGTGCATCTGTTCCTGCAGTGCTGCCTTTCTTAGGGCCGTGCCATCTCTGACTGGGGCAGATGAGGACGTGGGGCTGGGAGTGTGTCACTGACGTGTGCCGTGCTTTGGTGCCTGCATTCAGTGGCTTGCGGGTAGAGAAAGTCCCTTGATTTCAAAGGAGAAGTGCTCATTTCAGCTGTGAAGTCCCTGCTTTCAGGGGATTTTGAGCCCTGTGGTGGCGGCTGTAACGAGAGGCACACAGTGGGGTATCAGCGAGTGTTGTTACAAGCCCTGTGGTCAGGAAGGGCAGCAGTGGGAGGCACCTGGACATTGCAGGTCGGTACAGAAATCCCCACGGGGATCCTAACACACTTCCCAAACTTTCCCTGTAGCTTTAGCAGCCCATACCACACCACAGCTCAGTGCTGAGGGCTCTCTGCCCATGGTGCAGCAGTGCCTTAAGCAAAGGCATCGATCCTTGTTCTGCTGCTGCTGGCCTGGCTGCTGTGACCACAGCGGTGTTGGGTGAGCATAGGGGGAACGGGGGACAGTGTCTTTTGGGGACGTGACTTGGGCTCTGTTGTTCTTTCCCTTGGGCATCCAACCATGTTGGGTCTCAGGAAGCCCCTGCCATGTGCAGGGATGGATGCGTGATCCAAAGAGGAGCTGAGCAGAGTGAGGAGCTGCTCATGCCTGTGGCTCAGCTCTGCTGCCCTGCCAGCACCCGCGTGTTGTGCTCTTTTTGGGGTGGCTCAGAGGGGTGCTGAGGTGGCACAGCTTGGGCGCAGGGACCCGGGTGCTGGATGCCAAGGTTTCTTGTGCCAGAGAACCAGTGACCTGCTCCACTCCCTCTGTCCTTTGCACTTTCTTGGGTTGACCCGAGATAATTTCTTACAGCTCTGCTCTTTGCTCTTTCCTCTCTTATTTTTCAAGCCTCTGTGAGCTCCCTGCTGGCTCTGCTCCCCACCAGCCCCCTGCTGGGGTTGTCCCCCCAACATGGCAGCATCGCTCTGTGTTCCCATTGGAAAGGGGTGGTGGGGTGCCTGGGGCTGCTGGGCATCCTGCTCCGCATAGAGAGCCAATGGAAGTTGTCATGCCATAAACTGCCCAGTGCAAAGGCTCTGTGCAGACCCTCTGTTAGAAAGCTGTGTGCAGGGCTCCCGCTGCCAGCGATAAACAGGACGAAAGAGGAAGTAAAAGTGGTTTTGTGCTATAGAGCAAAGCGATAGTTTTGTGTGATAAAATGCACGTTAATAAAAAGCAAAACCCCCTCCTTTCTTGCCTCCCTTTCCTCCCTCTCCCTCCTGCTGCATCAATAGCTCTTTCTGCTGGAGGAATTTCCAGCAGTGTGACGTTTCTGTGTGACCTGGGGGCTCATCTTCTCTTCCTTGAAACAGGAGAGGAAGTTGCTCAGACTCCTCGGGAAAGGTTCAGTAGCTCTGCTCCTCGTACCGAGAGGAACTCGCATTTTTGGCATGTTTCAGTGATTATGAAACAGACGAAATGGAGCTCCCTGCAGCTCAGGGCACCAGCAGGCAAAGTCCCACAGCGGCGGTGCTTCCTCCCGGCCCCAGAAATCCCAGAGCTGGGGTCCTGCTGGGGCGCTGGGCGCTGGGTGCTTCCCACGCTGCAGGCTCTGGAGGTGCCAGCTCCCCTCCCGCCTGGTTCTCATTACTCTGCTATCCACAACCATTGTGTTGCAGCCCTGGGTGTGAGCGTGCGTGCGGAGATGAATAAGCAGTGCTGGGGAAAATCTGGCTCTGGATAAATCCGTGCGGGGTCTGCCAGGCGTGTGGTGTCCTCCGCTCGTGTCAGCGAGGTGCTGATGTGCAAAAGGTGCCTGCTTTGGATGTAAGCAAAGAAGAAAAGGAATGCCGTTGCCTTTGGTCCCAAATCTCTTGGAAGCAGGAATTTGGTGCTTAGTGAGCCCTAAGGCAGTTGGTAATCGCAGCCATGAGAAGTTGTGCCAGCTGCAGCAGATGCACCGAGGCCCCTCGGCTGTGCTGGCACCGAGCGTGCCTTGTGCCCAAGTGCTGGGCAGTGGGATGGGACAGCAGTGAGCATTTGTGCAGCTCGCTCTGCAGGTAAGCAAGGGACTCACTGTACATATATCGGGTTGCTGCTTATCGATTGGCTGGGGATTTCCCTTTCTAAGCATGTCTGCTAAGAGGACGTCACAGCCGTCCCTGTTTTTAGAAGCAGCTAAGCTGATGGTAGAGGGCAGTGATGCTCACCTGCACCTCCTGTCCTGTCGGCATGGTGTGCTGAGCTGTGCACTCAGCAGGGCAGTGCTGGGCAGGCAGTCCCTTGAGGCGGTTTTCCATTGCTATGATGCTGAGCTGGATGGCTCCAGTTGCCTGCAGGTGGAAGGAAACCAGAGAGCTTGGTCTCGTCTTCCTAAAGGAGTGCTTCTGGGGACTGGGCATGGAAAAGGGGAATGGTGACAGTGAGTACAGCGATAGGACAAGAAGTGATGGTCTTAGGGTGGTTCAGGTTAGGTGTTAGGATGGATTTCTTCTCAGAAACAGTGGTGCTGCATTGGCACAGCTGCCCATGGAAGGGTGGGATCACCATTTGTAGAGGTGTTCCAGAACCATGGGGCACTGAGAGATGTGGGTGTGGTGGGGTGGGTTTGGGTTGGACCTGCGGATCTGAGAGGTCTTTCCCAGCCTTAATGATTCTATGACTGCGAGCTGGCAGGTCTGGCTGCTGGATGACCATGTTCATAAAAAAAAAACAGGAAGATTTCAAGCTGAACAGGTCACTGAAACTGAGCTCTGAGCTTACCGTTAGGGCTCTCCTCCCATCTTGGCTGCATCTCCTACCAAGGCACTCGGTTCTCCCATCGGTTCCAACCACTGTGCAGGCAGATGCCTGTGACACCAAGGGCCATAAAGCAGCACGGGATGGGCATGTTTATGCACCCATGTTAAGGAATAATCAAATCCTGCCTGTGATACCACCAGGATCGGGGCTGAGCCTATGCTGCTGCTGTGTGTCTGAGCTTCTTCCAGAACCTGAGTTGTTGGTGTGGGTGTTTTGCAGCTGAGAGCCATGAGCCTGGCTGCAGGAGGCTGGGCAGTGGGGGCAGTTGTGGCCAGCGTGGTTTGGGCCGCAACTCTGGTTCTCTTCTGGTTTCTGAGCCTGCTGGTGCAGATGGGTCACTCATTTCAGGCTTCTTTTCCTGCACTCGCTGTCTGTCAAGCTCCAGCTGCCCAGGACAGCACACGTTGGTGGGATGCCATTGTGGTTGCTTCTGTGGGTGAGGAGACATGCAAGGAGACTTGCAGGGATCCAGGCTGAGCAGTGCTCCCCCAGCCTGCAGTGTGACCTCAGGATTGCAGGCACCATTTCCTTGAAGCAGCTACTGGTTCCTTCCCAAGGTTGAGTTAAATCAGAGGGGAACAGAAAGGTGATGAGGTGATGACGGGTGCCTGACCTCCTCCCTGCCACTCCTGGGTGCATTGGGAGCAGTGTTCCTCTGCCTCTGAGATCCCACCCTGCCCCCTCCCCCTGTGCCCCTGCAGCATTGCCGGGCTGGGGCCCCATGGTGAGAAGCAGGAGCACAGCTGGGATGGGTCCATCTGCGCCGCTTTGGGTAGGGACCAGGCAATTGTTCATACTTGAATAAAGGCCCAATTGTGACTAGAAATGTCCCAACTGCCTTTTTTTTTTTTTTTTTTTTTAAAGAAAAGCAAACAAAATTGGAGAACAACGGGCCGGGGCTGGAGGGGGGAGTTGGAAGCGTTGGCCAAAGGCGAGCTTCCCATCGCCGTTCTGCGTTGGGCTGTGAGTCCTGCGTGCAGCTTTGGGGCACGGAGCGGTGCTGTGAGTCGCTCTGCCTGCTCCGACGTGGGGTCTGGGGGTGTGGGGGCAGAGGGTTGGGGCTTCTGTAGTGCTGTCGTTCCTACCAGAGTCACAGGGAGGAACTGGGGGCTCTGCTGCTGCAGCCTCGGCTCCTCCCAGGCTGTCACTGGAGATGGATGGATGCAGCCAGCGCGGTGCGCAGAGCCGTGCCCGTTCCCTGTTCCCTGCCAGCTCGTTAGGAAGACGAAGGAGGTGTCAGGAAGATGAAGGAGGTGCAGAGGTTGACCTGGCAGGGAGCGTCCCTGGGGTGCTGCTGCCACCTGGTGCCACCGCTGCCCACAGAGCGGAGCGAGGTGCTGTCCTGGCATGGCTTGGGTGAGAGAAAGGAGACGCTCTGTCCTGCACGGGGTTTTGTGTGTGATTACTGATTGCCCCGTGGGTTGGTGATTTTGCTGCCAGTGATGTGAGTGGCAGGGCCAGCTGGCAGGCAGGCGTGATGCTGAAGTTAATTGCGTTTACAGGCGGTGGGCAGTGGATGGCAGTGCCCTATGGGGGTCTGCTGCAGTGCAGGGCTCTGTCCTTGGCCCCTGCCCCCTGCACTCCTGGGTCACAGCTGGGTGGCACAGTGGAACCCTTCCCCAGCGGCATTTTTCAGGCCCTGTTTTCCCCCCCGGGCTCTGACCCTTGCCCCTCATTTCAATCTCCGCACTCCATTCTGTGTTCCTGCTCCCTTCCCTCCCCATTTGGCACTCTTCGCTTCTGCCCCAAAGCCATTCTTGTGCTCAGGGCTCGTGCTGCCCTGTGAACACGTCTGGCAACTCCAACCCTCCTGTTGTCCTTCCCCCTCCCTTTTGCTGCAGAGAAACTTATTTTTCTACGAGAAGACAAATTACTATGCCAGCATCGCTTCCTTTCTCTACATTTCCTGCAGCTTTGCCCTTTCCCCACAGCAGACACAGGTTCCTCTCACCCTGCCTCCTCTCTGAACCCTTCCTCTGAACCCTTCTCTATGCTGCATGGTTCCTTTTGCTTTAAGCAACTCTCCTGTGCTCCCGTTCCTCTCCCATGACCAATGCTTCCTTCATGGTGTGCAGCCCGATCCGGCTGGCAGCCCTCACCTCCCATCCATCTTTCCTACCGCAGCACAACCGCTGATGCGAAGCCCCTGAACTTGGCAGATCTCTGCACTCTTCTCACACCATTCAGGCTGTTCTCTTCCGTGGCTCCTGAAGTCCCTTCCCTACCTGGCTGCCCCTCTCCTCCCTCTCTGCTTCTGCAGTGTATCTTGCTGGGATCCACGTGGCTGATTGATGCCCCGGCTGCTCACTGCTCACCTGACCCCTGGGGGTAACAGTGCCCATCCTTCTGCCCAGAGAGCTCTCCCTGCCCTCCCCACACCTGGCTTGGAGCTCAGATGTGCCCTGTGATCCCACCTCGCTGCTCTCCCAGTTGCTCCCAGGACCCGGAGCTGTGGGTATCCAGGGCGTTACCTGGAGGCTGTGGGGATTTACTTGGTGAAACCTGGAGAAGAGGCATCTCCCCGGTGCGACATCCCATCAGCTGCACAAAGGCTTTTTCGTAAGCCTGATGGAATTTATCCAATTCTGAAACTTCACCTGCCAGTAATTGGATTGGGTTATATCCCCATCAGCGGAGTTGCACAGAGCTGAGCGTACTTTGCATAAATACTTTCACACGTGGAGCAAGGCATCCCTTTGTTATTTTTTAAGCTGTGGATGGGAGCTCGGCTGGGTCCTGCTGTGAGTGTGCCATGGGGCTCCGGCCGCCTGCAGGCAGACAGCAGTGCTTCCTGCTGCCCGTTGCTCAAGGAGATCCTAGGCATCCAAACGGGTGCTTTCCAGCATCTCACGGGTGCCTTGCTAATTCTTCCCTCTGGGTCTGCCCATATGCAGGTGGGTTACGATAGCTTCCCATAGCAGAGCAATCTGGATGTTCAGCCAGGCGTTTGCCGTGACTTGGTGTTATCACCACGTTCCTGAGCTCTGGTAGCCCTCACTTTTCTCTTGTTACAGACCAGCTGTTGGTGGCCTCGGATAAAAGCAGCCCCTGGGCCAGCAGCTTTGCTTACAGAGCAGGGAGCATCCCATGCGTGTAACCGAGGGGCCTGGCCGTTCTATCAGTAGCCTCTAATTAGCTGAGAGGCCCAAGATGACTGTTTTATGTCACTTGGGATCAAAATAAGGCTATCAGGGCTCCTGCTTGTTGCTTCTAATGCACCCTGTTTAACATCAGGACTCTTTTCCCCTGCTAAGTGCGTTAGGGCTAACCGCACCATTTGAACTGAAATTAAAACAAAATTTTTACAAGCTCTCGTAACTCGTGATCCCAGGGCTCGGCTCTATGATTAGCAATGCTGGAGCAGGGCATGGGCTGTAAAAGCTGTAAAGCAGGCTGAGCTGTGTGCAGTGCTTTGCCCAACCCGGGTGGGCTGAGCAGCACTGCCTGAGCACCAGGGCGAGCAGCGGGCATCGCTGTGTCCTCCCCACTCTGTGCCCATGTGTTGGTGTGCACTGCCGTCAGGTGCTGCTGTGGCTTCCTTAGGGCTGTGCTTTGCAGCCCAGGGACTGCAGGAGCCCTTCGCCCATCCTGGCAGAGGGAGGAGGAAGCCCTGGGCTGCCCGCATTCCTGCGTGCTGAGCTCATGGCTGCTGCAGGGCCGGGCGCTTTGCGGGAGGGAGGAAGCGAGGAACTGCAGTGGCCATGAGCAGAGGTTTGGTGAACAGATACAAAGCGTACAGCAGGAAGAATGCCTGCATGTGGTCGGGTGTTATCAATAATTCAGATGGCTGCAGATCGGCAAACAGAGCGTGTTTAAGCAGTTTCCTCCTTGAGCTGAGTGAGTCCTGCAGGCGCTGCTCCTCGCTGACTGGCGTGCTGCTGCTCCCAGGGGAGTGCATTTCTGAGCTGCTTCCTCACTGCTGCCATTGCTGCGGTGTAGGTGTGCAACCACACGTCCTCCTGTGCTGGGATGGAGATGCCAGCAAGGAGGGAAAGCGCTGAGCAGGCATGCAGAAGGAGGGGATGGTGGTGGTCAGATGGTTCTGTAGCAGAGGAACCTTGAGGAAGGCTCTTTCTTCCCATAAATCCCAGCATCACCTGTGGGACCATGCAGGGACACCACAGGGGCCTGTGCAGGACTGGCTCATTGCCTGCTGCCCCACAAACACCTCCACCTGTGGGCAGTGCTGCTCCGGGCACAAAGCTGGCAGGAGGAGATGGAATGAATGTCTGTGTTTTCCCTTCCCTGAGCCCATGGGTTTGATTTTAGGGTGATTTTCCCAAGGATCACAGGGATCTCTGAGATCCCGAGCGCCTGTCAAAGGATCCTCCCTGGGTCCTTGAAGCACAGCAACCAAACCTTCCGCTCCCCCCCCCACACACAAGGGGAAGCCGTGGGCTTTGTGTTCCATTGAGCCATTTCCATCAGGGCAGTTGCCAGCGTGTTCTGCATTGTCAGGAGGAGGAACGTTCCTCCTTGACTCCTTTCCTCCTGCCCTTGAGTAACATAGAGACTGAAAGGAGAACTTCTCCCTCATTAACAAGCTTTCCAACTGTTAATTTTGAGGTTTGCCCTTTGCTCGAGCTGCAGGCTCGACCCACTTGGTGTCTCGAGGAGGTGAAACAAGGTGGAAAATGGGCAGGGAGTCTATTCATACCGAAGTATTGCTGCTGTTGATCTGAATTGCTGCAAATTACCTTTCTTTCACTGCAGGTGTGTCTGGTGGAAGAAGGGGCAGAGCTGTGATTGACCC
This sequence comes from Tympanuchus pallidicinctus, assembly GCF_026119805.1. Taxonomy (NCBI): domain Eukaryota; kingdom Metazoa; phylum Chordata; class Aves; order Galliformes; family Phasianidae; genus Tympanuchus; species Tympanuchus pallidicinctus. The sequence goes on from NW_026294741.1 coordinate 9,277,390, forward strand.
AGGAGGGTTTGGACGGTGGCCAAGGATGGTGAGTACGTGGTCTGGTCTGCCTGTGTCCCAGTGGGGCTGCTTGTTCTTTGTGGTCAACAGCTGTGCTGCTGCTAAATGTGAGAATAAACGTGAGGAGAAAGAACAGGAACAGGCTGCCCAAGGAGGCTGTGGATGCCCCATCCCTGCAGGCATTCGAGGCCAGGCTGGATGTGGCTCTGGGCAGCCTGGGCTGCTGGTTGGTGACCCTGCACACAGCAGGGGCTTGGAGCTGGATGAGCACTGTGCTCCTTTGCAACCCAGGCCATTCTAGGATTCCAAGAATGCTGTAGTACTATGTATGTTATGTGATTGCATAACATAAAGAGCTCTGAGCTGTGGCTGTATCCATGATGCTGTTGGTAAGGTGAATTTACCTCTAAACTTGTTCCTGGAATATACAAGTAAGGCTGGAATCCTGCCTCCTTGGAGTAGAGACACCTATGCATTGCTTTTGGCTGATTTACTTTAAATCTTAAAGCTGGGAGTTCTTCTGTTCCTCTCTCACTTCTTAATGAAGAATTAACTCCATGTTAACGATGTGCTTTGGTGATGCTGAGATAGCAGAGATTGCACAATAATTAGTCTGCAAAAAGCATGGTTTGAAAGAATGCGGAGGGGCTGAAATGCAGCCAGGACAGCCAGATTGCTGATAAACTCAGGTAAGGATTTTGTACTGTGCTTTCTCAATGTTTTATTTGCCCTTGGTAGGTTTTTCTTTCACAAATTCATCTAACCTGCCTTCAAAGCCAACTGGGGAGCTGCAGCTGTGACGTGCTGCGGCAAGGAGCCGCACTCACCGAGGAGGTGGCCCCTTTTGCTCTGACTTTGAACCCACTCTGTAGCATTTTGGTTGGTGGCCACAAGTTTTTGTGGATCTGAATGCTGGCACTGCCTGCGAGCTGTTCCAGCCCCGGAGCATTCTGTGGGTCTGTCACATTCCCTTTGACCTTATTCTCTGTTCAGATGTTTGCTCATGTCTCTAATCCTTGTCCCTGCTCTTGGGGCCTCTACCCCTTTTTGTGGAGCATGGGCTGGAACTTCAGACTTACATAGATATGGGAGCCTTTGCTTTTCAGTGGGCTCCTCTTATGTGTGTGGATAGATGCTTAATCTGAGCCAGCCCTTAGTTTTAACTATGAATAGTTTGGTTTATTGTAGCAGCAGGGGAAGGTAGAGCTGCCTGACAGCCTCTGCTGGATCCTTCCCTGAGCTCTGCTCCGGGACTTCGGGTTCAGTGCAGATCTGCAGGGGGTGCTGGAGGCCGAGTGCTGGCAGTGCTTGGGCAAATCCAGCCAGCTCCACTGTCTGCTTGGCAGTGCAGTTCCCTGCAGGCGGGCCGAGCTGTAATTAATTACCCATGATGTCTGTAGTGACTGCAGTCAGAGGGCAGAGCAGCAGTGCCCGCTGGTTAACAAGGACATGTCCCAAAGCTGGATCCTTGCTCCACAGCACCCGCGTGCGGAGCTGCAGCTGCTCTGCCATGCTTGGTGGGGCAGCAGTTAAGGCTTTGTTTGCATTGACTGTAAGAATCTCTTCATTTCTCCCCCAAAGAGAGCTGAAAACTCTCAAACTGCAGCTGAAAACGACCTTGAGGACTACTGGTGGTTTAATCCTTAACTGTGGCTCATTGAGGTCCTAATGAGCAGCCAGCACCTTAATACATTACCTAAAACTAACCTTGCAGGTGAGAGGGCGGGCTCAGCTCTGCCCGTAGTCCTTACTGCTCTCTGTGCCCCACTGCTGTGACTTCAGGCACTGGGATTGCCACCTCCATTCGTTCCCTTGGGGTTAGGTGCTGTGGGGTGGCTCAGCCACCACATCCCATCTTGCTGACACGGGGAACCATGTCCTTCTGTCTTCATCCCAAAGGCTCCTCACCCCCTGCTTGTGTTACACACTCGCTCTTGGGAGCTTAAAGTAACACTAAATGCAGAGCATAGCAGACCTGCAACCTCTTCTGTCATCTTTTAAAGATCAGAAGCTGACGCTGACCATCCCTGCCCCAGTTTATGGGATATAAAGCAGTAACTTCTCCTCTTCACACGAGCTGAGGGTTCTATTTTTGGAAGGCCACCTGAGTGGCTCAGCAGGCCTTCGGTTCACCAAGCACCGCTGTAGGCTTTGAGGAAATGAGCTATTTTTGTAGAGACCCAACACAAAGCTGCCCTTTGTGCTGCAGGAGCAGGGGAGGCAGGACAAGCAGCCCTGCTGGCGGCAGCTCTTCAGCCATCAGCATCCATTTGTGTGCAGAATGGGGATCCGTTTCCACTTCTGGGATGTGGGAGCATCTGCCCGAGGCAGTTCCCTCCCCCTGCCTGTTTCCCCTGCTGTTCTCCCCCAGTGGGGTGGATCAGGGCAGCCCCAGGGGCAGGGCTGTGTGTTCCTCTCTGCCTCCGTTGCCACAGCCCCATTCTCTCTCTGCAGGAGTTCTCTCCCAGCGTGATGCTGCAGTGACAGAAAGCCCCACCACCGCCATGCAGAAGCAATAGCAGTGCTGCCCTCTGCCTAACGTAGGAGCACTGACAGCAGCTGAGTGAAATGGAGGACAAAGGTGCTCCAGGATTGGGAAGGGCACACCTGTGCTCAGGGTCTGGCTGTAAGAGGTTCCCCTCTGTGCCTGCAGGAATGTCTGCGTGCACAGCACTTGGAGGAGCCCGGCTGTGTGAGAGGAGCTGTGTCATCCTGGTGTGGTCTCATGATGTTAGCAACAGCAGAGGGAATACCAGCTGGGGAGACACCTGACTTGGCATTTAGGAAATGCCGTGAGCGAAGGCAGCTGAGAGGAGGCTGCACGGACACGAGAGCAGGGACTTAGTGATGTGAGATGGTCGTAGGGGCTGTGCTTGCAGCAGGGAGAGGTGCAGGTGGTACGGTTTGAAACTCTGCAAGCCCCTTACGTGTTGCTTAGGGGTGGGGCTGCTGTGCACCAGGCTTGGCTCTGGGGTTGCCCTAAACTGGGTACAAGACCTCTTCTGATGCTGCAAATGCAAAAATATTTTACTTAAAGGGCAAAGTCTGTTTGTGGATGTTAAGGGCAGCTTAGATTGGAAATTCAAGGCAAGGATCAGACAAGGAGCCCTTTAGCCCTGCACAGCTGCAGCTTAGGTTTGCAAAGGTCCCTCTGCAACCTGAGCTGGAAGCAGCCCTGGTGCCAGCCCCAAGGGGAGCACTGCACCCAACCTAACAGCCCACCAGGCTTCCAATCAGGTCTGCTGGGGCACCCGTATGTGCCAAGCAAGTGCTGGATCAGGGCAGAACTGAGATAGTTATAGGATTTGGTGGCAGGCATGGCAGGGCTTTTATCCAGCATCCAAATAGTACAGCCTGCGTGGTGTGTGCTCCTGAGTTTCCTGCAGGGAGCTTGTTGCCTGGGCAGGCAGCACAGCTGAGTGCTGCAAAGCTTCGAGTGCTCTAACTCTTAATATTTTCGTAGAGAAATGCACAAATCCCTTTATGAGAGTGCAGAAAACCTTTCGGGATGCTGTTGGTGTCGCCAGCTGGAGCTGTCTGGTGGTGGCAGGGCGCAACGTGGCAGCTGCCTCTCGGAGAACGGCAGCCGGTGATGGGAACAGAGGTGGCATTTCCCAGAAGAACGCCGTCCTGCGGCTCTGGGACGGCAGGGCTGCGACCTGGGAGCGTGCAGAGCACCTACAGGGGCTGCAACGAGAGCGGGCAGGAGCCGGGCATCCTGCAAATCCCTGAGCACGCGGCAGCTGCTGGGGCGTCCTTCAGCAAAAGGCAGCGGAGCAGCAGAAAATGGAGAGCTCTGTGCCGGAGGACGGAGCCGAGCGTTGCAGCAGAGCTGCGGCACAAAGCTGCTCGCTGCCATTGTTCCCAGCACCGGCAGCCATTGCCACGGGTCCAGACCGCGGCTCCTGGCAGCCGCTCGAGGAGGAGATCGCGCCGGGCTCTGCGCATGGGGACGGGAGGGGGAGAGGAGGGGTGATCCCTGCCGGCCTCTCCATTTTCTGTCTCGCCTGTCGGGGAGACGCTTAGATGGCAGAGCCCTGCTCCGCGTCCCTGAGAGGTAGGTGGAGTCTGGGCGTCCTCCGCCCTCCTTCCCTCCATTGTCAGTGCTGTGAGCGCGGCACCTGCTCCGGCCGCCGGCTGCAGGGATGCTCCTACCCTCCACCAAGCACTGGCGAGGCTGCGGCAATCCCTGCGCCGGCGCCCGGCAGCCGCTGCCGGCAGCAGCACGGAGCCCAAGGAAGGAGATGCTGCTTGCGCTCGGCTGCCGCCTCGGGAAGTGAACATGAGTCTGCCAGGCCGCGTCTCCTGCTCCATGCTCAACTGCTTTGTAAGTGCTTTTTTTGTTGTTGTTGTTGTGTTTTTTCCATCTCCCTGTCTGTTCCAGAGCTGCGTGCCAGCTCTGTGCTCAGACGCTGCCCCTGATCAGGCCCATCCTTGAGGCTGGGCCCCGCTGCCCCAGCTTGGCATCCCGCCGCTTCTCACCGAGGGGAGGCCCTTCTCCTCCCTCCACGTGCCCCAGGAGACACCGTGGGGCACCATCCCGGTGCCGTGCCCCAAGCCGAGGGCACAGCAGCCAGCTGAAGGCCCCGTGGCTCCCTGCCTGGTGCTGGGAAATCACCGTGCAGAGCTGCAGTGCCGGGGGAGCTCCGTGCTCCCACACAGCAAGGCTGCGAGACTCTTCCTGGGGGTCCTGAGCTCCATCTTTTGTGCCTTATGGGAAAGTGGCTCTGCTCGGAGATCTGCAGGAAGCCCCCACAGCAGGAACTTGTGGCCGAACGGCTTCAGGAGCTGACTGTGCTGTGAGCAGTGAGGGGTGCCAAGAGGCCGCCCCAGGAGGGGCTGAGTCTCACACCTTCCCACAGCAGGGAGGGACTCAAGGACGCCGGGGCTGCTCTGTCCCAGTTCCTGCTGCTCGCCAGGTTTTCATTGTGAGCTGCCAGGCACTGATGAGGGGCTGCCCTCCCTGCTTGGGCCCACCCCACAGCCTGGCCTGCACCCGGGGCGGTGCCGCTCCCCTTGCCCCCCCTGCGGCATGTGGGGCCCAGTGCATGTATGAGGAGATGCTGCAGCCATGCTGGGATGGATGCTGGGTTTCACAGCTGCTCGGGCAGCTGGCTGTGACCCCCACCGTGCCACACATCTCCCTGCCTGTGTCCCAGGAAGGGCTCTGCTATGGGGCCGTGGGCCTTTGGAACAGGAGGGGGTCCCGAGTCACGTGTTCAGCACTGGACGTGGCCCACAGACACTTTCTTTTTAATCTCTGATGAGAAAATATGGAGATTCAGCATCCTTTGAAATATAACTGAAGCAAAAGGGTTGGGTTCTCATTTCCTCAGGTTGAAATCTGGAGGTTCTAGCCCAGGCAGCTCAGCCAGAAAGGTATTTTGTTTTAAATTCTGTATGATAGGTAATGCTTGCAGGACAGAGTGTTTCCTAATAACCGCTGGAGCTTGTAGGGGAGTGGTGGGGAGCAGCAGGCATTCTGAAGAAGTGCTCCTGCACCCAAGTCCTTTAACACATGGAATGGACGCATCCTCAGCCTCTGTCCTCTGCTCATGTCTGGGTGCTGCTCACTTGCATGAAGTGGTCAGGCAGAAACCAGGCTGAGAGCTGATGTAAGATAGGACCAGGATTTCCTGAGTGATTGCATGTTGGCAGGTCCCCCATTGAGACACTCCTCACTGCCCCAAGAGAGGTGTCTAGGCTCCTTGTGTCTCCTCAGGACACCTCTCCAGGCCACGTCAGGCTTCCCAGGTTCAGTGCTTTGCAGGAAGAATGCCTTGCTTTGCTGCTGGCACTGCTCAGGTCTTGTGATGTGGGTATACCTGCACCCGATTGCTGTAGGATTGTTTCACACTTCCATATTCTTCTCAAAAAAAAATCAGGGCCTGCACAATTATCTCAGGGCTGAGAGTGAGAAAAACAATTGCCCAAAGAAGGCAGTCCTTGGTAACAGCAGGAAGAGGTCAGAGCTGGGCTGTGGGTGGAACCCTGTGTGTTTGCGTTGCTGTGGTTCCACAATGAAGCTCACAGGGTCACCTCTGCCACGATAAGTCACTGTCACATCCCTCGAGGTGCATCACTGAGGTTATCTGCTCAGCTTTCCACCAACCGTGGGGCTTGAAGAGACACGACTGGGAGACCGATTTCAGATCACTGTTGTGCTGTGGGCGTTGTGCCATAGCTGGGCTCAGGGAGCTGTGTGCAGAGGCAGAACGTCCATTTCCATCCACAGGTCGGGGGATCCCCAACACGCTGTGATGCCAGGAGCATCCTGCAGCCCGGATGTTTTTCATAGCATGCAGTAGCTGGGGCCCTTCTCTCAACGCGTGTTTTCTTTGCAATGCAGGGTGAGGAAGGCCCCCCCAGTTTGGAGTACATCCAGGCCAAGGACTTGTTCCCCCCAAAGGAGCTTATAAAGGAGGAAGAGTCATTGCAGGTAAGGAAGTAAGAAGACAGAAATCATCTGCTTTGGGATGCAGCAGGCTGAGCTCTGTGACATGAAACCTGAGAGCACTTCTCCAGGCCAGGACGTGCTCTGGAGCTGCAGGTTCAGCAGTGCTGTACATCAGCTCGTGCTGGCAAGCCCTTCCATGTGTATGGAGGCTGGGAGCAGCTGCTCAGTGCTCGCTGCCCTCCTTGACTGCCATGACTTTGCAGTGCACACAGCATCACATCTGCCTCTGGGAAATACAGCTGGAGTGTGATGCAATGCTGCCAGGCTGGGTGTTCCCCATCCTCCACCTGTGCTGGCAGTGAGGAGCAGTGATGCTCTGGCGCTGTGCAGCAGGAGGCCCTCTGTGGGACAGGTTGCGTGTCAGAGCTGGGCTGTGCCATAGGAGGCAATAGCCATATTGCAACAGCTGATCTGGCTCTCACATACGTTGGCATTTTCCTGCTGCTGAGCTGCTGGAAAGAGGAGTCTCTATATTGTGCCAGCCTCATGCTGCAAGAGGCTCTTGAAAGAGACCCAGCTACTATCCCTGCTGTGCAGCAGGGGCAGCAGAGCCAAACCTCCTGGTTCTCCTCTTAGCATAGTCTGCTGCCACCTCATCCCAGCACTCGTCATCCTCCTGTGGCCAGAGCCAGGCCTGCTGCGTGTCTTCTTCCCACTGCTGCAGCAGTCGAGTTTGCTCAGTGGCCAGCATTGTCTGCTACCAGTGCTGGGAAGGAGGACTGAGATGTGGCAGCTGCAGGCTTGGCTGGGCAAGAGCACAGGGGTTGAGGATGCTGTGGGGCTGCAGCCTTCAGAGGGTGGAGTCCTGGGGTGGCTGCAACACAGGCGAGCTAAAAGCAGCATAGGAAAGCGTGCATAGCAGACTGCAAAATGAAGAGAGTATGTTTTCTTACTGTCAAATAATTAATATTTTAGAGGCTTTCCAGACAGGTGCCAGTCTCAGGTTGTTATTTTTGTACCAGTAACTTAAGAAGGAAGGACTCCTTGGTACAACTGCCACTCTCACAGCACATCACGTCTGAAAGCCAGGAAATCCAGTTTTTAGGCAGTGCATTTACAAACCATAGAAACAGCTCAGAAATAAAGGCTGCGTGGTCTGACTTGTACTAATTACAGTATAATGAATTGTTTAATCAGATGCCCTGCCTGGAAAGCAAAGGGCTCTGGTTGAAGTGATGAACAGTTGTGACATTTCTGCACAATTTGGTTACCAACACCACCTGATGTGGGTGGCATTCAGGGAACAAGGAGCCTACTTAGCTAGAGAAAAAGGGGCCTGACGAATTCTAGGGTGGGCCATCTTTTCTTTTCCACATGTACACAAAAAGAATGTAAAACTTGGCCATCTACCAGCATCCCTTGTTTTAAAATTAGCTACAGCGTGTTCTGGGCTGATAGGGAAAGCCAGAAAGATGTTGGATTTATCTGCTATCTGGATTTAAAAAAAAAAAATAAAATCTAACCTAGGTTACTTCATTGTACAACCAAGCACTGCACAGAGATTCCTTCACAGCCTGGTTAGCAGAAGGTGGGCCAGCCTTTGCCATTTACCTGCAGTGGTGCCCAGCAGCCTCGTGGTGCTGCTGCCCCCTCTCTCTGGGGCTGTGCAGCACACAGGCAGTGGGAGGAGCGGCTGCTGGCACTTCGTGGTGCTCAGAGCCCCCAGCATGCCTTGAACTTGTCGTGTCTCCCTTGCAGGTCCCGTTCACTGTGTTGCAGGGTGAGGGAGTGGAGTATCTTGGCCATGCAAACGATGCTGTGATCGCCATCTCCAACTACCGGCTTCATATCAAATTCAAGGATTCTGTGATCAACGTAAGTCCGGATCTTCCCATTCTTTCTTCCTAAACTGTTACCTCTTGTAGTATTTTGGGGGGGGAATAAGCAATTTCTCTGGTTTGCAACGTGAGAACTGGGCCTCTAAGCTGCCAAGCTTGATGTTGTCTCTTGTTACTGTTGGTCATGCAGTTATTGGAGTGCAGGTGGGGTGCTCCTATGGATGATAATTAGGTCTTTCCCTTGTTCTTTTTAAAATCCAGCATTAAGCTCAGAGGTTTTAGGAGTGGTAGGATACCGTTCCTCAGCATGAGAGAGTCAGCTGGTGGGAGCCTGAGGCTTTCTCTCACTGTCTGCACTTGCCATCTTTTATTGGAGCCTTTGGTTGGTTGTGGTTTGGTCTGTAACTGGTGGTTTGTAACTTTGGTCTCCCATGGTGGGAGGCTGCACAGGGACAACTAGAAATCAGGCTGGTGATTCTTGAAGGAGATTCTGTGCTGCATCATGAAGCATCATAGAGTGGGTTTGTAGTTTGGGCTGGGGTCTGGTGTTAGCTGATAGAGCCCCATCTGGGCACCACAGGCTGTGGGCAGGGCTGCTGTGCCTGCTGCTGCGGTGCTGCCATGCCCTCCTTCTGTCCCTTGCAGGTGCCTTTGAGGATGATGGAAAGCGTGGAGTGCCGGGATATGTTCCAGCTTCACATCGTCTGCAAGGACTCCAAAGTGATCAGGTATCCCTTGCTGTAGATGCCACTGCATCTGCTCTGACACCTGCCTTTGCACTGTCATTGGAGTGAAGCCGTTTCTAAAGGTTGCTCTGTTTTTTGTAAGAATTGATGCTTTGTTCATTTTTCTGGTTAAGCAGAGCTCCCTGTCTGTGTCCCAGCAGGATGTATGTACTTGCTGAGCATGATTTGCATTTGCAGGTGCCATTTTTCCACCTTCAAGCAGTGCCAGGAGTGGCTGAAGAGACTAAATCGAGCCATTGCCCGCCCTGCTAAGCCTGAGGACCTCTTTGCATTTGCCTACCATGCGTGGTGCTTAGGAGTCTGTGTTGATGAGGAAGATCAGCATGCACATCTGTGCCGTCCAGGTAAAATCCCGGCCTGTCCCCTTCTTGTTTATCTGTCTAGAAGTACAGTGATGCAATTGTTCATAAAGTGGTTTCTCACCATGTCTTAGATCGTGCTGTAGCCATAGCCCAAGTCCATCTTGCTCAGCAGCATCCCACACCTGGCCCAGGCATCCAGCTGATGTCCAGATGCAGTAAAAGGAATGATAACAGTATGCAAAATATGGGGCATTCTGAGGCAGCAGCACTTAAATCCCCTTTCCCTTTCTCCTTGTGAATGAAGGAAACGTTCCATACTTCAACACTTTCATCACGATAATGAGGCAGCTCAAGCAGCAAATGTCATCTGCACTGAGGCAGCATAATTAATATCAGCACATCTCCATCCCTTCTCCAACACTTAGAAATGCCATGGCATTCCCAGGATGGGCCTGCAGAGGTGTGGCTCATTCTTGCACAGGCTCAAATGAAATACTTGAATCCATATAGAAAGAAACAGAGCTGTGATGGTGCCCTCGTGTGGATCACGAGTTTGCCCTCTCCTGGAACACAAAGTTCATTTGCAGTTGCTTTCTTTTTGTAAAGCTTCAATGTGAATAAGAGGAAATTGAGTAGTGTGATGATCATGGCTTTACATTTAGAAATTTACTGGAATTAGAGGAGAGAAGCAGTAACCTCAGTGAGATGTGCAAACGCAGGTTTGTATGGAGAGATGGGGGATAAATACTGCAGCTGAAAGGTACTAAAAAGAATTTGGTAGGGAAAAAAATAAGCTCTGTGCTTCTGCTCTGATCCAAACACCAGAAATTAGCAGATATTTCCTGTATTTCCTGTAGAGAAAATATTATTTTCTAGCATAAAGACATTTACCTGCAAAAATTGTTGCTGCTGGATATTAGTGAGGCAAAGAACACTTCAGTATTAGTTTATTGAGGAGATTTGACACTCCAACAGCAAGGACACCCAGTGTTGGTAAGATGAGACAAAAACACGAGGGGAAATTATGAATCAGCCTCTGAGAGCTGTCTGGAAGAGCTGCCCCAGGTTGAGACGCTCAGTACTCCTCTGCAGTGGGCTTCCCAGTTCCACTTTGGAAGGGAAAAGTGGATGAGATGAACGCTGCCATCGCACACGTTAGCAGAGGCTTTTTCTGTGCTGCTCCGTGCGCTGGCACTGGGAGGTGAGCTGACCTGACAAAAAGAGCAGAGGAACCCCTGCGAGGAGCCGGGCTTTATCGTATCTAAAACAAGAACCCTGCCGTCCAGCTGTCCTGGGGTTTCTCTGCAGCCTCCAATAGCTGCTGTGGAGCTGCCGCCAATATTAAAGTTTCATCAGTAAATACTCTGTGCTCTGCTATTCCAGGTGACCACGTGAGATACCGATTTGAGATGGAGCTGGTGAGGATGGGCTTTGACTTGCAGAACGTCTGGCGAGTCTCTGACATCAACAACAATTACAAGTGAGTGTTGCACCACCAGGCCTCCCTGTCCTCCGCTTTCCTTCCTTTATTCCCATCACAGTTCCCCCCGCAGAGCTGTGGATGAGTCAGGCTCCAGCTAATCCTCCTTCTGGGTCGTGCTCGCCCTCAGGCAGATCAGCATACGATCGATCGAGTTCTCCTTTCTTTCCTCCTTTCATGTCACGGAATTGAAGAGGAGTCTACCCCAAACGTAAGAGCTAGCAGCAGTTGTAGATGCTGACCCAGGCAATTTATTGTGGCCATAACTCCTCCATGAAGACTGTTAGGAGTCCGGGAGAAATCATCCATCGTAGGGTTGCCTTTGTGATGTCTCTCTAAAATGCTCATATTGAAAATGTAAAAGCTTACGTAAAGTCAGGCAGCTGTTCTCTTGTGTCAGGAAAGTGAGGACGAGGCACTGGAGGGCTGCCGTGGAGCTGAGGGGTCTGGGAGCGAGCGGGGCTTCTTTAGTTTTGCTGTAAGAGGGGCTGAAGGGTGATGTGCTTGCAGTCTACAGGGCTGGAAGGGCACTTACAAAGCGGGTGGAGTGGAGCTCTTCTGACAGTGGCAGGTGATAAAACAGGGGAGCAGTGGTCACAAGTTGCAGCTTGGGAGGTTCAGATTGGACACGGGGGGGAAATTCCTTCTTCAGAGTGGTGCTGTGCTGGGCCAGGGCCATGTGGAAGTGAGGACTCTCCATCATGAGAGCAGATCAGGTCCCAGCCTACCTGGTGCTGCAGGTGGTCCCATTGTGAGCAGGAGGACGGAGCAGGGATCTCCAGAGCCCTTTCAGCTGAGCACAGCAGCTCCTTCAGCCTGCCCTGTGCTGCTGGAGGAGCTCGTGGAGAAGCGCTTCCGCATTCTTTGCAGCAGGTGGCATTAAGCCAACAGGTTTTTACTAAGCGTTGAGTCACGTATGCAGGTCTGCATTCCCTATAAGCCCTATCTTGAAATGACTGCGATCCCTCAGTCCTTTCTCTATTTCTCAGGCAGTAAAAGCATCCCTGTCACTTTCGTATCTCCAGTTTCTTGTGGGGACCATGAGATGCCTCAGGTATGCTGGCTTGGGGTCTGCTGCCCCTTCTCATGTGTTTTCTCAGGATTCAAGGCACTAAGCACCGCGTTTGGGATTTGATTTAGAGTATGTTCTTAGCAGTACCACATCACTGCTTTTGGTCTGTTACGTGACATTGTTGGCAGTATTGACACAGTTCATCTAAGAACTAAGAAACAGGAATTCTTTTCCTGTCCTGCTCAGTGGCTGCAGGTATATCTGCCTCTTGGGAAGCAGCCACGCTGCCCCTCAGTGCAGCACTGTGGGATGTGGTTCCCTCGGGTTGCCTTGATGCCTCCAAGTGAGGTTGCCCACCTGTGCTTTGCTTCCTAACGTTTGACCCCAGACGTCACCCAGCTTCTCTGAAGACAGATGTTTTAATTTTGTCCAAACCATGGAGGAAAGAACTTGAAACAAAGCAAGCTGGCCGTGCTTTCCTTGGGTTTGCAGAGCTCCTGCCTGGGGATGCTGGCAGGTCTCAGCTTCCCTTCTGAGCAGACATCCTGAGATCTTCGAGGTGGTGTAACTGGCTTGTGCAACTCTGAAACCAGTTCTCTCTTGCCGCTCCAGGGAGTGTGTCTTTAAATCCTGCCTTGGCTTTTGATCATTACCACCTGCCTCTATTCACAGGAATCGGGTTACTTTTTAACTGTTTATAGTGCTTTTATCTTTTATTTCCCAGCATTGGCAAAACAGTGTTGTTAGAGACAGGATACTCCAAGGTAATGACTTTGTTCGTTGTCTTTCAAGTCTGCTCTGAGATGTCCTTATCTGGTAACTATTATCTTCTTCCTGGCGACAGCCATCATAAAAATAGAGCAATACAGGCCTATAATAGCCACTCCTTCAGTCTTGATATAAGTATACTCTTTCAGCATACCATCATAATAAAATTATTACATAATCCCTTCGTGGCTCTTACATCCTCAGTCGTCTCGTGAGTGTGCAGTCTGAGAGCCCCCAGCAGTGCAGCCCAGCTGCCAGAGCTAAAGCTGCTTTCCTGTTGCTCACAATGCTGGGGTTTGGTGCACATAGAGTTCTTTCACAAGTAACAAAAAATCCCCACTTTTTTTTCAGTGTCGATGCTTATTTCCAGCTTTGATCTTTTTACGGTCGTGGTTGTATTTATTTTTTGGCTTTATGAGGAAAAGCTGCCTGGAGTGCCACGTTACTGTTGGAGACAGCTGATGTTTCCCACTAATTTCTGTGACTGCTCTTAATTCATAGTTAGTCTTGTTCAAGGCCAGGCTGGATGTGGCTCTGGGCAGCCTGGTCTGCTGGTTGGCGACCCTGCACACAGCAGGGGGTTGGAACTGGATGAGCACTGTGGGCCTTTTCCCACCCAGGCCATTCTAGGATTCTAGGATTCTATTTTGTTACAGTTCTCTACAAATCATGATACTTTCCTCCATGCTTATTGGAAAGCTGGTACTTCTTGTTCTTGCTTGTATTTGCTGTATGAACATGTGGATGATAACACAAGAGAGACTGCTAGGGATGACACCCACGTTTTTACATTCTGTGAAGGAGGATCTCTTTCACTGGACGGGTTGTTGCCTTTGTGGCAAGAAGATGCTTCACTTGTGCTCGTCTGTAGGTGTGGCTGGTGCTGATGTACGTGTTTCTGTTGTTACACACCTTTTCCTGGCTTCAAACCTCAATTTCAGTGCTGTTCTGGGTCATCGTGCTCCCATATGCACAACACAGGGTCAGGCAGGCTCCATCTGGGACTCCCTCCCAAATGAAAAAGGACCAGGTGAGGTCTGTAACCGTTTCTTGTCTTTTCAAGAGTTACTCAGGACTTGAGGCGAGCTTTCTTCAAGCCTTTGGTGAGCAGCCTGTAAAAAGAAGCTCTGAAAATCCAAATCTGGGCAGCCACACGCGCTGCCTGCTTTGTGGACGCATGAGGTGCCACCTCCCTCCACAAAAGCCGTGTTGACTCTTCCCAAGTGTGCCGTGTTTACCCTTGCAGTGGCTGTGACAGTCGGTGGCTTTGTGCAGCAGTCAGGCTTAAGTGGTTTCCCACGTTCGCCCCAGAGAGCTTTTTACCGAACCCAGGCCGTGTTTGCCACCTTTCATTGCTCTGGCACCCGAGCCAATGTAAGCAATGGCTTACACATCTCAGTGAATCATTCACCTGGTGCACATTTGGGTTGCTGTGGCGATGTTGGCAGAGCATTATCTGGTCCTGCTGATTAGTTGCTCCTCATTCCTTGCAGGTAGTTCCCCCGGGTTAATCTCGCTGTGCTTTTGTCACCTGTGGAACAGGGATCGGTCTGGCAGCCTCTCTGTGTGCTCACAGCAGTGCAGATGGTTTTGATTTTCTGCTGTGACCGTGCTTATCTACCAGACCTTTAGGTGCAGTAGCAGGCTGACACCTCCAAGGTGGTGGAAAAAAGTCTTCATAGTTTTAATTTCTTCACGGGGCATTTCTTAAAACCGGCCTGACCTGCCTGATTTTCACTGTCTTTTAATTGAGGTTCCTGTTCGGCTCTTCTCAAGTTTGTGCTCTTTGGAATCATGTCCCCATGTTGCCCAGAGGTTGTGGATGCCCCCTTCCTGGGAGCACTCAAGGCCAGGCTGGATGGGGCTGTGGGCAACCTGGTCTGATGGGGGGTGTCCCTGCCTAAAGCAGGGCATTGGAATTAGGTGATCTTAAAGGTCCCTTCCAACCCAAACCGTTCTGTGATTCTATTTGTAGGAGGTTGTTTTACTGCTGAAATCCAGCTTCCATTCATTGAGATACCTCCTTTTGATCCCCTTTGACTGTTGACTGTTTGATGCCTTTTCTGAATTGCATACTGATGCTGGTAGCTCTTGGCCTCACACTTTTACCTCCACATTGTCTAGGAACAGACCACACTTTGTTTCCTAGCTCAGTTATTCTGGTCCTCCTACAAAGCTTCTACTCTGAAATCTAGGGTACCACTGATAATCCATCTTATACCAACTTGCTCTTAAGCCAGCACACTCCTTTATCCTGGCTTTTTGGTTTCTTTTAGCCGTGGGATTCTGGTCTTAGCAGCACAGGTCTGTTTGTCATCGTCTCATTGCTTGGTTTTGTGCACCCTCCTTAATTTTGACTGGACTTCTCGGGGCTGTCCTGTGTCCTAGCTGGAATTGTTTGACTTATTTGTTACGGTTTTTTTAAGAGTGCAGAGTCTCAGTGCCTTACAAGATGTTCTCCTGTACTGAAATTCCCCTGAATGCACTCTTCCCAGTTTTTAAGACATCTCCCATAATGTTTCATCTGAAGTACCAAGAAGCTGATTCTGCTTTGATGTAGATGAATGCTCTTCTTATATAGGTTGCAGCTGCTCGAAGCTCCCAATGAGCACTAACTGTGCTCAACACACCGCTGTTCTGTGCCACACTTCTATGTGATTTCCTTCCTGACCAGTTCCACACGTGGAACACGAACCCCACACACAGCCTGGCCTGGCCTTCAACCTGTTACCTGACAGCTTCGGTCTTGTTTCCTGGCTTCCCCTTCCATGCCCTATTATTATCCCACACACCCACCTTCCCTTCTGCCCAGGGCTTTCTGAGCAGCTGTCTGTACGCCACGTGCAGTGACATCTCCTTGCAGGGCAGGCAGGTCCGTGCCAGCAGCACATCCCAGCAGCACTGAGCACCGTACCGATGCCCCTTGCCACCAGCTGGGTTATCCTGTGCTGAGGGGAGCAGCAGCCACGCTCTGCACTTTACCCACGGGGTCATTTCACATTCCTCGGCCCTGAAACATTCCTTCTAAGTGATGTGGGTTGGAGCTTAGACCTGAGGCTGCTCTTTGATGTTCTGTGGGCAGGACTTGGTCTGCAGGAGCTGCAGGGCTCAGTGGGTCCAGGATCCAGGCAGTGCTTTGTCTGTGGGTCTGTGACCTGCCCTGCATGCAGCCACATGCTGTGAGCCCCGAGGCACAGCGATTGCTGCATTAGGCACGAAGCCCCTGCACTGCTGGATCTTCACTTGTGCTTCGCTTTGCTTGCGTTGCTCTCAGCCCTTCTCCCCAGCATGCTGTTTGCCCTTCTCCCTCTTTTCCTTGGGATCCCTCTTTTCCTGCTGCTAACCACTTACCACTGGCTTGTCAATGTTTTCTTAGGACTTAAGCATAAGGTAATCATGGGCTAATCGTAATTAATTATTGACTGTGCATTTTTGAAAGCGTTGTGAGAAAACCAAAACCCCACGTAGGCTCTCGTGTTTAAACCCCAGCTGTGTTCCAGAGGTATCCTTGGGAAGTGCTGTGATGCCTTGCACAGGCCCAGAGGTGAGGCCTGATGTGGAGGTTGTCTTCTCCTAGCTCACTCCTGACAGCAGTTTTTGGGTCACTTTACTCATGTTGAAATGGAACTGAGGCAGACAGGAAGAGCCCGTCCTGCATGCAGAGTTTGGGAAAATGCAAACTGCTCCTACACCGTTGCTGTACAATTTCTCTGGTGCAGATTTTGGGTGCTGAGTCTCATTTTGCCTTGCTACTTCCTTTCTTTCCAGGCTTTGTTCCAGTTATCCCCAGAAGCTGCTGGTGCCTGTCTGGATCACAGATAAGGAGCTGGAGAATGTGGCTTCGTTTAGGTCGTGGAAGAGGATCCCTGTGGTTGTGTACAGGTAAACACAAACAAGTGCTCTCCTCAGGCCCCTGATGGCTGCCCTTTGGGCAGGATTGCGAGCTTGGTCTGTGCTGGTACAGCAGGACGCTCTTCCAGAGGGAGTTCTGGTAACTGCTGCTTCTTTCTTGCTTTCAGTTAGATCTGAGGTTGGGGGTGACTGTGCTACTGAGGGAGATGCAGCAAGGGCACCGTGTCCAATTCAGGTTCTCTTTCTCTGAGTTTCAGAGTATTTTGATGCCATGATATGTGCCTGGCTTCTTTGAAAAGAAGTCTTGGCCAAAATGAGCCTGCTGCATGGCCCCTGTCAGCAAGGCAGTATCATAAAATCACGAGGTTGGAAAGGACCTACAAGATCATCTAATTCATCTGTCATCCTATAACCATTACTACCCACTAAGCTACCAAACCTCATAGCACCTCATCCAGACAAGTATTTCCAGCAGGTCCATCCAGGTCCTACCTTTTGGTACCCATCTGCAAATCATTTCCGTTTTGAGTGAGTTGTGAGAGTTTGTAAACACTGAGGTAACGGGGAGGATGAAATGTTTGCTGGTGGCTGAACATGGTTGAGTCGACAGCTGATAAATAGAGGGAGTGCCTCTTCCCTGGTCACAGCAGCCTTCCAAAAATCATCTGCATATGAGGATGCATGCAGCAAGGCAGCAAGCAAAGCAGAGATTTTCAGGGCAGGGGGTGATTTCTCTATAAACACATCTTCTGGGAGACCAGCATTTTTGAAACAAATGGGAAGTTGGTTGCATAGGTGTGCAGGAAGATACCTCACCCAGCTGGTGTGTGTTGTAATGCATATATTGTGATTTCTAGTGTCGGACTCGTTGTTAGCAATTATTAAATCCAAATTCAGAAAGCTTTGAAAATACCAGAGCTGCACAACAAAGCAAAGCCCTGGGAAGGCTTTTAGTAGAGCCAGGAAGTAAAAACAGGGAATTTATGCACACCTTAACTGTACGTCTCCGAGTTACGTGGTTTGTGTTGGATGCTGTTGGATGCTGGCAAAATGCAGTGTTGTTCTTACAAGACCTAAATTCTGCAGCAGAAGAGTAATGAGTGCTGGTTATCGTGTGGAGCTTTGCCCTCTCTGTAACCAAGTCAGCTAAGAAGTTAATTGTGTTTGTGATTACTACTGCTAAAATTGGTCTGGCATTGGAGACTGTCCCGGTGTGCTTCCCCACCCGAGGCAAAAGCGTGTCTTTTTGCTGCTCTCTGACAATTATTTTGTTCAGCACTTCATAACATCACTGTGAGGATACCCAGTCATTTACAAACTGAGCTGCAGCCCTCTGCAGCCTGGGATCAGATTACAAGGTGCTGACAGTGATGCTACAAGATGGGGCAAGGCCTTTGCCATCTCCCTCTCATCTTCATGCACTCTTTAGGCTTTGCTCCCAGAGTGGAAGCGTTTGGCCAGGAGAGCCTGTGAGGGTGTGAGGGTGGTGTGGTGCCTTGTGCTGTAACAGGGGAAGGGCAGAAATGCACACCTCCCACTCAGCTCCTCATCACCCACAGCTCAGCTGCACGCACCCAGGGACTCAGCCACCGCGGGTCTGATTGAAAGAGCTCAGAGCTTCCCGGGGATGCGGCTGAATTCCTGGCTGATAGACAGATCTGTAAAGTGTGACACCAGAGGTATCACATCATCAGTTCCCTTACAAAAAGTAGAATTGAGCTGGTGAGCAAAGCAGAAGCACGGGTCTTCATTGCTGAGTTCTCAGTGGAGATGCACAGTGGAGATGCGGGAGCCTCCAGGCACGGATCGCTTGTAAAGCAGCACAGAGGATGCAATTAATAATTTAAGTGACTACAGAGGCAGACGGGCACGGTGTGCCAGCCGCTCCTCGGCACTGCGCTGTCTGCACAGCCACCTTCAGAAGTCCTTGGCACTGCAGTAGCCAAGAGCTGCTCATGGATGCTTCCAGTCACCTTTATCTGTGCCCGTGCTGCAGCAAGCGGCGGGGAAACAGCAAGCAAATGGTGGAGGTTTGTGCAGCCCTGATGCTGAGCACACAGCCTGGGGCCTTCTGGTCGTGCTGAGTGGGGCAGGGCTCTCCCCTGTGCACCTGGAAACTGGGAGCACTTGCAGGCGTGCATCTCAGATGGGAGCCTATAGGTGTCACTGAGAGGCGCTGCTCTGGAAACCTCTCAGCTGTTCCTTGCGTTTTAAGCCAAGCTGCTCAGAGAGCTCTTAGTTGCAGCTTTCTGGTTGATTGCTGGGAGTTAGGTGGCTTGTGCTAGGAACATCAGATGTGCTCCAGCTTTGAGCTCTGAGTGAAGCTGGGAGTGAAAAGCGAACCGATTCAATGCAGGCACCTCCTGCTCCAGCTTTGGGTTCTGAAGGAGTCTTGAGCCATCAAGACTAAACTGAGGATTATTAAGGAATAACGATGGCCCGTAAGTGAAAACGCTATGGCACTTTGCACTGTTCCAGTCTCAAGGATCACTTTCTTCAAGGAAAACCTCAAATAAGGAAAGAACTGAAATGCTTCATGTGCTGGTGGTGAGCACGGAGTGGAGCTGTGTGTGTGCCCCGGGCTGGGGAGCTCAGTGCAGGCCCAGGTTAGGCTTTGGTTCTTCCACTGGCACCTGTTGCACTTTCTGCTTACTGATGACTTCATGCTCGTTGATGCTGGCCGTGCTCCCTTGTGTTTATTAGCACATGGTTACGTCTCGTGAAACTGATCAGCTCAGGACCATGCCCTGCCCAGTGTTTGTTGCTCTGCTCAGAAGTCTGTGGCACCGAGAATTCTGTGAACGCGCTGCGACTCTTGGGCCACGTTGGTAGCAGTGCATGAAGCATCCACTACTGACTGCAGGTGGCTTCACACAGCGGCGCAGCTGAAGTCCTTTTCTACCTTCTGCGTCCCGAATGGAGCCGTCACACCCAGCCAGGCACTGGGAGCAGTCATGGCCCAGCACCCGCATGTCCCAAAAACGTGCTCAGGCACTGTCTGGGAAAGTGCTAGTTGGCACAGGCCAGGAGCTGTGGGTGTGCTAACAAACAGGCTTGGGTGATCGCGGGCCGGTGCTCCAGTCCACACCTTGGCTCTGTTTCACTTACTAGTATAAACAGAGCCTTGCTGCTGTCGGTGCTGCCCATCCTGCAGTCATCCTGCAGCCAGAAATAGATCTCCTGGGAGTGACGCCGCTCCTCATCTTGCAAAACACAACTGTGGTGCAGGATGGACCGAAAGAAAAGGGCTCCAAAGCGTTTTGGGCTGAATGTGAATGTTATTTTTTGGTAGTCTTCAGTTTGCAGTCTTCATCAGTATTGTCCACAAGGTGTTGTTAGCAAGAAAGAATTCCCTGCAAGTTGCTTCAGGAGAACGTTGTCTCTCTGAGAAGCAAAACTGTTCCTCTAAGCTGCAGAGCTGCTGTGAGATGCTGTGCATCACTGTTAGAAGAAACCCAAAGCCTCAGCATGGTCTGAGTTGCTGCCTTTCAGAGCAAATAAGTAGCAACGGCTTCTGCTGTGGGACAGCAGAGCCCCTAACAGAGTGACAGCAGAGGAAGGGAGCGAATGGCAGGGGTGCTGCTCAGAGCCCCACTGGCACTAAAGCAGCCTTTGAGTGCTGGGTTGGGCACTGGGATCTAAGCTGTGGTATCTTCTACTTGGCCACTAAAGCAACTTTTTCAGAGGTGTTGACCTACAAAAGGTGTTTGGCTGTTGTTTGTCAGGTACTTATCCGTGTCTCTGTTCTTACTCTGGCTCATCTTCAGAGAGATGTTGCACGAGGGGCAGCAGGGCAGGGAGGGGTGAGTGTTATTGTTAGGAGATACAGGACCATCCAGTTCCTCATCCCCTCCCTGAGAAAGTCTGGACACCAGGGACAGCATCGCAAGGGAGTGTAACAGGATGGGGATGCAGATGTTCTGCCTCCATGGCCTTTGCAGCAGCCAGTATCTTCCATTTCCTGCCACATGTAGTCAGGAGAATGTGACACTGTGCTTTCTGTGGTCACTCAGTGAGCCTACTCACCATGGACTTTGTGTTTTACATTTAATTTATTATCATTAAATTTTATATGCTTTTTTATCAGTTGATATCACGAGATCCTCTGCAGTTCTTTTTCCAGTGAGCTACAGACTGTCATGGATAATTCTGTAGCAGCAGCAAACTTTGTCACATAATCAGCCAACCCCTCTCCAGGCCACTTAAGATGGATGTTCATGTGAAAAATGCACACTTAGCCCTATTTCAGGGCCCTTCTGTGAGGCCTACAGCCAGGGTAGGGTTCATATTTTAGGGCTTATTAATAAACACCAGCTCAAGCCTCCACCCAGAAACCAACCAGTCTGATGCTGGGTGAGCTAATCCCTCCAACTTACAAGCAGTAAATGAAATGGTTTAACAGCCAGCACTGCAAGGAAGAGGTGACAAGGGAAGAACAGAGCACTATCACAATGAGCAACTGTGACTTTCCCAAAGTACGGCCATAATTATTGGGAGTTCTGACTTAAGAGAGCAATGGTAGAGCAACTGGCAGTTTCATTCAGGGATTCATGTAGGTGGGCCCTGCCATCGGGTCCAGGCGTGCAGCTGCCCCCGAGCTGCCGCTGTGCTCCTGACAGCCACTCCTGCAGCCACTGCCTGCTGCCCTCTCATTTGGCCAGCTGTTCCACCTCCATCAGCCACTCCTGCGCTGCTCGCAGTCATCCTGTGTTCCTCATCACTGTGATCTGAGCGATGGCCTCCCTGCCATAAATCATAGAGTAACAGAAAAGCTTGAGTTGGAAGGGACCTGAAGGCTCATCAAGTTCATCCCTCCTGCTGCAGGCAGCGCTGCCAACCACTAGATTGTGTACTAGATCAGCTTGCCCAAGGCCCATCCAACCTGGCCTTGAACACCTCCAGGAACAGAGGTGCATCCTCAGCCCCTCTGGGCAACCACTGTCACCTGCTGTTGTGAATAACTGCTGTTTGAAGTGCCCTGCCGTCTCACTGCTCGGCGCAGGGCTGGATGCAGCAGGTGAAGCAGTGAGCAGGGTTGCCCAGGCACCGACTGGCTGGGGGTGAGTGGGGAGGTTTGCTGGGTTGTCCCTCACCTCCACAGGGCTTCCTTTGCAGGCACGTGCGTAACGGGGCGGTGATCGCACGCTGCAGCCAGCCCGAAATCAGCTGGTGGGGCTGGCGGAATGCTGACGACGAGTATCTGGTGACATCGATTGCCAAAGCCTGTGCCTTGAACCCTGGAGCGAAGGCACCCGGCGGCGCGCCGCACAACGGGAGCAGCGACGGCGGCGAGGCCTGCGAGGCTGACTTTGGTGAGACAACGCATTTCCTTCTGCTGTCCCCTACGTGTGCACGTGATACAGCGCTCCCTGCACCTAAATGTTGTTGCTGCTAACAGGGATGTCATAATGCAAGATTTAAACCTGGTATGCAGGTTCATAATGTGGGCCGTGCATGTGGGGTGGGTACACAGCCGGTGCTGTGGGAGGGAGGGAAGGAGGTGCCAGCACTCAGCCTGGGCTCTCTCTGCAGACTCGTCCCTGACCGCGTGTTCGGGTGTGGAGAACGTGGGCACTCCTCAGAAGCTGCTGATCCTTGATGCCAGGTCCTACACGGCAGCCGTGGCCAACAGGGCAAAGGGAGGAGGCTGTGAATGCGAAGGTACTGAGCGCATCCCAAAGCGCTTCTGGCACCGCTGAGCCTAGTGGGCCCTGGAGCAGGTTGGGTCAGGTTGGCGTTCCGGTGCTCGGTCTCTGGGATCACACTGCCCTTCTCAGTTG
Organism: Tympanuchus pallidicinctus; assembly: GCF_026119805.1. Classification (NCBI taxonomy): domain Eukaryota; kingdom Metazoa; phylum Chordata; class Aves; order Galliformes; family Phasianidae; genus Tympanuchus; species Tympanuchus pallidicinctus. The sequence continues at coordinate 9,299,565 of NW_026294741.1, forward strand.
TGCAGAGTCCATTACTGCACAGAAACAGCTGCTGGCCCACCAGGCTTTCTAGAGAAACTGCCTACACTGAGATTGAGCAGTGCTGCTGTGGGGGAGCAACCAAACCGTGCGTGGAGGCAATCGCTGCAGTGGCAGCAGCAGTTCCTGAGTGTTTCTGTCTCTCTTTTGTTCAGAATATTACCCAAACTGTGAAGTCGTGTTCATGGGCATGGCCAACATCCACTCCATCCGGAACAGCTTCCAGTATCTGCGAGCTGTCTGCAGTCAAGTGCCAGACCCCAGCAAGTAAGTCACCTGGCTCTAGCCGTGGGAGAAGTGCTCACAGTGCTTAAACATGGCCCGTTTTGATCCCTGCTAATCTGGAATGGATTGCATCACGGGTTTAAGTATCTGTTGTCTGTATGTATCCTATTTTCTACCTTTCAGTAACATCGGGGAGAAATGGCAATTACATGCCAGTTTGTAGTTATTCCCAAGCTGGTTAACTCTTCTTTTTGACATATTTTTTAAAGAATCTTATTTTCATTGAGAAGACAAAAGTAACTTGGGTTAACATGTTGTTTTGCCACTGGAGGACTAAGCCATCGTCTCCTTGCTTTTTTGCACACCTTCTAGCTGGCTTTCAGCCCTGGAGAGCACCAAGTGGCTGCAGCACCTTTCTGTCATGCTGAAGGCAGCAGTGCTGGTCTCCAGTGCAGTTGACAGGGAAGGACGTCCAGTGCTGGTTCATTGCTCTGATGGCTGGGACAGGACCCCGCAGATCGTAGCGCTGGCAAAGATTCTTCTGGACCCCTACTACAGGACCATGGAGGTAAGGGTTGTGCTCCTCTGCCGTTTCCTGTTGTCAAATGGCAGTTCTTGTCTTTGAGTCTCAACAGCAAGGAGCAAAACTCCACGTGGCAATTAGCTTACTGGCATTTCAGAGCTGTTATTATGGGCATTGAATGTTCTGTGTGTTCTTCCTGCCTCTTTTTCGCTGTTCGCTGAAGTGCGTTGGTAAATAACCTGTTGTGTTCAAGGTGCAGCTGCTTCCCTGCTCTTCCTTGTGATTATTTTATTTATTTATGTTCATTCTCGAGGCTGTTTGTCATATAGAAATAACAGACGTCACTCTGTGTTTGAAAGCCTTCAGGTGTAGCTTTGCCCCCAGACCGAGCCACTAACAATTTCCTTGCCAGAGCTACATTAGTCCTGAGATCACTTGCCTCTGCTGGCTGATGGGCTTTGCCTTGTCTCACTCAGTGCCTACAGCAAAATTTTCTCTTTTATTTGCAGGGTTTCCAGGTGCTCGTTGAATCAGATTGGCTGGATTTTGGTCACAAATTTGGTGATCGCTGTGGTCACCAGGAGAAGGTGGAAGATCAGAATGAGCAGTGCCCAGTTTTCCTGCAGTGGCTGGATGCTGTTCATCAGCTTCTGAAGCAATTTCCTTGCCTCTTTGAATTTAATGAAGCCTTCTTGGTAAGAAATACACACGCAAACGCTTCTTTATTCCTTACCAACTGTGAGCAGAGGCAGAGAGGAGGCCGTGATATTTTATGGTGTTATAGTTGAAGGAAAGAAAAATCGAATTCTTTAAAAATTGGGAAGTGTCTGAGTACTGTTTGGGCTCTCTGCTGGCATTCCTCACATACCTGTGCGGGTTCAGCCCTGCCCTTTAGTTGAGGCATTCTGACCTGGTTCTGTATGTGCAATGCTGCTGACAGCTTCTCTTTAACTGCTTACATTTCTTCCTTCTCCCAGTGGGGACTGCAGGCTTGGCAGACCAAGCAGACTGGGCAGTGATGGAAGTTTTATGTTCAGCAGTTTCTTTGGATTGCTTCTTCTCCAGGTCCTTTTGCGGCCCAGTGAATTCACATACCGTCAGTAGCTGTGTTTTAATCAAAAGCTGCCATCAGCAGCACTGTTTTAACCCAAAGCTTGGTTTAAGAAAAAAATACGGGGAAATGATAGCTATTAATCTGTGTCTTGTCATGTAATACAGCTTAAGGTCATAGACACGGTATCAGTTGACTGTTGATTTCACTTTAACGAAAGTGCCTTCTGTTTTCCCCTCTTTGTCCTGCCCTGTGTGACAGAGAGGACAGCACTAAGGTCACCAGCTGGGTGAGAAGTGCTTGAATCTTCCCAGAGAGGTGGAAGATGTTATCCCTGGAGACACTGCTTCCCAATAACCATGACAACTGTTCTCCCTTTGATGCTGCAGGTGAAGCTGGTGCAGCACACATATTCCTGCCTCTATGGGACCTTCCTTGGGAACAGCCCGTGTGAGCGAGAGATGCACAACATCTACAAGCGTACCTGCTCCGTGTGGTCCCTGCTGCGGGCTGGAAATAAGAACTTCCACAATCTTCTCTACATGCCAGGGTCTGAGCAGGTGAGCATTGCTCCTGACCTCGCTTTCTGGGCTGCCCACTCGCCAGGCACTGCGAGAGGAGAGGCTGGAAGCTTTCCTGCCGCGTTCAGCTCTGAGCACAGTGGTTGTTGCAGGTGCTGCATCCCGTGTGCCACGTGCGAGCGCTGCACGTCTGGACAGCGGTGTATCTGCCGGCTTCCTCCCCGCACCCTTTGGGGCAGGACGACATGGACATGTACATGCCCCCTGGATCTCAGAGCCAGGAGTTCAGTGGCAGGTGTTTGGACAGGTAAATGCCTAGAGCTCCGTGCCGGGCTGCCTCTTACCCACAATCATCTTCCTCTTCTCGTAGTTCCTCTGTTTGACCTCTTGCACTCACAGCAAGAGCTGTGTTGTCCATCCACTTGCTCGCTGCTGCACTCAAAAGGCAGACTGCAGATGCCAGGCTCTGATGTTCTGCATTTCATGCTGCTGCACCTCTCCTCTCTTCCCACCCCATGATCTCCAATTAGGAACATTTCCATTATCACAGTTACAGCTGAAGTGAGGGGAGTTTCAAAGAGTTTTGTTTTGAGATTTGCTTTGCTTTGGGGTTCCAGATTACCAAAGACAAGATCTATGGACGACCTGCTTTCAGCCTGCGACTCCAGCAGCCCGCTGACCCGCACATCCAGTGATCCAAACCTGAATAACCACTGTCAGGAGGTGCGTGTGGGCCTGGAAGCCAGGCACGCTGCCACTGAGGGAGCCGAGCTGCACGTGGGAGAAGGCAGCGTGGCGGCTGCTGCTGAGACACAGCAAGTGGAGGAGCAGCAGGAAAATGCCCCCCTGCAAGCCAGCAGTGCTTTCAACAGCAGCACTGAGCATGAAGAGCAAAGGAAGAAGCTGAGCAGCTGGGCACCTGTGCCAGCGAATGACGTGTCTGTGGAGACAGAAAAGGAAAATGGAACGTACGTGGAGGAACTGGATGGTACATGCCCAACTCCAAATCCTTCCAAACAGGAAAATGTTGACAGGGTTTCCATCAGTTGTGGAAAGCAATTAGAATCCCGTTCCCAGGAACCTCTGAAGGCTGCTGGCTTGGCACCCGGTGGAGAAGGCTGCCCCAAGAAAAACACCACCTGCCAAGACGTTCCCAGCCAGGAGCCACCGGCACCCAGCGCTCCTTGTCAGGAGCCGGGCGTCCCCTGCCCAGATGAAGACAACAACAAAGGCTGTACTGGAAGGAAGGGGCTCTGTGAGGATCCCTGCCGGATGGGGAGAGTCCCACTGGAGCAGTGGCGCAAGCCCATTTCCCAGAGCCAAAGCAGCGAGTTCTCCTTTTTGGGGTCCAACTGGGACAGTTTTCAAGGAATGGTGACATCGCTCCCCAGCGGGGAGCCCACGCCCAGACAGCTCCTCTCCTACGGTTGTTGTAGCAAAAGGTTGAGCAGCAAACAGCTGCGGGCACCGGGCCTGTGTTTCAGTGGCCAGTGGGCTGCCAGGGAAGGTGCGAAAGGCTCAGTCTGCTCTGGCCACGTCGGCACGCATTTTGCAGGCTCTGCAGGGAAGCCCAGCCGTTCGTGGCTACCCTGCCACCTGAAGCAAGCGGCCGGGCCCAAGCACATGCCACCAAAATGTCCTTCTCCCGTGCCTCCTCTTTACCTGGATGACGACGGGCTCCCTTTCCCCACGGATGTGATTCAGCACAGGCTGCGGCAGATCGAGGCCAGCTACAAGCAGGAGGTGGAGCAGCTCCGCAGGCAGGTGCGGGAGCTGCAGCTGCGGTTGGACATCCGCCACTTCTGCGCCCCGCCGGCTGAGCCGCCCATGGACTACGAGGACGATTTCGTAAGTAGCTGCCTGACGGCCTCAGCTGCGCTCATCTCTGCCGCTGCACTCCCTGCACACCCCCACTGCCTGCTCCCAGCTACGCTCGCGTTCCTGTAACTGCAGAGCAGATGGTTAAGGCCATCGCTGTGTTTCTTCAGCCCCGTTCCCCTCATCCACAAGCCACGTCCACGTGCCTCCTGGAGGTGCTTCTGCTTCCAGGGGGCCAAGCGATGGCTCCTGTGTGGTTGTGAGTGCTTCAGTGCTTTGCCCCTCGCGTGGGGAAATGCAGAGCCACCCGTGTGCCCCTCGCAGGCGCTCTGTGGCTGGGGACGGAGTGCCCTTGGACAGGGTGTGTGACTCTCTTTTCAGACGTGTCTGAAGGAATCCGATGGCAGCGACACTGAGGACTTCTGCTCTGATCACAGTGAAGACTGTTTGTCAGAAGCGAGCTGGGAGCCTGTTGACAAGAAGGAGACCGAGGTATGTGTGCTGTAGTAGCAAATGCTGTAAGTGCAGCAGGAGAGGATGTTTCCTTTCTGGCAGCTGATTTCCATGGTTACAGCAATGATGAATAGGCTGGAAGCAGGGCTGAGAGAAGCCACTCTTGTCCTTTAAGGAAAGGGAGTGTTACATACTCATCTGCTGCATCCCACGGAAAGGAACCTGTGTGATGGGCTGTCTCAGGGCTGGCCTGTTCTTGTCCAGAGCAACATCTCAGCCTGCATTCCTGAGACCTGGTCAGTGTGGTGTTAGGCTTGGAGCTGATGAGGACTGCTGTTTGCCCTAGGTCACGCGGTGGGTTCCAGACCACATGGCCTCGCACTGTTTTAACTGTGATTGTGAATTCTGGCTGGCAAAACGGAGGCATCACTGCAGGTAAACAATTTTTTTGCTGCAGTCCCACTCTTCTCTACCTGTCACTTGAACGTCCCAAAATGCCTTCTGCAATGTTTGCCCCCTCCACCTCTGAAGAGAAATTATTAGGACCTTTCTTTATTTACCAGATCTCAGAATTTCCCTGCAGATTCCCAGTCTGCTGTGTTTTCCTTGTTTCCATTTCCCTGAGGTTTTTGATCCTCCTGACCCCAAACTGGATCCTTTACACTTGCTCAGTTTTTTTCCTGGTGTTTGCAGCTCTCTTCTCACCGCCTTTCTTCCTTCCTGACAGGAACTGTGGAAATGTGTTCTGCGCCGGTTGCTGCCACCTGAAGTTGCCCATCCCTGATCAGCAGCTGTATGACCCTGTCCTCGTTTGTAACTCCTGTTATGACCACATCCAAGTGTCTCGTGCCAGGGAGCTCATGAGCCAACATCTGAAGAAGCCCATCGCCACAGCTTCCAGCTGAATGCCAGACAAGGGACCTGTCTAAGCCCAGCCTTTTCTCTCATGGGTTTTAAGGGTGACTCTGCCTCCACTGTCATTGTGAAGGCCTTTGGTGCAACACTTGAACACCAAGCTTGAATGCACTGTCTTCAGCAGTCTTACGATCAGACTGGAGCAGAGGAGCTCAGATTAGAGAGCACAGAGTGCCTCCACTCTGGTACCAGTGGGCCGTACATTGTAGTCTGACCTAGGGCAAAAGAGGGGATTGCAACCTCTTATGTTTGTGGGCTGGAAAGCAATGTTTTCACAGATATTGCCAGTGCAAAGTACCCCCAAAGCAATAGAAAGGCATGTTTAGAACCAACTCCCCCAACAAAGGCAGGCTGCTGTACAAGAAGGAAGAGGGCAGACTTGAGGTGGTGCTGCGTGCTTTGGAAGGGCCTCAGCCTGGAGCAGTTCTGTAGATTCTCTTTCCATGAGTGTGATTTGTGATCAGCTTGGTGAACAAGACTCGTTAGCCATCACTAATTGATTTTCTCTAGAGCATTGAAGAGAAATTCATTCTGGTGGAAACAGGCCGAGCAGATTCTGCCTGTTCTCGTGCTCTGCTAGGATTGGTGAATGCACCTGACTTTGCCCTGCCCGCCAGCTGTGCGGGGCGATGGGAGACTGGCTTTTTCACTTCTGCTCTGCCCGTCTGCTTTGTCTGCGGTGTGTCACAGCCTGGTGCTAACACAGGAATGGCACCTGATCCTCTCCTGGCATGGAAACAGAACTCACGTTCCTGTGTTGCTCCTCCTCCCCTTTTCTGCCCTCAGCTCTCCACTTCCTACTGCTCTGTATCCTGAAAACTTGATACCTTGAGGGTATAGGCCATAATATGTTGTTTTACCTCCTGGAATGTGCTGTCTGGTGTATGTGAGGGTTTCAGTCCAAATGCTGCTATATATTTCTGTGCACTTAATGTAACCCGAAAAAGGGAGAATGAAGCATTGATACCAAAATGGAGGTGGGGAAAGACACTGGCTGACACAGACACTACAGCCTGTGCTTTTCACTTCAGGATGTACAACCAAGCTGCAGTGATAAACATGACACGTGGCATCTGTTCAGCGGTGGAAACAATATCTCTGGTTTGCCCCAGTGCTACCTAAAAATGCCTCTTGAATTTGACTTCCTTTTTTTTTGTCTCCTGTACAGTGGTCAGAGTTCAGAGTTGCCAACTTGTAATTGCCTCTCTGCTTGTTCCTTAAACTAGAGAGCAGGAATCCCAACTCATTCCAAAAAAGAAAAGTAACTGGGTTTAGAAAGTAAGAAAGATTTTCAAAGAGAAGATGGCTTTGGGTGAGCTTCAGTTTCATTGCTAGATCTCTGGGGGAGTTTCCATCCTGCCTCCTTTCCAAGATATCTGCAGGTATTAGTGAGGAAAAGAGTTTGAATGTGGGGCATTTCTTTCCAGAAATGCAGGTTTTCTTCCCAAAGACATGGAAATGCCTGCATCATGAGCTGGGACCTCATATGGTTGGAGGGAGGAGCTGTGAGGGCATTTGGTCAAACAAAGCAAAGTACTTTACGCTGTTGTGACCTCCCAGACTTTTGCTGATGGTTTGTCATCTCCACCAGAGGGAATGGAACAGTGACCCTTTCCTGCACTTTGATATGTCAGCCTCTGGTTTTGTAAATCCCAGTAGTGCAAACCGAGCTAGCATCACCTGAAGACCCTGTACCTACTTGGACTCTGCTTCTTTTCCATACTGGGAACAACCAATATGGCTTTGGGACGAGAAGGCACCTTGCTTCAGATTCTCCCCTGCCTTGTACCTTGCAGTCATTGCCAGACGTGGAAGAGTGACCATTGGGCTGGCAGAAGAATCTGCTCCTGTTTTACACGTGTTGGAATGACTGCAAGCAATAAGGAAGCCAGAAACTAGGTACTCCTGGCCCTTCTGTTCAGGCCATTAGTCCAAACTGCTTTTAGCTCTTGTGAGTTTCAGCGTCACAATGTGCTGGCCAAAAACTCTAAAATCAGTTCTATAGCATTGTGACAAACAAAATGTGCTGTACAACTCAATACAGTTGAAATAAAATCTCTATATTAGTGCTGCTGCGTCTGGACCCATTATTTCATTTGTGGTGCGTTCTGGCTGAACGTTTCCCTGGTTGTTGCTTGCAGCCCTGTCCCTTGGTTAAGGTATGTTAGGAATTTGGTATTCCTTCTCACAAATAATCATGGCTGGGACACAAAGCACTCTGTGTCGTGATCTTCTCCAAAGCCCTGTGCTCTGTACCAAACAAACCATGGCTCCCCAGGACAGCAGCGCCCTCCAGTCTCTCTCTTAATGACTCAGTGAGGAATTTTTTTCTTCCGAAGAAGAGCTGCTGGGGAGGATTTGCTGGCTTTTCACCAACGTGTTTGTACCACTTTTGCCTCTTAAGCTGCATTAGCTTTGAGCATCCCTAGGGATGGGATGGTTTTACTGGCTTCTGCATAGCTGGATCAGTGCCTGAGTTCCAGTTGAGGAGCATCAGTGTTCCTCCTGTGTTCTCTGGTGAGCTCATCCCTGCCCATTCCACCTCTGTACCTGGTGGCTGGTTGTGTTCCTGGCTGCAGAATGGCAGCTGGGGGCTGCTTTGATAAGTCAACCTGCCCTGCCAGGGATGACGTGGGTATCCTGCCAATCTGCTGGGGAGCTGGAGTGAATCTTTTAGAAAGTCTGTCTTCAATTTAAAGCATCCGGGGCGTTGAACTGGTCTCCTGTGAAGTGTTCAGGTCAGACAGGTGCCTACACAGTTCGTTGCATCAGAAATATTAGCAGAAAGATAGCTTGTCACCTTTAAAAACCATCCGTTGCTCCTGGAACAGTCACACAAAGGAAGATCGCCTTTGAAGGCAATGTTTCTGGATGTAAATGACGAATGCTGTTTCTGTAATAAAAAAAAAAACCCAAACCAACAACCCCACAGATTAACTTCCAGGCTCTGCTCTTAATGTTTCCGTGCCATCTGGCTGTGCAGGAAGGGCTGGCTGCTGGATGGCTCTTCTGGCATCTCACGGCCAGATGGAACAGTACTTGAGCAGAACTGCCCCCATTCAGAGCTCTGTGAACACTTTGCTCGAGATACTTGGAACTCGTGCTGTCAGGCTGGCCGTGCCAGCAGGGACGCTGCACATCCATGAGTGCTGAGCGCAGAACAAAGCGTTATCGCTTCGAGGATATAAAGCCACAATTTGCCAACACGTTCAGCCTGAAGTAATCTATGTGTGCATGCTGAAATGTGTCTAAACCCAGCACAAACAGTGAGATCAAAGCCTTCCCCTATCAGTGCAGTAACTGCCGTGAATTCTTAGCAAATTAACAACCGGAACTGCTTATGATGTACCATAATATCTCATCAGCCACTGAACAAAATAAACACAGATTTAGGTGTAGTGAGAAGTCAGGTCAAGCTTGTGATGGCTGGGTAGTATTCAGTCGCTAAGCCATTAATAGATAATGCTAAAACTGCAGCGGATGTGAAGAGACATGTTAAGCCTCCGTTATAAAAGAGGAAAAAAAGCAAGAATGTGATAGATGGCCTTCTAGTGAACCCTGCAAGTACTGAACAGGAAACAGTTTGAAGTGAGAGACAGACAAGGAGGATGCAGGCTTTCTGAGGTGTGTTTGATGTGTTTCCGACCCTTCCATTTGCAGTGGAACAGGCAGTAGTAGTAAAACACTCTCCCCAAATGGCGCATTTCCATCAGTGCTAACTGTGGTACGGTCCAGTCTGTGGTACTGTGGGCATTGTGGAACCTCAGAAGCTAACAGTGATAAATATGGCACATTGTCCTTAAGAGAAAACTGCTGCATGCAGTCCCAGTCTGTTCTGAAAACAAAAAGGAAAAAAAAAGTTGCTGATGGCAGCACACATCTTGGGTCTCACAAAGTCCAGGTTAGTTACACAACTTCAGTCTCCAGCACGGCGATGCAAGTGCAGTTTTTACTGACATGGCTGCATCTTTTCTCACTGAAAACACGCTTTGAGCCCACGTCAGCCTTCGGGATGGAAAAGCTGGGCCTGCTGGCCTGGCCACTGAGCGGGGGGTGCTGGGTCAGCCTGGGTTGGGGGCTGCTTGTGTGCCTCACGTGTCCGGGGATAAAATGCTCAGTGTCACAAGTGCCACTTCCCTTGTGTGGCTGTGACCACATTTCGTACTCAGGCAATAAAGTGCTTCCTGTTACTCTTCTGTAAAGCAGTCGTGCTGTACAAAAATGAGCAACAGAGAATGGTGTATTTGTTTATCAAGAACATATACCAAGAAAACGCAAGAACAATGTAGTTTCATTTATGATTAAAAAAAAAAGAAAGAAAAAGCCAATTTTCTTTACATTTGCATTTCTTATAAAATGGCTGCAAAGGCATCCAAGGCAATGCTCGTGTGGGGAAGAAAAACTGAAGTATGTGTGGGGTTGGAAGGGTGACAAGGCAGGTGTTGAGTGAAGGCTGGAGGGGAGATTGAAAGCATGCAGGAAAGGAGAGATGAGGAGAGGAAGCAGCATCAAGGCTGGCTGAGAAGGCCAGACCTGCTGCCAGCTGACAATGCAGACCTCGCACTGACCAACAGCCTGCAACTGATCCGCACTTCCTACTGAGCAGCAGTTCGTTATTACTGATCTGTTTCAAGCGAGAAGAAACCTCCAGTGCTCCCCAGAAACACCTTTGCTCAAAGACAAAGATCAGAGCCTGATCCACCCAGCGACCAAAGGGGATTCTTACCTCCTCCTGGTCGCCAGGCTTGCTTGGTGAGTCAAGGACACTCCCATCGTGTGACACAGCTACCCGAGAGCTATGGAGCTGTTTCCTTCATGCTTCCCTCCTGCTGCATCTGCTGTGAAATCGTCTCGTGTGACCTGGCATGAGCTGTGAGGCACCAAAAGGTGCAAGCCCTGGCTTTGCCTGGAGCATGCAGCACTCTGGATGCTGATGAAAAAACATTCCATCGTTAAAAAGTCATCTGTTTTGCAGCTATGGGCTCATCTACAAAGTACTGGAGGAAACACTTTGAAGGGACTTCTTAGTTACAGGGACTCATTCTCTGCATTTTAGTTACGAGCTGCATATTGCTGAGTACGGCCTGAGTTACGGATAACACCATAAAACCACTCCTTTCCCAACATCAGGCCTTTGAGGTCTTCTTGCAGTGCAGCTACGGAGGGGAAGAAGAGAAGCTTTAAGTAATTTCACCGATGTAACGCAGGAGACAAGATGGGAAATTGTCTTGTGGGCTTTTTCTTGATTTTCAAGCTCACGTGCAGGGTGCTTTACTTTCAAGTTAGCGCTGTTTACACCTAGCAACGTCATGCGATTCTCCAGAGGATAAATTACAAATCGTTACTGAAGATACAAAAAGGCAAAGGCCTGGAAGATGTGTCACCTCCACACGGGTGGGAGGAGCTGGCGAGCTGTGCGCCATCGCGCAGCTTAAAGCCACTCTTTCTTCACTCTTCAGTGGCTTAAAGCCACTCTTCCACGGCCCAGGTCTGTGTGCGACAAAGCTGGCAGTATGCAATATGCTGACGGTGCTCATTCCCACTGTTGCTACGACTCAGAATAAGGACAAATGTGCCCCATCCGCTCAGGACGGAGAAATAATGCTCTGGCAGAGAGGCAGCACTCTCTCCCAGCCCTCCTCACGATCACTGCTTGCCCCGTTCCCTGCTTTACCCGCCTGTTCTGCTCTGAGGTGACCCCAACGCCTCTGAGCCGGGCACAGACCAACACCTCCAGCTGCCCCCACGCCGCCAAAGGTCGCCTCCTAGCGCTTATTTCTGCACGAGGGAACCCACGGCCACCACGTCACGGCCTCATTTTAACTCTACTGCTTGCACTGGGAGAGACCAGAACCGCGTGTGGACTTTCAGGGCAGAAGCGACAACCGTTTCATCTCTCCCGCTCCAATCGACACCCGCTTTCTCCTCCTTTCTGCAGGACCAACCCGCGGGGTTTCTCTCTCCCCCAGAGGCGCCCACAGGAGGCAGCCGGCCGTCCCAGCCCTGCGCCGGGGCTCCTCCAGAGGAGCCATCCCTCGCCGAGCCGTTATTCAGGCTGAGAGGGTGCGAGGGGGAGAGCTGAGGGACGGCGGGGCTGCGGTTGGACGGGGAGGCGCTGAGGGAATGGAGATGGCGGCGGTGCCGCGCGGCTGGCGGCTCTCGGGTCGCACCGGCGCTGCCCTGCGGCGTCCCTCGCGCGGCGGCCGTTCGGTGCGGAGCGGCCGCGGCCATGGAGGAGCCGCTGCCGCCCCCCGCCATCAACCCCAACAACTTCCCGGCCAAGCTGTGGCGGCTGGTGAACAGCCCGCGGTTCCGCTCCATCCGCTGGGACGCCCGCGGCGAGGGGCTGCTGATCGACCAGCCGCTGTTCGAAGCCGAGCTGCTGGGCCGCGCGGGGCCGCGCCAGGGCGGAGACGGGGCGGCCGGAGAGCTCTTCAAAACCACCAACTTCACCAGCTTCATCCGCCAGCTCAACCTGTACGGTTTCCGTAAGGTGGTGGCGGCTCCGGCGCCGCCCAGGGCCGGCTCGGGTCCGCAGAGCGACGGCGGTTCGGGCGGCCACCTGCACCACTTCCACAGCCCGCATTTCCGCCGCGACCGCCCCGACCTCCTGGTCCATCTGAAGCGCATGACGAGCGCCAATAAGGCCAAGCTGGCGGCCGGTCTGGAGGTCGGCAGCCGCCCGCCCAACCGCTTCCAGCGCCCGCCCGGAGAGCCGCCGCCGCCGTCGCCCCCGACGCCCGGCAAGGCAGACAGGAGCGGTGAGCGGCGGTGGGGCGGCTGGGTGATGCCGCGTGGGGCAGACGTGCGATGTGCGATGTGCGATGTGCGATGTGCGATGTGCGATGTGCGATGTGCGATGTGCGATGTGCGATCCCCTCTCCGGCCCGGCCGCGCCACCTCGGGTTGCCTTGAGGCAAAGAACGGCACGCGGCCTTTCTGAGGCTGACAGGGCAGGAGGTGGTGCGGCTGAGCGGGGCACGGTAGAAGGAAGGGATGCCATCGAGAGGGATCTCGACAGGCTGGAAAGGTGGGCAGGGTGAACCTGAGGAGGTTCAACACGGCAAAGTGCAGAGTTTGGCACTTTGGCCGGAGGAATCGCAGGCATCCGTACAGACTGGTAGGAGCGGTGCTTGAGAGCAGCCCCGTGGAGAAGGACCTGGGGGTCCTGGTGGATGAAAAGCTGAACATGAGCCAGCAGTGTGCATTGCAGCTCAGAAGGCAAATGGTGTCCTGGGCTCCATCAGCAGAGGGGTGGCCAGCAGAGACAGGGAGGTGATCGTCCCCCTCTGCTCTGCTCTTGTGAGGCCCCATCTGCAGTGCTGTGTCCGGGTCTGGAGCTCCACTACAGGAAAGACAGGGAGCTGTTGGAGAGGGTCCAGAGGAGCCACAAAGATGATCAGGAGGCTGGAGCAGCTCCCCTACAAAGACAGGCTGAGAGAGCTGGGCTTGTTGAGCCTGGAGAAAAGAAGGCTGTGGGGTGACCTCAGTGCAGCCTGCAGTACCTAAAGGGAGCCTGCAAACAGGAGGGGAATCAACTCTTTGAAAGGGGAGATAACAGGACAAGGGGAAATGGTTTGAAGTTGAGGGAGGGAAGATTGAGGTTGGATGTCAGGGGAAGTTCTTTACTGTGAGAGCGGAGAGGTGCTGGAACAGCTGCCCAGAGAGGCTGTGGTGCCCCGTCCATCCCTGGAGATGTTCAAGGCCAGGCTGGATGGGGCCCTGGGCAGCCTGGGCTGCTATGAAATGGGGAGGTTGGTGGCCCTGTGTGTGGCAGGGGGTTGGAGATTCGTGATCCTTGAGGCTCCTTCCAGCCCTGGCCATTCTGTGATTCTGAGGTGGACCAGGGCTGTGCAACCATAAGGGCATAAAGCAAGCAGCAGCGCCGCTTCTGCACGCAGCCATCAGAGCTCTGGATGTTTGTGCTCTGTGGTTGTTTCCAGTAGGAGCTGTCATGTAACTCATGTGGTGTTTTGGGTGCTGTGCGCGAAGTTACACCTGTAACAGTGAGAAAACAAAAGCAAACCTTTCAGAAGGGAGGAAATGTGCTTTGATACTGAGGCCTGAAAACATTTAGGTTTTCTGTTGTTGTTTTTTCAACATTATTAAGTTTTGAGCCCCTCACTGCAATAAAGAGACAGAGACCCTGGAGTGCGTTCAGAGAAGGAACGGAGCTGTGAGGGCTGTGGAGCACGCGTCTGATGGGAGCGGCTGGGGGAGCTGGGGTGGGTCAGAGTGGGGCAGAGCTCAGGGGAGGCATCACTGCTGCCTGCAGCTGCCTGAAAGCAGGTGGTGGGGATGGCGGTCAGCCTTTGCTCCCAAGTAAAAGTGCTCTGATGAGAGAGGATGGCCTCAAGTTGTGCGAGGGGAGGTTCAGGTTGGATATTAGGAAAAACTTGTCCAAAAGAGTCATCAGACACCAACACGGCTGCCCAGGGAGCCGTGGGGTCACCGTCCATGGAGGTGTTCCAGAGCCGTGGAGATGTGGTGCCGGGGGATGTGGTTATGGGCATGGTGGGGGTTGGACTTGGGGATCTCAGTCCTTTCCAACCTGAATGATTCTGTCATTCTACCACTTAAATCAGATCTGACCGGCGTAATACAGGCCACGGATGGAGTAAATCCTAAGAAAAATACAGCCGTTAAATCATTACCCCTTTTATGGGTGTGTTTTTGCCCCTGCTGTTAGCTGGTGTTTGCTCTAGCAGCCTGAGTTTCTAGAAAGAAAAAAAAGAACAAAGAAAACATCAGTTCTTATGGCAGTCGAGTTCTGACAGGCTGACAATTCCCCGTGTGCTCTGTGCTGTGCTATTTAGGGGCATGTCTTACTTTGCAGCAAATATGAGGTAATTTGATAGATGGAAGATATTTCTGTTTGCAAAGTGTCCCTCTGTTCCAGGTGCATTGCAACATATAGCTCGTGTTAAATGTCCAGGAACAGTTCCTGTAAAGCAGCTGGCACATTGTACCCTAACATCCAATGATGTCTTGTTTGTGTGTTAAACCACATTATCTTAACTTCCCCATCTACATGTAAAATACAAACAAAGGACTTCTCTCTTCATTCTCTGTTTTTACTGAGCTGGAAATAAACAGCCCTGTGCATGAGCTCTGAGTGAATTTTGGGGGATGAGCAGTGTGTATTTAGTGATTCTTCATGACTTGATGTGAATTTGCAGACTGGTGGCTGTGTGTTCCCTATTTCTCTGATCAGTTCCTATCAGAGGAGCAAAAGAGCAAAATGTGAGGCTGTTTTTCAGAAAGACTGGTTGGATGCAGGCTGTTCCAAAGCTCAGCACGGCTGTGTGCGGTGCTGCGAGGTTGAACAAGCACAGTAATACTTCCCTGAATTCAATGAGGATTTCTGGGCCAGTGTTGCAAGAATGTCAGAAAACCTCTCACAGAAACTGCTGCCACAGTGTAAGAGCAGATGACATTTCACAAAATAACAACCCAGAGATGGATGGAAGGAAATAAAACAGCAGAACTGCTTGGGCTGCCTTAGTCTAAAGTGAAGTGAGGTGGTTGAGCTGACTGGGAAAAAGCCGACGTAGGAATGACAAGTGATCTTATGAATCAAGGCGAGTTTGTGTATTTCAGAGAGGATATCCTTTATTACAGCCCTACCCAATAATGAACTACGAACGAATTGCTGAGCTTGTAGCATCCTTTCTCATTCTTCTTGAGGACTTGCTTGTTCTTGCAGAAATATTGAAACCCACACCAGGCCAGCGCATCGTCTGGCAAAGGAGGCAATGTGGCCTAGAATGTCAGCACTTCAGAGAGTTACGAAAACAACAGTAGCAAAAAGCAAAACCCACTGGGGGTAAATGACAACCTGTAAGCAGTGTTGCCTGATCTGAAGGACAAATCATTGTTCTTTTTTTATCAGTTTACTCCTAACACTTGTTCCCTTTCTCATTAGCACTGGTGCCCTTCTGTCACTTACCCAGAAGCCAAGTCACCTGCAGCTCTGCCTTCCTCCAGTGCTAATTTGCAGCTTGAGCTTTTCGTAGTGGAGAATAAGAGGCTGGTGCAAGGCAGGACGCTTGGGAGGAAGCAGCTGCTTTTATATCCTCGCTTTGTTCAGACCCAACAATAAATCTGTCACTGCATCTGTTACCGGGCGTTGGGGTGGAAGGAGCAGCCTGTGGGTTAGGCGCACTGTGGCAGAGGTTGCCTTCCCAAAGAGCGCTGCAGGGCCTTGGCTCCTGTGTTCCTTTTCGTTACCTGTGACAACTCCTGTCATTAACAGTTGCTTTGTTTTGCCTGATGCAGGGCTGCTGGCTGCAGGACAGTTCCATAGGCCTTACCAACGAGACGGCTTGTTTCCTTACTCCTACATCTCAGCCTCCCCGCAGAGCCTCAGCTCCTTACCAGCAAAAAGCCCGGATCGGACTCCGATCCCTTCCAGAACGTGGCAGAGCTCCCTTGGGCTGCTCCCAGGACACAAGGCGTCCGCAGCCCTCCCAGACAAGGGGGTTGCCTTCCCCATATTCCAGAGGCTTCCGACAGAGGTCACGTACACCCTGCAGTCCGGTGCCTCTCCTGTGCCACTTCAGGTCTCTCAAGCCATTGCCACTTCCCCTGCAAAGTACAGCAGCTACACGTCTCCCCTGCACTACTCACAAGCCTATTATCCAACAGGTAAGAAAAAGAATTCTAAAAGTCATATATATATATATGTATATGTGCACTTTTCACAGTGCTCCGTCGTGTGTGTTTCAGTGAGAATTAGAAATTGTAAAGACTTTTAAAGACTTTTACAGCATTTTCAGTTCCATATTCCTGCCCTCCCTCCAGACTTGGTATCCTCTGGTGATTTTCCATACAGCCTCCAGAGGCTGAAGGGTGAGGAGGAGAACATTTGTCTGCATTTAGGCTGTTAGCCTAACTGTTAGCCTAACTTCCCTTTTTCTCTTTAATGTTTAATTAAGAAAAACTGACGGGGATGGCATTAAGGCACAGAGGACTTATTGAAAAGTATCACACTGCTCCTTGCTCTCATCTTTTCCCAAGTAACTTTTTAAAGCCAAAGATCGGCTGCAAATCTTCTGCAGAATGTTTCCTTCTGCTCTATAATCTTTGTCCCCATTTTCTTTCCTTCCCCAGCAGTGTATTTCTGTGTGCTGCAGACAGGGGGGCTACAAAAATCTTCACTACCTCCTTTTGTCTGAAGCATTGCCGCTAGAATTTTCAGTCTTACTTCAGACGAGTTTTTGGGATTTGTTTTTCTAGAGGAGAATTGAAGCAAGTTATTCTCCTGTTTTCTGCTCTTGCCTTGAACTGGAAAAAAACACGCTTGTTTTGTTTATTCTTATTTTTTTTACTTCCCTGGAACTTCTGAAACCCGGAACGCCGTGACTCTTGGCTTGGACAAACCCAGGCTCAGTGATTACTCTCACTTTCTGCCCGTTCCTCCCTTGGCAGCTGCTCCTCCACTGAGTCAGATATCCCTGTTTAGAAACCTTGCATGCGGTGGCTGCTGTCACTCTCCAAAAAGCACACAGTGAAATCTCCCTGTCTTTTGTGTGCTCTGAGGCCTCTGCTGGGAGCGTTCGCTTCCATTTCAGACAGCAGCCGCCGGTTCCGTTACACTTCTTATCAAGGAGGGATTCTGAGGAATTATGCAAATCCTGTGGACACTTGTAAAGATTTAAGAAACAGGGAACTTCTTGCACGTGTTCCTTGCCCTGTGGTGTTACAGAGATCAGTGCAGAGAGTTTGCATTGCGAGCTGCAAGTCATTACGTCTCCTCCCAGGAGCAGGGTGAGCTGAGAGCGCAGTTTAAGAGGGGAGACGGTCCCTTCTTGTCTCTATCTGGGTACAGCTCACCTGCAGTTCTAGATGTCTCTATCTCCGCTACTCCTCCAGACCTCTTCTGTGGGCAGGAAAGGAGCTGGGCAGCGGGAGGCTGTGATTCACTGAGCTTTTAGGCTTTGTGAAGAGGTGCTGTGTGAGTGATCTCACTCTAATTTGCAGTATTGGCTGTGGAGGAACTGAAGGCGAGCAGCTTAGATTTAAACCAGCGTACGTAGATCCCTGGAACTGGGTGACACTGTTCTCTTCCACTGGAGTTATAAAAGTTTGAAGAAGAAATCAGTTATGCTGTTGAAAAAACCTTTTTTTCTCCTTTGAAACACCATGGGAGAAGTAGAGCAGAATCTTTGTTTTGGGGGGTAGGAGGGGGGGCGCCGGGAAGCACAGTAAAAGCATTCCACATTTTGCAAGGCATAGTAATTCAGGTGTGATTCAAATAGAGAACGTTGTGGAGGCCGAGGCTTTTGAAATTTCAGTAAACTCTTCAGTAGTTTTGAGAAGAAAGGTTGGCCATTTCAATAGGCAGCATTAAAAATCTTTTCATTTTCTCTGCCACTTCGGGCAGTGTTCTTACTGCTGATTCTGTCTACCTCTTCATCTCTCTGCTATCCTTTTTTCTGTACCTCACAGCATAGAGAATGCTGAAAGCCTATTTTTTCATATGTATATATGAAAAGTCTGCTTTCCTTCATCTCGAGAGCACAAAAGCAAGATTAGCTTATTTGGAAGGTGATAGTTCATCTTAAAGAATGTATTTCACAAGAGAAGGGGCTGAAGAATGCATGCTCATTCTTGGAGCTCTTTTCATTTCATGTTTAATGAACGTGTTTTTGAAGTCCTATTAAATTAAATCAGCGCTGGGCTTTGTGAAAAGATTCATCTCTGTGTGTGTTCAAATGTGTTTGTTAACTTAGGCAACAAAAAGATTTCCTTGGTTTTTTTCTCATTATGATTCTTACTGAGAAGGCACTGAAATAGGAGATGTTCATCTGGATCTTTTGCTACTACTGGAGCATTTGAGAGTTGTGGGACTGCATCAGAGGAGTGTAGTGAAGTTTGATCATCAGAATATCCCAGTAATGGAAAGTCAGGCAATGAGCCCATGTGAGAAATATCAGTTCTTGATGCCACCTGGTACTGCAGGCCAGTGGTGCCTTCTGAATACAGCTGTGGCTGTAGAGCTTGTTTAAATGTAGCAACCTTTTGTGAATGACAGCTCAGGAGCAGTTATGTTATTCTGAATGATACATCCTCTGTAAGGATAAAATGAAAGCTTGAAATTCACATATGCCTTGGTCAAAGGGGGCTTCTTAAAATAAGTAAACAGCTGAAAACGCAGTGTCTGTTTTAAAACAGCATAAATAGCACATTTTCCCTTGAGAAAAGCAGACTAGATGCATTAGTAATGCACTTGTAAAACTAGTAGTAGGATTTATCTTGCTTAAGATTCATCTGAATGTATAATATTCACTTGTATATGCCTGGGCTTGTCGTCTAGATTACATATATAGTCAGTAGAGAGAAACAGGCACCTCCCAGAAGTTGAGTCAATCCAGCCTTCTTAGATCTATGCTGTTGGAAGACAGTTTCTTTCTGTTGAACTGTACTGAACTGTTTCTATGTGAACTGTAGAGAGAGCACAGCTAGTTTTGGAAACTGGGAGAGCACGAAGTGGCAATGCAATCCATCCTACTTACATATCTAAGACAGCTCCCATTTTCTTTAAGGAAGAGACCTTGGATGTCATCCTCGTTTCCTTCATTCTTTAATTTGTAGAAGATCAGAGCTTGCACAGCTGCTGTTTGCAGGCCCATCCCGATGTGCTCATTGATTTGGCAGGAACAGGCACAGGTGCTCTCCGTAATTTCTTGACCCAGCTGTATGATGAGTAATTAGCTTTCCTTAGGCATAGCTTAGGGATGTGACACAATAAGGATGACTGGCAGGGTGGTCTGCAGCGTTCTTCCTGAGTGTTTCACGTGTAGGTTGTGCTCAAATGGAACAGAAAAAGCTGGAGAGTGTCAGCCTCATCTCCTTTGGCTAACACAGGATCCCAGAACCGTAGGTTTTGGAAGGGAACTTTGAAGATTCTTCAGGCCAACCCCTTGCCAAAGAGTTCCCTAAGGAGGTTGCTCAGGAAAGCGTCCAGGTGAGTTCTGAATATCTCCAAGGAAGGAGGCTCCTCCGCCTCCCTGGGCAGCCCATTCAGGGCTCTGGCACCCCAGGAGTTCTCCCTCATGTTCAGATGGAGCTTCTCACCTTCCAGTTTGTTATTTTGCCTCTTGTCCTGCTGCTGCACGCCACTGAAAAGAGCCTGGCCCCAACTGCTCCGCACCGGCCCTTTAGATATTGATAAACACTGGTCACATCCCCCCCAGCCTTCTCTTCTCCATGTGAACAGCCCCAGGGCTCTCAGCCTTTCCTCGTAAGGGAGATGCTTCAGGCCCTGACCATCTCTGCAGCCCTCCCTGTGCTCTCTGTAGCAGTTCCCAATCTGCTTGAAACAGAGGAGCAGAACTGGACCCAGAGCAGAGGAGAGGATCTCCTCCCTGCCCTGCTGGCCACGCTGTGTGCAATGCACTCCAGGGCACCATTGGCTGTCATGGCTGCCAGGGCACACTGCTGGCTCACGTCAGCCTGTTGGCTGCTTTCTGATGTCTGTTGCACCCTTGAGTACCTGGAGATGATGTATATCCTCCAATTTCTGCCAGATCTTTGGAGACATTACTGTGATTATTCAAGGCTGCATCAACCCCATCATTAGATTGTTAGCTTGGTTGCACCATGCTTGAAAAGCAGCACTTAGCATGAAGGTAGGACCATTTCCAAGAGACTGTTGGGATGTAGCTGTTACGACAGGAAGAGTGAGACATTTTAATGATATTAGCAGAGTCTGTGCCTAAGAATGGATCTGGATGCATTTAATTTGCAGATATAACTGTAGCCTTTATGCCTTCAGCAAAGGCATAAATGATTGATTTGTTCTTGTCGACTGAAACATTGTGAGCATGTAAAATAATATTATCTCAAGAGGAGAGAGAGAGGTAGGTAAGAGTTTCCATTTTGTCATTATGGTTTCTAATTTGCTTAATGGAGTGCCTCAATTTACGTAGGACATTGTTGTAATTTCTTGTGTTTTGCTGTAATCTGTTTTTTCATTCTTGGACAAAAGAGTGAGACGTGACCTATTGAAGAGACTGTGTGATTTACTTATTTGTGGTGACTTGTGACTCTGGAAGCCTTGGAATAAATGTTTGCATGGGATCCCTCGTAACCCTGTAAAAGTTCTGGTGTTTATTTTCCCAAAGCCAGGTGTTACATCATTTTCCATACTGTCCATCTATCTCTGTCCCTTTCCCTGCACCATTTGTGACTCTGAACGTTTCTGCTGCATTTTCTCTAGGCTGCAGAGCCCCACTCGGCTGTTTGTTCAGGGAAGTGTTTGGTGCATCCTTCACATTGCCCTCCTGTGGTCTTTTCCAGTTGTGTTCATTTCTTATTGAGATGGAGAGTTCAAAAAGACACACAGTAGTCAAAGTGTGAGTAAATCAGAAGTTCATGCAGTCAATAATAATCTTCCTTTCTTTCCGCAGTTCACAACAGTGTCTGTTTCATTAGTGGCTTTGGGAATCTTTTTGACAGCTTCTGAGTGTGAAGCTGATGTTTTCCTGAAGCTATTCACCATAACGCCAACATCCGGCTCCTGATTACTGGCGGACAGTGAAGAACCTGTCGTTTTCCACATGAAATCAGTTTGCTTTTCTGAAGCACAGAGCTTTATCTGGTAGGTGGAGGCTTTGGAAGACCTCACAGAGCTTTTTTTCCATGGCTCTGCTCTTTTCTGCCGTGAGAAAAGCTGCTGTTATTAGCAACCATCACAGCAACACGATCGTCAATATCTCTGCTCGTTTACCTACTGCAGGTCTCTCCAGACAGCAGCAAAGGGTGACTTCTCTTGAAAATGAAGTATTTTACTGACTCATTCTCATCACATACTCACAGGTGTCAACTCATTCTCTATTCTGTTTTCTTCTATTTTTTCTTGTTCAACTGCCAGGTTTTCTCACTTGTCTTTCCTTTTAATATTTCTATTAGTGTGCTTCTAAATAATTTCCTTTAAGTTCTTTGTGACCTCTCTGAATATGGGTACGTATGTTCAGCACGTTTGGAATACAGTCATTCGGCACCTGTGCAAGGATGTTCACAGTGCATGGCTCAGCCCTTCCCTTGCTCTGTGAGCTGTGTTTTCATTGCTCTCCACTTGTCCTGAGGCTTTTGTCACTGGGTTGGTTACGGTCCCACTGCCAGCAATTCCATTTGTGTAAGCTGTGTTCATGTTCTGCACGTTGGATCCTGTAGACTATGAGAAATTTTCCATCTCTGGCTTTTATGGGCAGCATATTGTCTGTTTTTTGACAGAAACCGAATCAATTCTGAGGCTGATCATCTTACTCCGTTCTATTTAAAAAGGCTGTATCTCCTTAATTCGTTCAATCCATATTCATTTATTCCATAAGATACCACTTTTCCCCGTCTCTTTAATATTCAGGCTGTGTTTGCTGTCAGTATTGCAGAGCAGACTGTGCTTCCTCTGATGATTCCTTCTGGGTATGACTAGATGAGCTGTGCCTTGGGCAGTGGAGCTCAGAAATTCAATCTCTGCAGTTAACCATAAAGCATGTGAGAGAAGCAGGTGAGCTTGTTGCACCTTGATTCCATTTGAAGGCGTGAAGCACTCTGGATGAACTGGCACCTCCACCCTTGGTAGCACGGCTCGTCAGTAAATACATCTCCAGCAGTTTTAGAGTTGTTTGGATGTGTGATGGATGTCCTGCTGTGACCACGGGCGGTGGTGGCACTTAGGTAGGGCTGTTCTGTCTTACGGTGGGTTTGCTGCCGAAGTGCCTTCAGTCGTGCATGCTGTGACAGTGCGCAGGCACTGCTGCTGCCGTCGGCGAGCTGCCAAAAATGCATCCTTGTGAGAGCAAACCATTCTGTGTGACAGTTTTCCCCTTCAGAATCGGTCACTGGTTTCTCGTGCCCTGCACAGCGTTGTGTTCCCCCCTTCGCCTTACAAACGTTGCAGTGTCTCTGATTCACGAGTTGCTTTTGCTCTTAGTGCTGCTGGCTGTGACAAGAGTGCTGCCATTTATCTTGTCGTGTTTTGTAGAAAGTGATCTTCAGCTGGTGTTTCACGTATGCAGTACCTCACAAGCACTTCTTCCCTTCACACCCTTCCTCTTTTTTCATTAGAAGATAATGTCTTCACGTGTTTGCTTCTCCTTAGGGTTGCTTTAGCAGGTTAGAAGGAACTTCTTTGCCATTGCTTTTCCAGAAGTCCTTCAGAAGCTGTTCTGATGTTCTGAGTTTGTCAACATAGTTTGGAGATTCCTGTGAGTGAAATATTCCCAAACCAAGTTTTGTTTTGTTTTATGGCAGTATCCAGAGCAGGGATATGTCTGCAGGTCGTAGGATGTTCTCCTGAAGGAGGTCTGAATTTGATCATAGAGTCGCTCAGAATGAGCTTTTGCAGTTGCAAATTATAAGCACATACCATGCTTGCTTAGGAGGCTGCCCACTGGCTTTATCTTTGTTGTTCTCCCCTGTTTGTTGCTGTAAACTGCACAAGAATCCCACCGGCTCTCGTTGAAAAGGGCAGGAAGAACAGGTGTTCTAAAAAGATCACGCTTGGTTATTGTAACATCTTCCTTATGTGGAATCCCCTGTCAGTTTCCAGCACTGCAAGTAAACTTCATCTGTTCACTACCTCTCTCCTGTTAGTCTCTGTTACAGTCACTGGACTGAACATGATAACATTTATTTTTCTCAAAATGATGGCAGTTTTAGAGGTTATCTGTCATGCAAGTGAGGCCTTTACTTTTAATTTAACTATTTCTGCATGTCCCCAAAGGTAATAGCTGCAGAACAGTGCCTCATACACAGAGATGCTGTTTAGGATGCAGTGGCCCTTTAATTCCAGTTTGTACGCATGCACACGTGTTCTTCTTGTGTGAATCCCCTCTCTGTGTTCTGTTGTGGTGGAAGAAGACAACAGAAGAGGTGATAACAAAAGAGGTGATAACAGTGTGCAAAAATTTTGATTATGAAGTTTCTAAGTTTGTGTATGTCCATTTTACAACATGTGTGTGTGTATATATTTATAACAAATGTTTTTCAGGTGAGGTCGTAAAATCATTTGGGAGATCATGCAGTGCTGGCATTTAGTTACCTCAACTATTGAGCTGTTCAATCAAAGTAAGCCATAGAACTCTGCACACCGAGCACAGATTCTGGAAGTCTGATCAGTGTGTTTGAATTCTTGCAGCTGCTCTGCCCTGCTGCTCCCCTGCTACCCACATCAGCCCTCTGACCTGCTGTGCCAGTCCCACAGCTCTGACCTACAGCCACTGCAGCTTCTTCCAGGTGAGTGCAGCGTGCTGCCGGCAGGTGAGAGCAGGGGGAGCTGGATGGGTGGTGATGGGCGCCAGAAGGAAGGATGGAAATCAGAAAACTGATCTACTTGAGAAAGTAAAAGGGAAATGCTTTACAGGTTTATTTCAAAGAACGCCGAAGGTTTGGAGAGGCACTTTTGGCAATGCCTGGGCAGGTTCCAAGGTAGCACTGTGGTGGATCTCCCCTTTGGTGCACTGTTTTCCTCTGTATGAAATCTGTGCTTGACTTCACCAGAATTTGTTCTAGTTAATAACTCTGCATTTATCTTTGAAGAATAACTTTGCCTGGACAAAATGCATTTCTGTAACATTATGGGAATACTGGGAAGGAGCTCCTTTCTTGTTATGTTTTGTTATGTCATCCCAGGCAGCATTCTGCAGGTTCATTCAATGACTGAGAAGAACTGAGATGACTTTTGGGACCAGCCACACCTCAGAGATGCCCTATTAAAATAACTTCAGGTTTTTTCTGCATTGTCACCCAAGTTATAGAAAGCACCTTATTTGGAGGAGCTGCCTTATCAATTGCCAAAGATTTTAAGTAAAACTGCAAGGCTGCAATGCTTTTGTATTAGATAATAATATATATACTCTTTTTTTTTTTTTTTTTGTCACAGAGGCAAGCAAAGCAAGTTATGCTTTGTATGCTGAGAAAGGGTTTACCTACCCAAGCTTGATTATCCAGTTTCTTGTCTTGCAAATATCAACCTTTGTCTTTTATTCATGGCTTTTTTTTTTCTTAATATCATCTTATCCAAGGTGCTCATATTACAGCCAGAATATTGTGCTGGTGTGGGTCCATAAATGGTCACTGGCCAGTCGTGCCACTGGTACTCTCATATTAATTTTGCACATGGTTCATCTTTGTCCTCTGACTTTAAATTTGAGAACTGTGGGAGTTTTTTTTTTCCAGCTAGGGCACAGGAATGAGTCTGGGTGATGGGAAGTGATGATCAAATAAATTCTTATCATTGCATTTGGGATAGCAAATCATTCCAAGAGAGTTGTTAATTAGGGCTAGATGAATAAATGCACTGTCCAAAGTGCCCAGTGAAAGTGATTTGTTTGAAGAAGCAAGCTCATGGGCAGTGTGCAGAGCCAAAAGAGATTCAGGCTGCTTGCTGATGAATGCTGTGATGATAATGCAACTGTAGACAGGGGATCCCAGGCCAAAAGCTGTTGATGCATCTGGGCAGAGGATGCTGGAAGGTATTCCTGTGTGTGAACAGCCCAAAGGTAATCCCAGATTGCTTCTGCCTGCTCTCTTGAGCAGAGTAACACAAATATCCTACAGAATAGACAATAGAACTTGTGAAGTTTTGTGAGTCTTGGTGTAGTGTAGGTTGCCTCTCCTGGAGCACGGTGATGGGGCAGGGGGCTGCAGTTTCCCTATGGTTTCCAAGGAGTTGTGAAGAATTTCCCCTTTTGTGTGCTCTGGGGAGATGCTTCCCCAGCCTCTGCTGAGGGACGTGGCCAGCTGCAGTGCTGACCGTCCTCCCCTGACGCTGTGCTGCTGTCAGGAACCACTGGTACAGATCTTCAGAAGCAGCAGTGTATGTATACCAAGCTGTCAGAGTTAACAAGTGACTGGAACAGACCAGAGTGGTAGGAGAGACGCCATGCATGGGGACCTGATCAGGTTCTGCCAGGCCAAGTGCCTTCTCTGGTTCTGCACGACACTGAGCTGTGTGTGGGCATCTTCTGCTGGAAATGCATGCTAGAGCCTGCAGCACACCCAGGAAGATGGCTGTGTGTGCTAACAGCTTGAAGCTCAGTTCCACAAGGAAGAGGCAGAAGTTGCAGTGTGCTGGTTGGTTGACTGGTTACTTGCCTTTTTGGTTTTGTTTTCCTTTTGCCAGGCCTGATCTCATGCATGGGCAGTTGACTTGTTTACCCAAATCTTCCTTAAAATCCTGCTAGTTAAGGCAATAAATAAACAGTGCAATAAAAACAAGAAAACTCTTGTATTAATATTTTTAAAGAGTACAACTGGAAAAAAAATACACGAAGGTAACTAAGTTCAAACTCGTGTCTTAAAAGTATTAAGCTGGCAATGAAAAGATTTTGCTTAAACTAAATTTCTCAGATTCAAGGTTTTGTCTTTTTTTGCTTTTCTCCCTAAAAGTGCATAGTTGACTGCAGACCAGCACGACTGCGTAAGTCAGCTACAGGACTTGTCTTCATATACCCAGGAGAAGGGATCTTGATATTCTCTCATCTGTTTGTGGTATTTCCTTCAAGGACTTCTGATGTTCGTGCTGCTGAGAGACCAGATGCTTCAGTGACTTTTGATCTTCTGTGACTTTCCTAATCCTGTGGCTTCCTGTTCTCTAATGTATTCGTCTTTTGAAATAGCTTCTCAGTGCCCCTTACCTCAGCCAGAATGTTTGAGGAAAATCAGCTCTGAAGACTAATCCTTCTTACTAGGTCTCTTCCAAAGTAAGGTTGTACTATAGAAGTACCCAAGTTTCTGTTCAAAGTCATTATATTGCTTATTGATCAGGCGCTGTTACCCTTCCATTATTCTTTAAATCTGGCCAACCTCCAGAAAAAAATAGCAGTACAGGCAGAGGCCGTTAAAATGCGACTTGTCATTTCCTTTGGGTAGGACTGGCTGCTTTTGGAACTCTTCATTGCCTTCTTTCTGCTTTGAAAGTTCTTTGATTCATGTGAATTCTGCTTAAAAAGATCACTGTGTTGCTCATCGCATCCTATTATCTAGTCATGTCATTCCAGTGAGGTCTTTCAGTAGCATTCAGACCAGTCCTGTGGTGGCGAAGGCAGCCTCTGTGTGTCCTCTGAGAGGTGTTTTCCAGCCTGAAGATCTGCATGGATTTATGTAGACTTTGAGTCACACATCTGTGAGACGTGCTGATACTGAGGGGTGTCTGTGACAGATGGGCAGATCCTGCAGCATTTTGTTTTCTAGAGTCCCTTTCGTGCTGGGACAGGAGTGTCCTTGGAAATCACTCATTGTGTGAGTGTGTGTATGGACAGAAGGGGGAAAAGATGTTGTCGGGGTGTAGTGTGAGCTCCTCGTGTTGGGTTCTCCCTGTGCACATTTACAGCTTACGTACCTTCTTCTCTTGCTTAAAAATCTTGTGGTTTCTGTTATTTTTGTATGCAGCAGGATTGCTTCAGCTTTAGAGGATCTGGTGTCAGGTACATGCGCTCTGTCCTGTTCCATCACAGATGTTGCTTGTGAAAGGTGTGTGTGTTCTAGTGTGACTCCACAGATCCTGCTAAGACTAGAAGTTTCTGATTTGAACAGCTGGCTGTATGTTCACTGGCAATGCACAGACCATGCATCTCAAAGAGTGCTCGGGTGCTGTGAAGAACAGATGGCAGACAGAAGAAAGTGAGCTTGCTGTAAGGCGGTTAATGAAAACTAAGCCAAATCAGTAGCCTTTTCTTAATTAAACCTGCTGATCTAGGTGCAAGTAACAAGCTTTCATGTTTTTGAATTTACAGACTCTTCTGTTGGTTGCTCAGGTTCATTTACAGAACATTGCAGAGCCATTGCACGTCCTGTCATACTGTTTGGAAAGACACATTTACCATGTTTTGTTTCTCCCAGAGTCCTCCAATGCAGCCAGCTTACGCGGTTGAGTTCCTGCCCTCTAACTGGCCGTACCACACTGATGAAAGCAAGAAGACAGAAGTAAATCTGGAAGCTGTGTTTCAGATCGTCGATGAAATGCGTTCGTCGCCGAAAGCTGGAACAGTGAAAGTGGAGCCTGTGGAGAGCCAGTGGTCAAGCCCCCAGCCCAACAGAGGCCAACAGCTGCTAGCTGATACCGAGAACGACGATCCACCTTCAGATGACGAGGGGCAGCTGGAACCTCTCACCCCTGTGGTGTCAGACGTTGCATCGTTTATGGTGGGAGACCAAGAGGTGGCCTGCTCTCTGTCACAGCCCCCGGAATACTTGTATGCTCTGCACAGCTCTGCGTCTGTAGAATGTGCAGCTGCTCAGGGAGAGCGAGAACCTGCGGCCACGCAGGAAGCACAAGGAAAACTGAGAGAAGAGCCAGACTACCTTCCAGCCCAGTTCTCAGCCATGATTGTTCGGGAAGCACAGTCGTTCAGCCCGCAGAAGGTAAGCAGTGAAGACAAAACAACCTGTGTTCGGAGATAACACCGTTCAGTAGGAATGCTGGGTTGTGGTCTGATAGCTGTAAGTTTTTTTTGCATTCTTAAGAACCGAAGAGTTCTTTAATTAGGACTTTAATGGACAGTGAAGAATCTGTTTGGTAAAGTGTGGTTTAATAAAAACTCAAAACTGTTCTTTTTAAAAGGCAGTGGAAAAGTATCTCTTGTGAATGGCATGTTGGCCATTCTGATGTCCAAAACTTGGCCAATGGTTGCCCACTTAGGCCACTCAGTTGCAAGGGAAAAAGGCAAAGTGCAGTTGTATTGACAGTGATGAAGTGGTAGCCTTTTTGAGTTACAACTTACTTCCTTTACCCTTTAATAAAAAAAGAGTATTTGAAGGCACAATGGTACATTTGGTACCATTGATTTGATACCTACCATTTGATACAATGGTAGGGGTACATTTAGAGAAAGAGATGTACATTCTGATCAAGTTTCTGCAGAGATCAAGCTAGTTACTCAGCCTCACGTAGGTAAGAGCACTTCCTTGTGTTGTGCTCGTTAGGGAGTTCCCATTCATTATTGAACTGTTGACCACAGTTTAAATGTTTTCAGCTTTGGCATCTTTGGATCAGCATTTTTAGAAGTGTACTTTTCTTTTTTGAGAGACTTTGGGACTTTGTGGGCCTGGCTTTCTTGTTAGGAATGGAGGACTGGAACAGGTTGCCCAGAGAGGTGGTGCCCCATCCTTGGAGAAGTCCTTCCCCAAGCTGGACGGGCACTGAGCACTGAGTGCGGGTGTCCCTGTTTGCTGCAGAGAAGTTGGACTAGGCGCCCTTAAAGGTCCCTTACAACTCTAACAATGTTATGATTCCATGAATTCAATGCATGAGCCATGGCCTTGTTTGCAGGAGAAGATGTGGGGTTTTTTTATTCTGTTATTCCTGCATGAGAATGCTGGTGCCGGCCACAGTCTGTTTCTCTGGAAGTCAACTGGTTAAATAGTTGGGGATTATTCTGTCCTGAAGAGAAATTTGGGCACTATTAGGTCTCTTGTTTGACAGCTTTGCTCTTTTTATTAGGAGTATTCTACTTCTTACTTGTCTCCCCTTGCCAATCTGGAGGCAGGGTTAGCCTGACCCCACAGCTGCCTCTCCTCCAGTGGTATTTCCTGGATCATGGGCCTGGGATCATGGCAGGTGCAGAACTCTCCAAAGGAGATTCCTATGCTTGTACATCCATTGGGCTCCTACATTATTTGCTCTCTTCCTTATCCGTGAATCTGGAAGGCTTCCACAGCTCTCAGTAGTACAGTGTCATGGAATTCAAGGCAAGCTGATGGTACAATACTGCCCGTGCAGGTAAGGCTGTTTTATTCCTCTGTGTAGCAGCAGAGGAGGAGCAAATTCCTCTGGTGCTAATAAACGAACATCAGAAGAGCTCTGCTGGGTCAGATCAAAGCCTGACTGCCGGTGTCAGGCCTGAAGACAATAGCTGTAACCTGATGCTGAGGGAAGAGCAGGAACAACCTGCACCCGGAACAGGGCACTGCTCCCTGTGTTTCCAGTGGGAAGTTGGGATGATGCTGTGTACCTGATGTTCAGTTTCTCTTCCCTGGGCTGAAGTCAGCCCTTGAAGCCACGTGAATTGTAGCTCTGACCAAAGAGATGCTTTGCTCGCTGTGTGCTGATGAAGAGCTTCATCAGTCACCTCCCTCCAGCCACTTTCTCCACGCAGTTGTGATTTGGGAAGTCTGTCGCAGCCTCCCAGCAGTCTGCTCTCCAGACTCCCTTCGGTAGCATCCTCTGCATGGCAGCTGCTCCATGGATCTCTGAGTTTGCTTTCAGCCTCTTCTGTTTCTATTAAATCCTTTCTAAAATGAGGAGACCGTGGCTGCACGCCACATTGAAGCTGCAGGAAAACAATGGATGCAGAGGTGTTTGATATTTTGTTCTCTATTTCTTTTGCAATATTTCCTATCATTTGGTTAGTTTTGGGGCAGCTGTTGTGCCTTGTCCTCTCCACTGAAAGCTGTTCACCTGCTTTGTGCTGCTGCTTGGCTTAAAGAACAGCAAATTAAAGAGCAGTTCTTTGCATGAAAGGTCTTAGTGCATTCAACAGTCCAGGTTCAGCGTTGTTATCTTCACCTCAGTGAAGGACAGGTGTCCTTGTCTTTACACATTTTGGCCTCAGATGGACATATTTCAATCTACTCACAAGAAATGCTTTCTTCTGAAAGTGGAAATGAAGCACGTCTATCATTCAAGGGGAATGTGCCTCCTTTGTTGTCTCCTCTGTAGCATCCCTGGCCAAAGGCTGAAACTCCTACTTGTTTTGGGGAAGGTAAATCCAGCAAACCCCATTTGTGTGAGACAGGGGCTGATCTTATTAACGTTTCTCACTGTGGTTCCAGCTGGGCACTGGAGTCACGTAACCACTGAGGCACAGCAGGGTGGGTTTTTTTTTGCAAACAATTTGGAATTTTTTCAATAAGTGAAGTGAAAAGGCAAAACTTTCACATCTGTCAGCTTTGGTAGCTTCGTTTGATTCTCTGCCAAGCAGCATTCGGGATGGAGCTGCAGCAGTGCCGGGCCCGAGTGAGGAGTCTGCAGATGTGGCAAAGCCATAATGAGAAGCACGTTCCCTTACAAAAATAAAAGAAATGAAGAAGCTTTGGAACCAGATTTATGTGGGCTAGACTGATGCTGTTAGGATGGAAACTGTATTATTGCCAGTTTCATAAAAGACTGTTAGAAGGGTCGGTGGGTAAGGTCCTACCTAGGCAGTAGAAAAGGGAACGCCGCGTGCTCCTTTCCCTAGGAGGCTTCATGACAGAGAAGTCAATGGGAATGGAAGGGCTCTGGTCGTGTGTGAAAAGTGCTGATGTCTGTACCTGCTCTGCGCCCTGCCAGCCTTCCCTGTTCCTAAGACTCTGTCTCAAGACTGAACTCGCGTTCTGTCTGGTGGAGATAATGAACTACAGGCCTCCCTCCTTCTCTTTGCTTTTACTCTTAGTGAGAAGCTGTGTTCCGATGGCAGACAAAAAGGCACAGCCATCCAGGCGGTTTTCCTATTAGCTAATGAATGCTACTAATGCAGTACATACAGACAACGCATTTCAAAGAGCAAATTCTGCCCAGAAGTGACTCCAGAAGTGGCCCAGAAGGCCAGCAAGTCCAGGGGCTTGCAGGGGGAGCTCTGTCTGCCTGGGCGTTTCAGATGCTGTGTTTGCACAGGCCTTTTGGAAAACTGAGGAGCAGCTTCGACAGCAAATCTGTCTGTATCTCTGTTAATCTGCATACATGTTACCTGCTGTATGTTTAATGCTGAGCAATGGCAGACTCGAGAGAGTGATTTCTGGAACTGCTGATGTCTTATTACTGCCTGTGGTGACCTTTTGCCCTCTGCTAACACACATACCAGCTTTCGGAAGCTTTTTTTTTTTGCCTTCATAGAAGGAAACACTGCAGGCTCTGAACAATCCCTCATCTTATGATGTTGATTGATAGGATATTTGCAGAAGAGCTCAGTGCTCTGTAACAGATGATAGTGAGAACATCTTTCTGTCTGAAGGTGAATTCCAGGTGCTTAATTGTGCTTATTTTTACTTCCTTATTGGGACAGAATCATAGCTTGGTTGCTTGGCTTTTTCTTCCTTTTTATTAAAGCTACACATTTTGCCACATTGTTAAAGAAATACTCAAGTTCATGAAATGGTTGCCTGCAAAATACATGTGGAGCAGCAGCAGAGGGCTCCAAAAAGCAAGCAACAACATTATAATGCAATGTCTTACCAATTTGATGGGGTGGGGTGAGATTTCCAGGCGAAGGGCACTGCTCACCTGCCCAGTTTTGCATCACACAGCTCTGCTGGGCTGTCCAGGTACACCTGTCATTAGCAATGCAGCTGTTGGTACCAGTGAGTGCACCTGGGTTTCTTCTGCTTCACTTGTCGTGCCTGGTGTGGTGACAGGGCGAAGCTGACACTGTGAGTGCAAGCACTCTTCATGTTCTGGCTTTCTGACTTCACGTTTTGCTTAATAAGACATTTTGTAAGAGCTTGGCTTTGGACCTGGCAACCTTGACTCTGAGCTAACAATGCTTATACAGTCCATGAGGTGCTGTTAGCACTTGTTAGATGTCCTTTTGGAGTGGAGAAAAATTTTTATTTGTTCGGTTGAAGTGATTAAAAGAAACCATTGAGTCATCTTTGCTTCCCTTGCTGTGTTTTTTTCAGGTGGATGCTGGTGTTAAGTGCCCGTTCCTGAGGTCGGAGACACAAGAGGTGGGATGCCTCACTCCAGAAACTGGGCCTGAGAACAAACCTGTAGGAAGCACTGTTTCATCTGCAAAAACCAGAAACAGAGAGAAGAGAAGCAGTTCGCAGGAGTACAAGTCCCCAGGTAAGAAGAGATGCTATTTATTTTTTTTAGAGATTAGCAAGAGAGCTGCTCTGAAACTGGCCATTACAGGAAGGGGAAGTCAGACCAGGTTAGCTCTCGTCTGTAATGTATTTCTTTGTACCTTCAGTTCAAATACTGCTTCTGTACAACCTCTGAGTGTACTTACTGACACCCTTTGAGAGACACACCAATTGCCCATGTGGGAAAGAGTACAAATTATGAGTAGATGAAACCTGCTGTTCTGGGGGTTGTCTGAGGAACACAGATGTCACAGGATTGAGATGAAGCCCATAGGTACGTGTGCTGGAGCATGACAGTGCCACAGGGAAGGACTGGGTAATGAAATGGCAACTGAAGTAGCAGGGGGGAAAAAAAAGCCACACACACACAAAACCAAAAACCAATGAACTCATGAAGTGTAGAAGCTGACAAAAAATTGTGTTCTGGAATGCTGCTGTGTCTGCTGACAGATGTGAGAGAAACAAGTAGGAGAGCAGCTGAGGCCAAACAGTTCACCAAATCTAATAACCAAAGGAAAACCTCGACATCCTCACAACAGAGAGACATGAGAGGACACCAAGGCTACTTCAGATCCGTCCTGGAGGAAAAGTTGGTGTGGCATCCAGGTGTTGGGGAAGCCATTTCCCTCACAGCTGATCATCGAACAGGCTGTAGAGCCGTTCCTCACTTCAAAGGGTGGTTTCCAGGTTCCAGTTATGCTAGTTAATAATTCAGCTCACATGCCCATCATTTTCAAATGTGCAAGTGAGGAATAATGTCTTTTTATCTGGAAGCTATAAAATAAATGAATGAATGAATTGGATGCCACCTTGAACTCTTGTTTAAAATGCAGACCTGAGAGTTCTGGCCCCCTTACTGATAGCACAGACAGCCGGTGTGCTTCTAGTTTTTGTATCTACAGCAAAAGTTTATTTAAGAAAAATATATTATACTTGTGTTGTACTTATATACTGTACTTAATTGCAGAGATTAAGAAGAACAAATTTACTTAACGGTTGTGAAGTTGCAGGAACATTTTGGAAAGTGTTTGGAAAGTGTTTCCATGGGAGTGTTCTACAGAAATGAAACATTGCTGTGCTAATTGGATAATTAGCAGTGATTAGCACAGTAGCACTCTGGGAAACTTGATAGTCATCCGGGGGTGCATCTCCACTGTTGTACCTTTCAGGGCTGGTAGGACAGAGGATGGAGACAGACAGCACACGTGAACCAAACACCTTCATGGTCCAGTTGTCCCAGAGTAAATAAGGCACGTGATCATGGCTTTGGAGATGCAGTGCCCATCTCCTGTGTTCCACCTGCAGGCCTGGAGGAGACGCGTTCAAGTGTGAGCTGACTTGTGTCAGCTTCTGCGTTTGTCTGTCTGTACCTCCTTTCTTCTGTGTGTCTTTGGACACATCCTCTTCTTTTACCTTTCTAAGCTAAAAATGGGCACAGTGACCATTCCCAACTGGTTCTTCACAACATGTCTGTGTGGGAGCCGTGAGGTCACGGCCTGAACGGTGGTTGAGCACCTGGTGAAGGGGCACAGCCAGCCCTGGGAGCACAGGTAGGGCACCCCTCCCTACCTCATTTATGGGCTGGCAGTCACAAAGGAGGAATCTCTACTTGGAGATCACCTCCTTTGGAGTCCTTGGAAAGGGGTAAGCAATTCCTTCTGTATTACTGGATTGTGACTGCTGTCTTTCGTGTGTGATCCAAAACTGTTTTAAAGCAGCTGTCTCTGCTTCCTCTTATCTTCACACGTGTCCTTTGAGTGTGAGTCCTGCAGTTTTCCTCTTTTCCTTTGGGTGCCCATTTGTGTGCTGCCTGAGCCCACCGTTTGACACGCATCCTGCTGCACAACATTCCATCTCGTTCCATCTTATTTCAGTAGGTTTGTGACACTGTTCCCTTGTCTCTGCTGTGTGCTGACACCAAGTTCAAGGTATCACAAGGTGAGGTAGGAATGTCTGTCAAACAGGGGTGAAGAGGAAGAGTGTCTCTTGTCCTGTGTCCTGCCTCCAAAAACATCTTTGTGCTATTAAGTAAAAAAAAGACCTCCGTGAGCTTTTCTTCCATCAAATTCTGTAGTCACTTCTCAAAGCTGTTCAGGCTTTATTGTTCTATGAAAGTGAAAGTAATTAACACAGGGTAATTACACAGAGGGTGAAGTACCCTGCTCTTTTTTTTGTTTCAAAATGTTTTAAATGTGTTTCCTTCAAGCGTATCCTTACTCCTCATATGCTGGTTGTCTTTGCACATCACAGTCCAACAGCAGGACCTCATCTCCTTTGTTAAGAGCAGAACTGCTTTTGAATTCTCCTTCAGAGAGTCAGAAGCTGCAGCAGATCCATCATCCTGAGTGGGCTGTGTCATCTGTTCCCTTCCTACTCTTTCATGGAGTGTTGGCACAGCTCTGCAGTACCTGGCAGGTTTATTATTGGTTTATGGAGCTCTGAGGGGTGGCTCACGCCTTTCGGGGACCACATTTTTCAGCCCCCCTGGCTCAACCTTAGCACAGGGCTGTAAAGCTGCTGATAGCGAGTCTCTCCTTGTATTGACTGCCTGCTTGTTCAGCTCTTCTATACACCGGGGTTTTTGGGAGTGAGGTGAGTCAGCTTAGTGTGGAATAAACTTGTCTGCAGCATCTATACCTGCAGCAGGTGTCCTTCTGGCCTTCACAAACGACTGACAGAGACTGATAGAAACTGCCACCCCTCCTGTCTCCTGTTGCTCTCCACAGGTGCACGAGAGTCTCGCAGTGACTCTGCAGTGGAGCTGCGCTTTGTGTTTCCTCTTCTAAGAGTGCACATAAGAAGGATCAAATTCTCACTGGAGAGGTTTTTGTTTGCAGCCTTTTTTTCTGGAAATAGCAGTCTCAGAATGGAGCAGGTGGGGTTACTTCTGAATTGAAGCATCCGGATGCATTTAGGAAAAAGCTCTCTTCCTCTACGGCTATTTTTTTTTTAAGTATTATTTTTGGTGACTTATCTGATCCTTTTCTTCATACAGTCTGGCAACTTCCTCCGATCTGTTTTTGCACAGGAGCTCAGACGTAATACTGAGATGCCACTGTCTCTGATGACTCCGTCCCTGTCGTGCTGTCCAAGGAGCCCTGGACATTTACCACCAGCCTTGCCACTACAGCTGTGCCACTGTGCATTCCCTCTCATTTGCTGCAGATAGATTTATAAGTGCAGTTGCTAAGGGCAAATCATCATTCAGCAAAGGTCTCCCATGCTATCATGTTCATCTGAATTATTTCCTGCACCTTCCAGAGAAAAATACTCTTACACTCATCCAGCATTCCTAGTAAGACGAGGTGAAGTCATACAGAGGTGTTTGTGCAGGGCCAGGCCTGGCCCGGGGGCACTGCAGCATGTCCTGGAGCAGGATGAACAGGAGGTGCTCTCAGGAGTCTGAACTGCAGCTTCTTGCTCCAGCTCAACTGCCAGTCTGGTTTGGATGAGTGGTTCTTGGATGCTGTTTCTTAAGCAGTTTGGAGTTGTGCTGTTACCAGCTGCCTCCCTTCTCCATCCAGGCAGCTCTTCAGGGTTTGCTCCCAGCAGTCTGCTTTGGAGGAAGCACAGAGCTGCTGCCTTTTCCACAGGTACTTTGTAGCACAGAACAACAAGGGGGCTGGAATTCTTTTCCTAAGACAAGAATGCAGCTGTTGTGAGATGGAAGTTCACCAGGGTAGTGGTCCTGTCGTGACTTCATGCTGTTGTTCTTTTCCTTGAGCTGTAAGGCACTGAATTTTATCTTCCATACGCTGGAAATGTTTCCATTCTACCATGGCATGAATGGGCACGTAAATCACTTTTATTTTTTCTTCTTTGTTTTACACAAAGTTTTGCAAACTGAGAACGATTCCTGTTCCTGTAGATCTCCAATCCTGCTGTGCAGCCTCTCAGGCCGTGTTCCACGTTACCTGCTAGAACTGCAGTCCCTACGTGTGACGCTGAGCAAAACTTGCAGACTGATGTTTACTCGTTAATTTCCTTTTCTTCCTAGATCTCCATCTGCTGGTGGATGTCGCTTGCAAGCAGGAGCACTTTCCAAAGGAAGAAATTAGAGAGTGAGAAGTGGGTGACAAGTATGTGAAAACGTGCAGCAGCTGCCAGCTGGGTTCTCTCGTCCTGCAGCGCTGTGCACACGGCAGCACTTTGTATCGTTTCAGCTGTTGGAAAAAAACGAACACCGACAAAAAAGGCACTATTTTGTAACAACTTTCACTCCGTTGGATATTGGTCACCCCGTGGTTTTTTTTACACCTCTTTCATGACGTTTTCTAGCTGACAAGTTACAAAGCATCGAGCGGTCAGAACTTTTAATACGAACTGATTATTAGCTGCTCATCTTCTCAGACTTGAACTCCCCGTAAGCTGGAACAACCTTGAGAGCTTTGTCTGAACCTTTCTCACTGGGAAACAAGCTGTGCTTCGTGCCGTGCTCAGAATCTTGCCGTTGCTCGTTGCTGGAAGCCGCAGCGCGCCCTGCGCCGCTCTCACCATCTCTGCTTGAAGTCGCACTGCGACCCTGCAGTGGGAATTGTGTGAATTGTGTATGAAACAAAGGCGCAGGGAAGTCACGGGATTCCAGGTCTGAACGGGTCAGGGGTTGGGGAGAGCTGCTGTAGTTGAGATGAGCTAATTTTCTGAGCGATTACCCAGGAAATGCTCTTCCTCCTAAAGCAGCGCTCTGTTCAGCAGCGTGCCCTCCCAGTGGGTATCCATTACACACAGCAGCTGCTCATCTCCTGCACTGAAGGAGAAGTCTTCTGTTTTAGTAACTTCTTTTTGGTTCCGATGCTCTCTGTGATGGTAAGTTATGTGTTGTGTTAGTGCTTTAATAGGTCTTAGGTACATTCTTATCACTATAAATACAATCGCATTTAATAGCAGTTTTAAGTTTTGAATAGCAATGCATTTGTGTTAAAATATTGTTTGAAGGATGAAGGGGGCACAGACTTTATTTATACTGTCAGGGAAATGTACATGAAAGAGTGCTTAGAACATAAATTTAGCTGGTTCATCCGTGCTCATATTCTTTAAAAATTAATTAGAGCCAGTCCTGAACAAAACACACATGAGAGGAGCAGGGAGAAGTGGCCAAGACCACCCCAGCTCTACCCTGCAGGACCTCGCGCAGCCTCCGGCCGTGGGCAGGATGTCCCAAGTGAGTGCTGAGCGGTGGGACGAGCCGAGGCAAAGCCTTTAATTATTCACCAGCCGTCCAAACAAATACAGTCTGGGGATGCTTTTAGGTCAAGGCCGGCGGGAACATTTCCATGCTGGTTGTCCTCAGATTTGTTCTCCTGCATCGTACGTTACATCCGTGCAGTGCAACTCCAGCCAGTGAGAACAGTGAGGGGTGAGGTGGATGCATCCAAGTCCTGCTTCCCAAATGGATTCCATCACTTCCCTCGTGGGTTCGGGCTGTAAGGAGATGGAGCTTAAAGGACTTCAGCCTTAGCAGACTGCAGCTGCTACTTCTTTAATTCCTGCACAGCACACAGGGAACTTCACAGCTTCCCCTTCTTCCTCCTGTTTGCCCCTAGAAGACTTGGCACTTAATGCTCTTTTATAGCCCTGCTCAAACGGCGTGGCTGCAGCAATCTGCAATGAATTAAACTTTGAAACTGAACTATGGATGTTGCATCTGTATTTTCCGTGTGTGTTCTGAGTTACAAAGGACAAACCGTGGTTGGAAAAAATCCTTTGTGTTTCATAGAATCATTAAGGTTGGAAAAGACCTCTGAGATCCCCGAGTCCAACCCATCTCACCGTGCCCGCTGTGTGCCACGTCCCCGTGGCTCTGGAGCTCCTCCAGGGCAGTGACCCCACACTTCCCTGGGCAGCTGTGCCACCACAGCACCACTCTTTCTGAGAAGCTTTTCCTGCTATCCCGATTTCCATCATGATACCCTGATTTCCTGAGTTCTCACTGCTGTCTTTATCAGCACCCACTGCCCAACAGACCCATTCTTACTTTCAGAAACGAACCTGTTCTCTTGGCATAACCCACGAATTTCCGTGGAGCTCCCCCGGAGGTTGGTCAGGCACTATTTAGGAAGCCCCCACTCATCTGTTCTCTTGATGCCCCTTCCCGCGAGCAGCGCTGGGCTTTGCGCACAGCTGAGCAGCGGCCGCCGTTCCCGGTCACCTCGCAGCGCTCTCCTCGAGCACCGCTCCACCGCGGCCGCTTCACCCACTTCCAGTCGCAGCCCCGCTCCGAGGTTACGGCTCTGACCTGCGGCATTATTCACCTCTCGGCGATGTCAGAGCCGAATGAGAGCTGAATTCCAGACCTCTGACATCAGCCCGACCCGAACCCTCCGCGGCAGCTGGACGAGGGCTCCCGGACGGCAGGGAGCGGGAGGGCCGCGGCCAAAGGGCAGAGCCGGCGGATGGCCCGGCGGAACGGCGGCGGAGCGGAGCGGCGCTCAGCCCGGAGCCCGCGGACCGGCGGGAGGGGGCGCCTGGGAGCGGGGCCGGGCCGGGCGGGGCGGGGCGGGCGCTCGGCTCCGCTCCACCCTCACTTTGTGTCAGCAGGTAGCAGCCCGCAGCCCCGCCGGGCGGCTACGACGGCCGCGCCGCTCCTCCGCCCTCCGCTGCCGCAGGCGCTGCCCCGGAGGAGCTCCCCCGCGGGATCCGTTCGCCTCCCGATGATGCCCGAACGGCCCGGCCGGGCTCCCCGCGGGACCGCGGCCGATGCTTCGGGCGCTGCCGCTCAAG
The DNA here is from genome assembly GCF_026119805.1 of Tympanuchus pallidicinctus. NCBI lineage: Eukaryota > Metazoa > Chordata > Aves > Galliformes > Phasianidae > Tympanuchus > Tympanuchus pallidicinctus. The sequence goes on from NW_026294741.1 coordinate 9,338,599, forward strand.
GCGCGTAGAGCCGCCGTGCGGGACTCCCTCGGAAAGGCTCCGGCGCCGCTCCGTCCCCAGCGCTGCCCGCACGCGGAGCGCTCCGCCCCGAAGCCGCCCCGCGCACCTCCGCGCACCTCCGCCTCGCGCCGCCCCGTCGTGCAAAGATCTCCGCTTTAAACGACGCTCCGCGCTCTGTAGGGAAGGAAGAGAAGACCGCGAACACGCGGCATCAGGCGCGCCGTGTGCTTCAACCGCTGGAAGTAACTCTGGGGGTTCTGGGGATCCCGGTGCAGCAGCGCTGTGCTGTGCTGTGCTGTGCTGTGCTGTTCTATACTGCGCTGCCCAACAGGTTTGCAGATGATTCTTTATTTTTCAATCCCTTCTGAGCGCGCTCCCTGCCGTCCCGGCGGCGCGCCCCGTGTCGGCCCTCCAGGTGCGGAGGGCGCGTTGCTGTGACCCCTGGGCGGACCATGGGATTTGCCTCTGTGCTGCACGGGGCCTTCGATTGGGACCGTGCTGGACGCGCAGCTCCCGGAACTCGCGGCGTGAGAGCAACAGGAGACGCTGCGGCGCTGCGCTCCGTACCTGCCCCGCTCCGCGCTTAAGGGCTGACAGAGTTCGGGGCCTTTTCGGACGTTTCCCGGCAGCTATGGCTGGGAGCTTCGTGCTGTGACCGACCCGGGACCCGCAGCCGGAGTTGGACTGAGCAGGGAGTGCGGGGGGAGAGCCGGGGCTGCTCTGAATGAAGCATTTCTGGTGCGATGAGGATGGATGGGATCGCCCCGGGTTGGACGGGGACGGCGCAGTAGCAAACTTTTCTTTCTGCCGCAAATTCAAGAAGCACCCCGTGCACGGTTCTTAGCAAGGATCCCAGTAATCACAGGCGGCGTTCAGCGTGCCGAGTTCCGGCACGTGCTGGGAGGTTCCAGAGATGGGCGCGTTGGGCCCAGCGGGAGCCACACAGGAGCCACGGGGACACTGCGCCCATGCAGAGCCTTCCCCACTCCCCACGCTGCGGGGCTGAGCTCTGGGACCCCCCCTGCACCTGAACGGCCCCCTGCTTGCCACCTGCTCGGCCTTTTCTGCCACTCTCCCTGGATTTACTTTCTGCAGGACTGACTGGAAACAGGATTCTTTTTCGGAAGAAACTTCGGATTATTTTATTATTATTGTTATATAGAGAGAGAGATTTGATCAAAGTATGCTCCCAAGCTCCCAGCGGCCTCTGAGCACGTGGCACCGAGGAAGAGAAGCAGCGATGGCACGGAGCCGGGCAGCCGTGCAGTGAGCAGTCTGCTCCAAACTTCCCCCCGCCCGCCCTGCGTGCCCCCCACAGCCCCGCGCCCCCCGCACCCCCCGGAGCCCCGCGGCTGGGAGCAGGGCGAGGGCGCAGCGCGTCCCCAGCGGTATGCGTGGCCCGGGAACGCGGCCGCAGCTGGGAGCATGAGCGGTGGCCCCCAGCTGCAGCTGGCGGTCCTCTGGCCTTGGCTGCTGATGGCTTCTCTGCAGGCAGGGCTCGGCCGCACCGGGCCGGCGCTGGCGGCAGCCGTCGAGTCGGAGCGGGCAGCGGTGCAGAAGGCCATCATCAGGGTGATCCCGCTGAAGGTGGAGCCCATCGTGCTGGAGGGGGAGTTTGCCAGCGTGGCCGAGGTCACTCCCGCCGAGGGAAAGCTGCTCCAGGTAGGGGCAGCCGTGCTTCACCTGCGTCCTTCCATGCTCCCACCCTTCTCCTCACCCCTCTTCCTCTCCGTGCCTCCCAACTAACGTGGTTGGCTTTATGGCTGCACGCACAGGGCGGTTTTGACGCGAGCTGTCCACCGCTTTGCTCTGCGCCTTCCGTGGAAGCACAGAATCATTACAGTTGGAAGAGATCCCCAAATCCAAGCCTAAGCCATCCCACCGTGCCCATAGTCACGTCCCTCAGTGCCACATCCCCACAGCTCTGGAACACCTCTGGGGACGGTGACCATCACCTCCCTGGGCAGCCGTGCGGTGCAGGATTGCTCTTTCAGAGATATTCCTGCTACCCATCCTTCCCCTCCCCTTTGTGCTGCTGCTCTCTCACCGTGCTGTGCTTTCAGGCCCCGGTGCTTATGTAAGCGTGGGTCCTTCACTCTGCGTGCAGCAGTGTTAATTTTGGATGCGGCCGGTCGATTGCATGGAGATTATCACCTATCTTAATTGATGTTATAAAGCTGAGTATGTTGCTTGAGTCACATGTTGGGCACTGAGCATCTGACCAAAACATGGTTATTTTTACTGTGGGAAATCTATAAAACTTTGCTCACGTAGCTGGGTTCTGCTGCAGCCAGATACAGCTCCAGGTGTTGCCCAGCAGAAGCACTGACCCTGCTGGCTGTAGTCTGTCTGTAGTGCTGGAAGCTGAATTTCACCCATGCAGCGATGCCTCTGGGGTGTCACCACCGTGTGTGTTTCTCAGTGAAATGGATGCTGGTTTCTGCTCTTTGCTATGAAAGGAGAGCCTCTGGGCACCTTGCTGTGGATGCAGATGCTGTGAGCTCGGTGTCTGAGCTCTGTACTGCGATGGCCATTTGCTCATCAGCCACGTGCTTTACTCTTGGAAACCAAAACTGACAGAGCAGCCTGCGTTAACGTTGAAGGTTTTCCAGGCTTGGCTTTCGGAGTCTTAGTGAAGCTGATAACCTGCAGATTTAAATTAGAATCAGAAGTTTTGAGCAGGCCTTTGCAGGAGAAGAAATGCCACTGAGGCAGCCTTAGCACGGTCATGTGGCTGACAGTGAAAGCAGGTAATTGGTGACGTTTGTAGATCCTGCTCGCAGAGCCTTTTGAACTAATCGGAATGAAAGCGACGTTATAAAGTTATATTACCAGGGTAAAAACTATCTTGGACAAATGCTCTCAAGGTCCCGCCATGTTGTGAGGCAATGTCCAGGAAAGTCAATATTTATTCCTTACAAAAACTACAGTGGTGTTGCAACTGAGCGCAAAGTGTAGAGCGTGGACCTTTTCGGGACGAGGAGGCGATAACCTCTCCTGCGTGACGCTGGGCTGTTTGCAGCCAAACACGGCGATGCAAAACGTGCTTTTGTGTCACGTGCGGCCGCGGGAGCCCACCCTGAGCGCCCACCAGGGAGGGGTTGTCTGTGCTCAGCCACGAAACGCAGCGTTTGCTGAATGAACTTCATTCTTTAAAACCATCTTTGCAAGGAGAGGGGGTTGCAGAACGCTGTTCTCATCTGTTTGTTTTGTGTAGGCCCACGCTGATGTGTGTTGGGCTGGGGTCCTGATCCCTTGGGGAGATAAAGTCTGAGACTCAAAGGGGAATGGTTGAAAATAAGAAGTGAACAGGAGAAACTATTTCCAGTTCGCATTTGAACAGCGAGGTGCTAAATACACCCTGGGAACTCTTGTTTTGTGTGTGGTGGCCAGCATCCCACTCTTGCAAGGCTGTTACAGGGCGCGTGCTTCACTTTGATATCATTGGAAACCTCATTGGAAGTTTAGCCTGCTCACACATGCCATCATCGCTCCTTCTGTGTGTGCAACTCAGGCACCTGCAGTTACTGAACTAAGAAGCCTTGTTTATTTTGCGTTGGATTGGTCATCTTGGTCCTCACACACAGAATCACAGAATCACACAGAATTGTAGGGGTTGGAAGGGACCTCCAGAGATCATAGAGTCCAACCCCCCTGCCACAGCAGGTTCCCTGCACCAGGTCGCACAGGTGGGCATCCAGGCAGGTCTTGAACATCTCCAGAGAAGGAGACTCCACCACCTCCCTGGGCAGCCTGTTCCAGTGCTCCTCACCTCACTGTACAGAACTTGCGCACGTTGGTTCAGAACTTCCTATGCTGCAGTTTCCGGCCGTTTCCCCTTGTCCTTTCTCCACTCATCACTGAAAAGAGTCACACATCACACAGCGCACAGACTGCAGAGCTTAGAATGATGGAATCACAGCACGGTTAGGTTGGAAAGGACCTCACAGCCCCCCAGCCCCATCCTGCATGGGCTGGGTGCCCCCCAGCTCAGGCTGCCCACGGCCCATCCATGGCCTGGGGCGCCTCCAGCGATGGGAAACCCACGGCACTGGGCAGGTGGGATCATCTATGGAAGCTTACTGTGGTCACAGCATTCCGTTCACAGGAACCACCTTTAAAGCTGTTGTCCTTCTCCGCAGAGTGACCCCACCATGCCCACCTGCCCCAGCGCTCTGGGTCATCCCTGGGTCCCATTCTACAGCTCTGGGTCGCAGAGCAGTGGTGAAGTTGGAGCGTTGTGTTGGAGCCAGGCTCAGGGATGATGCAAAGCAAGAGGAATTTCTCAAGTAGGCAGAGCCACTTCAGGCTTTATAGTTCAAAAAACCAACAGCTTCGTTTTCTTTTAGAAGTCATCTTCCAGCTTGCTCAGAGCACGAGCTCTCTCGGCTATTGCATGCTGAGCTTTAACTGTTGCCTAGCAGAGGAGAAGTGGCACCGTGTGTGCGCTGGCAGTTTCCAGATGGCAGGAGGTGTGTGTCACGCTGTGATAGCCCGTGCCCAGGGAAGTCCCTGTATTCAAATTGTAGGAACCAAACCCTTCAGACCAGTGGGCCGTAAGGATCTTTGCTGTTGTGTTTGGATCTTTGCTACTGGGGATCCTGCAGCAGCAGGGGCTCAGTGTGCACTCAGATCGTGTTTTCAGATCAGCTCCCATCCATCGATTGCTAAGGCAGGTTCCACAACCTTTGCTTTTGATAATTTTGCTGTTGTGTACAAGGATGGTGCTGCTGGTAGGCACAGCGCAGCTGGGATTGGTAGAGTCAATCACAGAATGGTTTGCGTTGGAAGGGACCTCGTGGATCATCATGTTCCAAACCCGGTGCCACAGGCAGGACTGCAAACTGCTCCTGTGCTGGAGCTCTTTCTGGTTCTGCTGCTGATGTTTTGAGAATAACGTTGAAATGTTGAAAAAAGTCCCAAAAAAATAACATTTGAGAAGAGGTAAATAAAGTGCTGTCCTCACTGCAGGGAAGGCAACCCAGCTGTCCATCACCTCACACACCTGCGTGCAGGAAAAATCAGATAGCAGAAGTCCTACTTTATCACAAGTCTCCCAATACATCGTTTCCTTTCCAGACAGATTTAGCAGTTACATAGTTAGGTGATTGCATGAGAAAGCCAACTTTCATTTACCTTGTTTTGTGCGCATCGTTTTGGCTCATGACTGCAGAAGAAAAGCCTGACAGCAGAGGATGGGCTCCCCAAAGGCTCAGGGCCTTGGCAGGGCAGTGGTGGGGTGACTCCAACACCACCGTCCCAGAAGTGGAGAGCGTTTCCTATGTTGCAATGCACAGTGCTGTTGGGGAATTACAATGGCCTACTTAGCTGCTTGTAGAGGGTTGCACTCCCAGCCCATAAGAAGGTAAATATGTTAGTAGTCTTTATACACTACCAGCTCCTGGATCAACAAAAGGATGTTAAGTGCATAATGTTGACAGAGATCAAAGAAGTGGGAAAGTCTAACCAAATGATAATGGGGACTTAAATTACCTGTGAATAAGCTGGTCAGATAGCACAAAAAGAGTGAGTTCAAAGAGGCCATTTCTGCCTCTTGGAACAGCCAGTACTAGAGTACACAGAAGGATATTCTTGACTTAGTGTTAAGTAATGCACAAGAGCTAACTGGAGGCTGCAATAATTGAGCCACTTGTATTGACTGCGGTATGAAGAAATTCATTGTGTGAGTAGCCAACAGGAGAGCTCTGCCACCAGCTCTCAGAACTGGAACTGCAGAAAAGCGAAACAGACAGAATGGCTCCTACAGCTTGAGAGAAATGCCTCTGGGTGGGACGTAGATATGGCTCAAAAAGGTAAAAGTAGTCTTAGGAAAGGGACAGAGCCTTCGGTTACAAAGGCAGTTGTCACCCAGAGGATGTGCATTGGGCGACTGGAGTGGGTGATCTTGGCGGTCTTTTCCAACCTTGGTGATGCTGTCATTCTGTGACAGTGGTCAAGAAACTATTTGGGCCAGATGGATCTTTTGAAACGTGAGCATGAAGTATTAGTAGGGGATTGGCATGGTATGCACTGTAGGGTTGGTATAGTGTAAGTCATTGGCATTAACACAGTTGAAGCGTACCTGAAAGGTGAGCCATTGCAATCCACCTGCAGAGCTGAGCTTAGGAGCAATGCTTGGCCTTCCATGCTCCCTTGAGAGCAGGGGCAGTGTGGGCAGGGCAGGGGGCAGCCCCGAGGACGCCTGGCCACGCACCTCGTCCTGGAAGGAATCCCAGCAGCAAGTGGACGTTTCCCAAAGATAAGCTGGCGGCAGGGCTGTGGCTACAAAGGAGAATTTCTTTCCCTTCTGAACTTCCGTGGTGCTTTCTGCTGGGTGGGCATCGCATGCAGCTGATGAGAGGCCATTCCAAACTGCACATGAATTCGTTATTTCTCCATGGAAGCTTTCAGAACGATCCGAGCAATGCAGACCTTGCAAGCTTTGTGTCAGCAAAGAGGGCTCTGTTTCATTGGGATTGCTTTTAAACAAAAATTGGGACATACATTTTATGCATCGAATCTCTGTTTCTTACCATGTCTAGCACTCTCAGAATTGCTGGGGGCATTTCCCCCAAAGTCTTTTATTTCATCCAGAACCAAGAAAATTTTACATATTAAATGAGTACAGTGGAAAACCTGTGATGGAGTTTGGTTTTCAGATCCAGCTGTCTCTGGTATCATGAAACCCATATAGGGGGAATTGGCAGGAATCAAATACACAAAATGGAGGTTTGTAAGCAAGGTGGGTTTGTAAGCTGAGCATCTGCTCACGTAGCACTCTCTGCAAATGCTAAGCACTGATAGAAGAGATCCTCTCTGTGCGTTCAGTTTTAGTAACATCACTGCAGAGTGCCTTACCTGGTTCTGGTACCCAGCTACAAAGGATGTGGTTAAGATGTGTTGAAAGAAGCTCTAGGAGGAGCCACAGAAATGATCCCAACTGCAGAATGTGCTGCTTAAGGAACTCAACTCTTTTCATCTTTTTCAGATCACAGAATGATGAGTGCTGTAGATGTGTGTGCATTTATCTGTTTCTATGTAGGGATGCCTATAAGGGAAAGGTGAGAGCAGCCTAACAGTGACACAGGCTGATCTGGTAGCTGAAAACTTTCAATAGAGTACTGGTGTTACATGGACAGTTATCTCAAAAGTCTTAGATAAAGCAGATAGATTTCTCACTGTAATACAAGGGCTGCTCCGAAAGTAATGTCTTCTATTTTGTGGTGTCAGCCCACAGTGTCTGAGGTGGATGTTGGTGGTGCAGCAGCAGAGGCTGAAACTTCCCACCAATATTCCATTGCATTTTGTGACAGACGGTAGCAGAGAGGCAGTCTGACATGGAAGCAAAGGTATGCAATGAATTCCTCCATGCAGAAGAAATGGTACCCATTGACATTCATTGATGCTTGCTGAGTTGATGGAGACCAACTGGTGCATGTGAGCACAGTGAGGGGTGGCTGGAGCGTTTCAGCAGTGGTGACAGTGCCATGAAAGGTGAGTGTCACGTTCTGGACGACCGTGCACAGCTGTCACATCACCAAATGAAGAGCATCTCAGTCAGCTCAGCTGCACACACTGACGGATTGCGATCGGGGAGCTGTGCACAGAGCTGAGTGTTGGCTTCAGTGCATCAGAAACAGTGGTGGCAATGCTGGAATATCACAGAGTTTGCACCAGGTGGGTCCCACAAATGCTCACACAGGGACAGAAAGAACCATACGCAGGTTTGTCAAATCTATTGAACCATTGAGGCCGAAGGTAACAGTTTCCTGGAATGCAGGATTACCAGTGATGAGAGCTGGAGTCAGAGCAGCCCTCCATGGAGTGGTGACATGAGTTCCCCACTGCAGGAAAAGTTGAAGACGCAGCCTTCCGTGGGTAAAGCGATGTGCCCTGTCTTCTGAGGTAGCAAGGGGAGATCCTTTTGGATTTCCTGGGACCCAGACGAACCATCAACTCTGCTGCAATGCAATGCTGACTGAGAGAAGGCTTGAGCTTCCAGAATCAGGTGAGAGAAGAAGACAACACGGTAACACCAGGCCTCAAACCAGGCTCAAGACCACAGAGCGGCGTTGCCAGTCTTGTGGGGTCTGTCCCACCACACTCACTGTATAGTCCAGATTTGGCACCTTTTGGCTTCCATTTGTTCAGGACAGTGAAAGAAGAACTGCATGGGCAACATTTCCTAACAACAGCACTGTCCTGTAGCTGAGAATTTGCTCTATCAAATAGTGTTATTGTGCTTTTTGTATCTGTTGTTTCCGTGGCAGTAAATAGGAGGCGTTACTTTCAGAGCAACCTACATATAGTTAGTGGTTATAGTAAGTTACCAGGGGAAATTTTGATTTTCTCTCAATTCTAAAGCCTCAAAAAGAGGTTAGACATGGGCAGGAGGACCGGAGGCACAAGTGGCCTGGATGCTCATGGTGATCAGTTCTTGTCTTGGGGCTCCGTGATTTTTTGAAAATATCTGTTTATTTTTCCTGTATTTCACAGCCACAGAGAACAGAAAGTGTTGTGCAGCCTTTCATTCGCCCGTAACACTTTCTGTCTGCACTGAGGAGCTGTAATCACATCTCATGCTTCACAGCTCCTGGCTTGATGCCCGCATGGGTCAGGAGGGAACTTTTCTCTCTCCCTCCGTGCAGAGTTGTCCAAGAGCAGTTCTGGGACATTTCCACCTCTTTGGGAGCACCAGGGATTGGCCGTGCCTGAAAACAAGATGCTACAACATGCTGTTGGTATTCAAGGTAGTAGAGAGAATATCTTTTTGCACATGCTTTGGCTGTATGCAGTGCTCCCAGGCACAAGATAGAGCAGATTGCCAGATTGGAGGTGGGAGTCCCTTTTTCCACACCACCACCCCACTCAGATTATCAGAAACTTTGGGTGCATACCATCTTCTCTTGCATTTTGAGACATGAATCATTCTAGCCTTCTCACCCTAGCCCTAAAGGGACTAGCTAAAGGCGTTAGTGGCCCTGTGATTTCTCTTTTGTTCAGCAATTTGGCCTCCAGATGGGTTAATCTAATGTGCATCACAGTGCTCAGTGTCAGGACAGCTGCAGAAGTGTCATATGCATGCATTCTGTCTAGGTAGTTAAATTCTTATTTGGCTGTAAACTCTGGAACAAATGTAAAGGTTTTCTATAAAGCTTGGTTGTGATCTCTTAATTTACAGTACAAGTAAAACATTTTAGGGATTAAACTCACTATGGCTTTGCCAAAAGATATGTGAATTCTAGTTCAAAATTACATGAAACAACAGAACTTAGACACCCACTTCCAAAGCACTTCAGCATCTGTTGTTCCATGGGGTCTTTGTTCAGCTGGGTGGATTTGCATGAGTTTTCTTGTGCATCACTGCAGAAACCAGGAGAGAAAGATTGGATTTGGGTATGGGAGATGAAGAGATGTTAGCGCTGCTGCAGACATGAGGCAGTTCTCCCTGCAAGTTCCTTGAAGTCCCATAGTGGAGCAGAGAAGCTCCAGTGAAGACACAGGCTGAGGAAAGATTCCTGAAGAGACGAAAAAGAGTTTCCTCTCTCCCACTTGCCGTGCCTTGGTTACTGCTTTATTCCTGCTGTGGGTGCAAGTATGTTCCTAAATGCCAGCACCAGAGGTGTCTGTCCAGATATCGCCCTATTGCCACAGTTGGTGTCTCTGTCCTGTCTGTTGCTTTCTTTTCATCTGTTCTCATTCATACAAACCCATAAGCTTAAAGCCATCCCAGTTCACAGAGTCCCAGTCAGCTGTTCTTTCTACTCGCCTGCTTTCTGGATTTGTTTTTACCTTTCTTCCTAATGTTTTCATCTCACTTTTTGCTCAGAACAACTTTTTCGTTATTTCCCTGGATCACTTCCTCATCGCTACCAGTACATAAAACTGCAAACGTGTTTGGTTCCTGCAAGGGTGCTGAGAGAAGCCAGTACGTCTTCCCCAGCTGGATTGTAGTTCACAAAGGAGAGCTACATAAGATTGAGCGAGCTTGTTAAAAAGGACCTAAGAAGGCAAGTAAGGGTTACCTGCTGACAGCTGGCTTGAAGATATTTAGGGCACTGCAGTAGGAAGGAGTTAAGATCAAATGTACCTCTCAAGAAATACCTGAAAAATGGTGAAACGAGATCTGCTGTACCTAAACATAAGGGTAAGAAGGCATGTGAAAGAACCCTGGAAAAAAAAAAGAGAGGCATAAAATGAGTAGAAGAGGAAGGGTCGTTCTAGCTTCTAACAAGCTAAAAATATGTAAAACATAATGAAAAGAGCTGGGAGAACAAAACCTATTTGCGAATGATAGAATGACTAATAATAGATTCCCTTCAGTCACATCAGAGGCATAAAGCTTGCCAGACCATCTGTAGGACCTGTGCTGAAGTATAAAAGATGCGCTCAGGGCAGCAGAAAAATGAATGCAATTCCTTTTGTGCTTTCATCTGTCTTGAGCTGAAATGTCTGTGGATGAGATAACGATGCAGATAGGCAAAATTAGCATTCTCAGTCAGGAGGTATTCACCCAAGAATTGAGGAGGATGAAATAGCTGAACTATTAACTATGTTAATAGACTTGTATTTAAAACCACTGGAAGGTGGCTGATGTGATACCAGCTTTTCTACAAGCTCCGTCCTGACCAGCGTGCTGTAAAATCCACATGCAGTAAGTTGCCAGGAACTGTAAGAATAATAAGGGAGCAGAAGGTCCAGCTGAGTTCCCAAAATGCCCTCAACGAAGGAAACTCAGATGTGGAATAAGAAGAATACTGATTAAATGATTATGAGAAGATGGATAACAGTACAGTACATGTTGTCATGGAAATCAGTAGGTGGATCTGTTTAAAAAAATAATAATAAAAAGCTTCTTATCCAAAACTTTGGTCCAAAACGTGAAATCATAGAATACAGAATAACTTTCCATAGAACACGGGAAGCAGATGGAAAAAGCTGATAGAAGTTGAGTGCTTGGGAGTGTTTGAGAGCTTTCTAATCCATTAACTTGTCTGAAGTAATGAAGGTAAGGACCAGGTAGGAGATGTTGCAAAAGACCCCACGGAACTGTAAGAAGGTGCACACAGGAAAGCAGTCATCACTCTGCATTAAGGCAGTGGGTTCAAAGAGGTCCATTACCACCTATAAACTATGTCTTGTTAATTCAATAGATTGTTCCGTGCAAGTGTCAGCATAGTGCTTGGTGGCTGTCAAGAAGATCACGGGGGGAATGGAATGAGGAGGGTACAGATCCATGGTGCGGCCACGTGTGCAGTGGTGCGTGAGGTTCTGTTCCTCACAGCACTAACATGCTGTAGCAGTGTCGGATGTATTTCATACCAGGAACAGCTAACTGGATTGATACTCTTCTGGCTGGAAAAGAGGCAGCCCAGGGGTGATATGAAGATCCACAGTCATGAATAGGGGTTGACTGTCAGTCTCTTTCAGTAGGAAAGCAGTGGGGCAGCATGTGAAGCTGCTTGGATGGGTTCAAAAGGAACAAAAAATGCTGCTTTGTACACCTGTGCAATTCCTTGCTGCAGGAACTGCTTTTGGATGCTAAAAGTTTACAGAAGTTCAAAACCTTCTGGCAGTAACAGATGGGAGAGGATTCCATTGATGGCTATTAAATATTAAATAACAACTATCAGTTTTGTCTCAAGAAAGTCTACAAAATGCAGCTTGCAGGAGGCTTGGAGATTGTTTTGAGGAGAAGCCCTACGTGCTTGTCCTGCTCTTACGCTCTTCATCAGGAACCAATTGTTGACAGCTCTCAAAGCAAACATCAGGGGCTCGGTGGTCTTTTGTTCTGAAGCCACACTGCTGTTCCTGTGTTCTTCAGGCAATAAGCCCAACACCATCAGCAGCAGCCCTTCCACTCAACCTTGTGCTCTGTTTGGGCAGATGTCTGAGGAAAGCTGCAATACATGCTTCCTTCTCCCACAGACTGTGGGCTCAACTGTTTGCTCACTCAGAAGGTGCCATGCAGTTCCTTAGGATCCCTTACTACAAATCCCCTCAACATACGGCTTTCAGCTGTGCCCTTAAGCTGCATTTGATGCCCTTGATACTTTGGCCATTGTATCATCCTGGGCATATGCTGAGTCTGTAACCAGGGGACTCACTTCTTCCTCCTGGTTCTGCCACTGAAGTCTATTCTCTACCATACTGATGTTCTCACTTCTGGGCACAGATTATCTGCCCAGCTGTTACTGATGCCCCACCATTGCCAGGGAGCAAGAATCAGGTGTGTTCTGTTTGATTTTGTAGCTTTCTGCCCTTTTGAGGAGCTTTTGTCTCAAGGTGCTGCTGTGGCAGGTGAGGTAATTCCTTGCCTTGGAGTGAATCCCAGTAACCCAAGAACATCGAGTATTTGGTCACCATGGAGACCCGTTGGTGTGTTGAAGTCAAAAACAGTTTCAAGCCCTTGCCAGGCACACAACTTGCTTTCATTTCAAGCTCTTCATGGTCGGATTATGTCAAGATATTCTGAGGTCTTGTCCTTTCTGTTGGAAGCCATGGAGCTAGAATCCAGTGCGTGTGGTGGCAACCCAGCTGTCAGGAATGCTGAATATAACAGTAGTAGAAAATCATTTCAGGCAGCAAGTGAGAAATGTGGGATAATGTATGCTGAGACAGCTTGCAGAAGCTAGAGGCTTTGCAAAATTTGCTTTTTTCTTGAAGGCTTAATTGATCAGAGACCCTCTTCCCCTGGGAGCCTCCTGGAAGGTAAAGGCAGATTGTCCTGCACGCTTCAGTCTGCCTTGCACAGGCTGTGGTAATTCTAAAGCCAGAGTTATCAGTGTGACACCCAGGAGCTTGTCCATCCTCCAGATCAGCTCGCACAGAAGTCAGTCCATTCTCTGGATGCCCAACTCATGATTCTGGTGCTCGATAACCTGATATCAGAAGACTCTTCAGCCTTGTTTCGCTACCTAAGACCTGTGTTTCAGTGGTTCTGGATTGTTCACTCGCACTAATGAGCAGTAACGTGTGAATTACATCAGTGCAGATACCTGAGCAAGCATCTTCAGTTTTCTTTGGCCCCTAGAATTTTGTATGAAGCTGCGGTAAAAGAGTGTTGAGCTCTGTCCCAGCTTGGAGCCTTGCACGGGGCCTCACAGTCCAGACAGCGCAATAAAATGAGCCTGTGGCATCTTGCTGATCTCTAACCATGTTCTTCAACGTGATTTTTCTGGTAGCAAGAAGTTCTGCCAGAGGATGAGAAAGACCCTCCTGCTAAATGTCTGACATCCACTGTCTTTTGGCCTCCTTCCCAAGATAGTTTTTTTTTCTCTTCCTGAGGTCCTATCTGTGTTTCAGTGGAGCCAGAAAACAACCCTTCATTCCCCCCAGACCTTCAGGGACAGCGGCACGTTTCTTCAGACACTGATGTCAAGCAGGCTATCTGTTTTCTATCTGTGCAGAACCAAACTTATCAGGTAGCCTCAGTTCATTTGTGTCATGAACTAGGAGATACAGAAGTACAGTGATACTGGTAATTGCATAACTATCGCATCTGGAGATGTGAGGATACCATCTAAACGTTTGTGCCTCCGGCTGTCATTAAGTTCCATCAAAGGTCAAATTGTATAAAAGCCTCTGTAGAGTAGAGAATGGCTCCATTCTTGACACCTGCAGAGCTGTTGTGGAGTTCCATGAAGCTCTGAATCACTGCAGATGCTTCCAGGACTTATGCCAAGCAGTGAAGCAGATTGTGGTTTGCAGACTGCTCTGTAATACTTGAGACGCCCAGCTGCCCTTATCTGCGTGTGGGGAGAGACAGATGGGGAATTACTGCTTGGAGTTACCTTCAGAATATGCATATGGACTGTCAACTGAAGAAGAAAAGAAGATAACTTGATCGTCTTTGGGTTGTTTTGAGATCTGCAGTGAAAATCTACACCGACTGCTTTCTGTGCTTCCACTGAAGTCTTGTGGTTGGGACAAGTTGCAGGCTGTATATCCTTGCTTACTGAATATGTGCATATTAACAATGTGAACCTCAAAGAAGAGTGCTTAATCGTGGTAAACCTCTTGTTTTTTTCTCCTTCTATGCCAGTAATCTGACCCTCATGCCCTGTTTGTGAGGGGGAAAAAAAAGTGGAATTAAACCTGAGTTGTATATGGATGGATATTCTGGAAGAGGTGTAGGGAGACCTTATCGCAGCATCCTCAGAGGAGACTGTGATGAGGTTGGGGGTTGGTCTCTGCTCCCATATAACAGTGATGAGACGAAAGGTAATGGCCTTGAGTTGCTCCAGGGCAGGTTCAGGTAGGATACTGGGATGAATTTCTGCTCCAAAAAGAGGTGAGGTATTGGCAGAGCTGCCCACTGGGGTGCTGGGGTCACCGGCCCGGGAGGTTCCAGATCCATGGAGATGTGGCACTGAGGGCCGTGGGCAGTGGGCAGGGTGCGGTGGGATTGGACTTGGGGATCTTCAGGGCCAGGCTGGATGTGGCTCTGGGCAGCCTGGTCTGGTGGCTGGTGACCCTGCACACAGCAGGGGGTTGGAATCAGATGAGCACTGTGCTCCTTTGCAACCCAGGCCATTCTGTGATTCTATGATCTTAGAGGTCTTTTCCAATCATAACGATTCTGTGATTCACTGATTATGGTTTGAGTAAACAAGATGAATGCAAACATTGAGCAGTCTGATGTTTCCACGAAGGCAAGCTTCCTTACGTTTATTTAATATTGCTGACTTCGAGAGATTTTAATATCTTACAAACTCTGCTTAAGCATCTATGTGAACATGGATTTAAGTAGGCAGGCTGAATAACTGTAGATGTTTTATTAAATGAGAATATCCCTATGCTTCTCTGAAGTTTATATAGGACTTAAGAAGTCCTGAAGAACCTAAGTGAAAGCTGCCGACAGTTTTTATTTTTGGCCATTTTTATGTTAGAGCAGATTTGAAAGGAAGTGAAGAAGATTTTTGCCTGTGGCCTGGTGGAAAGATCCCATTTATCTACAGAAGTCAGCAGCAGTCTTGTTATCTCTTGGCCATATGAAGCAGTCATTCTTTGTAGAGTTAGTTAAGGATTTAGCACGTCTTCTTCAGGAACAGTTTTCGTGCAGTGTTCATGTTTTATTTTCAGGGCTCCTCACAAGTTTGCACTTACCAGTCTCTTTACAGTTTCTCATTTGTAAGCGGAGCAGCAAAATCAGTGAGTACCCAAATCACTGCTGTTTCGGAGCAGTGTGTCTGAGATGATGAAATACCAAGTGACTGCGCTATGAGTCTGCAGGCACTGGAAGGGTTTTCACAGCCATGTCACTGTACGCGTCCCCATGTTGTCCTTTTCTCTAGGCCTGTAGCATTAGCCCTTGTCAAAGGGAGACAGACTTTCCGTTTGATCCAGTAAAGCCACTTCTGGGATCTGAAATCTCCTCTGGACCGTAGCCAGAGGATCACAATTGACCTTTTGACCATGATAGCACACACTGACAATATATGCTCATTTGCTCATTAGTCATGATATTGTCCTTTCCTTGACCTTTGTTTCCTTTCAGATCCAGGGAAACTATTCCATCATCCTTTGAGTATCTCCTGAGCTCTTGGTTTGGCATTACATTGGTGTTGGTGACTTTGTATCCGGCCATCCTTCAGTGCCCACTGTTCCCATGCTCACAAGACATCAGAGCCAGCACCAGGCCTGGTTTTTGTCATTACTGATGGTGGTGCGTGACTTTGTGTTATATCTAGAGCAAAGTTGCTTGAAATAGCTTTCTCTGAAGCTGATAAAGTGGAATGGAGCTCAGCCATTCTGGGTGATTCTTCCTATTATGCCTCACCTGTAGCTCCTGAGCACATAAAGGTCCATCTGTATAAATGTTTGAAGCCTTGCTATTTTGTCTACCTGAACAATAAAAAAGAGCACCTCTGCTGTTCCATCAAGTTTCCCTTTCTCTCTTCAGTAGGAAAATGAAAAACACTGATGTGAAAACCTAACTGAAACATCATATTTATGATTTTTTTTCTGCTCTTGTTACACTTAACTGGCCGAGCCCAGCTGAATTAGTGTTCATCAGTGTTCATCTGACCTTCTGATGAAGGCTTGAAGTATAGAAATCATAGTTTTAAAACAAAAATGTCGTCCGCTAGGAAAAAGAAAAAACCAAGCTTGTTTGAATCAGTCAAGTCTATAGAAGACATTAGCTAGCAATGACACAGAGAGAGTTCTGAGGTTCAAAGCAGTAGCTTTCATCTTTAAATGTTGTGTTTTGCCGGAGCTCAGCGCAGTGTGAGGAATTCAGCTGTCTTCCAGATATGCTTACAGGGAAAATACATCTGTCGTTTCAGCTCAACCTGTAAGCTGCGCCTTTGGTTTCTCTTAGTTTCACTGTTTTGTTTTGCTTTGTTTGCCACTGTGTTTTAACAAGATAAGCATCTCCGTGCATTTCCCCTTCATTTTAGTAATTGCCTTCTCTAGTGACCATTTCCTTTGCACTTTCATTCATTTATTGTAAGATCTGGGTGTACAGCCCACATACACGTGAGTGTAGAGCCCTGAATTAACCATACTGTCATACAAAGCAGTTCATTAAAAGCCCCTCAGATCATCAAATGGAAAAATGTATTAGACACAAAGACACAGCCAGACAGCTGGAAATGAGGCATCATCGGACACTGAGATGTGAGATGAGGTTGTTTTGGGCTTTTTCAGCCCTCCTGGAATTCAGTGCAGGTATCGCATCCCGGTTTTGGTTGTGCAGAGCAATACTGAAAAAGAGATAGGTTTGATTATTTGTGATTCAGGATGTAGAGGAGTTTATGACTAAAGCACCACGTGAAACGAACTGGGAAGCGATTTTGTTTCTTGAAGCCATATTTCATAGAAAGTGGTGCTTATCAGGCATTCAGTTACATTCTGCATCCTCAGCTCATTGCAGTGATCTTGTCTGATAAGAAAATACGTAGAAAACGGTAATGCAGTCTCATCAAGAACTGAGGAGATGAATACCTTGTAGTAACATAAGAATTAAATGTACTTTTGCCCGCCGACTGGAAGTTCAGGATCAAATGAGAAACCAGGGCTGTAAATTTGGATAACTGAACAAAAGTCAAGTTGATAATGTCTCTTCTCTTTCATATTGCCTGGTTGTACCATTTCAGCCTTAGTCAGTGCTCAGTCACTGTTGATATATATAGTGCTCTCTGGAGCCAACTGGGTACAGTTCATGGCATTCTTCTTTCCTCCAAGGTGCACCGTGTTCGTGCAAGCGTGCTGGAAAGGGAGGTGAACAGGAATGAGCTGAACCATGTGGTAGATGGCAGAGGAATGACTGCTGTGCCGATTTTAGGGCCTGCCACGGAGATATGATGATAACAGCCTTGCTGGACTGCCTGGTTGGTTTAATTATTTGTCATACAGGCCTGTGGCCTGGTTTAAAGGAAGTGTGAAATGCTGAGTCAAAAGTTTTATTTCTTGTGGGCTCTCCCACATCCATTTATTGTCGTGTTAGATGGCACCGAGCCTCTTCTGTCAGCACACTGGGCAGCATGGATACCTGCAAAAGGTGACTTTGTTGGTTTTCAGAGATCAGCTCTATCGTATTTGTCAGAGAGCAGTAAGTCAAGGATGTCTTTACCTAGAAATGAAAGGTCAGGCTCTGTGATAATGCTTATTTCTTGAGGGAATCCAGCCCACGCTGTGAGCAGCCTCCAAAATGGCTGTGCAGATGAGTTTTACCCCTTTTCTGCAAAGCCACTGCAGAGAACTGGGACTTCTGGGGATCGACTGCCATAGCACAGTGCAGGCTGCTATCACAGGGCTCGTGAACTGTGTGTTACAAGCACCCAGAGCTGCTTTTTCTGTTGTCTGTAAAGGGAGGAGAGGCAGCTTGCTCAGCAGCACATCAGCCACATACACATATGTGATCACTGCCTGACGTTAACTGAAAGAATTCTTCATTGGAATGGCCTTGCTACAGGCAGAGGAGTTTTGCTACATCTTCAGGCAAAGATATTTTTTCTTAAAGCATGGGGAAGAGCTGCTCTCCCTGCCCAGTAGAAGAAAAAGATGAAGGTCGGGGTAATCCCCCAGATCCAAGTAGGAAATAGCTGAGTATGGTGTGGAAATTGCATACAGGCAACTGAGTTATTAGCCCAAATGGCTCACACCCACATGGCTTTCGTGGTCTCTTACGCCTCCACGTCATCTTTCATCAGGGAAAGATTCGGGAATCTGGGCCTGTGAAAAGTCTTATTTTTGTTGGCTTTGTTGTTCTGTTTAATTATTCGATGTTTCTGTTCTTTACAACATACAAAATTGTACAAAACTGTGTCCTATTTTGGGTGGAGCACCCTAGGCTCTTATAAACAGGCCATTCCTTGCCTTGTTGCTACCTGTGCATATTCTCCTGCTACATTTGCCATATAACCATCGTATTTCTCCATA
This sequence comes from Tympanuchus pallidicinctus, assembly GCF_026119805.1. Classification (NCBI taxonomy): domain Eukaryota; kingdom Metazoa; phylum Chordata; class Aves; order Galliformes; family Phasianidae; genus Tympanuchus; species Tympanuchus pallidicinctus. Next base: position 9,356,986 of record NW_026294741.1, read on the forward strand.
TAATAAGATAGGATGGCCATTACTGGGTGCACCTTTTGGTTGTGGGTTTATCCCTACAACCATGTTTGCTTTCTCAGGTAGTGCAGAGTATTTGATGCGCTGGAACACATTCCAGAATGATCTCGGGATCCTTTCTGAGTTTAGTTGGCCATTTTAAAGCTTGCCATTTCATCCTCACTATCAGTATGATTGTTTCCAGGCACGTCGCCGAACTTCTTCAGCTCTCATTTTCTCACACAGTGATGTGAGCAGCAGTTATGTGTACAGCTGATCCTACTTGACGGCTCCTTGCTGTTGAAAAGAAGCGACCTTGCTCTTCTCTAATGCCTTCTTTCCCCCACGGCTGCCTTTCATGGGATGGCTGTTCCCTTCCTCACTCCAGTTCCAATGCCCTAAGACCCTTCCCCAAACTTGTCATGAAAACTGCAGAAAATGATCAGCATTTTTGCTAGGTCCTTTGCTGATGTTTTCATGAGTTAAGCGAGCTCGAAGCAAAGTCAAGCGTGGAGTGAACAGCAGGGGAGACGTGGCCAGGAGCAGGGCTGGAGGTGGGCATGGGAGGGGAGCTGTCAGCATGCTGCTGCTCATTAGAGCACACCAAGCAGCCTGAGATCCTTCTTTCAGGTCTTCACAATCAGCTTTAGAGTGGCTAATTCAAAACAAAAATATAGTTTCATCTGCAAATGTTGTCACCTCATTCATTTACCCTTTCCCAAGTAATTTATGAATATGCTGAAATGCTCTGCATGGGAACTTCCTGGCTTCCTCTGTAGTGAACCATGATGCAAACAATTCATTTAGCTTTTTTGCAAATATTTTTTGAGTGCATCTTTCATTCCCTACATTACTTGTTAGCCACAGAAACTCACTAATAGGCTTCCTTCTCCTGATGTGCTGAAAAAGGCTTCTTTGTTTGTACATAGGCCACTAGCATGTTTTTCCCTTTTGACCAGCCTGCTTGCCAGGATTGTAGTCTTTTCTGCTCATCATTAGGATGCAAGTTCCACTTTCCAAAGGTTGTCTTTTCCTCCTGCTATTCCCTTACTGTTCACTGTTGGGCTTTTGGGGTTGGTTCTTTTGCCCACTGGTGTACGCTTACTTCAAGGCTTTAATAAGATATCTCTTATTAAAGAGATCTTGTGTCACCTGGAAACATTTTATCTTTTTCACTGACTTTCTAAAATGCCTTTTTACCTACTTTCCTCATTCTTAGAATTTTTCATGGTTAGAGTTTTGTTTTTTTTAACTAATTTTTAATTTTCCTGTCCTGTGAACATAAGTATACGCATTGCAGGACGAATCTTTGGTATTTCTGTCTTACACCAGACCCCTGTGAACCGTGTAGGATTGTGTAACTTCCTTTCCTTAGGTTTCCTAGATGCTTATGAAATTTATACTCTAATTTTAGAGCAGGCAATTTGTTTTACCCATCTTGACTTTCAAGTTTGGATTCTGTGTACGGTATATGTAGATACAGATGCTACATATATATGTAGATATGTGGACACACACCTGTATACGTACAGTAAAAGATACACATTTACTGATGCACGTTGCATTCTTACATGACAGATATCAGGTTAATATCCCATTTTCAGGTGCAGGAATTAAGAGACAAAGCTTAAATCCAGATTCCAGCTCTGAGTGCATAATGCCTGACACACAGAGGTACGTTTGGAATCTGGAAGAGCAGTGTGCTTTTTAGCTGCTCGAGCAGGGGAGTGTTGAGTGCTCTGCACTGCCTTTTGAAACTGTAATGAATTGGAAAATGTTCCTTTAAGTTACTAGCCCAGAGCTAGGCACAGAGGCAGAGCTTGAATCAGGTACAGACGAAGGCACCGATCGAATGTCTGCAGTACTTAATCTCTGCAAATGTTAATAAAAGTATTAAGCAGGCAACATGTTTCCTCTTGTTTTGTTATGGTTGAATTTCATATGCAGACAGCATGCCACAAACCTCATTTTCCCTTGCCGTCCCTTCACACCAGCAGCAGCTTTCCCGAGCCCCAGGCACCACAAGCTCTGACTCATTTACTTAATATTCCTCTAATGAAACTGCCCAGAGCTCTGGACCTATTCTCCTCCAAAACAATCTTTCTCCTCCCTATTTTTCCACACCCTGTGCTTTCTTCTCAGCTCCTGTCACATTCCACATCAGTCTCTTGCTGAGCCTCCTGGAGCAGACCTTAGACCTTCCCTTGCTCCCATCCCCTTCCTGCCCGGCTCCTCTGAGCCCTGCCAGCCCGGCTGCGGGGATCAGCTGCTCCAATATCTACAGGCTGCTGTTGTGCAGTGAGAGGGCATGGATGAACCAAGTGGCTTATGGTGGAACTGGGAGGGTGAGGAGCAAGCAGGGGTTTCTTCAGGTGCAGTGCAGCGGGGCAGTGTAAAGTGAGAAGGGAAAGGTTCTATGCCCTCTGTGGTTCCACATGGAAAGGACAGGAAAAGCAGAAATGGCTGCAATTAGCTGGTGAAGAAATCCCTGTCTGTCTGCAGAGCTGTAGGTGCTGGGATGAGCAGAGCCCCAGCATGTGGGACAGTCACCTGCAATAGTCTGAGTCCAGCCATTGTAACACCTTTCCAGATGTGCAGAGGTGCACATTACAGCCTGAAATTCACAGACTGAGACGCGATGAAGGTGCCTGAAAACCCAGGCTGCAGCTCAGAAGTATGGCACAGGTTCAGTTGCAATTCTGGTGTGCAGAAACGGATTCTCAGCTCCTCCCTTTCACCCCATGTCTCTCATCTCTGCTCCCTCCTTACTCTGAGACCAGTACCGAACTGTGCAAGTAGCAGAACTGCTGATGAAAACAGCATTGCTGGAGCGACTGCAAAACCCAGTAGCAAAGCCATTTGGTGGGAGCAGAAGGTTGGGGGGAGGGGAGGTTTAGGGGCAATGAACAGCTCTGGAGCTGGGACACAAGCGCTGCTGGAAGGGGCCACGACCGATAGGAGCACTTGGGATTGCATGAGGGAGGTGCGGGTGTTAGAGTGCAGGGCAGGTGAGCGCTACACGGGGGGATTTGAGACAGGGCTGTGCCTCAGAGCAGGGCTGGCAGCTCGGGCAGCACCTTCTGAGAAAGGCAGGAGGGTTTTCCCTCCCTCAGCCTCCTCCTCGCCGGGCTGGCAGCTGCCGAGTCCGGTTCCTGTGCAGGATCAAGAGGAGGCAACAGGCGAGGCCTGTGTGCTGCCAGAGCTGTGCGGGGACAACGCTCGGCCTGTCGGGGTGTGCAGATGGGAGAAGCCGAGCCGTTTTGCACAGCAGGCGACTGGAGCTGTGAGTAGACAGGGCTGGCGGTGCCGCGCTCACAGAGCTCTGCTGGGCTCTGCACAGACAGGCCTGCTCGCCTCAAAGACAGCGATCGGATTCTCGCCCTCCGGGGGTTTCCAGCGAGCGCGCAGTTCAGAGGAACCCTTTCTTTTCTCCTGCTGTTCACACCCTGCAAAGAATTTTCTATCAACAAAAGAAATCGTTTTATAGTCAAGCGATGTTCAGCCCCGGTGCCTGGATGGGGAGGGGGTTTTGGAGGACCGGGGGAATCTGTGAGGGCTCAGAGTGAAGCCTGCTAGAGAACGCGAGATACGGCCAACAGCTCAGGGCAGGCGAGTTTGGGCTCTGCAAGAGCTGAGGCTCGGCTCAGGAAATGGTAACCGAACCAAATGCCAGAGCAGCCCATAAGGAGAGGGGAGGTCCAGGCAGGAGCTCTGGCAGACCAAGAAGACTGTTGTTCCTTCAGCCTCGGTGGCTGTGTGTGAGTGTGATGGATGCTCCACCACAGGAACCGCAGAGCCATAGAACAGCTTAGGTTAGAGGGGACCTTAACGATCATCTGTTTACAACCCCCCTGCTGTGGACAGGATTATCATCCACTGCATCAGGCTGCCCCATCCACTGATTATCTCCATTCCACTTGGGTCCGTGGCTCACTCACAAGCTCTCTGGGCAGCCTGTGCCAGCGCTTCACCACCCTCTGAGTAACAAATTTCTTCCTAACATCCAACCTAAATTTCCCCTCTTTTAGTTTAAAGCCATTCCCACTTGTCCTATCACTATCACACCATGAAAAAGTCAGTCCCTCTCCTGCTTGTAAGCTCCCTTCAAATACTGTAAGATTGCAATGACGTCTCCCTAGAGCCTTCTTTTCTCTAAGCCAAACAAGCCCAGCTCCCTCAGCTTATCTCCATAGGAGAGGTGCTGCAGCCCTCCGAGCATCTTTGTGGCCTCCTCTGGACTCACTCCAACAGCTCCGCATCCTTCCTGTATTGGGAGCCATAGGCTTGGACACAGTACCCCAAATGGAGCCATCCTTGAAGATCCGTGATATTTTCAGGTTCAGTGGGATGATGTCAAACCCAGAAGGATTTTGTTTGAATGCTATCAGTCATTCCTTCAGGGAAGGCCTGTCTGTTCAAACCCTGTTTAATGGCAGGTATCCCAAATCTCCTTCTCTGTGCAAGGGTCAGAAGTGTGCCATGGGAGCCTGGGGAGGTCTCCCTAGCACCAAGTTTATGAGCTGTGGTTCTCCAAGTTTTCTTGGAGAAATTGCATGCTGTGGGTTTTGCATTGCTTTGTTTTCATACGTGTTAATATAGATGACCAGGAAATGCAATGTGTCTCTCTAAGTGGAGGTACTCATGGTCCACAGCTGCTGCTGGGAGCTTTTCTCTTGGCCTTGCAGCTGGAAGAGCAGATGTCACCCTGTCATTGGGAGAGTGGAACACAGCTGGCCAGAGTGTGGGCTCTGCCCACTCTGAAACACAGCTGCCTCCAGTATCTCCTGGAGCAGATGCCCATCGGCTATCGCTGTTACAAATGTTTTCTACTGGGAGACAGAACTTGCCGATTTTATCATGAAGAGACACTCTGTATTGTCATCTTCAATGACTGAAATACTAAATGCTTCCAAATCCTACTTCCACTATTTCTGTGCACATCACAGCCTCGCTTGCAGCCCAGGTCTCATAGTCTTACTGTGAAGTAGGCAGTTATTCTTCATTTCTGTGTACTCCAAGTCTGTGATGATGTGTGTTAGCCTCTTAAAGCAAAAATGTCTCAAAGTTCAGGAGAAAACTGGGGCTCAAAGAGCCCAACTGCTGCTTCAGGATGAAGATGAGCAGGGCAGTGAGAATGTGGCCAAGCTATGTCATCAGAAGTAAGGACAGCCCCCTGGAAGCACAGCCTCCACTCTTGGGACATGCCAAGAGATCCCACCAGTTCCAGCAGCAGGGAACCAGCAGCCTCAAACTGGGCTGGAAAACCTTTTTTTGAGTTACTTAACCATTCTTCTGTAAAGCAGTCGTTGCTTCTCTTTGCCATACAAATGTTCCTGCATGTGTTTGTGATGGTAGAGTCAGTCGTTTTTGGAGAAAGATGGAAGTGTGATCTCAGAAGCTGGGCTCAGTTACCTGGGTAGTTTTCTTGGCTTCCATGAATGTGTCCAGAAGCTGGTGAGCTTGGGAAAGATTTTTTTTGTGTGCTTGGGTAAGGCAGTTTTTAAATGTCAAAGTTGAAAGTACTTTTCCTTAGCAAAAAAAAATCGGCAGCAAGCTGTTCAGTACTGGCTGAGCAGGCAACCATCTGAGCAGCTGGGCTGACTGCATGGCATTCTGCAGGAGATTTTCAGGGTTTTGAAGGCAGACCCATCTCCATGTCGTATCTCCTTTGAGATACAACAGCCTTTGAGCTGTTTGTGTCAGAACTGTTTGCTTACTTAATTTTAAAACGGTCACATCCACATAGACAGAGGGATTGCCACATCATGATACTCTGGAAGTGTCCTTTGGCACTTGATTTACAGCAGCTAAATAGCAAGGGGGTCAGTGGCCAGCTGGCCACCAAAGCAGGAAACCGGATGACAACGAGAATAAATAGTGTTTCATGGAGCTGGAGTATCTGACAGTGCTAGAAGCTGGAAGGACAGATCAGCATCCAGGATATTTGCTGTGGGACAGGTTCTCAGATGGCTGCTGAGCTGCGTGCCAGCAGGGGTGGCAGTGGGAGCAAACAGCACATGCGTTCGTATCCCTCCCCACACACATCCACGGGCCCTGCAGAAGCGTTGCATTGCACAGGCAGATGAGGATTTCTGTTGAGGATGGGAGGAGTGACTGATGGAGTTTTACAGAAGGGGCGTTTCTGCAGGTTTCCAAAGAATGAGAAACAGCCATCCTTGGACAAATCTCTGGGAGAAGCAGCGTTTGGGAAATCCCCAGGGTTGGTAGCCGAAGTGATGGATGTGATCAGTGAGATGATAGAAGCGGTGAATGAAAAATGCCGTCTGGGCTGTCAGCCTGCACACGCTGTGAAGGTGCTCAGCATTAGCAGCGTTGTCGTTCTGTGTGTGTCAGGAGGATGGTGGGCAGTTTACAGACAGAAAGACTTGAGCATGGGCGGAGAGAGGTGGCAAGGAGGGGCTGTGACATGTTCCATGTCTATGAGATTCAGCAAGGAAGGTCACTTCCAGCCTATTTTTACTACATTAGACGAGGATTTGAACGCTCCTCCAGGAAAAGTGCCACCCCCACTGCCTCGCTGCAGTTTGTCCAAGTTGACCTTAGTGGTTTCCTGCCAAAAATGCCCGTGAACAATAATGACTTGTTAATGATTTATCCCTGCGTTCTCAAGTGCTGCACTGATTCCTAATATAACAGAAATCATCAAAGCAGTGCTGTGCAGGCTTTAAGGTTTTGGCTACAGTGGCTTTTTGTCCTTACACAATGGCAGTAATGCAGGTTGTATGAGGAAATGGAGAACTTGGTGGATGGGGCAGTGTAAATGCATGTTATTCAATGTATTGTAGGAGTCTTGGTGGGAAAATCAACAGCACTGTACTGCTGGAGAACTCAGCTGAACTGTAATGAAGAACTGTCCCTTCTAGAGCCTGCACGGCGATGAACGGACGCATCAGCTGTTTGAAGAGTTTGCCTTCTGCAAAGAGATCTGCAAATTCACACTGTTGGGGCTGGGTATGGCTCTGGTAATGGGAGCTGTGAGAGCAAGCTGTGTTTCCCTGGGAGATGGACACCTGTCATTTTCACAGGGCAGAAGTATGCAGGCTTATGGCACAGAATACAACATTAAAAAACCTGTTCTCTGTGCTTGGAGCATGGCTGTGTAATAAATCCTTGATCAAACATCCTGCCTTGGTGCGGGAGAACACAGGAAGATGAAAAGCAGCCGATACGTACAGAGGCAGAATTTGTGATTGCAACAACTCCAATCCACCTCCACCCTTCAAAGCCAGGGGAAAAAGCAAGCAAGCCCAGGAACTGGAGTTTGCATGAGTCAGTTCAAGTGTAGATGGCTGATTGTACACAATGTAGTGTTGTTTTATCACCAAGAAGCCATATCAGAAGCTCCAGGCAGATCTAGATGCTCTTTTGCAGTGATCATTCTGTGACAGAGACCAGAGAATCCTTTTTTATTAGCAAACAAACAAACAAACAACAAAACAACCCAAGCAGAAAATACAGAATTGGCTGGCGTCAGCCTGACAGCTCCTTCCTCCAGATCCCCGGATCTGCAGTAACTGGAGATGGGAGAGGGCCTTCCGTCCAGTAAGCAGGAGGATTGTTCTGCTTTCAGAACATTCTTTATTCCTAACTCCTGTGGCTCCAGGTGTCCTTGCTGTCCCCACACTCAACTCCCTTTCAGGTCTTTGCCCTCTTCCATAGTTCTGGAGGAGATGTGTGTGGATGAGAGTTGGATCCTCCGGCTGAGGCGATGTCACAACTAACCTACTTTCACTCCCTAAAAAAACCCTCTGTGAACGGCTCCTTTCCCATTCTGATGAACAAAAAAATGGCTTTTAAAGCTGTCAATCTGCACCATTTTAAAGTAAGGGTTGGTGAAATTGTTGTGAAGATAGCAGTAGTAACCTTCTACTTGATCACATTTTGTCAAGCAAGGTGGCTATTTTGCTTTCTGCCCCATTTGTCCTTGATGTCATGTCTTCACAGCTCTACTCTGTAGATGTCATGTATTCACAGCTGTGGTCTACTCTGGACACTGCAGCAGTGGTGGCTGAAAACAGAAATTTCTTCACCTTTTTGGCCTCAGTCTCTTGAGCACTGGGCCAAGAGCTGTGTCATCCTCGTCCCTAAGAAGCTCCGTGTGGAGACATGCCCTTTGGTGATCAGTGTTGGATTCTTCAGAGGCTCCCTGCAAGCTGAAACTAAGGGGAAAAGTTATGCTTACCTACTTCAAGCTCCTTTCAACATGCCAGCCATGCTTATAGAATGTCTGTGAAACTGTTGGTTGCTGGAATCTCCAGGATGAAAGCTTGGCTACATGCAGAAAGGCTGCTGATAGTCGAGGGTGTGTTTTGGAGCTAACAGAGATTGCCTTCGGGAGTCTCCTGTGAGAGTATCCTCAGTCAAAAATAGCTATTGACAGAGCTGAAATCCATCATGGAGTTCGTTTGCAGAGGATATTGTGGAAGAAAATACAAATGGGCAAAAGGGGAAGGAAACAATTCTGTGAAATCATCAAGCTGTTCATCACTGTGCTCTGCATACATCCTCCAGAGCAGTAGCTCCCCAAGCTCCCAGCCACTGGATGCTGGGAAGACATGAGGTGGAAGCTCTCTTTCTGATTGATATCCATTAGTTGGTGAGAGACAGGTTTTGAGTTACATCCATTTGGGGTTTGACCCTGTGTGCATGTGCTGACATTTTTATTCCCACTCAGCATCTGAAGTGGAATCAATTTTGAAGCCTCTCAAACTTTTCTGTTTAAACTGGTGCAGACAAGTTGTGTGGCCTTAAAAAGAGCACATGCATGGATGTTGGAAGTGAAAGTCTGCAGCTGTGCCAGGGCTGGGACACAAACACCCCATCTTTCTCACCTCCTGTAGCAGCAGATGAGCTCAGCATCCCCAAGAGCCCAAAGCTGCATTCTCTGCATTCCTGTAGCTCCTTATATGTCAGTGATGTCATCGATAGCAGCCAGGGAAATGTGGATCCCAGAGGGCCCAAACTCATGTCTTAGCAAGTAAGCGTAGGAGGAACCAATTTTTGCAGCGTACTGTACTGTACTAGCAAGTCTTATTGAATCAAAGCACTGCAAATGTGTTTGCATCTGTTTTGTCTCTTGGCAATACTACAGCATCCAGGAGGAGTTGCACTTCTGTCCATCACTGGCTATTCTCTCACTCCAATGAAAACAACTGCATCCGAGCAACAAGACAATGGGAAGTCAAGTTTGACGTATGATCAAAAAGCAGGGCATGTATTCCTTTAGCTGTTCTGCATTCTTCACCATTATGCCTAGAACTTGCTGACACACACCGTATGTGTGCAGGAGGTTGCTGCCACTTGAAGGCGTCCCTTCTAACCTCCAGCCTTCGTGTCATGGACAAAACTTTGCCAGCCTGCAGAGGAAACCCATTTGCAATTTTTTGGGGCAGGACAAACGTGCCTTGTTTTGGGAACACAGTAGCAAAATTTTAATGCAAATTTTCATCCTTCTTTTTTATTTTTTCCTTTTATTTAGATGATGGCATCCTAGCACTGCTGCAGCCTTCTGGCAGGCATGCCATCCATGGATTGATGCTGCTGCTGTGGCTTGCCAGATTTGAACCCCAGGCTGCATTGAAGCAGAAGCTTTTAAACAATGCTCTGTGCACCACAGATACCTTGAAGCCGTGGTAGCTCAGTCTGCAGGCGGCCTCCTGAACATTAAATAACATTTTCCAGCTTAAACTTTGCTGACTGGGGGAACCGGACTGGTGGTCCAGGAGGGTGTTTGTATCTCACATTGAATTGTATTTTTTTTCCTGGTTGTTTTAGGAAGTTGTCTTTGACAGGAGCTTCCGGGAGCCATGCATGACCCAGATTAGCTTTCTGCCCCCACTGGAGGCAACGCCAAACCTCCTCTGGGTTTGGAGGTTTAGGACTGGCAGTGGGACGGAGCGGTCATTGGAGCTGTGGTATTTCCTGCCTCGGAAGCAGTTCGCTGTGTAGCCTCAGTGTTACTTGAATGTGGCTCTGTGTTACTCGTCTGTAATTAGAGCAGACTTGCCAGCTCTTGATTTCATCCCTTCATTTCTACAGTGTTTCCAGACCTTGTGCAGTTTGCCCCAGAGAGCTGGGGCTTGTTTTCTAAACCAAATTTAGCCAGGCCTTATACCTACACCTGCATATTTCCAACTACAAATAACAATGGAAGCGATTTTATCTAATCTCCCACCACCTGGTTTGTTCTTGTCCACACTCTTAGGCATGAGGGTGTTGAAAACACTTTTGGCAGCAGTAGCTTTAAGCTGTGTAACCACCAGCGTCAGCACAACCACCCAGGCTACGCAGACGGCGTGTGGGGAGGAAGGTCCAGGCAGCAGCAGCAGCATGCAGGCAGGGCAAAAGGGAAAGCAGCCCTGCCTGTGTGGAGGCTGAAGGAAGAAGAGCAAAGCAGTGGAGGCGCAGCCCTCAGCGATGTCCTGCAGGGAAGAGCCTGCCCAAACAAACAGTGCCCAGGGGCTGGTAGGTGCTTCTGTGTCTCCACATGACTCGGTGGCCGGTCCCCAGGACACCTTGCAGAGCAGAGCCGTGACTTTCTAGCTTGAGGAGCGAGTGCTGAAGGCCCCTCCTCTACGCCGGCATTTCAGCGTTGAGCTTTGGAAGGACTCCAGGCAAGCAGTGAAGGGCTCTTTGATAATATCTGACGGGCGGGTAAGAATTTTGGGCAGCGGCCAAGATACACATTGCCTGTAATCGTTAACTCAGTCTGTAAACAGTTCAAACGGCACTGAAGAGGCCGTCAGTTATTACATTAGAAGCAGCCTTTCATCTCCCCGCTCAGAAGCCAGCCGTGCAGCGCTGGCCCCTGCTGCGCTGACTGTAGCTGCAGGTCTGTAGGCAGGGCAGGCAGTGCTTGGTCATACAATGCGCGCCGCTCTGAATGGCTGACCTTCAAACCTTCGGTGCTGCAGCAATAACTAAATCATTAGTTTCCTTTTGTTCTGCACCTGGCTGAGGCCAGGGATATTCAGGGGGGAGGGGATGGGATTCGGGAGTTGGACGACGTTCCTGCTCTGTGCACACAGCACAGGAACCCAGCAGGGCTGCCTCCTGACCCCGTGCCCACCGCATGCCTGCGGCTCTTCCCCGGTGAGCACAGACCTGGCATATAGCAGCCAGGTAAGGCTGCCCCACTGCTGGCTTCTCCAGAAGGAGCCCCACCGATGGTTCTGGCCTTCGATGTCCAAGCAGCAGTCAGTGCAGCAATGCTGCTGAGCTTCATCTTCAGAAGAGTGTTGGAGGATTCTCCAGCCCATGTCAACCTGGGCAGAGCCCCAGGGCTCTTTCCAAGAGCTGCTCAGCCCTCCTGGAGATGCGTGATGCTTCAGTAGAAGTAATGGCATCATCTCCCCCAGGGAGAGTTTCCTTATCCGTCTTTGCTCTTCTCGATCTATTATCTCCTATCTGTAAGAGCAAGAATGCTTTCTGGCATTCACTTTCAAGGCTTTAATTTTGAAATCCACTTTAGGAACTTGCTAGTTGAGGAAGCAATATTCTTGTCTGTGTGGTAGAGTGGCCTGGGTTTGGGAGAGTGTTTGCATCTGGCCCATCACTGCAGAGTTGCCTTTGGCATCAGAGCTTTCTCCTTGATCTATCCAGGCTCGATGTATCTGCACCATCCCTAAGCTGACTCTAAGTGACCAGACAGCTTTGTGTGGTAATGGCACAGATCTGTGCTTCGTGTGGCAGGAATGATGTCTGTACAATCCATACTGCTTGGGTTTTGCCTCTTGTTGAGGAGCAAGATGTCTGGCTCAGGGGCAACACTTGAGTGAGTTTTTGTGGAACAGTTTTAAGCTGCGGGCTGTAAGAAGGGTCAGCGTGGCGCAAGAGGCTGTTGTGTAAGAGAGCATCGGAGAACCGGGATTGGTGGTGGCATTTTCCCCTCTAGGGTATATGGAACAGGCTGTAAACACGGGTTGGATGCACTTCACTTGGCCTTGACTCTCAGACTGTCTGTGCGTGCTCGGAGGCAGCAGGAGCATGAGCTGTTCTCCCGTGACTTGGGCCAGCTTGCCTTTACTTTCATTTAGCAGTGTGAGTCAGGGCTGACCAGAGAACCTCCCTTTGCCTTTGATATTCCAAAAGGGGTATGTGGACCAGAGAGAGAGTCAACCAGACATCATGATGAAATGTTTCCCTAGCTTTCCTTGATGACCCGTATCATCATTGCAGAGACCACGCAAGAACAAGTGACACTTGCTTTCTCTGTATCAGACCTCTCTGTCTTCACTTCAGCAGTGCTGCCAAAGGACAGTGAAGTGTGTAGAAAGATTTTTCTCCAACACCATGGCCATGCTTGTGCAACTAGACAGAAAAGATCCAGACTTAGTGACTCACCTACAACATCTAACTCTGCAAATGGGGTAATCAAATAAACATCCCTGTTGGGGTTCTGCACTTCTCTTTGTTGCTCACCGGCTTTGCAATGAAAACGGGAAGGAGATGCAGTTGTTGATTAGGGGCTGATTTATTGTATCAAACTCTCAGACATTTCTTTAGACAGTCTTTAGACGTGCCAAAGCTCACGAGCACAGGTAAGGGAGCAGGCGTGTGAGTATGGCAGTGGCAGCATGTAGTCCTTGGTCTCCTCTCCCACCTCCCACTCCTGTAGGGGACGAGGATGCTTGGCTGAGCTACTCACTTGCAGAGGTAGGACCCGAGTCTCTCTAAGAATAATGTGTTTGTTATCAGTGTACGTGTTTGTCTGTGACTCATATGTGGGTAAGGTGTGTTTGCTTTTATAACAGATCTTGAAACTTTATGCAGGGAAATTAAAAAGCCCCATATCCTGATGACTAGGCTTCATGCCCAGCAGTCATGGAAGCTGCAGTTTTTCCTCAGGCCCTTTGAAACACCCTGCCATGCTCTTCCTTTCCAAACCAGCCATTTCCATCTTCTTCAGTTCACTCTATCTCCTAGCCTCACCCTTTCCTGTTCTCCTACATGTTTCTAGCAGCATCCCACAGTGCTTTTCAGCTCCGTCTCATGTGCCAGCCTTTCTGTAGCCTTTCCAACGGCTGTGCCTGCGAGTAGAGTGACAGCTACAAGCTGGAGTAATGCTTGTGTAAGTGGGGCTTCTGCTGAGCTGATACAGACAGGGAAGAGCCTCACCCAGGGACAAACACGTTCACACGGTGTGAGCTCTGGAGGAGGTCAGGGAGGAGGATCTGATGGCTGAGGCTGTCCCCAGTTGGCAGCAACATTCCTTGGGCTCGCCCTGTGCCAGCAGAGCTCAGCACTGCCACACATTGCAGGCTGGGTCTGTGAAGGGCTGTCAGGATTTTAGCAGCGCAGCACAGGACTGAGAAGATTTGGGAAGTGTGCCTGCTCTGTTCCACCCCTGCTGTGCAGGAGTTTTCCCTGGTGTCAGCACTTGCGGCCGTGTTTGTGCACTGACACTTCTTGGAGACGTGCCACACAGTTGCAGCTTTTCAGAGCTGGTAGGTCTCCCTTGCTCCTTCCTGTGGTGATCCTAGTGCAGGTGCCTGGTCTCCATCTCCTGGTAGACTTCAGCGAGGGATCTTGGACAATAATTCCCATCACAAGGTCATTTTTAGCAGCTAAGATAGGGAGGATGCTAGCAGAGTAGTTCCTCTTGCTTTTTTGAAACCTTTGAGGAATCATTTATTTAGCTTGTAACCTCAGTGGCAGACACTCAGCAAGGATGAGGATGAACCAGTATAGACCCCGATATCCACAGATAGGGAAATGTCTGTGTTCTGCCCTCGTGAGCTCAAGCACTGTGACACCCACAGGACTGGGTGAAGCAAGTAGGTCACTGGGGAGCAGGTATCTCTGGACGATAAGCAGTGGCACAACAAACAGTGCCTGAGATGCTGCGTGCCCTCCAAAGGCTGCTGCTTGCTGTGCCCTTGGCTCCTCGCTTATCTCCTCCCCGTTGCCAGGCTGCCTTGTTTTGTTGTGCAGCTCCCTTGCAAGGGAGCTTTTCTAACAGGGGACTTCCATTGGCTGTGCCTTGCTGCACCAGCAGCCCATGCAAAACTCTCCCAGCGTCAGCTGCAGTGATGGAAATGCCAGACTGGAAAAATCAGTGCACGCTTCTCCTGCTTGAGTGTTCCCCAAAGTCATGTGCGGGAGTGAAAGGGATGAGGCTGCTGGCATGGTGCTGGGTCAGAGCCCTGAGTCACAGAACTGCTTCTCATGGACAGCAGAGCCTGGAGGGTGGAAGAAGCTCTCGCAGCTCTCTGGCACTGACCACAGACCTCAGCTTCAATACATTATTTCTAGCCCAAATGTCTGTGGCAAAGGTATGTGTGCAGCCTGTGGTGCTGCACTGTGCGCCTGGTGCCTGTGGTTGCAGGAGGAACGTGGAGGTGGGAGGATGCAGGTGCAAGGGGCTGACATGAGGCAATGGGAAAACGCACAGCCCACCTGTGAAGGGAGATTGGAGAGTGAAGACTCCACTTACGGACACGTAACACCGGTGGCATGCAATGAGAGGCCTAAAAAGAGAGAACGAGGTGTATAAATGACCCTGCCTGAGAACATGGTGTGCAAATGAGTCCCACTGCAGCTCCAGCATGCCAGCCTGCTTCTGACAGCAGCCACTGTCAGGTGTGCGGCGCCCAGCGATGCTCACGCATCCCCCTGTGCAGCGCTCAGAGCTCAGAGCAGGGCTGGCAGCCTCCTGGTTGTGCAAGGCAGCCTTCATGCTTTCCTGTTTCACCGATCTGTCTAATTGCTTTTTAACCCACACCTTTGGCATTCCCAGCATCCTGTGGGAACGAGCCTTGCCATTCGACCGGACCGCGAGTCGGCTCCGCTTCTGTTTGTTTGAAAATTCCTGCTTGATAATTTCACTTGATGGCCCTGGTGCTTTTGTTTGAGAAATAGTAAATAATCGCGCTCCATTTGCTTTCTCCATATTTTTCATGATTTCACATAGCTCTAAAATAACACATCTCTACAAACCTAAAGAGTTTGTGTTTGTTTAATCTCTTCTTGCAGAGAAACACTTCCTTCTCTTTAATGTGGAGTGAGCAGAACTTCTTGTAATATCCGAGGTGTTGACACACTGCAGCTTTATCTGCTAGATTTGCTGGTTTGGTTTTTGTAATTCTTCTACAGCAGTGCCTATCGGTCTGTTTGCCTTCTGACTGCTTTGGGTGATTCAGTAACCGCTTCCATAGGACTCCCCACAGCGACAACAAGCTCCTTCTTGAGTGTTAAAAGCTGACCCAGGGCAGATAGTAACCAAATGGCCGCGTGTTCCATGTTTGTTGGTTTGTTTTTAAGCCTTTTCTGTCGTTCTGTCACTTGGTGTCAGGAGATCCCTTTATGGCCAGTGTGATGTTTACCAGCTTGAATATTCATGTGTTATTGAGAAACTCAGCCACTTAATTATTCCTCTCATTTTCCAAATCCTTTGTGAAAATGTTCAGACAATACAGTTTGCTTCTGGGGCTTAACTGGTGAATGTGCTCCATTGTAAAGGCTGACCTGCTTTTTCTGTTCTGAATTTGGGGCAGGACTGCGTAATATTCTGTCATCTTTCATAGCTTCGACTTTGTAGAAGGTCAGAAGTGGAGACATAGTGTACAAAATTAACCAGACTACTCCTAACTACTACTAACCACTACTACGAACCCCTGTTCTTTCACCAGCTTCACGGACCCCGTAGGTTTGTGGAGCATGACTCCTTTTCCCACAGCTCTTGGCTCATCCCTTCCCTTCTTCCTGCTGTTTGGCTGGGGGACGTCAGGGTTACCAATCTGCTGTGCCCGGATCGCCTTCAAGTTCTTCACATTCAGTTTTGTGTTTGCTACGTTCCTTTTCCTGGTGCTGAGATCTATTTATTGATGAGTGATACACTGCTGCTAAGAGCTCACCAGGTCAGTCCGTGATGTGCATTAGAGCCCTCTGATGGATGCTATCTTGTCCTGTTCTCTCCTTTCCAAGCCCCTTTTAGGGGGATTTTGTCACGATGTTTCAAATCAAATCAATCCTTTCGACTCATTCCCCATGAAGAAACTGTGAGCACTCTGAATTCTGAGAATACAGAGAAAACCAAGGCGAGGCACTTAGCTTTGGTGCTAGAGACCTTGCTTCAGCAGCCTTGTCCCTGAAGAACAGATGTCTTTGAGTGGTTCTCAGAAAAAGAAAACAAATGATCTCTTTACTTTGGGCATAGCTGATTCAGTGAGAATGTAATAAGCCTAAACTGCAGCAGGATGGATTCAGATAAGTCATCAAAAACTACTGTGCTGTGCGGGGGAGAGCGCAGCCCTGGACTGGATTGCCTGGGGTGGGTGAGGAATCTCCATTTTTGGAGGTCTTGAAAACAGGTTAAGCGAGTGTCTCTGAGGAATGTTTGAGGTCTGGCTGATCCTGCCTTCGGGCAGCAAAGTGGGCTCCGTGACCTCTCAGGGTCCTCTTTTCTTCTGCCGTTTTAGAAGCGAAGCCCCCAGAGGAAGGCTGGCACTTGCCCTGCGCCCGCCGTTCCTGGGCAGCTCCGCGGGCTCCATGCAGGTGGGCTCCTGCTGCTCCGGGCGCAGCGTGGCGCAGGTCGGTGCGCGGGCGGCAGGGCTGCTGGGAAAGGCTGCGAGAAGTTAGCAAGACGAGTTTGGTATTTTTGGAGGGATGGTGTGGGTGGAAATGATAGAGAAGGAGCTGCCACGGGGTAAGGAAACGAGGGAAAAAAGGGGCAGCAAGCACGTAGGGATGTGGGGGAAGCTCTGCATCCTGCTGAGCAGGTGGCAGGGAGAAATGGAGTGACAAAACCAGGGGGTTCGCAAGCCTGACTGACCTTTCTCTGCTAGATTTGAGAGGCTTCCCAGGAGAAGAAATGACTTCTTGGTTTGGCAGTGGGTGCTGCAGACGTCCCCAGCCTGGAGAAGCGCTTCAGTCCTGCAGGCAGTGAGCTGGTCTGTGGCCACACATGGTCTGGTTTTGGGGGCAGTGAGGGATGCTGATGCAGCAGCTGGAGCACAAGCCCTGTCTTCACTGAGGAATCTCATAATATTTGTTTTTCCACATGATCCTTGGCTTACTTTTTGTGTCTGCTCTTGTCTTGCGAGCACAATGTGCAGCTGTGATTGCTCACTCACTCAAAATGCAGCAACTGATGTGGTGGAAGTGCCAAAAAATGCAGTTGTAGGATGTAAAAAGTAAGGGCCAGGTCCTGTTGCTTTGCTGCTGCTTGACAGGTTGCCTCTTTGTCACCGAACAGAAGGAGAAGAGGTAGGAAGAGAGAGTGGAAGCAGTCAGGAGCTCTCATGGCTGCCTCCTGCTCATCTTCTATGGAGTGCCGAGGAAGGCACCAGCAGTCTCAGCTCTAAGAGGTGATTTGTGCCCAATGAGGGACTCATTGCAGAATAAAGGGATCCACCAGTGAGCCCCAGCCCTGTGGGCTGCAGCCTGCAGGATGCTGCATGCCTGGGGCTCTGCTGGCTGTGGGTTCCCTGCTGCTGGCCATGCCTTCTGTGAGTGTAGCTGTGCCCTGGGCAGGAAAGCGCAAGACAAAGGACTTTTGCTTGGCCAGGGAGATCAGGTGTCCTAGAGTGCAAAAGCAAAAAATCACAGTGGCCAGTCTTAATAGGAGATCACAGAGAAAGTTTTGGTGCATTCATCAGCATTAGCAGTTCTTTTCCCCGTGGTTTCCCTCCCAGGTTCCCTTCCAAGAGTTCGTCTATGCTGCTCAATGTTATTTGGAGATGCAGAATCATTAAGGTTGGAAAAAACCTCTAAGATCATCTAGTCCAGCCATCCACCTACCACCAATATTGTCCACGGGCTGTGTCCCTCAGTCCTACATCTTTCCTTAAACACCTCCAGGAACACTGACTTCACGACCTCTCTGGGCAGCCTGTGTCAGTGCCTGACCCACTTCTTCCCAAACCAGCTGCAGGCAGAGATGTCCCCTGCCCCTGTCTGCCCCACACATCTCAGCAGCATCGCATCCCACTGCTTGGCTTGCACTAACGAGACCCTCTGAATCCCCATGCTGCTGCATGGTGCACTGGGGGTCTGGGCTCCTTTGATAGCCTCCCCATTCTGAATCTGACGAGTCAACTCCCTTCTGCACAGCTCTGGGACGGTGCTGCAGCTGCCTGCAGAGCAGGGCGTGCTGCTGGGTGGACAGAGGCACAAAGCCTGCCCTGATCCTGCTGCTTTATGATGCTGACCTTTCTTGCTCGCTTCCCACACTTGCACACACTGATGCATTAATAAAAGCTGCCCAGCACCCTTAGAATTCATAGGCTTTTCTGTACCATAACCTCTTAATGCACTGCAGTTTAGTCACAGAGAAGGACGTCTGCCAGCTTTTCAAGGAAAAAAGCTGGGAATGTTCATGCAAGATGACAGGACTCCCCAGAGGGAGCCAAGAATTGCAGCTTCCTTTGGCCACCCATCTTTCAGCCTTCCCCTCAGCACCAGGCTGCAAGCCCAGAGGCAGTTGCACAGTGCAGAGGCAGGGATGCGATGGGGCTCAGCCCCTGTGCCAGCAGCTTGGCTTGAAGGGGTGAACATCTTTCCAGGGAATGTGGTCTCTGGGATCTTTCCTTCTCCCATCTCATTCCTGGTGTCTCCTGCAAAGTGCTTTCAATTTTGCCATCCTTCCTTGGGCTTCTTTGGCTTCTCCTCTACAAATTCACCATAGCATTTGATGAGCTTGGTGGCAGAAATGCTTTGTTGTAATGGGAAGCTGTAGGCTGCAGGTCCTGCACCACAGGGCCCAGCAGCAGTGCTGGACCACCAGGCCAGTGCTGTTGGGATGCTGCATCCCAGAAGTCAAGGGCTGTGGTCTCATCTGGCTTTGAATATCCATGACTGGGACAAACACAGACCTCTGTGACGGTGATAGCAGGCACTCCACCTTTCCCTGGGAAGTCTTCCTGGTGAATCAAAGCTTTGATTTGTTCCTTGTGGCATTCAAAGCCTCACTGACACTCAGACATTGCCATGGGATGGAGAGATGCCCACTGGGTGTCCTGCACCCTCCGTGCAGGTCCTTGAGGCATGGAGTTTGCAGTGGGCTTCAGGCACCCATCGCAGTGCGGAGCCTCAAGATCTGAGCTTCCTTTGCTTCTGTCCCACAGTCCCACCCGCTGTCCCTGTGCAACACCAGTGAGGATGAACACACAGAGTCAGGATTCATCACCATCGTCAAGCTCGAGCAGCCGGATCGGGATCCCAACCCTTGCCTGTCCCTGGCTAACAAGGTATGTGCAAAAATGCTCCACAGTGGCACCAGTGCAGAAACTGATGTGATGCAGGAAAGAGCAAAATTGTAGTAATTTGCCGGGTGAGGCACAGGAAGGATCAGCACTGAGCAGCTCAGACAAAAGCAAACCAGACAGACTAGAAATGGGACGTGACTGCTGAGGGCCACCATCCATCCCCTTCTGAAGGAATGGGAGACCTCAGAGGTGTTCGGGTCGGGTCTCTGTGAGTGAATGGCAGTTTCTGTGTCAGAAGTTGAGGTCACTGGTACAATTCTGTGGTGATAAGGAAGTCAGGTGAGAATGAGGGTCATTTTAAGCCTTAAAATCTTTGCGTCTCTGATAAAGTTGAGTGGATGGAGGCTAACATTAGCTTTCTCTTCAGAGACTGAGTCTGTGTCCTTTCATTGTCTCTGTATAAAGCGTTGTGTTATTTTCCATAAGTTCTGCACAAACACGAAGAGCCTTGTTTAGTCTGGGTTGGATTTGGTGGTGCAGCCTAGGTAACAAAAGCAAGGAAAGGGGAGCGATGCTGAGATGACCCCTGTGATGGATTTTACAGCTCGAGGCTGCTTTCCCACAGCCTTACAGGCAACCAGGTGGCAATGCCTGTCCCTTTCTGCACCGGTGGTGCTGGCTTCCAGCCTGCCTGCAGGCACTCCTGCTGCAGTTCCTCTCCTGGGGATGCTCACAGCTCTCTGCCTCATGCAGTACCACAAAATACAGGCAGATGTTCTTCAGCAGGCTGTGTTCATGGGCCCTCCTTTGGACTTGTGCCCTGACTCCTTCACCCTTGCAACTGCCGTCCTTCTGCACTGGGGTTTGTCAACTTTTCCATTCTCCTGAATCCTCTGCCCAGCTCCCTCCCTCCAGCAGTACACAGATGGATCCCCAAAGCTTTGGCTGGCATTTTGCTTTGAGAGCACAAGGGCAGCTGCGGGCTGTGGCTGGTGCTGGGGCAGGAGCCTTGTTCCCTTGGCGTGCGTTGCCTGCGGCAGAGCTGTGCATGTTGAATTGCAGTGCTATATCAACGCTGATAAAAATAACCATGTGCAAAGTGTTATCATAACCTCTCCTGCAGCTGTCACCCAGCCAAGCAGTGCACACAGACAGCACTTTCAAGCCCAGCGTGAGAATGACTCCGTCAGTCACCTGATGCACTTTCTGCTTCTGTTCTCTTAGATGCTAGCCCTGCTCCGACATCAGAGCTGACTTTGGTAGGAAGGTGTCTGATCTGCCTGGGGAGAAACAGCCATGGAGGACACATGGAGTCAATTCAGATTGATTTATTTCTATTTCTGCTGCATCGTTTGCAATTCTGTACCACAGAAGTAGTTTTTCCCCATGTGAAACACTGATTCCAAGTCTGGTTGTCAGACTGCTGAAATCTCCTAAACCAACCTGTGAATACTTCCAGTGTTCAAAGAGTGAGATGAGCTGAAGAGAGCTGACACAAAGACAGCAAGCACTCAGCACGCAGGCTGTGGATAGCCTGGACACAAGTTGCTTCTCTGCAACAGGAGTCTGAAATATGGTGTGAAAGATCACTTGCCCAGTCTTAGTTGTTTGTTTCCCCATCACTGGTGTATTTAGCAGGATAAAATCTTTGTAGAGCTCTTCAGTGTTCATCAAAGCTTGACTGGCTCCCATGAGTGGAAGTCGCTACTTGAAAGTCCTGTTTGCTCCTTGTTGCTGGCAAACGCCACGGCTCCTCTGATCCCAGGCAGGACCCCAGGCTCTGATCCCTGCCCAGAGCCCCTAATGCCCGTTTTCCAACTTCCCCATTTGTTCTATCAAATCCAAGAGTGCACAATCCTATCAGCGACTCAGAGTCCAACCTCCTGGAGCTCCGTGGTGTTCCCCACATTCTCCATTTCCATCCTACTCCCAAAGCCCACAGCCAGCCCTGGCCCCCAGCTCCTCCCCACCGACCAGATGAGCTCGGAGGCCGCTTCCCCGGCGCTGCGTTTGATATTGCAGCTGGGAAGCTGCAGCACTGACCTCTGGCCCCTGAGCTGGAGTTTGGCAATGCAGCGGGTAAACTGCTGCAGCAGCTCCGGCAGATCCCTGTTTGCACAGGCGCTCGGGACGCCCAGATCAAAGCACTCCGCATGAGTAACAGCGGCCCAGCCCTGCACTTTGTTCACGTTCCCGGCTCCCTTTCACAAGAGCTGCCTCTGCCTGCCTCGAGGGCTCGGTGGGAGAACGTGGGTGAGATCGTGGGTGACCCCGTGAGGTCCTGCAGTGTGCTTTGAGCTCACCGGCACGGGGTGCACGCTCACTTGCGTGGTCCCAAAGCTGTCCTCATCAGACTGCAGCAAGAGCTGGGCAGCGAGGAGCGTGGCGTGGCTGATCCCTCAGCTCCTCATCCTGGGCCTGCAGCCCAGGGATCACCTGAGCCTCTCCCTGATGAGTGCAGAGGACAGGGAGCAGAGAAAGCAAGAGCAGCACCGGTATCACTGCATCGCCGTGCAAGCACAGAAATCGGGATCTAATCCTCAATCTGAACAGAGGATATTGCTCCTGTGAAGAGAGGCAAATGTTTACCCAGATGGTAGATACTAATGCAGATGTACAATATAAAATGTTTACTGAAGCTTCTGTTCTTTTGGACAGGCAAAGCTGGCAGGGGAGCGTGGAGCTCGTGCGATCCTTTTTGACATTACCGATGATGAAAGTGCTGCCGATCAGGTACAGACCCCACAGATGTTACCAACTGAATCTCAGTGCCCTCATCCTATCCCTAAATGTGCACAGGTCAGGACCCCCCACCACCAACACAGAGTGGGAGGTCCCAGGAGGACGTGCAGCCTGGCATGGAGGGTTAGCGCTTACCCAGCTCACCCGTGCACACAGCACTTGTCACTTCTGCACATCCAGATCTGCAGGCAGCACAAGCAGCTTGTAAACAACACCGTGCTGCTCTTGAAGGATATTTCCTTGTCAATTAAAGGTGCTTTCCAGAAGGTGATTGCTTCCTTGTGGGAAATGGTAGATTACCAGAGCCCATCCATCCGGTCTGGTGTAACTCAGAGGAAAGGTGATTTCTCAAGTTTTCAAGCAGAAGTCGTGGCTACTCTGGTATGCTCTTGGTGATGCTCTGGCTACAAGTTAAACATCAGTGCTTCCACCAGCACTGCTCATCTCTGCAGTGGAATAGATTCCTCTCTGAAATAATCAAAGGATAATGAAAAGCATACAGCACTAGATAAGAGCACAGATAGGGAAGCTGTGCCTAAGATCAGCAAAATCTGGAGGAGAGATCAGACCTGGCAGGGGTACTGGAACGTCTCTTTCAGGCTGTTCTCGAATGTCTTTCACCACATTTGTTTCATTTCAGCTGAGAAAGCCCAGAGGTCTGAGTCAACCCGTGGTGCTGATCAGGGGCCACGACGCTGAGCTGCTCATGGGCGTTGTGAACAAGAACAGAGAGGCCCATGTGAAGATAGAGGTCAAGGAGCCACCAGCTTGGGTGAGACACACTGTTCCCACTGTTCCTGTATCCTTTCTCCCCTGGACTTTCCCAAAGCTGCTGATCTTCCTTCCCCTGCCTTGCAGATGGTATTCCTTTGCAGGAGCTCTGCAGAGCCATTCTCCCTATCTGCATTGTTCAGATGTTGTGCTGCAAAGAAAAACTCAAAATCTCTTTGAGCTTATTTACAGCTTCTTTTGCTTAAACATCATGAGTGAACTGAGGAGATTTCTCTTCGTATGACATCAAGCCTTGATTTTCTTATCTTGTGTTACCTTAGGTCGTGGCTTATAGTACTTTGAGGTGCTGCAAAATCAAACATCCATTTCTGATGAAATGTGCAGAAAAACAAAACTGAGCCCTTTTTCTTTTCTTCCATCTGTAAAAACCATGGAAGCAGAATTTGGCCGAAGATGATGTATCCAAAGTGATGGTCAGGAAGAGATCAGAATTCCCCTGCTTGGCCTCTAAGTCTCATTCACAAGGGTGATTTCTTTCCTGTTTTATTCAACAGCCTGACTACGACGTGTGGATCCTTCTCACTGTGGTCAGCACTGTTGTCGTCATCATTTTGATCTTTGTCGTCCGTACAAAGTGCCAGCTGAACAGGACACAGGTAAGAATCTCACAGAGCAGACGTGTCTGAGCAAACAGGAATGCAATGAGAGCAGCCCTGGAATCAGTTTGGGGGAGGAAATGTGTGCCCTGGAGATGAGGCAGGTGTGTGCCTGGTGTGTGTGGAATGGTCCTGAGGTGGGCTGGCAGCATCCCTTTTGCAATGATCTTGCTCTCCTCCTGCCACACCACCCAGTCAGATGTGTCTCCAGATTTGAAAATATCCTACACTTCCAATAGAAGGACGAGCCTCTGGGGATCAGAAATTCAGCACCACTGAGTGATTTTGAACGTCCATTATCAGTTACCTCCTGCTGGTAACAAAGTCCCCTCTGGATAGGCAAACAATCACCCATAGAAATTGCCCCCAAATCTGCAATAATCACATTTTCAAAAGTGGAAGAACCTCGAGGAACACGACAGTGCATGGCTGAGCATCTCCTGAAAGCCTCTTTTCCTCCTGGCAGGACTCGGTACAGCAGCAGACCATGCAGGCCATCAGGCAGCTGGCCACGCGCAAGTACCAGGCCAGGTGCCGGCAGGCCTCGCGGTGGGACTCGGCCAGCAGCTGCAGCTCGGCCCCGGTCTGTGCTATTTGCTTGGAGGAGTTCACTGAGGGCCAGGTAGGCTGCAGGCATGGCTGTGAGCGAGCCTCAGCTCTGAGCTGCGGTCGGGCGGGAGCTTGGCAAGGCTGGGAGGCCCTGGGGAGGCTTCCTTCAGCAGCTCCTGGAGGCTGGGTGAGGTTCAGCAGTGATGGAAGACTGACTGCTCTTGGCCCGAAGGCACTGGACCTGCCTGCAGATTGCAGTTCCCTAAAGATGAGTCTCCTATTGTTACTGAAGGGTATAATGACCATCATGTGTTCGTGTTGAAGGAGTGAGGCAAAAGTGGGGTTTGCTTCTCCTAACCAGTCAGCCCATAGTCTCCCTATTCCCAAGGGCTAGCAGCTCTCTGGAGATCACTTCCTAGGGCTACATGCAGCGAGCAGAACCAAAGATGCCAGACCGCTGCACAGCCTTCTCCATACAAAGCTGGGCTGCAGTGGCTTGCTGCATGTCTCAGTCTTTCAAATGTTGCCTCCTGGTACATCACAAGCCCCCCCCTCTGTACCCAGTTCTTGAGACAAGGTTCTCCTCGCTCACCCTCCTCATCCTCTCCCTGCTTCTTTCTAGGAACTGCGGATCATCTCATGCTCCCACGAGTTTCACCGGGAGTGTGTTGACCCCTGGCTGCAGCAACACCACACGTGTCCACTTTGCATGTTCAATATTCTTGGTAGGCATTTCCCAGCCAGGGATAGGGGTGGGTGCAGGGATTGTGCCCAGGAGGAACACGTACCTTTGGGCAATGCATTCAGCCAGTGCAGCACAGGAATACGTCTGTGTGTGGGGGGGGTACCAGGTAGTGTGTGCATGGAGGGGGGATGTCTCTGCGTGTGCACAGAGAGTTTCTGGGCTGGGGCAGGATCTGTGCCATTCCCAGGGCCTGTGGGAGTAGGAGTCGGAGTCTGGGGCCAGGGCCCCAGAAAGGATGCAGGGTGTGCAAACCATCAAGAGGGTCTGGTGGCAGCTGTGAGCTGACACAGGGCACAGGTGGGATGTGGGTATGAGTGTGCAGTAGAGGCTCGATGATGCTGAGGCCACCACAGCCAGGCCATAGGGTGTTCACTTGATGCTGCCGTCTCTCTTCGCAGCCCGAGACTCAGTGGACCAGGCCACGGTGGCAGGCTCCAGGCTGGCTCCTCGGGACATGGAGCCCGGACGGCGGCTGCACCTTTTCCGCCAGCACCCAGGACATTCCCTTTACCACCTTCCACATCCCTACCCTCAGAGGAATCTCAGGAGCTTCCCTTCAGAGCCAGCCCACAGCAACCCCTTCTTCCACTCTCCAGAGCTCTCCCAGCTGGATTTTGGCACAATCCACTACATGCCATACAGGCCAGCCAGCTCCCTGCCCGCCTGCGGACACGCGTCCCCCCTGGCCTCCGGTTTGCGGGGCCAGCAGCACCCCAGCCCTCCGGTGTGTGGGCAACCCCCCCACAGGACGTGTTCCCTGCAGCCCACACCGCCCTGCCTGGGGCTGACAGCAGCCCTGGCACAGCGGCAGCACCGGGCGCCCATCCCGCGCCGGGGGGTCAGCCATGGGCACCAGCACAACAGCAGTGGCTCCGGGGAGAGCTATCTCACGGAGCACAGCGGGTACCTGGCAGACGGTCCAGGCAGCGACTCCAGCTCGGGGCCCTGCCACGGTTCTTCCAGCGACTCCATGTTGAACTGCACAGACATCAGCCTGCAGGGCATCCATGGCAGCTGCTCCACTTTCCGCAGCTCCCTCAGCAGCGACTACGACCCGTTTGTGTACTGCAGCTCAGATGGGCCCACCATGGACAACGGGCCGGAGCGGCAACGGGCGCTGAGGGAGACGCGACCCAGGTCCTTGGACCTGATGGTGCCCGGCGGTGCCGCTCCAGCCAAGGCCCAGGTGCTCAACCACATCCACTACCACCACCACCAGCACCACCACTACAGAAGGGAGGTGGAATGCACACCTGGCCGGGCTGGCTCGGGCCCTGGGCAGCGCAAGTCCCGATACTCTGGGGCTAAGGTTGGCTTTCACAGTGCTCGGACGCAAAAGAGGGCTGAGAAGAGCCATCACTGTCAGCAGCCACTGGAAAACAGGACAGAGTTGCAGGAGGCTCCTCCAGTGGGACAGCCAGCCTGTGCCCAGCAAGGTCGGGAGCCCCCGCACGCCTCCTCCGCTTCTCCCAACAGGTTGGACTTCGGTGTAGATGCCAACAGACAGTCGGGAGCAGCAGGCACGTCCCCTGTGCTGCTGCCCCAGAGACACAGCTTACAGAGCCGACATCACCGAAGGAAAAGAAAGTGTCCCCTGGAGCTCGATCCCGCTCTCCTGCCCGAGGATTCAGCCTTGCCCAAAGCCTCTGATGCTCACATTCCTCACGGCCACCCTGCTGGCCACCGCTGCTCACCCGAGGTCCAACCCCTGATCCCAAGCTCTCCCATGCCCTGCAGCACGGGCTCCCGGCCGCTGTGGAAGTGTTTGGTGCCACAATCCAGCTCAGAGCTGAAAAAGCAGGAGGAGGGGATGTCAGGACGGGAGGGAAACCGCGCGGTTCCTGCTGGTTTCTCAGGAACAGGCACCCCAAGGCACAGTCTCCACCTGCACTGCCCAGCTCAGCAGTGTGGGCAGGGTGAGTCTAGTCTGGGTTTTCTCTTTCGGCAAGCAGATGATGAGGGTGGGTTGCTGCAGGTGAGGTGGGAACGTGCTCCAGGTGCCCCTAGGCTTTCCTATAGCACCACTGGTGACAGAGGTGTGCTGGATCTCGCCCATCCTCAGGTGATGGCCAGAACGATTGTCGTCTGTTTATGGATCGGCTGAGTGCATCAAACCCCACAGTCTCACCCTAAAATAATTCCAGTGGGAAATAAGGCAGCTCTGTAGGAGTGTCTAGCAGACAGAGTTTCTCCCAGCAGAAGGGGTGGAACCGCGTTTCTGGGTATCCTTCCTCGGTCTGGATGTTCTGATGGCAGAGCCCATTAAGGCTCACTGGGCTTTGCTGTTTGCCCCAGCTTGCCAGCCTCAATAAGGAAGTGTGTGTGCATGGCTGCGAGTAGCACAGGAACAGACTGAATGAGTTTATGGATTTGCACATCCCTCCTGTCTCACCTGCCCCTTCTGTGTGGGAGTTGTTTCTTAGTGTCTTCTGGAAATTAGAAGTAATTAAGATCTGGCCCTTTGCCTAACTGCCCTATGTCATTCTGCCTCCTTGTGTGACTTTGAGAGCAGGATGTTTGGAGGCTCAGCTCCCTGGTTCCTCTGCAAATTGCAAGCTGCAGGCAGCAGGGGCAGGTGCCGGGCTCCCCTCCTCACCCTGTCACTGACTCACTGCCGGTCCCTGTGCAAATCATTTTTATTTAGGTACCCTATACAGAACTAGCAGCCTAATTTCTGGCTTGAAACTCCTGACTCACCGTGCCCATTGTACCACACAGATAATAACTTCCTCCCCACGCTGTCTATCCAGCCCCACACCCCACCCAGGCTCCTGGCCACACCATGCCTGCGAGGAGGCAGCAGGGAAGAGAGAGGCCAGCTGGGCACGGGGCTCAGTGCAGTGCCTGCAGCCTTTTCCCTGGCACAGAAGGGCCTGGTGCTGCAGATGGGTGATGGGGGGGTTTCTTCAGGATGCTGCTGCTTTGGGAGATACAGCAGTGGGGGGATGTCTCTGCAGTTTGCAGCAGCTCCGAGGGCTGATGATGTGCCTAGAGCTGGAAGCAGTGTGCAGCAATGTTGTCTGGACTGTATCAAAACACCACGGCATGGTGCATTGCTCAGGAGCCTGTGCAAGCTCCCGTTTCCAAACAGAGCCCATGCACTGGTGTGGCTCAGGGTGGACCCCACTGTCCCCAACCTGGGTGCTGCCCAGGAGGGGCAGTGCCATTCCTGGGGGAGCTCCAGGTCCCTCTCGTGGATAGCATTGTCTGCAGCCTTGTCCATCAGCTCTTATCGCCTGGACACTTGTGACATGGCTGCTGCTGGGACACACCAATGCCTCTGTCCCCTGCTCCCAGTCTCAGGGCAGTCAGCACTTCTTCCAGTTGTGGCCGTGGACGTGGGGTGGGGAAGCACCTGGTGAGTGTGACAGCACAGGGCTTTGTGCTGACCTCTCTGCTTTGCAGCAGCAGAACTCGATGTTCACCAAAGATCGCTGCAGTCTGGGTCTGAATGGGGTCTGAGGGGAATTAAGGTGTCAGGCAGTCTTCCCTGGAACCCCCTGTTCTGCTGGGCAGAGACTAGCAGGGCAAGAGCCTGTGCTCTTGTCCCCATAATGTACGTGTGGATTACTTCCAGATCGGGAGGGCAGCCCAAGTGCTTTCTTGTTTGGCAGTGGAGGTGCAGCCATCCTATTTCTTTATTTCATAAACCTCATAGCCTGAAACATAGGGGCTTCAGGTTAGCCTTCCTGTTCTTAGCTTCTCCCTAAAGGAAAAAAAAATGGGAAAAGAGCAGACAAAAGAGCAGGCAGCTTTAGGAATGGAGATGCCCAGTGTGTGCAACACCATGCACTTGCTTTGGCAGCCACTGCCCTGCTCCCCTTCTAGGAAATGTGTGATGTTCTGCCAAGTCTCAGTCCTCACTCTGACAAAACCCTCACTTCAAGCAGTGCCTATTTCCTTCTCTCTAGCTGTCTGAATTTGCTGATGTTTTTCAGACTGTTTTCTACTTCTCCTATCTGTGTCTCCTCCCTTTCTGTGATCCCCACTGGGAGGACACAGGGAGTTGAAGGGGAGCACATGCCTCCCTCCAGCCCAGAGGTCCCCCAGTTCATTTGCCAGCCCCACTTGGGCTCTGCTTGCCTGATGTGGAGCTCCAGGGCGTTGCTGTGCTGTGACACTGCTGCTGCTCTGTGGGTTTGTCCCAGAGGCTCAGAGCTTGTCCATCCTGATGGTGTGATGGGGAAAGCACTGATGCCTGTCTAGAGCCACTGGCAGGGTGTATTTGCAAGCCACCTGTCCCTCTTACCTCCGTCTGCTGGGAGCACAAAGAATTGATGTGTCGGAAGGCAGTGGGACCCTGTCTGTCTGACAGCTGTAGCTTCAGTGCATGCTTTCCAGAGAGTCGAAATTTCTTTATAAGAGTGAGAAGATACTTGGAAAGATTGAATTTTGTTAGGAACCAGGGAAAGTTGTAGTGAGCAAAGTTGTAGTGAGCAGGAGTTCTTGCAGGGCTTGTGCAGAAAAGCCATCAAGCTGAAAACATTGCTTGTCATGACACAACCTGTGGAGTTACAGTCACCTCAGTGCTTTATCTTGGAAAGGACTGGGCGTAAATCAGTGGAGGACAGGTAAACACAGCAAAGAACAATTGACAGTCCTGTTTCAGTGGGACACACAACAAAAAAGACAACGAGACCCAGGAGAAATGCAAAGACATGTCCGAATACATAGCTAAAAATGTAAGTGGATGAATTAGGAAGCCTGCCTTTAGGTGGCATTTTTGCCATTAACTTTTCAGAATGTCTTTAAGAAAACACCAACACGATGGGACTGTGCAATTTCCATGTGGAATTATAGAGAGGAGTGTGTCTCTTCTGGAGGCATGAGGGGGCACTCTGTGTTAAGGAAGGTATAAAGTCCAGTGACAAGAAACACAAAATCCCCAGTTGTGCCTAAGTAGGAATGAAGTGGTACTAGGGTTACAGTACACTGCTTTAGCACGGGCTGCAGAAGAAGAACTCATATAAACATGAGGCTCCTGAAATAATAATGAGAGAAGAAGTGGAAAGAACGAGATGCTTTTGGGCACAGGCATTGCTTACAGGCACAGGAACAGAAGCCCAGAGTCACACATCTCACCAGCCAGAAAAAGGCCTCAAAAAGGGCTGGCAGGGCAGTGGAATTACAAACAATAAACCATTCTTCAAAAGCGAAGGTGTGGCCAGACGAGAAATCAGAGGGTTGAATATAAAGCTAAGAGCAGAGCCACATGAGGCAGGAAGGGAAGACTTCTGTGAGCAGCTTGTGCAAAGCAGAAGGGCTATTAATGCAAAGATGTTCATCTCCATCGGTAGGAAGAAGCGTGCCGCAGGCTCTGTGGCAGTGAGGTGTGTCTGAGGGGGATGTTTGAGGGCAGAGCACAGCAGAGAAGCAAAACAAACTTCCTGCATCAGTGATCAGCAGGGAAGCGCTCGAGGAGGTTCTCACCCCAGCACAGCTCGTGGGTTGGAGGATCCCTCCCAGATCACAGCACCAACGTGAGCATTTCCGAAACTCATCAATAAGGCGAACGGTAAAAAATTGCCAGGGGTGTGAGTTACTCACCGGAGCATCGTGCAAGGGCTCTGGCTTTAAAAAAGAGCTAAACCACGAATGTGGACTATGATCTGCTGCCCATGCCCAGAGCCGGAAGGAAGAGTTGAGAGCAACATCAGCTTCAAATAGCTGGAGCCACAGAGCGATGAGCCTGACTTTCCTGCCAAGCAAATTGTTACAGATTCAAATCCAGGGGCTGACTTGTAGATGAATGGCTAAGCGTGAAATCCAGGGGAGGAGGCAGCACGGCTTTTGTAGAGAAAGATAACGCTTCCCAGATCTTGTAGGGGAATGAAGCTCCCAAAGGATAAGAGAGAAGGTGCTCAGAGGTAAATAACAGGCTGAAAAATAGGAGACGAAGTGCAGAGCAGTCTTAATGGAGGAAAGTTACTCGGGAAGGGAGAGGAGTGGAGTTCTCCAGCTGTCAGCACCTTTCATCAAGTTCATAAATATCCTGGGCAAGGCAAGGAGATAACAGAGTTTGTAGAAGACAAAATCCTTCAGGACTGCCAGCTTTAAAGCTGGTTACAAAGTGCTACAGAAGGATCTCCTGTTGCTGAGTTATTGGGCAATAAAGTGGCAGGTGAAATTCCGTGTGAGTAACACAAAATGCCACACAAGAGCAGAGCTGCTTCTAAGAATGTATGCACTGCCATGGGCCCTTCTTACAACCTCAGGAAACAGTCCTGGACTCACTGTGAGTACTTCTGCCAAAGAATTGCTCAGAGCTGTCTGGGGACGAGGAGGGGAGCAGCAGAAAGCGCTGCTGTGCAGTTGTGTGAACCGAGGTGCTTCCAGAGCTTTAGTGCAACTCATCACCACCTCTCATAAAAGGATGGAGCGGACCTGGGAGGAGTGCAGGAGGGTGCAATCACAGTGCTGAGGTTTTTCTGAGGAAACAGAATGTAGAGATTTTCACATGGGAAAATGATGACTAGTGGTGGATTCGATACAAAATCAGGGACAGCAGAGCAGACGGCAGCTAAAAGACATGCTCTTTTTCTTATGATGAAATAATGTGGCATCAAATGGGAAATGGAAGCTTTGCAACACCCAGTAAGGTAAGACATGGCTCATATTGGTGCTCTGTACCCAGAGGATGTAAGTGCCAGAAGTAAAATGTGTTTGAGAGCCTAGATCAAGAGCTATCAAATGCAGAGATGCAGATACCATCTCTGGCTCAGGAAGTCCCTAAAGCAGGGTATCCAGAAGCTGACGGTGTTCCTGTGGGACATGACACCCTCCAGGTGTGTGCATACCTTGCCCAGATCAGGTGATGCTGGATTTTGGTGAGGCTGAATCACAGCCCCTTTCCCAGGCAGTGCCACGCACTGGCACTGTGGCATAGCAGGGCACTAATGATGATCCCAAAGATGCCTGCAGCACCTTGGAGTTCATACGACTCTTCTTGGTGTGGTTTGCATAAAGATACATCCCTGCTTCCCCCGCTTGGGAATTGAGCCTGGGCCTTACAGCTCTGACTTGTTTCTCTGAAGAATCAATCCTCAAGCAATGTTGAGAGGATCCTTTTAAGAGAAGTCAGACAACTAGCAGTGAGTTACAGCTAGATGGCTTCCTAAGCCACCTGCACACACTCGGATCTCATTCCTGAGCAGATAAATTGCTCCCAGCAATTTATTTATCAGTGGTGGAACCTCGTGCTTTCTCTCTGGGAAATCTCATCCCCTGCAGCATGTCAGCATCCTCCCTCACTCCCCATCTCCTGCTCCTTTTCACAGTCTTTCCCTTTCATGTCGTGTCTTTGATCTTTACTAGAGAGGGAGAAAGGAATTAGGGGAGGAAAAGACCACCATTACAAGTTAACACCCACTGGACAAATCTCTGTTCTATCAGCAAGGTGTGTTCCTTCAGGTCTTCGCCCTGTGGGGGTCTCCAGCTCATCAGCTGTGGATCTCCCACCTCTCTGGCTCCTGATTCAGGACCTTTTTATACTTTCCTTTCAGTTTGTGTAGCAGGGGAAACTCCCACGTGTGCAGTTTTCAGAAAATAGTCTGATAATCCTCTTTGAGACTGGAGGCTTCTGGCCGACCAAAGGCAGTCGGGGCTGCCCAGCTTCCCTGTGCTGTGTGTAAATCAGCACGCCTGAGGAGCAGCTGGCAGAGGCTTCTTCAGTGGGCTGCTGATACACATCAACCAATGCCACGTCTCACAGACGTCTTCTGGTACTTCAGCCATGCCCTGCACACATACAGATGTATAATGCTGCGTCTGTCCATTAATTTTCCCACATCTGTGAGCTATGTTTTCAAAGCAGAATCTCCTTTAGCTGTTTCCTTCCCATATGTTTAATTTGCAGAGGCCCTGTTCCTACAGCTAGTGCTTGGTAATGAGCAAGAGTTTTCTGTGACTCTGATTTGAAAAGTTGTTTTGAATTGCTCTCTCTGAATAGCTGTGTGGGCATTTGTATCCTTTTGATCTCAAGAACATTCAGGAAAAGGGAAATGTGAAAAATAATGCATGTCTGCATTTTCTGGGCTGTGCTTATCTGTGTGAGAGCTGTGGGCAGGCTTGAGAGACATCAGGGAAAGGGAACGCAGTGCACACGTCAGTGCTCAGCCACGTTAGGGAGAAAAGGACTGAAGCAGTAACCAAGGATGCACGGTTTCTAGGCAGCCCTTACACTGAGTGTTTCAGTGCAACCTACTCAGCACCTGCCTGTCAATAATTCACCAGGCAGATGGGGCTGGGGAGGAAGGAAGCACCATCCTTGCTGGCTGGATGCGGGGCATTGGTGTTAGTGACCAACCAACACTCACTGGGTTTGGTGGTTTTTGAGACTCAGAAACGATTTGTCAATGCCTTGAAACACCTGTGCTATTCCCTTCTTGCACTCACTCCTCTCTTGCAGGCTCTTTCTGTTGTCTGGAGTTTCTTTTCTTGCTGTCCCTTGTGCCTGGAGGGTGGTGCCATGGCATCTGTGAATATGAGCCAGCAGTGTTTTCTGGTGCCGATCATTTTTTACATGGCTGTACAGATTTTCCTCAAAGAGCACACATCAAAAAGCCCAAAAAGCTCCTAGCAGCAAGATGAATCCTGGGATGCACCACATCCTCAGCTTTTTCTGAACATTCACATTGGAGTTTGATGTCTTATCTTTTTGTTTTGTTCTGTCTTAACATAGAGGAATAACCTGACTGTGGAAATGGCCAGAAAAGTCCCTCCAAAATACTGGGAGAAACACTGTGGCTTCCACTGCAGAATCTGTTCTGTCGCAGCGGCTCTGGAGCATTTGACTCACGCTTCCTTTATTCTTTTTTTGACTGCAGGATCTGAAGAGGAGGTCCAGGATGTCCGTGAACACTCAGTTTAACAAGACACTGGCTCATTTGCTTACGGGAGAGCTGGAGTGGACAAAGATGTTCAGCAAACCGGCCGGAGTGGAGCTCACAGCTCAGCACGTGTTGAGCAGTCCTGAGCTGCACAGCCCAGCCGCGCTCAGCCCGCGCAGAGCCGTGTGATGCTGGTGGTCTCCTCAGCGTTTCCTCGTTGCGATGGTCACAGAAGCACAGAGCTGTGTTCTCCAGGTCCTCTCCTCCTGTGAAGGCCCAGGCAGCCCGTCTTCATCCAGAGGCATCTGTCTGCGTGGGCTGGCTGGCTCAGAGACCAGTCCTGGGAGTCCTCAGCTGGAGAGCTCGCCGACAGAGAGCAAGCTGCTGTTGCGGCGTTCGTGCCGTGTTCGTGCCGCAGAAGGTTTTGAAAAACACTTCAGAAATAAACAAGCCTTCGAGACCAAAAGCTGCAGGAAGGACTTTCTGTGGCCTGGTAGCTCCCAACTTCATTTCCTCTCTTAGGTCAAAAGCCGAACTTCTTCATTTAACTTTTCCACTCTTATTTCAGACACAGGAACAAGGTATTCTCCATCCCAGCACTCACAGGTCCATCCTGAAAGGTGCTTCTTCCAACCTCATTGGAAACTAACATCTCTCACCACTTCTGACCGCTTCACTGTCCTTCAGCTGAAGCCAGCTCAGCCGTGTGCTGTGTTTGCCAGCAGCAGTGGAGATGAAGACCCAGGGACAATGTCACAATTTCTGGGAAGAAGCTGGGTCAGATTCTCTCCACTGCAAAGAATCTACCCTCTCATCTCCTATTGCAAATACATCTCTCTTTCACCTGTAACGCCTCCATCTACTCTCAAAACAGGTGTGGACAGCTCTGTTTAGAGCTTATATGTTTTGAGCATGTTTCAAAGTTGAGATGGCCCCATCACAGGAGTTGTGGCAAATCCTTGATTTCACGTGGCTCCTGCTTCTCTGCTTTTCTTGTTGCCCCAAGGGGAAAAAAAAAATATATCCCAGTATAAGCATGTGTAATAAATACAGAGCAGAGCCCCATCTGTCACCCAGCCTTATTCTTGTACTTCTGTGAGACACTTGGAACACCACCAGCTCTTGTTTCCTATGTCTCCTAATTTGGTGACATTCAAGTAAAATAAAATCCAGCAAATTCACACCACGATACCCAAACAGTTTTCATACAGCAAGGATTCAGGCTGTGGAGTTCACTGCCTTAACTGACCATTCAGGCCAAAGAATTAGCCAGAATCCCACGTGGAGAGCACGCTTATAGGGCACCAAGGTTATCTCAGGTTTTCAGAGTTGATGAAACATTGGGAAGGATAGGTCATAAGAGCTGAAGGTAACTTCTGACAGAAACCTGGTGTAGGGACAGAAGTTCCCCATCTCCTCGCTGATAATCTCTCTGTATCTTCCTGTCAAGCTGCAGCTTCTTTCTCAGTTCAAGAGCACATAGGCTAGATGGTCCCAGTTCAGATTAATCCAGCCTCTGCCTTCCTTCTCTTCTGATGAAAGCTTTTATGGAGCATGCTACCCTTAATCTTTGAAAGAGGCATCTTTGTCCCAGCTTCAAATCACTGACATGATGTTATTAAAAGCCAACCAGTAAGACTGCTTTAAACAAAACATGAATCCCTTGCTAGTGTTCCTTTTCTTGTGTCCTGTGATTGAGCTGCTGCAAGACCTTTGATACTAGGGAAGAGCTAAATTTTTCATATCAAAGAACCCAGCAGAATTGTATTCTAGCCTTTTCAGGCTCCTCTTGTCCTGCAAGGCAAGCAGAAGACACAAGTCCAGATGTTTTCTCCCTTGCAGAAAAGCCAGTCTTGAAGAGAAAAAAGAAAGCCAGGAACAGGTCTGGATTCCCCCTGTTCAACTTGCTGTGTGTGCGGCACACGTCTTGTCCCAGCCAGCCCCCAGGGGGCTCAGATGACTTCACGGATGGGGGTGATGAAGTCAGGGTGCTCCCAGTGGTTTCTTTAGGAGTCAAGAAGGCTGAGAGCCTCCAGAGATGCATTTCACTGCCTCAAAGGAACGAGTGCCTCGTTTGCAGTCTGAAAGTACTCCTTTCCCTCCAAATCCTGAAAAAAAGGAGGACTGAATCTCAGCAAGCCCCAAGCTCCTTGGAGAAAGTGGTCAGTACTGACAAACCTTTCCACTCCTACTGCAGTATTACCGGGCTGTGCAGGGCAGCGCCCGCCTCAAAGTGTTTTCATGTCCTGATTTTTATGCTGCTGCTACTTTTCATTCAGGAAACAGACATCTCTGACGCTGGGCTCTCTCGGTGGGGCTTGCCGAGCTGAACGTATGCAGGTCTGTGTAGGTGGGTTCTCAGGTGGGATGAGAGGGAGGAACTCTGCAGGAAGATGGCTTTTGCAGTCCTTTTCTGTAGATGGAGTAGAATCCCCAGCCACCTGAAAGGGAAGTGATGTCTGAGAATTTGGAAGATGGTTCCTCTCGGTTCCTGCACCTCTCGCTTCAGAGTGATACTTTCGGGTGGTCAGTGCCCTTGGGCTCTGTCACTGCAAGTCCACAACACCACTGCAATGAAACAGCATTTGTTTTCCTTTACTGAGTCCAAAGACCAAAGCTGAAAACTGACGGGAGCCAGAACGTCCCAACCTCGCTTTATCCACAACCAAACCATCAGTCCCTCCCCAGGGACCACTTTCTTCCCAGGACCTTCAACCCCACCGTTACGGGTGGCTGTGGGCAGAGTGCCTGGGCCGGCTGGACCTCCTCCGATTCTGCACAGAGCCTCTGCTCCTCCCTTTTTTAAAGTTCAGATCCTTCTAAATGTGAATACAAGTTTGTTTTTTGTTTTGTTTTGCTGAGTCTATCCTGGGCTTGGGAATAAATTATCAACCAAAAATGGAAGAATAGGTTTTATATATATGCAAAACTGTGTATTTATGTCTGATAAAAAAACAAAGATGTGTGAATATGCTGATGTGCTCAAAAATATATTTATTTACTAATATATTTATCCACGTACCCGGCCTACCCGCGTGTTTTTGTTCTGCACAAAGCCAAGATGTGTGTTTTAAGGAGTTGCATGGCTTCGTGGCTGAAGTTCTGTGAGGCATGTGAGGGACGGGCAGCTGATCTGAGACAGCCAGCATGGCTTCACCAAGGGCACAGCATGCATCACACATCTGGTGGCCTTCTGTGATGTGACAGCATCAAGGGAAGGGCAGCTGATGGTGTGTACCTGGACTCCTGCAAAGCCTTTGACGTGGCCCCCACCACATCCTTATCTCTATATATGGGTTCAAGGGGTGGGATGCTTGGTGGAAAAGGAATTGGTTGGAAGGTCGCAGCCTGTGGTCAATGTCTGTACCAGGTGGAGGCAGGGACAAGCGGTGTCCCATGGGGGTCCATGGTGGGATCCGTGTTCTGACATCATTATCAGTGACACAGATGATATTAAGTGCGTCCTCAGCGAGTTTGCAGATGACACCAAGCTGAGTGGTGCAGCTGACAGAAGGTAGGAATGCCATCCACAGGGACCTTCACAAACTCGAAACGTGGGGCCACGTAACAAAGCCAAGTGCAGAGTGCTGCATTTGGGTGGGGGCAATTCCAGATATGTATATGGACTGGGAGCAGAACTCAGAGAGCACGACGTGGTGGAGAAGGACGTGAGGGTCCTGGTGGATGGAAGACACCAGCAGCGTGCAGCCCGGAGAGCCGCCAGCAGCCTGGGCTGCATCGGCAGAGGGGTGGCAGCGGGCAGGGAGGGGACTGTCCCCCTCTGCTCTGCCCTCGTGAGGCCCCACCTGGAGTCCTGCGTCCAGGCCCGGGGCCCCCAGCACGAGAAAGACGTGGGGCTGTTGGAGCGGGTCCAGAGGAGGGCACGAGGTGCTCAGAGGGCTGGGGCACCTCCGCTGTGGAGCCGGGCCGAGGAGCTGGGGGTGTTCTGCCTGCAGAAGAGAGGAGCCCCCCCAGCCCGTTCAACCCAATCAAAGCCGTTCTATGATTCTACGGTCACGATGAAGCCGTTTCAGACCGGCGGCCGAGCGCCCGCATCCCCAGCCCAGCCCCGACCCCCCCACCCCCGCCGCTCCCCCGCCCCTCCCGGCTCTCTGCCGCCCCCCTCCGGGCTCTGCCCGCTCCGGTTCCGCTCTGCGCGTGCGCGGCGGCGGCAGCAATGGCGCTGGAGACCGTCCCCAAAGACCTGCGGCACCTCCGGGCCTGCCTGCTCTGCTCCCTCGTTAAGGTGCGCTCCGCCGGGCCCGCTGCCTTCCCCCCGCCCCGCACGGACCGCTCTGTCCGGGCCTGTTCCGCTCCCAGCCCCGCCGGGACCCGTCCCGCCCCGCTCGGGCCTTCCTCCGCCGCCGCCCCCACCGCGCGGCATCGCGGGGCGCTCAGTGATCCCATGGTTCTGTGGCCTCAGTGGGTCGCAGTGGGTCTCAGCAGGCCTCAGTGGGTCGCAATGGTCTCATGGTTCCGTGGTCTCTGTGGGTCTCAATGGTCTCAGTGGCCCCATGGTTCCGTAGTCTCAGTCTCAGTGGATCTCAGTGGGTCGCAATGGCCTCGTGGTTCTGTGGTCCCAGTGGATCTCAGTGATCTCGTGGTTGTGTGGTTCCCCACTCAGACCCTCGAGCAGTTCGAGTACGACGGCTGCGACAACTGCGATGCCTACCTGCAGATGAAGGGCAACCGCGAGATGGTTTACGACTGCACCAGCTCCTCCTTCGACGGGTGAGGGGCCGCGATGGGCTGCGCGGTGGCAGCGGGCGGCGACAGCCCCCTCACGTCTCTCTCTCCCGCAGGATCATCGCCATGATGAGCCCCGAGGACAGCTGGGTCTCCAAGTGGCAGCGCATCAGTGAGTGCCATCCGCTGTTCTGCCCCACAGCCTTCTCCGACAGTGATAGGGCAAGGGGGAACGGCTTTGAACTGAAAGAGGGGAGACTCAGGTCTGATGTGAGGGGAAATTCTTCACCCAGAGGGCGGTGAGGTGCTGCGCTGCTGCCCAGAGCTGTGGGTGCCCCATGCCTGGAGGTGCCCCAGGCCGTGGATGGGCCCTGGGGGGCACCCAGCCCATGCAGGGATGGGGCTGTGAGGTCCCTCCTAACCCCAAACGGCTCTGGAGTTCTGTGATGCTGGGCAGCAGGATTTCTTCTTTGGGCTGCTGCAACTCCTGAGGAGGGGGCACCTGCACAGGGCGAGGCTGCTGGTGCTGTTTGCCCACCCGGCTGCTTGCTTTCTTTCCGTCAGGTAACTTCAAGCCTGGTGTGTATGCAGTGTCTGTGACCGGCCGCCTGCCCCAAGGTAACGCCGCTGCTGAGTGAGGAGTGCTGCTGTACAGTGGCCTCTGAGGGATGGGTTATTTTGTATGCTTGGTGCTGTACGTTGCCCAGTTACACTCTGTGAGTGTGCTACACTGATGAAATCAGCATTTGGGGGTCCATTAAACAGTGTTACAACAGGCCCTGAGCATGAAAGGATTGGCCAGGTGACTGCGAAAAGGTGTGGAATGGGAGGCAGGGTTCCCTGTTCTGCAGACAGGCTGTCTGTGGTCATCCAGCATTCTGCTCGCCAAAAGTTGGTATGAAAATTTGGCTGAATAAAACCTGTGATGCCAGGTTATACATCAGAGCAATGAAATGGGATTAAAGCCTGACTACAGAGAGTGTGCTCACTTCAAGCTGTGCATCTTCAAGGAAACAAAAATGAATGGTGCCGAAAGGGGTGCAGTTGGGAAAATGAGGAGGAGTGGTGAGCAGGTATTCCTTTCCACTGCAGTATTGCACTGAGGGCTCTCATCAAGTTAAGGTGGTGTTTGTTCATTTATAGGTGCAGTGAAGGCTGTAGTGAGTTGGCCCTACCTTCATAAAGCAGAAATCACATTTTCTCATGTCTGCAGCCTAAGATCAGACTCCTAACCTGTGTCCCAAGAGGGCTGCAGTCTCCCACATTTGGTGTAAAAGCTGGACTTCTGTTTGGAATGTCAGCTCCCTTATTGCTAACCTGAGCTCCACCATCTGTGTTAGGGGAAAGCTGAAGCACCGTGAGGCACGAGGCCTCCTGGCACAGCTTTGGGCACATCTGAAGCAAGTGGAGCGTAGCAGTGATGCCATGTGCTCTGTGCAGCTGAGGGCAGAGCGCAGCTGTGAGCGCAGGGCAGGAGGGGATGCATATGGGAGATGCTCTTGGGCTTTGCTTAGTGTGGGGAATGTCCTCACATCACGGGCAGAAGCAGGGAGGTGCTGGGAAGCATGAAAACCAGCCGGCTGCAGCCGAGGGCCTTGCAGGCTGTCGTTTGGCTGTCCAGGCTGTGTGGTACTGGTGAGAGCTGTCCTGAGCCATGTGATGCTCTGTCACTGCTGTGGTGCTATTTAGAAGGTGGGACTTGCAGACAAATCACAGAAGTGGCTGGGAGGCTTAAGAACAACCTTCAAGAGCTTGGCCTATGCGGTACAGTCATGATATTCAAACATCTGCAGGTAGAAAATGATACAATAAAGTCTCTGCCCAGCTTTTCTTTTTTTTTCCAGGGCAAAAGTTGAGTTGATATTTGGGTGCTCTGTGTAGGCACTAGAGGATGGAACACTTTTCACAGTGAAGTTGACACACTGTTAGAAGGAACTAAGAAGATTGTCCAGTTCTTAAGCTCTGCGGTGAAAGCTACATGATAGAGCAACCAGATTTTTTTAGGGCTTCTCATTCCTAGTGCAATCTGAAACGTGTTTGTGTCCTTGTTGCAGGGATCGTCCGAGAGCTGAAGAGCCGTGGTGTGGCTTACAAGTCACGAGACACAGCTATCAAAACCTAAGGAGCTCTGGTGCTGCCTGGAGGATTCCCAGGTGCTCTGCTGCGCTGCTCAGAGAGGCAGCTGGCATGTGGGGCACTGCTCTGAAACCTTTTAGTTTTAGCGTGAGGGACCTGGGCTCTGAGGGAGCTGCGGGCTCAGCTGCTCTCGCTCCGTACCTCTGGACTCAGCCATGCCACTGTTGGACCACAAAGATCTTAAAATCAGCTGCAGCCTTGACAGGGAGGGGAATGTGAGTAGGGCTGGGAAAGAGGTGTTGAAGGGAGATGCATAAACCTTTTATAGTCGGCGTGGATACAACTGATCTGGGATACAACTGTAAATATTTCAATAAAACTTGCTTTCTGGTCAGAGTGGAGTCAATCACTGTGTGTTCAACCACTTGTTTCAC
The DNA here is from genome assembly GCF_026119805.1 of Tympanuchus pallidicinctus. Classification (NCBI taxonomy): domain Eukaryota; kingdom Metazoa; phylum Chordata; class Aves; order Galliformes; family Phasianidae; genus Tympanuchus; species Tympanuchus pallidicinctus. The sequence goes on from NW_026294741.1 coordinate 9,397,594, forward strand.
CCACCACGGGGAGCAGAAGGCATGGGAGGGGTTTTGCACTCAGCCCCAGACCTGTCACACTGCTGGTGTAGTTTGGAGGTTTCAGCCACCACAGCTTGTCCATATGGCAAAAAATCCCAACTCAGGAAGTGGATCCTATCCTTGCTGAGTGTTGGTGTCCATTACAAGACTTGGGATTTGTGCTTTATGTCTCTTGGCTGGAGGAAATGTGTAGGATGACTACAGGGCTATGCGTGGGTGTAGCACCAGGGCCAGGCATGACTGCCATATGTCACGGCCTGGAGATGTTGGGCCATGGGGGTATTTCTGGGCAGGCTGTGCAGGGAGAGGCAGGGGGCAAGCTGGAGATCCCACAGAGTGCAGCTAAAGGGAAAACTGCCTCCAGCACTGCCAGGTGATCCATCCCAGGCTGGATACATCCCTGGGCAGCCTGGTCTGGTTGGTGATCCTGCCCATGGCAGGGGGGTTGAAACGAGATGATCATTATGGTCCTTTTCAACCCAGGCCACTCTATGATTCATTCTATGATTCTGTGAGGTTGGTGAGAGCTGAGGAGGTTCAGATCAAAGTGAGTCCAGGAGGATGAGCTGAGTGGCTTTTTCCAACAGGAGGCAGTGGATCTGGAAAGTGAGGTTCTGGCTCTGGCCAGGCTGGAAGGATGTTGTGCAAGGCAGGCAGTCCAGGACAACCGTTGAGGCCATGGCCAGCTCTGCAGCCTCACTGCTCAAATGCCACGGGGTGGCAGCAGGGCTTTGTGGAGCAGCGCTGGGGCCTGGGGACGGGGAACAAACTGCTGGAGTGGCCCTGAGCCGGAGAGACATGGAGCACATCTCCATATTCCATTTGCCCAAGGAGGCTGTGGATGCCCCATCCTGGAGGCATTCAAGGCCAGGCTGGACGTGGCTCTGGGCAGCCTGGTCTGGTGGTTGGCGACCTGCACACAGCAGGGGGTTGAAACGAGATGGTCATCGTGGTCCTTTTCAACCCAGGCCATTCTGTGATTCTGTGATTCTACCATTCTATGATCTCCCTTCTCAGCTCCTTGGCTGCAGTACAGCCTGCAGTACAGTCCTCACCTTCCCAGTCTTCAGAGGTGGGGGGGCTCCTCCACAGCACATTAGCTGTCATGTCCCCTGGTGTAGGGCTGACAGAAGGGCCCTGTGCAGGGCCCCAGGCAGTGCAAGGTGCTCAGCCAGATTCCTGGTGTGGGTCTGTGGGTTTGGAGGAGGCTCCAGTAACTCACTCACCACCTGGGACTGGGAGCTTCGCTAAGAAAGTTGTGCCCATAGAGCAGCATGCGCTGTCACCATGCCTTCCAGGTAAGATGGCTGGGGGGTGTAAACCCCATGGGCACCTCATGTCTCGCAGGGTGCAGCCCCCCTGGATGATGCAGACTACAGGCTGGCGGGAGCTGCGGCGCAGGTGGAATAGAGCCAGCACAGTGCAGCAGGCTGCCGGGCACCAGTGGTCTTTCAAGAGAGATCTGCACCTCCTCCGCCTGCAGCAGACCGCAGCGCTTCCAGGAACGTGGTGCCTCGAATTGGGCTGACTCTGTGCCTCTGCACATCGCCCCCACCGCGCGCACCGCATCTCCCAGCCCACGCCGCCGGGTGACTCATTGCTCCCAGGCTGCTCGAGCTGAGCGTTGGACTCCGTAAAGCTCCCCAAAATGAGCATTTCAGTGAGACTCCATCCCCGAAGCCGCTGCGGCTTTGTAGCAGGAAAAGCGAATGAATGCAAAGCTTTATTTGCTGAGAAAAGTAGGACAGGGAGCTCTCACGTTGAAGAAATCGGAGGAAAAATGTGCAGCAACAGCCTGGGCTGTAAGCTTCCAGAGGGCAGGGAATGTGGATCTGAGTCAGTTCAAGACAGCTCCTCCCCCTGCAGCAAATGACGCCAAAATATCTCAGGCTGCGGGGCTGCATCGCTCTGCCCGGGCACCGCGTGGGAGCTGCAGGAGGGCGGCAGGGCCGGCAGCAGCGGGGCAGGAAGCACGAGCGAGCGAATTTCTTCGTGCGGGTTTTGAGAACCGATACCCGGCTGTCCCTCCGGGCGAGAAAAGCAACTTTCCAAAACCGCAGAGCACTCGGTGTGTCTACGTGAGGCAGCTGCCGGCTGAGCTGGGAAATGCCCGGCCTCGCTGTCCCCAAGGGGCCCCTCTGCTCACTCCCTGTGCAGGGCTTCACATGAGGCACAGGGACCCCCGGCAAACGTGGCTCCTTTGTCAGGGCCGTGTGTCTGGGATGAGCTGGGCCCTGGTGAGCACCTGCATGTGAGTGGGGCTGTGGGGCTGTGAGCGATGCACAGTGGGAGTGCCCACCTCTGCCCCCTGGTTTTGCTCCTGCAGCCTCTCTGGTTGTCACTCTGTGCTCATGTCAAGGCCAGGCAGCAGAGATGCTGTGCGGGGCCCTCTGGGCAGGGTCAGTCCCATGTTGCACCAACCTCCCATCACCTGGTGCCTCTGGATGTTGTTTCACAAACTCAGGCATCCATGAGATGCTATGGTCTGACTGCATGCAGGTTAATGACTGGGTGCCCAGGACCCTTGATGGTAGGTGCTAAAAACAAACAAAATAAGCCCTAAATTGAAGTGCGGTGGTGGAACCAAAGAGGATGAACTAAGGTACACCAGTGCAATGCTTGCTGATATGAGGATGGCACAGCCAGGGTGCGAGCTGCTAACAGCAGGCTGAGGTCAGGGGGTGCAGCCCCATCTCACTGTCACCCAGCCCGAGCAGGCAGCTTAGAGGCAGCGAGACAACAGGTGCCTCTGATGTGGTGGGGATGGGGGTTCTCACCAGGAGGGGCTGCAGGGGAGGAAGAGGATTACAGTAACGGTGGCAGGAGGGCTGGATGCACAGTTTCGGAGGTGTGGGCAGATGTGAAAGATTTTGAATTGTGGCAGAGCTGAAGCACAGCTTCCACGTGTGCAGGCCACAGAGCCTCCTGTGTGCCAGTGATGGAGGCGGGGGTGAGGTGCAATGCGGGAGCTCTGATCTGATCTGCAGGAGCTCTGATCTGTGTTAGCGACCCTGGCATTTGCTCCTCACCAAGTGTGGAGGGAAGGAGGAGACCTTGTGGAGAAGGAGCTGCCTGGAGGGTCGTCAGTTGTTGGGGAAGACCTGCAAAGAGCTCATGAAGAAGGGGCTGCCACCTTGGTGCTGTCACTGCTTGCATGCGTGGTGCTGTCTGCAAGGCGGCCATCGGCTGCTTCTTGTTGCCAGAACCTGTAGTGCCAGCAGAACTGGGGTGGCTGGGGAACAGCAGGAGCTGGCAGAGGGTCCCAAACCTCCCCTGGGCAGGAGACCTCCCACCTCCCCACTGTGCTTCCTGAGGGTACTCAGCCAAGTGGAGCTGCAGAGCTGGAGTCACGGGGGATGTGGCAGCCTGACGGTGTCTGTCCCATCCCCAGCATTCCTGGGCTCCCTGTGTCCTGGCCCTGCAGCTGGTCCTGCTGCTCACCAGGATGTGCAGCCACGTGTGCTCTGAGTCATGCTGTTCTGTGTGTCTGGTTGCAGCCCAAGCGTGGTCCTGGAGCTGGACAGAGCCCACCAGCCAGACAAAGGTCCCTATGTGCCCTTTATCCACCCAGCCCCAGATGTTCTCCATCTCAGCCACCCGCACTGCTCTAAATGTCTGCCCAGAACACGAAAACGATCCCAGCTGGGCTGAGGGCTCTGAGGCCTCCATCCCCACGCTGCATGATAAGATGCCTGACTCCTGCTGGGGCCCTGGGACACGGCCGCTGTCCCCAGGGTGCCCGGGATGGAGATGGGAAGGGGGGGACCAGCATTGCCCGCACAGCAGCAGGGCTGCAGGTTGCACAGGGCCTGGCCCACCGCCCCTTCCCCCACCTGCGAGCCGGTTCCAGCAGGTGGCATGGAAAATGTCGGAGCGCTCCGTGCCCCACGGCGCCGTGCAACGGCCCCACATCCGTCATTGGCGCAGACGGGCCGCGATTTGTCTATATATGGCAAAGCAAGGCGCCGCGTTCTCCCCGCAGCCCTGCGCCCGCCCTGTCGCGTCACTTCGGCTTTTTGAGGTTTCCCTTTGCGCTCTCTTTCGCCTTCCTCTCGCGGCCCGTTTCACCCGGCAGTTTCTGGTTGACTCACTCCCAACGGCCGCGCTCCCAGTGCGGCACTGCACCCAGGGTCGGGCGCTGCAGGCAGCCCAACGCAGCAGGTGCGAGCAGCAGCCCTGGGCACAGCCACTGCGCGTCCCTTGGTGCCGTCTGGGCTGCTTGAAGGATGGGGGCACGGCCCCCCGGGGTCCTGTCCCCTGCCTCAAACGTGGGCAGAGAGCAGAGCGCAGGCGGTGCTGAGCCTGCTGGGCAGAGCTGGGGATCCCAGCCCGTCTCAGTGTGTCCCAGTCTGTCCCAGCTCTCTCCTCTGGGCTCAGAGGTGCTGCAGTTCCTCCTCGTGCCTTCACAACAGCCCTCCTGGCCAGCAGGAGGGCTGCAGCCACTGCTCTGCTCACCCAGCACATCCCCAAGAGCCAGTTGTGGCCTCCATGACGCAGTGCAGCCAGGCCTATGAGCACCCATGAGCTCAGGGAGCACAGGTGACTCCATCCAATGGTGACATTTGAGGCTGCTCTGACAGGGACACTGGTGGCTTGTGTTGGGAATGCAGTCATTAGGCTTCAGAGTGAACAGCAGCTCAAGGAAGGCTTCAACTGTGGCTGGCAGGCGCTGCTGGGTGGAGCAGGAGATGCTCCCAGAGATCTGTGCCACTGAGGGTGAGGAGACAGCGGCACACAGACCCCTTTCCCACTCCCTGGGACAACAGCAGGGGGTCAGGCAGCCTGTGGTTGAGAGCACTCTTTCCTCTTCCTCCTCCTCCTCTGACACAGCTCCGTGAAGCGCAGCACAGGCTCAAAGGCAGCCAGCCCAGCCGCCACTTCCCCTGCGTGCAGCAAGCTCCCCAACCACAGCCGAGGAGGGGAAGTTGCTGCAAGGAAAGATAAGAAATATCAGCTCTTTCGCAGCTCCTGAGCTGCACTGCTCGACAAGGGCCCTTCCCCCTGCCCAAGGGCCTGGGTCAGCCATGCTGCCGCCCCCAGAGCCCCAGCACCCGCTGCCCTGTGCTCACTGATACTGGGAAAGTTACTGGAAAAGCAACAGCAGCGATGAGTGGGGCCAGGGCCAGCAGCTCCATGAGCCATTGGCACTCGGAAGGGAGCAGAAAGGGCAATGCAGGGGGATGCTGCAGGTGGCCGAGCCACAGCTGAGTGCCCTGAGACAATGGCAGAGATGGGAGCAATGTCAGATCCTGCTCTCCTTCAGGGCTCGGTGTGGCTCAGGGGCTGCCCCAGCACCACGGGGCTCCGCTGGTTCCCTGCACACCCATGGGTGCAGAGCGAGGTTGGGAGAGCTGGGGGCTGGGGGCTCCCACGAGGCCCCCCGGAGAGGAAGCACAGCTGCTTCACCTCCCCCCACCAAACCCCAAACGTCTCTGTGATCTCAGCAGCTATTTCGGCTGTGTGTGTGAAGCACAGGGGAATGGGGACTGGGGGATGAGTTAGAAACTTGTTTGCCACTTGGCAAAGTTAACCAATGGCTGGGGGATGCAGTGAGTTCATTGTCAGTCGGAGACTTTCAGCCCATGAAACCAGATCTGCTGATTTCCTTCTTTTTGAGAAACAGGAGACGGCGGGGGGCTCTGCTGGAGAAGGAACCCAGCCTGGGACACCCGAAATGCCGTGTCCCCTGGCCACGTTCTGCCGCGCAGCCGGGAAAGAGGAAGCGTCACCTCCCCCACTTCTCTGCCGGGAAGGCAGCCGGGTCTGCTTTGCAGGGAACGGCCCCTGGGGCACCTGGCTCTGTGTGGGGCACAGCTTTGTGTCCTGCTCCACGGCACCCCCAGCCCCGCTCCCAGCCACGTGCTTCACCCTCCCCTTGGCACACTGCTCCAGTGCCAGCTCTCCTCCTTCAGGGTACAAGCTCCACTTTGCCTGGTATTAGCATTTAATTGAGCTTTTCTCCAATAAATGATCTCCAAGAGCCTTAGTACCTGTCACCGGCCACCCAGACACAGCTCCAGCAGGGCTGTGCTGCTCTCGGAGCAGGGTGTGCTGTGAGCAGTGTGGCCTTGGCCCTATGGTGAGGGAAAAGTCCCTCTGCAGCAATGCGGATCCTTCACTTTGCTTCAGGATGTGGGGGGCTGCTACTGGCTCACCCATTGCACACGATGGCTTTGTCCCCCTGTCCCACTGGGGACCAACCCACAGCACCCCGACAGCCGGCACCACAGCAGGCGCTGCCACCTCCGGGGTGCTGTCTGGTGTGGGGGTGTCTCCGGGTCACGAAGAACCCACTCACACCTCACCTCCACTCAAAGCACTGGCACACTTTTTGGGTGTCCCCAGAAGTGATTGCATTTCAGGTTGGACAGGACCCAGGAGGCAGCCAGGCAATGCGGGAGCAGCTCAGCCCCAGTTCGGGAGGAGCCCCGCAACAAATTCCCTCTGTGCCCAAAGCCCCTCTGCCTGCTGTACGCCCAACTCCTTCTGTGGGAGCAAGCCAAATCTCAGCGGCTGCTCAGCTGATGTTGACTTTGTTCCTTCTCTGCTTTCTGCAAACCTCACCAGTGTGATTTCTTTTTAATAGTTCCTCCCAGATTATCAATGTAGAGAGTGAATGGTACTCCCCAAAAACGAATGTTTAGCACAGCCGCGTGAAACCCATCCTCTGACTAAAGCATCCCCATTTACAGCCGTTTTTGGGGGTTTAGCTCATCATTTTTCATCTGGTTTAAGGCACAGCTTCATGCAGCATTGCTGACCTTCCCTGGCTCCATGCTGCATTTCTCAGTGACAGCAGGAGAGCAAAGCTGGGAGCCGACCCTTGTGCAGACCCACAGCTCTTTGCTCTCGTGTGAGGCTGCAAAACTGCACTAGAAAACTGGTGGCAGGGTTCACCCCAGGCCCAGTGCTGATGTTATGGGGTGCTGATGGCCGCCCCTCATGGCTCCAGCCCCCAAGTGGCAGTGCAAGAGGGATGCGCCCGCCCTGCAGAGCTGGCTTTCATTTTCTTTTCGGGGGCCTCGTGTTCCTGTTGGCCGTTATGGCTTCCTCAGCTGTGGGGAAGTCTGGTGTTGCAGAGCACTGTGTAAGGGAAAGGCTCAGGAAGGTTTCTTGGGCAACACATTTCCTAAAGAGCAGGGCTAGGGCTCACAGCTCACTGGCACCCGTGTCCCCTCCTGCCGTACTCCTGCCACGGGGCTCGGAGACCCCAAACCCTCATCCAACACTGCCATCCCTAAGCTCTGCTCTGAGGAACACCTGCTGCAGGGCTGGGATGATGGGACACAGCAGAGCCTCGCGGGGCCAACCCCACACTGCATCGAGCAACTGGGTCTTGGGGGTGAGAATGGGGGGCATGGCTGCTGTTATCCTGCCCTGTGCAAACAGTGCAAACGATGCAACTAGCTTTTTTTTTTTTTGCACAAACATGTTTGCTGCTCAGTGCAGCAAGGCCCAGGGGAGCGTAACCGGCTGCTCTGCAACGGCCCCCGGTGCTTCCGGCTGCCCCTCGCCCCACGGCTGCGGTCGGCCTGCAGGGTGGTGCTGGGTGGGACCACGCACCGTTATCTCCTCGGCAGCTACGGCTCTTCCTGTGGTTGGGGCCACGTGGGCAGGATGGGGTTAAAAGCAGCCCCGCTCCCCACTGCGGCCCATTCCTCCTCCGGACACCAGCAGACTATAAAGCACCTGCAGCATCGGCACCGGCGTGGGCCACCTGCACCCGACTTGGTAACGTACAGAGGGACGTGGCCGGCGGTGGGTGCCCACGTGGAGCAGCGGGGGCCTGGAGGGTCCTGGCAGCCACAGTCCCACACGATGCCAGGGGGGCAGCGGGTGCTAAGGATGCCCTGCGGGTAAGGGGACCCCCCTCCCCCCACCACGGGGTGGAGTGGAGAGGAGGCACTGCGGTGGCGGATGGGTGGGAGGAGGCGGGAAGAGGCTGAAGCAGAAGTGCCACCGAGGGGGATTTTGGTGGCTGCTGGATGGGAGGCGTTGGACGCAGAGCTGTGGAGCAGGTGAGGCTGATGCGGGGCTCCAAAGCGGCAGGGGGGAGGCAGGGATGAGGTTGGAGCGGGGTGTGGGGCTCTGTGTGGCCGCGGGAGCCTCCTGGTGCCACCAGAACGTGGCCTGAAGGACAGTGGGGACGTTGAGGGGGTTACTGGGGGGGTGGAAGAAAGGGGAGAGGTGGAGGTTCATGAGGAGCCCCCAAACCATGGCACTGCTGTGGCCCTAAGAGGAGGGTGACCTGGAGGGGACAGAGTGTGGGAGCCCCACAGGATGGGACAAGGAGGTCCTCAGTGACAAGGGTGAGAGCATGAAATGGGGACCCCACGGGGACTTTGATAGGGCAATCCCTGTAATGGGGACAGGGTTTGCCATGAGGTCCCCACCATGAGGACAAAGCAAAGGAGCCTTCTGCGATCATAGTGGCATTTAGACAGGGTCTCCACCACAGGGAAAAGGCAAGGCAAAGGTTGCCCAGCCAAAAGGCCGGAATTTTCCATAGGATCCTCACCATGGGAACAGTGCAAAAAGTCCTCTGTGACCAGGGGACATTGAGGTGGCATCTCTGTGTGTGGATGAGGCGAGGGGGGTTGTGTGTGACTTTGATGAGCTTTGAGGGACAATGAGGGAATTTAGGTGGTATCCCACCCTTGGGATCAAGATGAGGTGGTCCTCTGTGGCTCAAAGGGGTCTTGAAGGCCAACAATGAAGTTTGAAGTGGAATGTACCCAAACAAGGGGTTAATAGGGCGGGCGGTCCTGGTCTTCCACATGGGGGTAAGAGAAAGGAGCCCAGGGTTCGGGTCTGAGAGTACATAATGAGGTTTGAGTGGGTTCTCTCCAGCAGGAACAAGACAAGAAGGTTCTCTGTGACCAGGATGGGGTCTGAGGTGGGATCTGTCCTTTGGGGGCGAGGTGACAATATCCCCCGTTCTCAGCAAAGAGCTTGAGAGGGAATGGTGGCTTGCAAAGTAGGCTGTTCCCCCATAGGGACAAACAAGGCCAGGCTGCCCCTTGCGCCCAGGATGGGGTCTTAGAGTTACAAAGCAGGATCTCCCCATGGGGTAAGGCAGGGATGGCCCCTGTGCCCCGCTTGGCTGCTCAGTGTGGGAGGTGATGCCTGCAGGGCCTGCCCGTCCCTTCGTGCCCCCTGGCCATGCTGCCCATGAGGAATTTCCCGTGGCTGGGTGCAGGCAGAGGAAAATGCATCGCCAGAGAAGAGCAACCGCCAACATCGACTGAGAGACAGTGCAGTCACCCATAAAGTAGAAAGCACTACTAAACAGCACTGCAGGGTGTAGTGTTTCCTACTTTATGGATGAGTGTACTGTGGGCTACGGAGAAGAGAACGCCGACAGAAACCTCTGTGCCAGCCACCATCATGGAGCTGAAGGCGGGATGGCATCATCCCCACCGCACAGCAGGGAGCGGGGCACCACGTGGCCCTGTCCCCACCGCCTGCTCCGTGGGGTGGCAGTTCCGTGCTGGCCGCCATGGGAGGGCAGGTAGGCAGCACGGCCTCTGATTTGCATTTTTTTCACCCCATCTTCATGTCAAACTCGGCAGAGTCCTGCACGAAGCTGGGGGTGGTGGCCACATGTGGACGGGGGCAGGAAGGGGCTGCTGAGCGGCTCTGCACAGCTGCACGATGACACAGGGGCTGCTAAATAAAACTCTTTCAGTGTTCGCTTGTGGAATTTGTCTTTTTGATTCTATTCCCGAGAAACACAGCAACTGGAAAAAGACACTTGGGGTGCCCAAGGCCATGGGTGGCAGTGGGAGCACTGCACGGGGATGGAGCCCAAGGGACACAGGGTGCTAAAAATGGGCACTGCAAATCTCAGCACCCCATGGCCGCTCGTGGCCCACACCCATCCAAGTCACAGCAGAGCGGCCACGTCCCAGCACAGCCCCACCAACTCCACGAGGCCACGTGGAACAGGAATGGGATGCTCCTCTGGCCACTGTCCCCATCTCAGCCCATTCGTGCTGTGAGCCTGATGTCCTGACTTCCCACGTCCCCATTGCCAAAAACCCCTGCACATCCACACCCTATGATTCCCCGTCTCCTGGTCATTGGACATGGGACCTAAAAATAGTAGAAAAATGCAATTAAAATAGTTTTTTTTTTCTCTTCTAGACTCCAATTTTTAATGGAAAGCTTCTGCTTTTTTCAGAAATTTCTCACACAGGTTTTGAGGGTGCTTTAATTGAATATTTTCCTCTCCTTTGACCACCACAGGACTCAGAGCTTTGCCTTTTCTTCCTCATCTCCCAGACTTTTCCCCACTCCCAGACTTTGAAAATGTTAGAAGGCAATAGGGAAGGAAAAAAGGGTCAGAACTCTTGTCATGGTCACAAGGCAGCAAGTTTTTTAAGAAATAAAAACAAGAAAGAGCAAAAAAAAAACAACAACCGGGCAAAACAGCACAACACAGCACAGCACAACACAGCACAACACAGCACAGCACAGCACAGCACAACACAGCACAACACAGCGCAACACAACACAGCACAACACAGCACAGCACAACACAGCACAGCACAGCACAACACAACACAACACAGCACAACACAGCACAGCACAACACAGCACAGCACAGCACAGCACAACACAGCACAACACAGCACAGCACAACACAACACAGCACAGCACAACACAACACCGCACAGCACAACACAGCACAACACAGCACAACACAACACAACACAACACAGCACAACACAGCACAGCACAACACAACACAGCACAACACAGCACAACACAACACAGCACAACACAGCACAGCACAACACAACACAGCACAACACAGCACAACACAGCACAACACAACACAGCACAACACAGCACAACACAGCACAACACAGCACAACACAGCACAACACAACACAGCACAACACAGCACAGCACAACACAACACAGCACAACACAGCACAACACAACACAGCACAACACAACACAGCACAACACAACACAGCACAGCACAACACAGCACAACACAGCACAACACAGCACAGCACAGCACAACACAGCACAGCACAACACAGCACAACACAGCACAGCACAGCACAACACAACACAGCACAGCACAACACAGCACAGCACAACACAGCACAACACAGCACAACACAACACAGCACAGCACAACACAGCACAGCACAACACAACACAGCACAGCACAACACAGCACAGCACAACACAACACAACACAGCACAACACAGCACAACACAGCACAGCACATCACAACACAACTCAGCACAGCACAGCACAACACAGCACAGCACAGCACAGCACAACACAACACAACACAACTCAACACAGCACAACACAGCACAACACAACACAACACAGCACAGCACAACACAGCACAGCACAACACAGCACAACACAGCACAACACAACACAGCACAGCACAACACAGCACAGCACAACACAGCACAACACAGCACAGCACAACACAACACAGCACAACACAGCACAGCACAGCACAACACAACACAACACAGCACAGCACAACACAACACAGCACAACACAGCACAACACAGCACAACACAACACAACACAGCACAACACAGCACAGCACAGCACAGCACAACACAACACAGCACAACACAGCACAGCACAACACAGCACAACACAACACAGCACAACACAGCACAGCACAACACAACACAGCACAACACAGCACAGCACAGCACAACACAACACAACACAGCACAACACAGCACAGCACAGCACAGCACAGCACAACACAACACAGCACAACACAACACAACACAGCACAGCACAGCACAGCACAGCACAACACAGCACAACACAGCACAACACAACACAGCACAGCACAGCACAACACAACACAGCACAGTACAACACAGCACAACACAGAACAACACAGGACGGCTCCGAACACATCACAGCCTTTTTCATTTTTGTTATGTGCCCAAGAAGACAACAAAGTCCAAATTTGCAGTTTTAACCTAAAAGGTTTTGAAAAGTCATGATCCTAACAGTGAGTATGCAAATAGCAGGAAAGATAATTTCGGGTACTTATGTCTGAGGATTGTTATGGTCACAAATATTATAACCACTCAGCACTCACTGCCTGCGGAGACTTTGGAAACGCTTTTCTTGCTGAGTGCAGCAAAACAGAAACTGCAACTTAAAAAACAACTCAGCTCCTGTTTTAGTGCCTTCCCTGTGCCCTGAGTGCAGGTTCATGCAAGGAAACGTGTCCCCTTCCTATTGGGGTAAGCTCAGTGTTCTCTTCGCCATGGTTGATGCTGCAGGGAGTCCAATGCAGCCTTCACTCCCCTGGGCTGTGAGGGTGGTGGCTGGATCCCTCACTGCCTTCAGCCCCAGGGCCTGCAGGAAAGTTAGATGGAAGCAGGTCTGTGTCCACCAGTTGCCCCAGTGCCCCCCCCACAGCACGTCCTCAGCTTCCTTCCCTATCTTGGCCAGAGCTGCTAATGGACCAGTTACGTGTGTCCTGCTCAAAGCTATGGGTTGGACCCCTGGTTTCTGAGCACCCCAGGGTCATTCTTGGCTCCTTATTCATCCTCTCCCACAGAACATGTTCTCTCTTGCAGCTTTGTGGTGGAAGAGGCAGGAGGCCCTTGGGGCTGCACACCCTATCCTTGCACCACAGGGAACAGTCCCAGCTCCTTGGGGGATTTTGGGTGCTTCTGGAGGGCTCCCTGGGGTCCTCCTCAGCTTCCCACACCTGAACCACTAGGGTGAGCAGGACCCTGGTGGTGCAGCAGGACCTGGTGGGGCGAGCAGGGACAGCTATGCAAGCAGCACACAGCAGCAGGAACGCTAAATGAGATGTGTCAGAGCAGGGCTCCCAGTGAGGCTGCGCTGTGTGCACACTGCAGGCCACGCACTGCTTGCAGCCACACGATCTTATCAGCAGCACGTTTCCCTTCCTGTTGCTGGCTCTCCCCTCCTGCTTATGAAACCTGCCTGTTCTGTCTTGTTGACAAGCTGCGCTGGGCCTCCCTGCATGCTGTGCAGCATCAGGGATCCTCCCCGACACCTTCGGGGAAGGGGAGCAGCGGTGGGTAGGGAGCAAGAGATGCCAGGTCTCCTCCTGGCATGGAGAGCTCTGCATTCAGGGGGATGTGTGACTGTTGGACCTGGCTGTTACCTCCCCCAGCATCTAAGTGGGTCATCTGCACCCTGCACAGCCGGCGGTGAGAAAACCACTCACCGTGGTGATCTGTCTGAGATGACACAGAGGCAGCGCCGCCTGTTTTGGCAGCTGACACATCGACATGCTGCACATCGGGATGCGGCACAGAGCTCCCCGAGGAGGTGCTCACAGAGTGGTGTCCGAGGTGCACGTGCAGCCAGAGAGCCCCAGTGCTGCACCTTGCCTGCAGTCCAATGGAACAGCCGTGTGACACAGCGCTGTCACACAGAGGCGCAGAAAGCAGGATCAGTCCCAGCCGATCTGAGGTGTGCAGAGGAGGGATGAAGAGCAGGATGGCTCTGTGCATGGCTGGGAGCGGGGCCCGGGGAGCAGCCGAATGGCCCTCCGCTGAGCATGGCTGCTGCACAGGGTGCTTCCATCCGTACTACAGCATGATGAGGAGTGGGCAGAGAGATTGAGCGTGTGCCTGCTGCCCCACACTGTGCTGAAGCGTTATGCCACCAGCTCCCATCTCCCCGCGTCACAGCGATGCTGCAGCATCCTGCTCACGCCAGCCTCCAACTCTCACCCACGGCAGCCCCTACCCGGGGCACACAGAGCACTTTTTGTGTTTTCAGCAGCAGGCTGAGCCAGCTCCGGGCCCTGCGGGGCAGCATCTGTGGTCCCCAGAGCGGGAGGGGCGGGGGAAAGGTACCGGGCCCCAGCAGAGTATCGCTCACCTCGCGTAGGGCAACGGCACCTCAAACTCAGCGCCGGGGAGCAGAGACCGGGAAACGGGGGCAGCCGGATGGGCTCCCACCTGCCCGGTGCCGCCGCCCCCCGCCTCCCCATCACCAGGCAGCCGGCACCGTTCCCTCACCATCGCCATGGAAACCGGCAGAGCCGCCGCGATTGGCGGCCGCGGGCGCGGCGCGGCCCCGCCGGGGTGCCAGGCCGCCTGAATATCGATGAGGCGGCGGCGCGGCCGCCGTGGGCTGCGGGGTTTCGCGGGTCGAGAGGCGGCACCGCGCTCCGAGGGGCGGCGGGACGCCCGGGCCTCGGCGGGCGGCGGGCATGGAGCCGGGGGCGGCGCGGGGGGCGGCGGGGCCGAGGGCGGCGGGCGGCCCGGCACGACGCCGCGCCCGGCCTTTGTAGGGTGCGGGGAGAGAAGGGGGGGGACGGCGGCCGCCCGCCCGCCGAGCCGGCGGATCCAGGCGGGGATGGAGCCTCCCCCGGCGCTGGGATGCCGCAGCCGCCTCCGTCCCCGCCGGGCCGTCTCTGCTGCCGCCGCAGCTCCGATGCCTTCGGGGTGTCCGTGCCGGTTCCCGCAGCCGCGGGCGGCCCTCGCCGCGACAGCGTGAGCCCCGCGCCCCGCGCCCATGGATCCGGAGCCGCCGCAGACGGGCGACGCCGTTCCCGTGGCCTCCGGCAGCCCGGACGCGGCCCTGCTGACGGACACGCGTGAAGGCGCGGGAGGTGGCGGTGACGGCGCGCCCCGCGTGGCCTCGGGGCGGGAGCGGGACGACGCGCCCCGACCCCAGGAGGACTCCCCCTCGCCGGAGCCGCAGCTCGTTAGGCCTCCGCGAGCCATGGAGGGGCTCGGACGGGAGCGGCCAGACGGACCCCCCCAGGTAAGGCGGATGCCGAGCGCTCGCCACCGGGCGAGTTTCGGGGTGAGAGGCGTCGCGGCACCGCGGGATGTCACCTCGGGCCGTGGGAAAACGCCGCGCTCGGCCGTGGCTGAGACGCCCGCGGACACCTCCCTCCCCGTGGGGCTGCCCCTCCGCGGGGATTCCGGCTGTCCCTGCACGCCGGGTACGGCTGCCAGCCCGGGGCTCCGCTCCTGCGGCACCGCCTGGCTCCTGCGGCTTCGGTGACTCTGCGAGTGGTGAAGGGGTCGCGGTTCCCTGCCACCCCGTCCAGAGCATGCCCTGTCCATGCAGAGGAGCCTGGGGAAAGCTGTTTGGGGGGGAATTTGTCCTTGTAGGCATCATGAGGCACCTCAGTGCGACGCAGTGTTCACAGCTCCCTGCAGCACCTCTCCAAAAAGAGCCGAAAAGACTCAGTCGGAGTCTCAGCTTTTGGTCCAGACTGCAGCAGTTCATTAACTGGTCCTGCTTATGACAGCTCAATCTCCTCCCTCGTGTAAAATCGGTCATCTCTCTAGGAACCCCCGGCACACTTGAGTGGCTCCATGGTGTTTTTAAGACAGGGGAAGAATAAGCTCTCAGCCCGTTCTTCTGGAGGGTGGGGGGGAGGTTGAGCTGGAGATTTTTGAGCTACGCCAGTGCTCCTGAGCACAGCTGGAGGGCGGCTGGACCAGCCTGCAGGAGAAATGGTGCTGCTAGCAGGAAACCCACCGGGAGAGGAAATGTCTTCATTCAAGCCATTTCTCATGGCTGTTTTGAATGGCTGTTTATTGTCATGCTCAGGGAAATGCTGCATTTAACACGTGGTCCTCGATCTGCCTCTGACCATAACTCCTGGCTATTCCAGAAGCACCTCAGCCAAAAAAAATGGGGCAGCATAGTGAGAAGCATTTCTGCTCTCATCCCCCTTCCTCATCCACCTCGAGAGTCAGACCCGTTGTGCCAGACTTCACATTTCTCTCTCTTTGGGTGACCCAGTGGGTGAGGGGAGGTGTCCAGCCCCCTGTGTTGGTGATACTGGTGCTCCCTGCTGTGAAGCTGAGCTTCATTCTGCTCCATAAGACTGCCTAACGCTAGGGAGGGTAGCACAGGCCAGGAGAGTATTGCAAAGGAGTGCTTCGTGGGGCCTGCAGCAGCTGAGGAGCACCCTGTGGGGTGGAGGCCATGTACCCAGCTGTGGCTGACCCCTGCAGCAGGTCCCCCATGTACCAGATGTGCACAGGGGTGTGTTTGTGTGTGTGTGTGTGGGGGGGGGAATTGGGTCTGTATGGCTCTGACTGCTGAGCACCCAGCACTCAGTTTCCCTTGGTCCTTGGGCTGCTTTGGCTTTTCTCCAGGATGCCGGATGCATGGCGTGACATTTCCCCTCCCACTCCCTTGGGTTTTTTGGTGGCACCATGGCGGTGTCATCACAGGACCAATGTGCCGAGGCACCCCCAAGGTGGTACATGATGGTGCAGAGCAATCAGAGAGTCACAGAATCATTCAAACTAGAAAAGACCGCTGAGATCATCTAGTCCAACTGCCAGCCCGTTGCCACCACGGGTCCACATCTGCCCTTTTCTTTAACACCTGTGGGGATGGTGACTCCTGGTGGCCCTGTCACATGCCATGTCAGTGCCACAGTGGTACCACAGCAGTACAGCTGCATTACTGCAGTGGCACTGTTGGCACTGCAGCATTGCCTTGGCGGTACCATCCTTAGCACTGGTGTTGATCCACACAAAGATCAACTTGCCTGCTTCTGGAAAGAAAGCCAGCTCTTCCTCCAAAAATCAAATGGTTATATTGATGTGAAAGGCTTGCAGCTGGCCTCTTGTTTAGATCCAGGAGAGAAGAACGGCTCTTTGGTGCCAGGCTGGGACAAGCACTACTGACACGTCGTGTCCTGAAGCCAGAGCTGGATTCCTTTAAGGTTCCAGGACTCCTGTCCTTGGGATGTCAGCACTTCATGATGAAAACAGGACAGCAGCCTCCAGGGAGTAATCTCCTGGTGTGGGGAAGAGCCTCCCGAGGGCTCATCACTGACAGAGTTGATTAAAGATGTTGATTTTATGATGAAGCTTTTGCCATTTTATCAGCCTCCACGACTGCTGCTTTGTGATTCCCTCAGGGCCAGTCTATGGGCAGATGTTAAGAATTTCTGCAGGTCAAGTTAATCTCAGCTTGCTTGCTCAGATTCCTCTGGAGCACTGAAAGTGGAGAGCTGTGCTCTTTCTCCTCCCTGGGAGCTGCCAAGGGAACTCTGGAGGTAGGGAAGTGGGATGGGGTGGACACACCACACCTGGGGCAGTGTTGGCTCCCACACTGGATAATATTGTTAAGGGCCTATCCAGGCCAGTGTATCTCCAAGGACTGGGACTCTATTACCTCTCTAACCCTTTTCCAAAGCTCATGGAGAGGAATTTCCCTGTGCCCATTTATTCCCATGCTCTGCAGGATTTCCTGGCTCCTTGGCAGGGTACCAGCAGAGATGCATCCTCACACTGACTGGTGCCACCTGGGACCTTGATTTCATGAATGGATTCTTGTTCCCAGGCCTTCAAGATCACTCTGGTCCTGCTTTCCAAAATTTCTGTGTAGATACAGAATGCAAGAAGTGACTTGCATTCTGGGAACCTCTAGGTACTGCAGGCTTAGGATCCCAATCAGAATAATGAATATCAGAGGAAAAAAGCTCTGTGTAGGAGCAGTGTGGTTAAAGTGGCACAGATACAGTCTGGCAGGAAATTGGAACTGCTCACAATGCTGTCAGAATGAATTTAGAGCATTTATTGCAAGAGCTGAGTTGTCTGCATCTCTTGTAAGGTGCTGCTCCACCAGGATCTGCTTTTGTCCTGGAAAGTTGGGATGGTTTGGGGTGGGTTGCTGAGCTGAAGGTTCTTCCTAATGCCTTGGTAGATTGGTAGAGGGGAAGGAGAAAGAATCATAGAGTCATCTGAGTTGGAAGAGACCCCTAAAGGCCATCAGGTCCCACTCCCTGCAGTGCACAGGGACAGCCACAGCTCCATCAGTGCTCAGCACCCTTTCAGCCTGACCTTGGCTGTCTGCAGGGATGGGGCACCATCACCTCTCTGGGCAACCTGTGCAGTGTCTCACTGCCCTTATTGTACAAAACTTTCTCCTTATATCTAGTCTAAATCTCTCCTCTTTTAGTTTGAAACCATTTCCCCTTGTTCTGTCACAACAGACCCTGCTTAAGAGCCTGTCCCTTTCTTTCTAGATACTGAAAGGCTGCTCTCAGGTCCCCCCTGAACTTTCTGTTCTCCAGGCTGCACAGCTCCAGCTCTCTCATGCTGTAAATCTTCCTCATCATTCCCTGCACACTTCACTTCCAGGATTACTCACCCCACCAGCCTATCCAGCTGCACTTACAGGCAGATAAGCTCTGCAGCTCACCCACCCCTGTTCTGCTCACCAAAGCAAGAAGAATGGCTAGGATGCTCAGAGACAGCTGTAATGACTGCTTCTCAACCTTGGGAAGCCACTTTGGATCCAAATTTCTGAAAAGCCAAGTGTGCAGCTTGTCTTGAGTTCAGAGGGAACAGAGGGCATTAATGACTCTGTAAAACCCAAATAAAGATGCTTAAACCAAGGAGCCCCAAATTCCCCCCAGTAGGAATTTAAATATCCACAATAGATGCTGTTGCTCCCTTAGTAACGCAAATCACAGATGCAGTAAGAATTATAACATGCCAGTAAAGGCTCTCGTTGTCAAACTGCCAGTAGGCTGTGGGGTAAATTCCTTCCTGATGCCTGGTGCAGGAGAAATGGTCCTGCAAGAGAGGAGGCAGTGGCTGAGCCAAAATACCCAGCGGGGCCCTGGCATGGGGCTGTCCTCAGTGCTGCAGAGGTGCAGGTGCCAGATCTCTTCTCTCTGATGCCTGGTGATAGGACCCCAGGGAACAGAGTGGAGCTGCCTCTGGCAGGTCAGATGGGGGTCTGGGAAGAGGTTCTTCTGTAAGAGGTTTTTTGGGCATGGAACCAAAGCTGCTGGAGTTGGAGAAGCATTTGGACAAGGGATGTATAGTTTAGTTGTGGGTAGTGCTGTGTGGAGCTGGGAGCTGCACTCAGTGATGCGGGCAGACCCCTCTGTGATGGGATGTGTCCCTATGCCCAGGGGCCGAGCTGTGTTCAACAACAAACTTGGTTCCTTTTGCAGAAATTCATGGCGTTTCAAGATCTTTGAACATCCCGTAAGTAGAGGTGGAAAACTATTCATTAAGTGCCTGAGCTGCTTTTCTGACTACAAAGTGTAGGTCAGCAGAATAAAAGATGGGAGAAGGGCAAGAAGTTGTTCCTGGACACAGACCAGTTCTTGCTGGTACAGACACCATTTCCAACAATCACAATTAGAAGACTGCACTCCATCTTGCTCAAAATCTGAGTAAATTAATTTTTCTTGTCTTGGCAACACTCAGCCTCATGCAAATGAGTTAGAACTGTTTTCTGCAAGCATAAAGAGTATACGGCCAACTGCAGATAGCTGCTGCCACAAAGACCCTATGTGACATTATTTGAATGGAAGAAGATACAAAGCAAGTGTGTTTGGAAGGGGAAGGTAATTTCCATTGAGGAGGCCATTGCCTCCTCACCATGTCCTTGGCTGCACTGAACTGGTGATGACAAACTGGATTTGGGAGCTGGCCATGATTGCAGCCTGACCTTTTGCCTCAGCATCTTTCTCAATTTGCCCTCTGCACATTTTCCACCAGTGAGTTTTTCTTCTTCTTTTTGGATGTCCTGGGCCTGCCGGAATAACACGGTGAGAAATGGCACGTGTGCAATGCCAGCACTTGTTTGATGTCTCCCCGCTTTGAGCACAGGCTTTCTGCAGCAGAGCCATCTGCTTAGCAGCTCTCTGAAAACATCCTTTTGGGCATCAGTTTTTAAGCCTCCTACAGCACTTGCCATTCTCATCTCCATACTGATCACTGAACAAGTATGAGCAAATGAACAAGCCTTTGGCTCTTGAGAGTGGTGCCAGGGGATGATGATGTCTTTGTCCCTCATCTACTTGTTAGAGCTACTGGTAATTTGAGGCTTGTCAGTCCAGGAAAAATTCTGAAAGTTACATTTTAGCCAATGAGTTCTTGCTTAGTGAGATGTGCAAGGAGCTTTGCTCCCCATTGTTTGGTAATCATGGCATTTTATAAGCAAATGTGACTCGAGCAGAAAAGGTGCTCTTGTACCCTGTGAAACTGCAAGTTGTGTGGAAAACAGGTACAGGCTGGGGAGAGCTGTGGTGGCAAATGCCTGGGCAAAATCTGAGCTGTGCATACAAGATCTGCTGCTCTGGCTCCATGATGTGCCTTCCAGGGCTCAGGACCGCATGTGTCTCTTCATAGCTGAACATGTTAGGCAATCCAGTCTCTCTACTCCATAGAACCAAGCTAGTGAGACCACAAATGCTGCTGCTGAGGCTTTGAAGTGGGAAGGAGATCTGATATAAACTATTGGTGCTGTGATCCTTGTTAGATGGCAGCAGCACTTCTGCATGGGGTGGGCACTGCAGTTCAGTGGCCTTCTGTGTGGAGGCCTGACAC
Organism: Tympanuchus pallidicinctus; assembly: GCF_026119805.1. Taxonomy (NCBI): domain Eukaryota; kingdom Metazoa; phylum Chordata; class Aves; order Galliformes; family Phasianidae; genus Tympanuchus; species Tympanuchus pallidicinctus. Next base: position 9,417,950 of record NW_026294741.1, read on the forward strand.
AGTCCTGTGCTGCTCACTGCAGACAGGCGCTTCATTCCCACGTGCATTTGTCAGTGTTAAAGTCTCATGCCTCTCTAGGGAGTGCTTCTTTGGATTAGGGTTTCTGTTCATCAAAATACCAAACCTGGAAAGAGCTAAATTTTATCACTCTTCCCCAGTTTTTTTCTTCTTTGCATATTTACAAAAGAGAATTATCTGACATGTGGCATCAAAATAGAGCCCAGATGCTCCACAAAAACCTCAGAGCTGCCCGGACCGGAGCTTGCAGTGCTGAGAGCTTCAGGCTGATGTTCAACAAGAAAAATCCCAAACACCTTCTGTAGGAAGGCAGTGCCATGTGTTTAGCTCAAAGGATGGGCAATGCAGATGGGTATGCAAGGAGAGGTTGCGAAGTCACTCATCCTTCTGTGTTTGCACTAAGGATGTTAACACATTTACTTCCCACTTCTACATGTTGCTTTTTCCTGGTGTAAATACCATTGCCTGCGCCCACTGCTCTGCAGATTCAATTTCGCAGCAGGACCCAGAAAAATCTTCAGTGAGGGAAAAAGGCTGCGGTGCCTCGGCTCCCAGGCAGTCACCTGAGTCTCACAGTGACCGGGGGTAGGAAGGTGACTCTGTCATACTCGCTTTGTATACACTGTGGTTTAGGTTATTTGGTAACCGAGCTGGACTGCAGCCCAGGAGTCACCAGCAGCAGGTTCTGGCTGTATATATGTTTGCAATAAGAATGTTGAATATGGAGAGATGAATATGAATAAGAATATTGAATGTGGAGAGAGGTTGGTCACAGCTCCAGAGCCACCCTCACTTGTCCTAACTCTGCATCAGGCAGGTTATTCCCACTGCAAGAAGGGTTGGTTTAAGGCCTCTGAACCACAGTGGAGAGCAGGACAAGGAGCAGCTCTGGTAGAGATGGCAGCTGCTGGATGAGCGCCTGTGCCCTCAGCAGGACCTTCCCTACTTGACTCTCCCCACTGGGTCCATCCCATGTAGGGCTGCTTTCTGTGCATGGCGACTAGCTGTCCTTGCAGGGACAGGAAAGGCTATCTCCAAATCCTCCGTATCTCTTAGCTGGCTGATCTGCTTTTTGTCTGATTGTGCAAGATGAAGAAATGCGTGCGCAGTACGTCAGGAGTGGTTCAGAGCTGCCTTTCCAGCAGCCTTGCGGTATTAAGGTGTCATTTTCTCTCATCTGCTTGCAAAATCTCTTTATTTTGCATTTGCACGTTAAAACTGCTCCACGTTGCACACTGGGTAGTCTTGTGTTCTGCCTCTGTCCCAGGATTTTATTCTCCACTCATCCTCCTCGTCTCGGTGTTACAAAAGTCATTCTTTTTTCTCTGTCTGGGGAGCCCGAAGCAGCTGAGCTCATTAAAGGACAGTCTGGCCACGGTGTCCAGCTTTTTTTTCCTCCTCATGAAGCACCAGAGTTTGTTTTTCTGGGACTGGAGATGGTGCTTTCATAAAAATAGAGAGGATACAAATTTGTGAGATTCCAATTTTAACCGCAAGTCTTGCTTTAAATACACTGTGAGGAACACAGGAAGAGCTGGTGGTGGTGACAGGGCATGCAGGAGCAATGCCTGTGCGAGGCTGTAAGGAAGAGCAAATAGAATGTGAATGTTTCCCCGAATATTCTCCTCATATCTTGCGGTGTGTGGCTCCAACACTCCCTGTGCTGGAGGCAGTATCTTTGAAGTAAATAGCCTCGGATGGATTTTTTCTTCCATGAATTTGTTACAAGTGGCGATAAAAATCAGATAAATGAGGAAATCACAGTGTATAAGGTCATGCTTGGAAGAGGGACGGGCAGTGGGAGAAAATGCTGAATCATGGAAACAAGGCAGCACACAGGGCAAGGAACGGGAGGGGAGCCTCGTGAAGTCAGAGCGCAGAGATGTTTGTGTCTGAAAGTGGGAACGTGGTGCAAAATGAAGGAAGCTGTGGGACGCAGGCTGCCTGTCAGGGGGGTGGCAGGGTGAGCACGACTGCATCCCCAGCTCCTCTCCTACTTCTCCCCTACCTTTAACCAAAACAGCCTTTTTACCTCTGGTTGGATAACGCGCTCTCCAGCACGAGGTGCGCTCACTGTGCCAGCACCAATGGGTTTTGCTGCTGCTGCTCACTGACCCAGCAGGAGGTGATGCTATTTTCGTCTTCCTTTTGATGTGCAGTGAGGGCACTGCAGAAAGCAGCCTACAGAAAATAGCTTTTCCTATGAACTGATTTCACTGAGATTGGATGGAAGAGGAGAAAATGGATGAGCAGTGCCAGGTTTTATTTACAAGTGGCGAGGGCTGAGAAGTTAAGGAAACTAATTACCAAAGTCAGCTGGAATGAACAGCTAAAGGGCTTTGGCATGGTTGAGGCTCGGTATTTACTGTGTGACAGGGGACAATTTCAAACGAGGCAGAGGTGGTGGATTTAATACATCTGAGAGAGTAGGAAAGCAGCAGTGTAGTTTCAGTTTGGGAGCGCTGTCTGCAGCGGTGAGGGTTGGATTTCAGAGACAGCCTTTGGGAAGCAAACCTGGCAGCTGGAGCCCTGTTTGCTGCAGGCAGAGAAGTCACTGTAGAAACATCTTCAGATTGTATATGTTTTAAAATCAGCCAAGAGAATGCCAGAAGCCGTCTGAGATGTGCCACTCAAGGAGCCACCTGCTTAACTCCTCCTCCACATTTGCTGGGATTTTCAATCAGGCCAGGGCTTTGTCTTTGGCTCAGTCCCTGCAGCAGGTGTAGGAAAGTCCCCGGGCTGATTGGTGCCAGGCTGAGCCACAAGGCACCGGCAGCACAGTGTGCCCGAGCCGCATTGCGGAGCAGCGCTGCCAGCCCCGCCGCGGCGTGATTTACTGCCCCTCAAATGGCTTCCTGCAAATGTTCTGCAGGACTTCAAAGCCTGCGCTGGATGCTGGGTGGTTCTTGGGGGATTTTGGCTTCGTGACCCATTTAGCAGCCTGGCTGGGCACTTCTCCCTGCAAAAGCTGCTGCAGCTCTCAGTTGCTTTTTGAAGTTTTCAGGCGAAGAAGAAAACAGCTTCTCTTGCTGCTGCTGTCCTGCTGAGGCCTGTGTTTGTTCACTCTTGATGCATTGCAAAGAAGCTGTATTTTTGGCTCTACCTGCCAGGGGAGGTGACAGATGATCATGTTTTCCCTGAAACGAGACACTTCAAAGCTGTGTGCCAGCTGCAAACAGGAGCTGCGCTCCGCTCTCCCCCACCAGCCTCCCTGCTGTTATTTTCCTGCTTTGCTCTGCCTTTAGCAAATGTCCCCCATGGCCAAAGGTGTCCCTGGGCTTAACTGTTGTGGTGGCCAAGGCAGCTCCCTGTGCCCTCTGGTACAGCTGTGCCTCAGCTCCCACCAGCTTTACCTCCCTGACCATGGGATGCTTTGGATTTTGGCTCATGGCTCCTGCTGGCACTTCTCTGCATCTTTATGAAGACAAGCCATGTGTGGGGGCCTCTTCTTTCAAAGATTTCCTCAGCTCCCTTCTGAACACAGCATTCAGGGGGCTGCAAGAACAATCTGCAGTAAGGCTGCATCACGGAGCGCAGGAGCAATGAGGAACGGAGGAGCAGTTAATAAATGAAAAGCCATTTCATTATGGGAAATGAATGTTTAATGAGTGTGGGATGACGTCTAGACAGGCGGTCGGTGCTGGCCATGTGGTGTGCGAGGAAGACTCAGCCCAGGCAGCCAGCCCTGCCCCGATCTTGTGCCAGGAGGAGGTGACAAAGCTTTCTCAGGAGCTGCAGTGCTACAGGGAAGGTCCCCTGATACCACATTGCTGCTGCCGCCCCTTGTGCCTCTCCTGGTGAGGCCCTGAGGCTATAGAGGGTCCTAGGAGCTGGGGACAGCCAAGCTGTGGGCTGACCCAGCCTGGGGCAGGGCTCAGGGCAGCACTCAGGAGCTCATTGCAGGCTCCTGGGTTTTAGCTGTTTTTAGCTACAGAAAAGAGGTTTCAAAGACTGAAATGGGCCCATAAGGGGGTTGGTTCCCAGCAGAATCCCTTCTAGAGTCTCTGGAAGTACCAGTTGTCCCTGCAGAAGCACTGTGCTGACGTGCCACAAGCCTGGCTGCTGCTGGGGACAGGATACGGCACTCTGGCTGCTCCACAGCCACCCAGATCCTGCCCCAGGCTGAGCATGCCTGGCCTTGCTGGGCGCCGGAAAGCAAAGATGAAAAGCTTGAATCTTCTTGGCAGCTGCAAAGAGGTGGAAATAATGCACTCTGACTTCATCCCAAGGGCTGCCCTCCTAGCCTTAGGGATGGCATGCTGAACCAGCCCACAGCTCTGCTGAGCTTGCCTGGAAAACACTGACTGGACCCCTCTGTGCCCCTGCCCTGCTCCATGGCCCTGTCGGACGCACAGTGTCCCCTTCCTGGGTGCCAGGAAGGGCTCTGCTGTTTCTGGAGATGGAAATTTTCTCTGGGACACATGCTGTGCCTGTAAAGCAGCAGGGATGGGACCAGTGGTGCTGCAGAACCTGGGACCAGAGCAATGGGCTACGCAGCCTGATCAGCACTTGGCTCTGTGACTTCTTGGCTGTGCCTATGGGTGGAAAAGAGGAAAATAAATATGTGTTTGCTTTCCCACAAATGGACGCCTCTTCCATGGGGCATTTCGCTCCACCTTTCTTAACCCTGGGATTTCTGCAGGGTGGACACCTACAAACAGCTCCACCAAAGGCCTGACACACAATTTGTCCTGCTGTAGTGTCAGAAGGCTTGGTGAGATGTATGGGCACTGGGTGAGGCTAGTTGGAAGGGATGGGAGGTGGTTTGGGGGTTTGATTTTTTTTTTTTTAATTTTTTTTTTAGTTTTCAGTTTTTGTTTTTGTTTTTCCCTATTTATCCTCCTTGCTTTGCCAAGGCATTTCCATATAGGGATGGGATGCTGCTGCCTGTGGTGCTGAGCCCTGCCAGGGGACTTGGTGGGGAGTGCTTTGCATTCTCTTGTGCTTTTTAACAGATTGAAGTGATTGAGAGGCCAAAACCAATTTTGTTCAAAACTGTGGTGAGTTTTAGACAGCCTCAGACTTGATAGAGATTAGAAGCATCTTTGTGCTGCAATCTGCCTGTCTGAGTTCTTGCTACTAGGAGAGCCTGGGAGGTATTTCTCGGTAATGAAGAGCATTTCACTCGTAGACTGGGCTGCACACACAGAGCCATGCAGCAGGAAGGATTTAGCCATCCGGTGGCACCAGCAAAGTCATCCTGGGTCTTGCAAGACTGGCCTGGCTGCTGGGAGAACATCTGGCCAGGTCTGCCCGAGGTGCGCGCCTTGCTGCTGCCATATGGTGGCTGTGAAGCAATAGCTTGGCCCCAAGTTTTGCTAACGCACAAAAATACTTTCTGGGCCCCTGCTTCAGCAGCAAGCCTGTGGTGAGCAGCTCTGCGCAGGAAGCAGTAACCACAAGCTATATATACAGCTCCCAGCAGAGCTGCTGCTGCTTTTGATGTGACAAAATTAAGGTGGTGTTTTGCAAAGAAATCCAGCATGTTGCCTTCTTCCACTGCCAAGGCTGACACAGTGAGAACTGGGGCTGGGCTCCTGGATGGCTCCTGGACCTGAGCTGGTATGGGGAGGTGGGCAAGGACGTCTCTTTGCCTCCAAAAACTGTGCAATGCTGAAGGTTGCTGGTTCCTGAGCCAATGGTGTGTCATGGCATGTGCTCTTGCTGGCTCTGTTTGTGTTCTGAGCTGGTTTAGAAGGCACAATGTCAAAATGCAAGCAGCTGGGGACAATGTCAGGATCTGAGCTTTTTCCCAAGGTGGAAGTTGAGACCCTGATGCAGCTGAGAGGGACCCATGGTGCTGGGAGGGGGAACCACTCGTGCTGGGTGCCAGCCTCCATAGCCTCCCTGATGTCCTCCATCACTGGCAGTACACCCCTTGGAGAGCAGCTGCCAACAGTCAGGCAGAGCAGGGAGCACCCAGCTATGGCCTGCTCCTGCTACCCCCAAAGGATGTGCAGTCTCTCTCCTCCTCTTGTCCTGAAATCAGCCTCTAGGTCTCACCCTGCCCCTTTGCTGCCTGCACTCTGACTTTGCTGGCCTACCCTCATAGCCAGGCTGGGCTCACTATGAGGTTGGGATGGGCACACAGCCCCTTTGCTCCTGGACAGTAAAGCCCTGCTTTGCCTTTCCCATGCCGTTTTGCAGAGTGGGGCTGACTACAGCTTCCTTGTGAGCCAGAACATGAAGCTCCTGAGCGCACTGGAGGACCTGCGGCACCGCTGCTCCAGCCTCACCGAGGAGAACAGCTTGCTGGTGAGTGCAGAACACAGCCCCATCCTGCACCCTGGCCAGGCATCAGGCTGGCTCAAGACACATGATGCATGGGGATGTGTGGATGTGTGGATGATGCATGGGGAAGGAGTCTTGGCTGGGCCAAGCTCCAAGAGAACAGCACATGGGGTCAGCTGGGGTGAGCAGGGTGTTTTGGGTCCCCTAGGTGCCTTTCTGCTGCACCCAGTGTTGGCTTGAGCAGGACCCCTTCCTGGTGACCTGCTGATGCCCTCCTTGACATCCTTGCCAGGACTGTTTGCCTGCTGGCAACTGCAAGAGGCTTTTCCGCAGCTGCCAGCTTTGGCAGAGAGAAAGGCAGCAGCGAACTGATGGCAGGGGAGGGGGAAGTCGCTCTTGTTTCCTCTTTAAGTGGAAAAGCAGAAACACTGATTCAGTCAGCCCTGTTCTGGGTTACAATGCAGCAGTGCCCCCTGCTCAGTGGGAGCTTGGCACCTGATTCCAGCTGCACCCCAGCACCCAAAGGCAGGCCAGGCTGCCACAGTGCAGGCTGCCCAATCTGCCCCACTCCCACCTCCTTGGGTTCCACATTCATGGTTAGCAGCCAGGAAATAAGAAGAGGGGATTCTCCCTACTGAATCCTCACCAGAAAGCATCCTTGCCTGGGAAGCCCTGTGGTTCAGGGATGTAGCCACCCTGGAGCTAAGTTCTGCAGTGCTGGCAGAGCTGCATCAGTCCAACCCTATAACTTTTCAGTTCATCAGCAACCCTGGCTCTGAACTACACTGTGCAAAGGGGAGCACCTTGCATTGCTCATTCTGCATGCGTCTCTGAAAGTGTAGGGCCATACTGCCCTCCTAGGCAGAAGTGTTTCCCTTTTCTCAATGTAAATGTCACAGCAGCTCTTTGAAAAGGATTGGAAGAAGGCAGGAAAGAATCCGAGAAGAGCACAGATCATGCCAATTTTTTCCCTTCAAAATACCCTTAAAAGATTAATCATTCAACATGTATATAACTAGATTCAAAACACGTTTTAGATAATTTTCTTGCACTAAGAGCATAAATTCAGCACGCCATGCGCACTGGGGAGGGTCACCCACTGACAACCATGGGTTTTAGCAAAGCACTGTCATAAAAGCTGGCGTCAAATCTTACTCTCAAAAATCAGACTCTTGTCTTCTGACTGAAGGAAATCAAATAAGGCAGTGAAAGCAGCACGTGCACATGGTGGGATCACAGAGGTAGTGAAGGAAATAATTGGAAGGATCAGCTGACCTGACGTTTTTGCTAATGTGAAAAGACAGCGCAACACATCTGGGTTTGACCTTGAGAGAACAAGGAGCAGCTTATCGAAACAGACAGATAACAAATAAAAGGGGATTAAGAGCGAACAGAATCAATAGAAAGGAGAAGGAAATTTGATTTGCAAACATTGTAAAGTCCTTGGCTGCTCTCTCCCCGTCCCCCCCAACTCATGCTTCAGTGTCAGGGGAGCAAGGACAGCAGCAAAGCTCGCACTGTAACATGGTGCTGCAGCACAAACCCACAGTGATGTGTTGAAGACTGAAGCAGCAGGGAGATGAACAGGGATAGGCTTCGGAAGGGGCAGCAGCCCCAAGGTGCCAAGTCCCAAGTGGCAAAGGCAGAGCCTGCAAAGAGCAGAGAGAGTGTAAGGTTGCAGAGCGTCCATAGGCTGGATGGGGCAAGGGGTTTCTTTGAGGAACCAAGACGTGACGTTAACAAAACATCAGGAGAAGCAAAGTTTCAGTGACTGTGGAGGAGACAAGTGAAGGAGGGTGTGTAAGCACTGCGGAGGGACACCGAGTGAGGTCTCACCTTGGCCCTCTCCTTCTGTTATCCAGCGCAGGAGCTGCTTCCCTGAGACGGAGGAGAAGGTGAAGCACCTAAAGAGGAAAAACGCAGAGCTGGCGGTGATCGCCAAACGACTGGAGGAGAGAGCCCGAAAACTGCAGGAGGCCAACCTCAAAGTCGTGAGTGCTGAGCCTCTGCTGTGCTGGGGCCTGAGCCTAGGAGAGCACCTTGCCCCCAGGACTTCTTGTTTTTTGCTTTTGTTGGGACAGAAAGGCCTCCTCTTTCCTCTTTAATTAACCTGGCGAGGCCATGCAGCAAACTTGCTTTGTACACCAGCGACAGAGCAAAAACCACAAAACTGAACTGAGGAAAGAACCATCACCAGCTTCTTCAGCTCGTGCTTGGGGAGCTGGTTTTGAGCAATTTCCTCCTAATTGGTTTCTTGCTGTAAATGTGCCAATCTAATGTAAAGTATTAATTTAGGTAATTAGCTCAGCTTTCCCTGGGCTAGTCATGAAAATAACTCATCTGACTTCATCGAAAAGAAACAGGAAGTATTTAAATAAGAAAAGGAGTGTGGTAAAGCAAAACAGGAAGGGGTGAGATATTCTGCTCTGCCTCGTGCACACCTCACTAGCATTTCTGTGCAAGTGGTGTGTTTTTTTCTTTCTCAAACTGAAGAGGAGCTTTTTGCAAACCCAGTAGTTTCTGATGTGGTGCAGGAGTAGAGGGAGATGGCTGCAGGATATGGTGCTTTGCAGACAAACATCTGCACGAGCTACATAAAGGTAGCTTGCAGCAGAGTAGGGGAAAAATGTTCTCCCACTGGAAGGAAACCGGGGGTAGGGGGGAAATTCAAGCCCTTCAGGATAGAAAGAAGAAGCAAAAGCTTTGCTGGTAGGGGAAGGTAGGGGATTTTCCTGGCATTGCCTGCCCTCTCTGTCCCTGGGCCCTGCACTGCACTAGGAACACGTCTGTCACAGGGTTTTGGTACTTGCAGCACAACAGTTGCTGCCAGATGGACTTGTCAGGTACTGTGCCAAGAAAAATCATTTGCTATACAACCAACAGCTATGCAGACCCTCCAGGAACTTCACAAATGCTGTTTCATTTTTTTTTCTTGTGTTTAAGTTTGGGATGGTGGCTGTTTGAGCCCTGGGTGAGCCCTAGGAAAACCAAGTGGCCAGCTCAGGACATGCAGGGTGCCCACCTGTGGTGCTGGTACCCCATGGAGAGCTGGCTTTAGGGACGGCTCCTACTGAGAGCTGTCATCCTCAGGTGACTGCAGCCGGGCAGCATCAGCTGTTCTGGCCCTGGCTAGGCTCTCCCTCACCTCTCCTTTTGACTGTCTTTTCCACCCATCCTTGCATAAGCTCTTTCCCACTGTCTTTCAAAGACAGCTCCATTTCTCCTCCTGGCTTAGCCTCCTCCACCCTTTGCTCATCTTCCCTGCCATTCTCTTCTCCTCCTCTCCCCATATTTCTCCCTTCATCCTGTCTTCCTCTCCTCTCTCTGCCTGCAGCCCTCTGTACTGTCTGTGTGTGCGTTGGCCTCATCTGCTCACCTCACCTTCTCCTTCCCACTTCTGCTTTGATCTGCTCCTCGAAGAAGCATTTCCTCTTTCCTCTGACTTTTCCATATGCCTGTTTTGCTCCTCTCTCTGTCTTTTGGGGCTAGGCTGCATGTCCTGGCCCTGGTCTCTGATGACACCTGGGGTGATAGTTGGCCGACATCATTCATAGAATCCTAGAATGGCCTGGGTTGCAAAGGCCCACAGTGCTCATCCAGTTCCAACCCCCTGCTGTGTGCAGGGTCACCAACCAGACCAGGCTGCCTAGAGCCACATCCAGCCTGGCCCTGAATGCCTCCAGGGATGGGGCATCCACAACTTCTCTGGACAACCTGTTCCAGTGCACCACCACCCTCTGAGTGAAAAATACCAATGTATGTGGCTTTCTCTCTTGCTGCTCTCTCTGGGTTTAGGTAACTGCTCCAGTGCCCCTGAAGGGTTCCAGCCTGGAGCTGTGTAAAAAAGCATTTGCCCGCCAGCGTGCCAAGGACTTGACAGAGCAAGCCAGTGCTCTTCTGGCAAAAGACAAGCAGATTGAAGCTCTGCAGCAGGAGTGCCGGGAGCTGCAGGCTAAGCTCATTGCAGGGAAGGTGAGATACTTCGGGGACTTTGTGAGGTGGCTGGGTGCAAACAGTGCAGTAACAATGTCGGGAACCAGGCTCCAGCAGTGCCATGGCAATTAGTTTCAAGGGCAGACTGAAAACAGAGAGTATGTGATGAGTGAGTTGTTATGGGGAAAGTTAGAGGAGCATGTGGCCAAGGCAGGATCCAGACCACTTGGAACAGTGTGCTGGGGGACATCCCATTTCTCCCTCTGTGGATTCACAGATCCTGCACTGCCATTTTCATCAGCAACTAAAACTGTCTCCCTGGAAAACCCCAGAAGCCACAGATACAGAATGGCCTTTCACAGTATTAAGCTTCAAGTAAGACATAGAAGCAGGACTTCCTTTTAATGCATTTCCTTAAAAAACAAACCAGTTGAGCACATTCCCAAGAATCACTCCAGATTGCATACTCTCAGCAGCAGCTTTTAGTGCTTGCAGCCATCATAGTGATGATATCTACATGCAAACTTGTGTTACTGATAATAGGTGTACAAATCCTAAAATGAGGGTGGGTGTTCATAAAACTCATAAAATCTACTGTGTTGATTGTGGACATGGACTGGTGGCCCAGCACAGAACTTGCTGAAATAAAAAGTGGGATAAAAGGGAAAATTCAGCTCATCCTGAGACACACGTGTAAAACTGCTTGGACACTCTTTCAAGGCACTTCTCTGAGGTGGTTACAAAAGAAGTTTCTGCATGCACCTAAATTAGGTGAAACAATTCCTGCTCAGAGTGGCCAGAGCAACCTGTTCTGGTTATATCAGATCTGTCTTTTGTTCACAAGCTACACAGTTTTAATGCAGGTCAGTTAATACACTCTCATTCTCCCTTTTTCACTAGTATGCAAGTGGTCAAATGCAGTGCTGTGTTTCTGCACCCAGTTGAGCAGAAATAATACTTCTATTTCTACCTACTCATGGGAATATTTAGGTGACAAATACTTTCTTGCTGAAAGCAGCTTTATTTCATTCCTTGAGCTCTGCATGTGTTCACTTCAACTATGTGTTTGCAAGTAGATTCTCTGCCTTTCGCTAACATAGATCTAGTCTAGACAAGAATAATTGGGTGTTGTTCACTGTTTGTACAGAGCTGTCCCAGTGATCCCTTCTGGTGTTAAATCACAAGAGAAAGTTATCTAGGTCTGAGTGCATTCCATAGTCTTACCAAGAACAAATTTCCTTCCTGTGCCCATGGCTGCTCACTGCAGACTCCCACAGAAGGGGGAACAAGCCCTCTGATTTTCACAGCAGAGCGTGCTGAGCAAGCTGAATCTCCCAGGGATAGGAAGCTGACAAACTGTAGAAGAATGTGACAAAGGCAGGAGAGCAAGATTCATTACTGGCCAAGGAAATACGTATGGGTGCAGTCCTCATAGCTGCTGAGACTTCAGTTGCTGCTTTGCTGCTAAGGCATGGGCCACCACCCTGGCTGGGAAGGTGAGACCATCTGTGTAACCTGCCAAGGCAACAGCAGTGAGGGCCATCAGTACATGAGCTGGGAATCTGCAGAGAAAAATTGTCAGAGAGGAAATTATTCTATCTGATCCTGTGGGTTGTTTTTTTTTTTTTTTTTTCTTCCCCATTTATCTTCCAAGCAAGCTGCTCATTAAATTTTAATTCTCAGCTAGTTAAAATTCAAAATTCCCCTAATCTGTCTGCAGCATGCAAAATGCATTATGCCAATGAGGGGGTTTATGAGCACAGATATTATGTGCATGCTCAGAGTTTGTAGCCAAATCATTTTTAATCTAGTGCACTTGATTCAGCACAAATCTTTCAGTAGCTATGAAACAGATGTACTCTGTTCATTTTCAGTGGTAGGACGACACGCGCACCAGGCTGCAAGAGCGGGCCTTGTTTTGCCAAGTCAGAGCTCTCAGGGTAAGATGTTTGCCTGAGATCATGCTGCAGTGACAGGTTTGCAACAAAGGCCCCGTCCAGGTTCCACCAGGCTGCCGTTTCTTGCAGTGGGGATTCCTGGAGGCTGCAGGGAACGGCAAGGCAGCTGCAGAGGACACAAATAATAGGAGCTGTGAGTGGAAGACTGAGCGCTTTTCTGCTCTCTTATTTCCCCCCCGGCTTTGGAGGCTCTCTATGGAAATAGCTGCTTCTATTTTCTGGTGGGGGAAGGGAGCTTTTTAGGCAGTCCCCGCCAATTTTGTTTGAAGAACTAACCCTGATAGCCTCAGTGTGGGTCTTGCACAGAGTGCGCGGCTGCTCACTTCTTGAATCTGTAATCAGTTCCCATTAATGGTGCCTCGGTTTCCCCCTTGTTGTTTGAGAGTAACTATGCTTTTCTACAAACTGTATTTGCAAAGCACATGCTATTTTTAGGGTGAATAAGAAGTGAATGGGGAAGCAGATTAAATTTGTCCTGGATACCAATTATGCATTCACTGGCTTAGGAGCTTTCCAGGGGAATGAGCAATGTCTCCTTCAGCAGCATATTTGTAAGGGCAGGTTTTCATAACCAGCTTTTGTATGTCTGTATGGACATGCAGGTACGTGTCTTTTTCAGCTTTCTGAAATCTGAAAACCTTTGAGGAATTAACACAAACTGGTGGCGTATTCTCACTGTTTTAGCAAGACTAAAATTGCACTGGCTTCCTTTAAAAGCTGCTGGCTTTGCGTCCAGAGTGGACAGGACTGGCTACTTGTGCTGAGGATAGAAGCCTATCCACACAAGCTCTCTGTGGTCAGAAATCAGTAGCACTTTAAAAAGCCAAACACCCTGAGTCAGAAGCAAACGAGTCTCAGATACGCTTCATTCTTTCCAACATTAAAGCCCTAATTGCCAGGCACGCACAGGGCTGCAGAGAATACCAGCACACACAGCAAGGAGAGGAACCCGGCTGGGGCTCTTGTTTTGCCGTGGAACGAATAAATGAAATTGTATTATCCTGACACGCTCTCTGCTGGCAAACACTTAGAAAGCACGCGCTTAGAAAAGCCCTTTTTACCATAGCTTTGCACTGGAATAACCGTAAAGCATCGCAGGCTAGTTTTCATCTGTGAGAGAAATTACGTATTGACACTTAGGATGCGAAATGACTGCTTTGGAGGAGTTGGGGGCCCAGGAAAGAGAAGCTTTTGTGTGCTCTGTTAGGGAACGGAGTGTGCTGGCATCTGTTGGCAGCACTTCGTGCTTTACACCCACCCTTAACCTGCTGCAGCCGCACGCCGTGCTACCGTTCCCCGCAGGGTGACCCTCGCTGCCTGAACGTGGTGGAGTTCGACCGGCTGCTGCGGGAATCCCAGAAAGAAGTGCTGCGGCTGCAGAGGCAAATCGCTCTGAAGAACTTCAAGGACTGCCTGCGCTCCTCCAAAAACGGCTCGGGGGGCTCCTCGCCGAGCGCCGCCGTCCGCCCGGGCCCGGCGCCGAACGCCCGCGGCAAAGACTCACCCGCAGCGAAGGAGGTGAGCCGGGGGGAGCCGGCGGCGGGATGGGCAGCGCGCGGCACGGTGAGACGAGCGGGACAGCGGCCGACGGCCTCGCCGCTCCGTTACTCGATTCGCTCCCACTCGAGGGAATCCGATCGAGGCGCGCGAGCCGCGGTTCACGTCGGCCGGGCCGGTTTTCAATGGCGGAGGACGGGCCGCGTGTCCCCGAACCCCGCGCGGCTGCCGCGCTGTCAGCCGGGGCCTCCCGCACAGGCCGTGCTGCAGAGCGGCTCCGCGCTTAACCTGCCGCATCCCGGCCCCATCCCGGCCCTGCCCTGCCCTGCCCCTCCGCGGCCGCAGCGCTCCGGCCCGGCAATCCCCGCGGCGCCGCCCCCCCCCCGGCGAGCCGCGCGCCGGCAGGTTAAGGTAAGGCTGGGCCGCGGTGGGCCGCGGTGCCGGGAGCGGGGCTGTGCGCTGCCGGGCCGCCGGGGCTGCGGTGCGGGGCGGTGCGGGGCGGCGGGGCGGCTCAGCCCCTCCGCTGCGCGCTCTGCCGCGGGGCCGGCCTGCGTGCGGGCCCACTGCAGGCCGCGGCCCTGAGGGGGCGGGCGGGAAGCGCGGGGCCGTCACGGCCGGGCTGCGTGGGGCCGCGGGCGGCCTGGGGGCTTCCGTCAGTCGTTCGTTGAGTTGCGATGTTCTGGGGCAGGACGTCACGCCTGCAGCCTGGCGCGCTGCTCTGAGCTCTGGTTTGTTGCCGCCGTGCTGCTCCTGCCATTTTTTCTTTCTTGGAGGATTCTCTTTCATTATTCAGTGTTCGTTCATAGAATTGCAGAATGGCCTGGATTGAAAAGGACCACAATAACCATCTCGTTTTAACCCCCTGCTGTGTGCAGGGTCACCAACCACCAGACCAGGCTGCCCAGAGCCACATCCAGCCTGGCCTGAATGCCTGCAGGGATGGGGCATCCACAACCTCCTTGGGAAAACCCATCGTCTTTTCTAGTTGTCTATCTTTGTGTCGTTTTTGTGTCGCAGCATGCAGAATCCCCCAGAGCAGCATAACAAAGTTCTTTCCCTTTCCTAATAGAGCCCTTTGTCTTGTTGTCTAAGCGTTGGCTTCTACTGAAGCACCGTTTGTCCCATGCCACGCTGTGATGTGTTGTCCCAGTGCCATCGGGACCCTTCACCGTTTGTTTCATCACCACATCAGTATTTGAGGTGCACAGCTCCTGCTGCCTCTCAGTTCTTGTTTTCCCCAGACATTTATCCAAGAGAATCCCTTCCCCTCTTCCTACATCAACTTAGTGTCTGAAGAAGCCTTTAAAAAAGCACTGTAGCAGCGTACGAGGCAGGCTGTATGTGCTGCACCTTCCTCACCCATTTTATAGCTTCAGGAGTGTAGCATAGAGTTGATTTTTTTCTTTTGTTTAAGTACTTGCATGTTCTTTGTTGCAATTCGATTGGTTTTCTTATGGCACAGATGTCAAATGTTCAGGTCTGTGTTTCCCCAGATCCCCACTGGAAGCCTTTTAAAACATGACTTTTACCACCTTCCAGTTGTTTTGCTTTGCATTAGAGAGGTGGCATAGTGCACATCCTTACTGGGTGCTGAAATTGAGACATTCCGTTCATGGTGAAAGGTTTGTTTTGTTTTGTTTTTTAAATTCAGACGAATATTGTCTAATCTTGGTAATTTGTTCCTGTTTATATTTATTATATTGGTTTCTACAGTTCTTCTGGTTGACACTTCAATCTCTGAGTCAAATCTTCAGCTGTTCTTCACAGTTTGAGATTTCTGCCATGTTCAACCCTCGCCCCCTAGATAATGAAGATAGATGCACAGACTTCTTTTGTTTATTATTTTGGTCCTGCTCTGCCCTTGTTGTCCTTGAACAGCCCTTTTATACCTTGATTTTCAGTTGACCCTGCAGAATATGTCAGATTCTTCTCATGATAGAGAATATGCATTATATCCTTTCTCATAGCTGCTCTTCACTTTTCCAAAAGTGAAGAAGTCCTCATTGTCCAAAGATTTCCCAGCTGAACATAGCAAGAAGGCTGTGTGGTAGCATCAAAGAGCAGGGAGTGAGGACCTGGGTGTGCGTGGGTGCAGTGGTACGGTGTTGAGGATCGAGTTAGCAAAAACCACAGGTACCACAAGTACAATAAATGATTTTGCTCTTCTGTCTCCTTCTGTAGCACAGTGTCAGTGCTCTGTCCCCTGCCTTTCAAGGAACTTCCTTAGGGTGTAAAGAACAGGCTTCTCTTAGTGGTGTTGGAAAATCCCTTTTCTCTCTTCCCTTTCTGATCTCTCTGCTTCTTTATTTGCGGTTGTGGGATGATGCTTATCTCTGTAACAATACTAATGTAGTGAGCACACTGGTAGTGCTCACTTAAGCAGCCTCCTACTTCCCACTGCACATTCCCACTGCTCCTCCAGTCATGCTGCTGTAGGCTGTGTTGAGCTGCAGAGTGTTAGGGACTGAAGGACGGATCTGGATTAAAAACAGCCCAGCAAACATAGCCTTCTTCCCACTTTTTCTGTAACCTGAATCAGTTTTGTGGTCCAGCTCTGTGACATTGCGCAGGGCTGTCCTGGCACAGCAGGGAGACAGGTTGTGGTTGGGTGGGAGATGCTTCAGCATTTCCAGGGGGGGCAGGATTGTGATGATGCTTTCTGCATGCCAAGGACAGGGTTTTCTAGAAAGACTGCAACATTTTTAATATACTTTATTGCTTGCTTTAAACAGTCTGGTCATTTGCCAAAGCCTGGGTGCATCTGTGCCTGTTGTATGCTTGACTTAAGCTGCTACGTTCTGGACATCTCATCAGCAGCACAGCTTCACCCTGCTCTGTCCCTGGGCTCTGCCAAGATAGGTGCTCACTGTGGGCAGCTGTTCTCTGGTTATTTTTAACTGTTTTCTTGAACAGATTCCGTGCACCTGGTTCAAAGAGCATCTTTCAGTCCGTGCTGTGAATGAGGTGGCTCAGCTCCAGGGCACAGCACTCACCGTGATGTGTGCCAGTCTCATTTAGCAGTTGTCTGGTATGGTGATGAGTCTGGGTTCTGAGGGACAGTAAGAGTGTGTGAGCACGTAGCTGGGAGGTTGTCTTTGTTCTTGGATGGAAATTAGACCTGAGTGGGCAAATATAATTTTACAGTTTTTGAAAGTTGTCTGTAATTAGGAATGTAATCATTGTATGTATCATTTTACTGAAAAGTGCTTACAAACAAGCAGAGATTTCTTACATATCTGCTGTGAGATAATGGCTTACTAAGCATAGTGCATGTAGCTGGCACAATGGGTATCTGACCTTAGGTGGCATCTGCTGGTGTTCCTTGAGACATTATTTCATTAAAGCTGACTGAAATGCAACGTTTTGGCAAAACATATGATGACATGCAAGGGCCCATGGCTTGGGTGGAGGACTTGAGATTTCCAGCTGTTGAGACATGGGAGCTTCCAGCTGTTGGCTTCCCTAATGGAACTCCCATGTCTCCCTAATTGTAGGGCTGCAGGAAGTCCCTGAGCTCAATGCAGGATGTGAGTTTCAGGACTGCTGTTTCAAGCACCAGCTCTGTAGCAGAAAATCTGGAAACTTTGTTAGCCTGGGCTTCCCTGGAGTCTTATGGTTTTCTGGCTTTCAACATGAAAATTGTTGTAGTAGAAACCAGGGATTCAAGTCCAAAGTAGTTAAAAGAGACTTTGGTAAGTATTGTTCTGGCATGCAGTCCTGGTAACTGACTGTGAAGGGAGCTCAGATGTAGTAACTTCGATCCCTCGCTGCAGGTGTTCAGAGTGAGATGAGAAATTTGCTGCTGCTGACAGGTGGCTGAAGGTTACAGGCTGAGGTGCAGTCACAAAGTCCTGCCTCTTCACTGCATAACTTCACTTTGATGATCATCAGCTCCTGTCCCTAAAACCTACTTATCAAAAATAACTTCAACATTTAAAGAAAAACAGTATTATCGTGGCCCTTTTTCATCTGCCTACCTCAGGCCTTGTCCTGCTGTCAGTAGTTAGTCTGGGCAGACTGAGCCATGTCAGCTATCGACCAGACATCTTCCTGTAGTAGCTGTGAAGGGTTTCCCTTGTTTCTGTGCTCTGTTTGGTGCTGGAACATAAGGCACAGCACATTGGTTGTTTCTGTCCCTCTCACCAACAACCAAGGTAGAATGCCCCTTTCTTAATACCTTCTTTTCTTCCTTGCCTTCTGGATGCTGAGATCTTTGCTGATTTTTCCCTTTTGGTTGTTCAGGGGGGTAGTGTCCTCCCATCTAACCATCTTCCAGCTGTGATTATTGTTTTGGAGTTTGCTTGTGGGATGTTGCTATCTTAGGTGCTGTGGCCAGGGGAATGTCTTCCTTGGTGCTCCTGGCTGTCCCTGAACACTGAGATCTCACTTGCTTTCCAGGTGGAACCAGGTGTGCTACCTCTGGGCCCTGCCTTGGAAGGACATGAAAACTTCCCTCCAAAAAATGCAGTAACAGACCAAGAGAGCAGCCAACAGATACAGCAGCTGGTGAGTTGTTGCCCTGTGCACGGGGTCGATGTCTTTTGGCACTTTCTTTCCAGAGCAAAGCCAGTCTGGTTTTGGATGAAGAAGTTCAAGTTTTTCTTGAGTTTTCACCCATAGAATCCAGACAAAGATTTTGGGAACTGAAGTCTTTTTAGATGCAACCTGCAGAGGCTGTCTCTGCATGGAAAGTGGGTGCCAGCTCCAGGTATTGTGCTGAACTGGGGGTATGCATCAGTCTGAAAGGAGAGGAAGCCATGCCAGTGATAGATTCTGTGGTGTATTTGGTTCAGCATTCATTGAACAGACATGACTGACCCAAGACCGATGTCATGAGGAGCATGGCCTCTGTGCATGACTCTAGCAAGATGGGACAGTTCACAGTGAGGTTTAGGCATCTTTATCTACCTGGGGAACCAGGAGTGGTAGCAAGTAACCACAGATAAAGGCACATAAAGAGTGGTTGTCTGCTGTCTGTTAGATGTCATTTGGATTAGAATAAGAGCTAATTTAGCACAGCTAGTGTTTCAATATGAAACACTCCACGGCTCTGCCTACTTGTTCCTCACAGCCTGTCCTTCATCCTATCCTAGACAAATCAGTACAGTTTTTGCAACTGAGAAATAGAGAATTGTTTCCAGAAGTTGAAAGGATTGAGGAAGGGAGGAATAGCTGCTTTACTTGAAAAGTCTTTTATTTTCACTACCTTTAAAAATATATATATATATATCTTTTTGGGTTTATATGTCATTTATGTTTGTAACAAAGATTTCCTTAAGAAAACAGAAAAAGCCAATGTAGCATTGGATCAGAGAAGCTGAATTTCTTCTGCATTTTATGAACATGGTCTTAGTGGTCTATTTTTGCTTGTTCTATGCAGGAATTTGAACTCAAGAAAAAACGCAAAAAATGTGAAAACCTTGAGCATGAAGTGAGGAAAAAGCATAAAAGATGCAAAGAACTCGTAAGTGTTCTTATTGCCTAATGGTGTGAGTGTAATGGCAAAGAGCTAGGTTGTTTTGTGGTTCTCCTGGGTTCTGTTCTACTTATTGCAATAATGATTTGCCCGTGTCAATCTGGAATGTCACAAATGTGGGGCTTCAGCTCTTGAAGCTGGAATTGTTTATTTAGTCCTTCAGCTGGCTTTGTTAAGTAAAATTCCATAAATCACTGGATAAAACTCCATAGCCTCTTCTGGTCAGGGGATATGCTTTATCTTTTCACATTCACTCTGGGCAAGCATCAAAAGATTTCTGCAACCTGAGATGGTAGTTGAACGTACAGCCATATTCTTGTGCTTCTGCTCATTGGATGAAGTCTTACCTCTTGTTTCATTTCGTGGAGGTTTTACAGGTAATAGTAAAGCATCTGGATTTCTTCCTTCTGTTTCTACTTTGCTGAACAGCTCTGGTGATGTTAATGATAATCACAATGTGCAGTTCATGGGTGTCCAACCTTTTGGCTTGCCTGGGCTGCACTGAGTTAAGAGGAATTGTCTTTGGCTGCATATACATTGCTTGCACCAAAAATAATACATCCTTATTTCCTTTGAAACTACAATAGGTACAAAGAGCACAATAACACTATTTGATAGAGCAAGTTCTCAGCTACAAAACTCTGGTTCTCAGCACAGTCATCACCATTAGCTGTGCTTTTTCAGCTGCAGTGAGCAAGAGACTTCATGCTGTGTTGGCACCAGTGTGCACCACCAGAGGTGATATGCTGTCACTGTCACCACTGCAGAAACGCTCCATCCCCTCCTCACTGCTCACATGCACTGGTTGGTCTCCATCAGCATTCAGCAAGTGTCAATGATCTCTAGAGGTCCTTTCCAACCTGCATAATGCTGTGGAAACACAAAACACGTCTGCATATTTTTTTGCTGTTCACAGGACCGTGTTTAGCCAGTATATCAGAATGCATACAATTATTTGCTATCACGTGAGTTAGCACTGCTCTGTGCCCTCCCATGCCCTGGTTTCCAGACAGACAGGGTTAATAACACGCAGCCTGTGCATTGAGCATGCCTGCTGTGGATTCATCAATGGGTACTGACCTTTTGGGTGGCTTTACATCTTGCTTGAGTCTCAGTTCAAGTCAGTTCTACATATCCAGAGCTCATTCTCACTATCTCAGTGACTATGGGATGCTTAAGGAATACGTTGGTGGTTGTTGTTAGCTGTTGTTAGCAGCTTTTCAATACTGGAAAGGCACCACGTCACCTTAAAGAGCTGGAACTGGGACTCTACCAGCAAGAGTAATACTGAGAAAATATTTGGCCATCCAAACCAACAGTGGTGTGAGGGAATGTACGTATGACATGCGTGTGTCTTCATGGCATCTTTTCTGATTATGAAACTCACATTCTTCTAATGCTGTACAAAGGGGCTGCAGGTAGTCTAGACTTAACTAATAGAAACAGTGTCTGTCTGTATGTCTGTGCTCCCTCTTCTGCTCAGAGACAATGTTCTGTATCACACAGTAATAGCTGGCTCACGTTGCTTTCTTGACTGCAAACTGCCTCCTGATTTCAAACTAGCAACAGCCATTTAAAACTCAAGTTTAAATTGAAGACTCTTTTTGATTTTTCTAAATATTTTTTCCTCCTTTAATGAACTTTGTAGAGAAAACTGTGATCTTGAGCCCATAGTGAAAGTTGATGAATTGTGGGTGAAGATAGTGTTCAAGGAAATGGCTTTCTCATTCTGAGTTTTGAGGCTACATAAATGAGAAAAGGAACTTAAGAGGTCATCTGCTACTGAAGCTGATATGTGCCTGAGCAGTGCTGTATACTGATATCTTCCATTGCACAAGCAGCATCCTGTCAGCATCCTGAACCATCAGTCAACAGGAGCAGTGGAGCCATGCTGCAGGACAAGGTGGGAGGGTCAGTCTGAGGACACTGGTGTAGTGACACCTGCTGTTTGTGACAGGAGATCCAGCTGCAGGAGGTACAGAGTGAAAATGCACGACTGGCCGAGGAGAACTTGCAACTGAATGAGAAGGCCGGATGGGCAGGACAGGTAAAAAGCAGTGTTCTTGTTTGCCAAGTGGGACATTGCCTTCTGTAAAACTTTCTTAGAAGAAGTAAGCAGCATACTTAGTGCAGGTGTTTATCTTTAGTTGGTAATATTGCTGGTAGTCATCAAGCCGTAGTGCACTGCAGATTCGAAATGTGTTAGTGGAACTTCCATTGGTAAATGGAGGAGGTAAATGCAGTTTGAACAGATTATCTTGTTTTTTTCTTTGCTTAATCCCACTATTTAGAATTAAAAAAAAGCTCTGAGAGCTTGTGTGGTTTGTTTGTATCTCTTCAGTAGATAGCTGCTTCATATCCCAATTACTTCACCCCGGCAACAGAGAGCCCAGTGGGAGAAGCAGTGTGTGCAATAAATACACGAGTATTTGTTTTGAGTGGAAACCAGAGGGAGAGGAGGCTGGTGATTTTGATATTACAAGGAGGAAGCAGGTCTGCAAAACAACCTCTTGAGATATGAAAGTAAATTGCCCTCCATTATTTATACAACAAATACCTATGGCTACTTGTGCTAATTGACAATGCTTTCTCTTCAGGTTGAATCTGAAAATGCTGACCTGAAGCTGCAGGTTGTTTTGGTTACTAAGGAACGGGATTCAGTAATTCAGAGAAATCAAGGACTTCAAACCAAGCTGGAGAATCTAGAGCAGGTGCTGAAGGTCAGTGGGACCCACGCAGCTGGGAGGACTGTCCAGACCCATAATGCTGGTTTTGGATGGCACAGACTGTCTCTGTTGTATTGGTTTTTCTAATCCACTCTTTTGAGTTGGTGCTCCTCTGGGGATTCTGCCATGCAGTATCCTGGAACGTGGCTTTCCAAAGTCAAAGAGGGGCTTGGGCTGCTGCAGGGATTTGGGTGGGAGGGGACATAAGGTGGCCATCACTGATTTAAGGATTCTCTTTATGTTGCTGTGGTTTAGTAGGAATTTCTTACTTTCTCCTCTGATTAATGATGTGTGAAATACAGGCCATGTATTGATTCTATGACTCACGATAGGACACAGGACAATATTTCAGTAATGTTGCCCTAAAACTGCCTGTGAATCATTCTGCAGCACATGAGAGATGTGGCTGAGCGAAGGCAGCTGCTGGAAGCCGAACACAAGGAAGCACTGCTAGTCCTGCAGGAGAAGCAAGAGGAAGTCAGGCGGTTGCAGCAGGTATGCAGCACGGGGGAGAAGGTACTGGTACTCTCTGGATCCCTGGAAAGAGGTGGGACTGCTGCACTTTACCTCCTTGGAGAAGTGGTGTATAGAGGAAATACATGTGAGTCTACTAAATGAGGGAAGCCAGGGATGAATGTCTCTGTGTGTGCCAACCCTTGTACTTGAGTGGAGCCGGGGGATTTTTCCCAGGAGAGGCAGTCTGTCTGTCCATAGACCAAGGATGTCTTCAGTCAGTATGGTGTTTTAAATCTGAAATGGTGTCTGTCAAGGTGGTGGTGATAGTAGAGGTGAATTTAGGTATGCTGCTTTCTTGTTTACTCTGTCTCTCATTTCTTAGGCACAGGCAGAGGCAAAAAGAGAACATGAAGGAGCAGTACAGCTTCTAGAGGTAAGATGAAAGGAAATGAGATGGATTAGTAGCTTTAGGCTTTGTGTTGTTTGTTCTTAATGCCAGTTTTCTTGATGCCCTGGATTTTGGTTCTTGAGTAGAATATGACACTGTATTGATTTGACACAGCTGCTGTGTACAATTATTGTCTGTGCTGGCAAAGTAGTCATTGGGGATCGAGTTTTCTGTTAAATCCCAGGCTGCTCTGTCACCAAATGGCTTATTTCATTTAGACTGTGCCCAGCAACTGTTTCAGGGATGCATTAAGTAACCACCTTCAGATCCACCTGCTCCATTTTCAGGGCCATCTGCAGGGAGGAAAAATACTTATGTCCATGTCATTTGATATTTGTGTGTACAGGCTCTGTACTTTCTATTAGAGAAAAAAAAAAAAAAGAGAAATGTGGCCATTGCCTATTGAGTGATGGCCAAGCATAATGAGTGATAAGGTTTGAGGCAGCACCTTGTCCCATTGGCTGGTCTGGGACCAACTGTGTGAGTGTGGTGACATCAGCACTGACTTCACTTTGCCGTGGTGGCAGACAGTGTAACAGGGAGGGCAGGCAGGTGCAATGACTCATTGCTCCAAGATGACTTTGGAGAAAAGCTTTGCTGTGGGTTCCTGGAGCTGTAAGGCAGAGCACCAAACCCTGAAACTTGATATGATAATTTCATGCCTGAAGAGAATGGCGATAGGTGTGATGGCACAGGGAGCAACTGCTGTTGTCTCTGTCCTTTGGGGTTTTCTGAATACCCAAATACCTGAGACAAGGCAGAGTGCTTCATTTTGCACCTGGACAGTGAGATTTCATACAAAGGAGGCCACGGCCTTGTGAGCAGTGGTGACACACAGTAGGAGATGACAGGCTGAATTGCTTTGGCCACCGCTGTGCAGTTGCTCTGTGGTTGTTGGGAGCCCAGGAGAGTGGAGCAGGATGCTAAGCGTCCCTGACTGAGGAGATTTCTCTGTGGCTGGAGTGGGCATGACCTGCATGAATTGAAGATCCCCAGAGTGCTTGGCTCCTATTAGCCGGCATTGAAATTGTTGCAAGTTGGGCGGATATCACAGGGAAGTGATGTGATATAATGTTACATTTCCATGTTCCTTCTGGAACGTTTACTGACTGCAGAGACGGGGTCAGAGGTGACACAGGTGCTGCTTTTATGTCACTGGGTATTTACTTGTTGGGATGCTAAGCAGCCTTTAAGGGGGGGAGGCTTCATTCTTGACAAAGGTTTTCTGAACAAATTCATCAAAGGATTGGAGCAGCTGCTTATGCTTAAACTAGACATCTATGTGTGCTGAGAAGGGAGGAGGGCAATTATTTTGTTCAGCTTGAGCAGCTGATCTTTTTTGTTCAAAACATATTGTGATTTGGAGACCCTCAAAAAGTGCATAGCTACCTCATTTCTGGAGTTGATATGTGGGATTTGGCTTTTGTTTAACAAAACATGCTTGTGTGGGGGTGGAAATCCCAGCACAGAATAAGGCAGACCCAAACTCAGTGAGAAAACAGGCTTATTCAAACTGAGGGTTGGTTGCCTTTGGCAGGTTGTCGGATTGTGGCTAGTGTAACCTCTGATGTGATTTTATATCTCTTTTTGCTTTTCTCCTTGCTATCAGAGTACTTTGGATTGCATGCAGGTATTGCAATAATCCTGTCAAGCAGGACATTTTTCTCTTCTGTCCTGGCTTTGACAGTTAATTGGTATTCCTGTTTTAATTATACTCTGGAAAAGATTGCAAGAGTGTCACCTTCAAGAAATTAATGTAATTAAAGGAGCTTTCACAATGAGTTGCACAGAGGAGGATTTCCTGTTCAAGTGCTTTGCTTTCTCAACCAGTTAGAACGTGAAGCTTTTACTGGGCTTTTTCAGACAATTCTGTTTTGTCCAACTGTGCACTTCTTCCATGTGCTGCATGTATTTGAAGGTCTTCTGGGAGCTGTTTGCAGTCCTGGAATGAAACATTTCTTTCAAAACCTAAAAGCAATGGCAACGTGAAAGTGTCACGGAGAAAATGGAGATCCTGCTGGTTTTGTAATTGGTTGGAAGATAGGAAGCAGAGATTGTGAATAATAGTGTCAAGGAAGAAACAGGAGCTAGTGAACTAATTAAGGTGTTGCAGTCCAGGAGCAGTGCTGGTTCACAACAGATTTAGAATAAGGTCTTATATTGAAGTAGTAGTTTGTATCTGATAGAAAACAGCTTTCAGCAGTCCCCTTCAGATGTGACTGCAGAGAGCTGTGAGAAGGTCTGAAGAAAAATGGGGAGACTAAATAACATTGACTGTGCAAATGAAATGGAGAGAGGTAGCAAGGGGAACATGGAGAATACCTACAGGAGGAGATTCTGATAGAGCAGGAGGGTGCCTAAGAGAACAGGGCTGAGCTGGCTCTAGCTCATTGAGGAAACTCAGATTAAATTCCTGGATTGGTGGTTAAACTGTGCCTCCAAGCTCTGCTCTCTGCTCTTGCAGCCTTTTCTGGTAATCACAGTGCTCAATCTCAGCTTGGCGTGTGGCTTCTCTTACTTTCCTTTTAGGTTTAGACGTGGACACAGAAGTCTCCTCTATCTTCTGTGTCTGGGACCAGATCCTTGCTGGTGCTGTCAGCTCCAGGCCTTGTCCTTAGGCTCCTCTTCCTTGTGCCCTGGCCTCCCAGTGCTGCCCTAAAGCCTCCTGCCTGCCTTGCCCTTTGTGACCCTGTGCAAGTAGTCTGCTAGGACGTACGTGTTCTGTTGCAAAGGAGTCCTGCACAACGAGACTTCAGTCAGCAAGTTGAGCAAGTGGAGAATGCAGATGCTTCTGGGAGTTGCTTGTGACATGTACTGCTCTCTTTCAGTGCAGAAGCAGTTACTCCTTCAGAGACATCACCAGGCAGTTCCTGAAGACTGAGAGCTTCTACTGCTTGAGGGGAAACAAGGGATAAACTGACAAGTTTAAAACAGACATGTTATGCTAAGATAAAACCACATGCATGCTTGGAAGGTGGCAAGGGACATGCTAGTAAAATTGTGCAGTACTCTGTGACCAGAAAGAAAGCCTTTTCCTGGTCAGAAGTGGTATTTTTAGAGTTGCTTAAAAACAGACTTTCTATCTCACAGAATTCAACTGAAGAAATTGGGAAATTTGCAACCAGCACTAATACTTAATATTTGTTTATTACTTGAAGAGCATGAGCAGCAAGGACGAGATATCTGTCTGGGATAGCAGAGCAAGCAGGTATATGGTGGCCAGAGTGAGAGGAGGAAAAGGGACAGGTGCCTTTGCATTCTGCTAGGAATGCTTGCAGTCAGGGAACGTGTGAGGCTGGGCAAGGAGAGCCAGGACTCAGCAGTGTTTCAGAATGGGGAGATCGAGAGATGGTGGAAGAAGAACACTAGAAAACAGATACAGATGTTAGCTAGCAGGAATTAGTCTTCTCCTCTCTACAGTATTTCCACAGTGCTCCCCTGAATTTCACCTTGTTGAGGTGTAGCTTTCTTGTACTCAGCCTGTGTTTTCCTGCAGCAAGTCATTCCTGTAGGACCTGAAGGCAAAGTGTGTGGCTGCCTGCACTGCACAGGTGTTCTGCAGTGTGGGCCTTGCTGGTGCTCTTTGCCTGGAAGGAGGCAAGGTCTGAAGGGACAACAGGGAGTTCATCCCAGAAGGGTTTGTGGGGAGGCCAGGATAAGGTCATGAGGGCTTCCTGGGAGTGCTAGAGTGATGGAGAGAGGGAGCATTGGGAGAGCAGCTCCTTCTGGAGGTGTGATGTTAATGCTCCAGTAAGCCTACAAAGATGTATAGGGCTTTTTCTTTCCAAGGCTTATTTGTCTTTTACTCTCATTCTTTCATGTGCAGGGCTAAGTTAGGATATTGAGTTCAAACTCAACATTTAGGGATAATTCCTAATTGTGCTTTTAATCAGTCTTCTAACAGATTTTCAAAGATAATGCAGGTATAGAGCTGCCAATTCCTACTGACTGTTCCTGGGCAGGGCGTACTTGGAGTTTGAGACTCACTCTGTTTCTGAAGAGATGTAGCAAAGACAAATGCTGTTTGGAGACCCAGTGGTGGTTTTGATATGGCGGGTTTGTGTCTCATCTCGTGTCTCTCCTATCAGGCTCGGGTGAAGGATCTAGAAGACCAATGCCGCAGTCAAACAGAGCAGTTCAGCCTTCTGTCCCAGGAGCTCAAACAATTCCGACTTCAGACAGGAAAAATTGACCTTCTCACCTCCACACTTGTGACTTCTGAACTTCCTCTTGCACTGTGCAGCTCTACCCCACAGCCTCACTGGGAGAAGGGTAATTGCTGGAGGTGCCTGCGGGTGTTTTGTCAAGCGTGTCGTTATTTGGATAGGTGGAAGATGTCAAGAAAGTAATGCAAATGTTTAGTTAACTCTTGGGTTCTCTCTCTCTCTCATAAATACTCGTGGTTTGTTTTGTAGTCACAGAGAGAACCTGATGTTCCTCTGACTAAAGGGAGCCGAGGGTTTTCAGTCTGTTGCACTGTTAAATGAATCTCACCTGAGCTACTCTGAAAGGTGCTTGCTCATTCTGATGCTCACTGCTGATCTTATATTTTGCCTGTGGCTAAAAGTAATTGATAGATTGCTTTTGTTTCAGATTCATCTGGTCCTGCATTGCTTGCTCACCAGAGCACAAAGAAGGTTCACAATGAGGAGACCAATGAGTCGGAGTCGTCACAGCGGGTGCCTGAGGCTGCTGCTGGCTCCCCAGTTTCTGTTGCCAGTTCTCAGAAACAAGCCAAGAAAGTCGAATCTCAGTCGAGCTCTTCAAAATCAGAATCCATGCAGAACAGCTCCAAATCCTGCCCAACACCAGAGGTTGGTATGGGAATTCCCACTGAGGCCTCTCCTTTCTAGCCAATAGTGAATAGGTGCATTGCATTTCTCCAGCTAAATGAAGAAAACTGTAATGAGCCAAGTGAAAGCCTATAAGAAAAATTGAGAAGGCCTTGGATGCCCATGTTTGCAATGCTCATCTGAACGTATTGCAGTGCTCTAGGAAGGAATCAAGTGGGCGTGGAGGAGAAGGCAGGAGGGAAGCTCAGTTGGAGGGATTTGTGGGGAAGCTGTGGTAAGGACACCATGTGACACCTCAGTCATGGTAGCAAATGGAAAAGTTACAAAATTTCAGCAAGCTGAAGGACTGTGCCTCAGGAACTCAAGATTCTTTGCTTGCACTCCTAGATCTGATAATTCTACTTGTAAGACACCATGAGAAGATGCTGAGTTTGTGCTAGCAAAGGGATGAAGTTAATAGGCTTTGCCTGTTAGTGCCACCAAGATCTAATAGCTGGCAGTTGCTTCTCTTTTCCAGGAGCTCTTATATAGGGTTCATTTAAGCAGTCTTTCATACACTGCTGTACAATTGATGTGACAGCTTAGGCTAAGCTAGCACTGTGAGTGGGGCTGGGTGTGATGATGTGGGAAACAGCTCACTTTCTCTTAATCCACTGATGTTCACCGAGTGCTAAAACCTTGGAGGCTACATGGAATGCCTCATGGTACAATAGAGAACAGTGAGGACTTGAGCTACAGACCCAGGACACTGGTGATAGATGCTGCTGTGGCAGGCAGTTCCCACCACTGTGTGAGGCCTGAGAAGCTGTCATCTTCAGCAACAAAGTGACGGTCACACCTGGAAAGGAAAGCATATCTGACTACTGCCAGCTCTGTAGTGGGACAAATTGCTGTTATTCAGTGTGAAAGAAGAATTGAGAGCCACCATGCGTCCATGCAGACGTAAGAACAGTCATTCTTTGGGAGATAATCTGTGGTGTGTTTGGCTTCAGCAGCACAGGAGTATGGAAATATTCCAGGGTGTTAGACATGTTTAAAAGCTATTCCATTTCTCTGCTTTTGGGTGTTACAGAGTGCAGCTGATTGTTGGGGGCATGGTGCAGGGCTCCATTTCAAGGAGCACAAAACCTTGAAAAGAGTCTCTGAACTGTTCAAAATATTAACTTTTGCAGTTCGTGTACTAGAAAAAGATCTGCTGTGTGTTCTGGTGCCTGCAATGGACCTCCATCAAAAATACATTTGCCTTGAGGTGTGTTTTAAAATTAGCTCAAATTGATTCACTGGCAGCATTTCAAACAAACACAAGGGAAATGCATTTCTTCAGAAAGAATGATTGCTTTATGTAACTTGCTGCCATTAGATGTGAAGTTTCAAAATGTCAGTCATAAAAGCTTGAGACAATTATCTGGAAGATTCTTCTGGCAATAACATTCATGGTACAGACCCAGCTTTGGAAGTTCTGTAGATCACCGCTAGCAACTGAGAGGCTGCACAAAAAGATGAGAACTGCATGCTTGCTCTGCCTCTTGTATGCTTTCCTCTGTGTGTACAACTTACTGTTATCAGAGCCGGGTGTTTTGGACTAGGTAGAGCTTTGGCCTGAGCTGGTAGGGCACTTTGATGTTCTGAAAGTACATAAATGTTATACTGAAGCATATACAGGTGCTACAGGGGACTGACTGAATGGCAGAGATCGGATACAACTGTCATTTTGCCTCTGTTCAGATTACCATTTATATTTCATACAAGACTTGGATCTGGCAGGAAGTGATTATACTGCACTGCAGATACGTAGGGTGAAGGGGGCTTTTGAGAATCTCAAGTCTGGTTTCCCACTCCCATGGGGTCTGCCACCAGCACTGCCTCAGCGTGACCATGGCTTTATTTAGCTGAGATCACCCAGCTCTATGGACATCAAGGTTGCATTACCTTCTTGAGTGAATAGCTTTTGCTAATGTTCACCTGGAACTGTTGAAATTGCAGCTTGGAGCTGTGTTTCTTGGTACTGCTTTTTCACTCTAAAAATGATAGTTCCAGACAGCCCTTATCCAAGTGGCCAAATTCTCCTCCTCCATCAGCTTAGAGGATTTGTTCACTGCTGTTGGAACTCTTTGAGTGTTCCTTTATTCTGGTTTTGGCCATGTCTTACCCTTCATCTTTCATTTTATAATTTCAGGTGGACACTGCAAGTGAAATGGAAGAACTGGATGTTGACAGCATCTCTCTGATGCCAGAGCCAGGCAGCCAAGGCCCTGCAAAGCTCCAGGTCTTCTTGGCTCGATACAGGTATCATGTCATCTCTTGTGCTCCCTGAGGTTAAGCAAATTATTTTGTTCTGTGGCACTGACTGCTCTGCTGTTAGGTTGGGGTGTTTTTTTTGTGGCTTCTATTTCCTACACAAGCAAATCCTGTGCATATAACTCAACAAAAACATAGCAAGATAATTAGCTATTCAAGGCACAGCACTGGCTGCAACTTTTCTTATGAAAATAGTATTGGATAGAAAACAGAGATTTGAACTGATCCATTCCCTGGTTTGATTTCTGCTGGATAAATAGTTTTCTCCAAGGAAATCTTATTCCAATTAGGAAAACATCAGCACGGAATTCCCAAATCTAAGCTTTTGGCTGAAATCCGTGTTGATTGTTACAGAATGTAGTAACAAAGAAGCAAAGAATCAAGCAAGAGTTTGCAGATCACTGTTGCTGCCTGTTGAGCTGCTGTGGTCAAATCTAATCCTCTTCTACAGTTCCTAGAATACTGCCATGTCATTCAGCTTTTAGTCTGTGGACTGGGAGGAAGTGGGATGATTCTTTTTTAGGAGCAGATCAAATATGATCTTTGTCTTCATGTGCTGCTTTTAGGCCCATGAAGTCTCACTCAGCTTAGACAGGATAGCATTTCTTTGGCATGCTGAAAGCCCTTCTAAGGACTAAACAGCAGGTGTGGGCAGTAGGTGGATACAAGATTTCTCATGTGACTCTTTCCTCTAAAAGTCCTCCTGATCAGCTCAAGGACCTGTGGGTAGGTGACTTAGAGCTACCTGGAGCCTGCCACCTATCACCAACCTACTTATTTACCACTTCAGTGTGTTTTTGGACTGCCATCTAGAGTGTGGAGTTGTATAACTTGAAGGCAAAGAACTGTATAATTGGAAAGTAAAAGGCAGCAAATGTTTTCTTCATTCATACACAAACATTCTTCTTGCACAAATCAACTCATTCTTAGGGTTTTAAATATGGGAATTTTGAGATTCTTTGTGGTGCATGAAGTATGTTCCATGTGCTATTGGCACTTCAATTCAAAGCTCTGGTTTGCCAGAAATGTGGGGTGATGTGTACATTTAAGAGATGCAAGGGAATCCAAGGATGTCTAATTAGAAATGCACCATCCTACAGCTTAGTTGACACACTCAGGCACTCAGGTAGTTCATACATTGTTAAAACACTTACTTGAGTCGCTCTGATCTGTTCTTTCAGATGTCTCAAGACATCTGTTCTGCTACTCAGAAAAGCATTCCTACCTGCTGTTTGGACACGGAGCAGTGTGGTATTAGTTATATACAAACACACTGAACTGAAGCCTTGACCTTTGTGGAATTTGCTGCTGAGCTGTAAGCTGATCCAGCAGCACAGCTCGAAGGTGTTGCTGTGGAAACTGGTGTATGAAGTGAGTTTTCATGTTGTAACTATTTCAGCTACAATCCTTTTGATGGACCTAATGAAAATCCAGAGGCAGAGCTTCCACTAACTGCTGGAGAGTACATTTACATCTATGGAGACATGGATGAAGATGGCTTCTTTGAAGGTGTGTTCTAGTGGAAAAGGAATGTGACTGAACTGCAGTGCAGATTTGCTCTCTTAAAAAGAAAAAAATGAGTGGAATTTAGTGAATCCTAAAACCTCAAGATAAATGTTTTTTGTCCAAAGTTAGTTTAATAGAGAGGAGAGCAGGACCTGTTAGAAGAGTTGATTCGTGTCATGATTAATTTAAGCCTAAAGCGTGAAATCCTGGTCTGGTGAATTCAGTGGCAGTTTTGCCACTACTTTCAACAGAGTTCCAGGTTTCATCTGCGTGTTGTTCCTCCCTGTCCAAGGATAGCCCATGGATTCCTTCTCCAGGTAGTCTCTTACCCTCTTCCCAGTGGCTGCATATTGAACCCAGCGTCGTGGGCAACTGATAGTCTTGATTACCTTGTACTCTATTTGGCAAGTAAGGTGTAAGCTAAACAGCCCAAACCACAGTCTTTGTCCTGTTTGGCATTTGGCAGCAAGTTTCTCTTTTGACATATTTTCTTTTGAAAACATGATCTCAGGTGATTATTAGGCAGATGGAATGGAAAGCAGGAAATCTGGACTGTAAATCTGTAATGAAGTTTCCTTGTAGATGTAGGGTCCTGATTTACTCAGGTGCTTTGCAAGAGCTGAGGCAAATGCATGCCATGTTGCACTGCTTGCTCCTTGACTGTTCTGGCTCTTTCATTCCTTCTATTTCCAAGCTTCTCATTTGTTTGTTTATTTATTGTTTAAAGAATAAACAGGTTATTCTTTACTAATCTTTTCTGCTTTCCCTGCTTCCAATTGATTTGCTGTAGGTAGAATGTCAAATTATGTACAACCCCTACGCACTGCTCATTTGACACTGATTTGATGGTTCTTGCACATATCAATATTGTGCTATCAGTCATCCCAGTGGGTCTTTTTGGGACATCTTTATTACATAAGCTGATATAACAATGGAGCCAGGTCTGAATACGCAGCTGGAAAGTTGGACTTTCACAAGGAATTACTGTGAAAACCAAATATGTTTGGCTGGGAGAAGATGTACAATGTGCATAGTTTGGGAAAACTAGAAAAAAAGACATTGAAGTTAGTAAAAGAGCTGTGTTGAGAAACAACAGAATAATAAACAAGGGAAAAACATGAAGCTAATTACGTAAAACACTTTCTGGTTAGCTCACTGTGAAGTGTGTAGAGCAGTGAGTTTTCTCACAGTGGACATCAGGATGTAAGTAGAGCAGCTCTAGGAAATGGAGTAAAGTTGCCCAGGATAACCTCCCAGAGCTTTCTTTGTTCCTGACTGCAGTGCAGTTATGACCTAGTATAGATGTTGTCAGGTTGTCTTCACAGATGGGCTGGAAGATTGAATGGTAGGTGCAGTGGTAACAGGTTTCCTGTTTTTTGTTTAGGGGAGCTGATGGATGGCCGGCGAGGGCTGGTCCCCTCCAATTTTGTTGAGCGAGTTTCAGATGATGACCTCATGACGGTTCTGCCTTCGGAGCTGAATGATCTCACCCATAGTTCATACCAAGAGAAAAGTTTTGTCAGTGCAAGCACCAGCAGTGGAGATAAGAGTGATTTCTCCATTGAAGAGAGTAGCATCAGTCCGTTGGTCAGTAGAGCAGAAGGAGACCGGGAGGAACGTGTTAGTCACACAGCAGTGCCTTACCCGAGAAAATTGACTCTGATCAAGCAGCTTGCCAGAAGCGTAGTTGTAGGCTGGGAACCACCGCTGTTGCCTGCTGGCTGCCCAGACATACAGAGCTACAATATCTATGTGGATGAAGAGCTACGTCAAAATGTGAAGAGTGGCTTTCAGACCAAAGCAGTGATTGAAAAGCTGGATTTAAAGACAAAGGCTTACCGTGTGTCTGTGCAGAGTGTGACAGAGAAGGGCAGTTCTGATAAACTGCGATGCACTTTCTTTGTGGGGCAAGATCTGTGTGTGGCACCGACTGTGCTGAAAGTCAGAAACGTCACTGCCACGTCAGCAGAGGTCACGTGGCTTCCCTGCAACAGCAATTACAACCACGCGGTGTATCTGAATGGGGAGGAGTGTGACATAACAAAACCAGGGGTCTACTGGTACACCTTCTGCAACCTGCAGCCCAACACTCAGTATGTTGCCAAGCTGGAGGCCCGTCCCTTGAGAGCACTGTGGGAAGAGGTCTCAGAGGGGCAGGAGCAGAACTCAGCTGTGATACACTTCACTACCCCGCTAGCAGGTATCAGAGTAGTTGTGCCCATTGCTATTGTGAAGGGAGTGCTTGGGACAGAAAGCTTTGCCAGCTCTTTGGTGCAAAGCCTTGGGGTGAACGGAAGCAAAGCTTGTCAGGTCCCAGAGTGTGAGGAGGTATCCTGTTTTGTCTTAATACTTCTTTTATTTTAAGAGTTTATTATCTCTTCTGTTTTCATCTGCTCTTGAGAGACCTCCCCTTTGCTGATTTGAGCAGCATGCCTCTCAGGGTACGAACAATCTGGTTTGCTGTGACCTGCACTCATGTTGCTCTAAGGGTTGCTGCATCTTGGCCTCAGCTACTTTTGCAAAGTTTTGTTTTCTGTGCTTTAAAGCTTTCCCAGAGTCAGAGCACCTTACTTGTTCTGGTTTTGTCTGTCACTTCCCAAGAAGCCAGTGTAGTCATTCCAGTGCAGTTCTGCAGCGGCAGGTCTGGTGTGAGAGTTTTCTCTTAGATACAAACCGGGGTTTAGCTTGTTGTGATGCTGTAGTGAGGTAAGCAAGAAAACGATCCTTTTGATCCTTCCCAGGCACACCTGATGCTCCTCTGGATGTCCAGGTAGAAGTTGGTCCCTCTCCAGGAATCCTTGTTATCAGCTGGTTACCTGTCACTATTGATGCTGAAGGATCTTCCAACGGAGTTCGAGTCACCGGTTACGCTGTGTATGCGGATGGACAGAAGGTGAGGGGAACGATATCAGAAAAGGTACAGTGCTTGGGCTGGTGGGTTTTTTTGGCTGATGCCTACCAGAAAAAGGCATCTGTCAAGACTGCTGATGTGCTCTTGATGTAAGTGAACAATAAAAGTTTCCGTGGCGGGACCCTTCACCAGCAAAACTGGAGAATCAGTGTGAGCTTCCTCTGTCTCACTCTGGGCACTGGCTGGATTCTTGGGGAAGCAGTGGGTTTGTGGGGAACACACGTTCTGACTGTTTCAGAGTGACAACAGTGAGAATCCACAAAGAGCACTGCTGGGTGTCACAGTGAGTTATAACTTCTGTGGGATGGGCAGAGAGAAGCAGACAGCCTTGGCAGCGCTTGGGACTTGTCTCAAACTATGAGGAGTGAGGTGTAGTTCTTTAAATTAGGAATAGGTGAAGGGAGAGATGCCCAAACACCCAATATGAATACCAATAAAGAACCTCCAAGGATTTTCTGTATTGCAGGTGGCCTGCAGTTTTATGTGTGCATGATGGTGTGCCATCAGCCATGGGGGAGGTAAACCACAGCTCCTGAAAGGAGCACAACACTGAACGGAGTGGTGCTGTGTTGGATGACTGCTGTTTGTCATGGAAATTCTTCCATAGCATGCGTCAAAAAAACAAATATGGAAAAGTTTTGCCAGAGTGAAAAAGAGGCAAAAAAAAAAAAAGGTGGCCTTCTAAAGTGCAGTGAACAAAAATGGTTTACACCTGGAGCAGAAGAGAAGATAGTCTTACTTTATAGACTATCCAGTTTCTCAGATAGTAACAGCAGCAATTTCTCTGTACCACTCATTCTTTGTTGTTACTGTGCAGAAGGGTGGAAACAGCTTTAGCTAACTTTGGGTTCAAGAACTGCCCTTCTCAGAAATACTGAGCTGCACACTGTAATTAACTGCTTCCTGCTTCTTTGCTTGCAGGCAATAGAAGTTACTTCTCCAACGGCCGGGAGTGTCCTTGTGGACCTGTCCCAGCTTCAGATGTTCCAGGCGTGCCGGGAGGTGTCTGTGAGAACAATGTCCCCGTATGGAGAATCAGTGGATTCAGTTCCAGCCCAGATTTCCTCAGTCTTGCTGAGAGCCTCTCATTGTTCTTCACCTTCAGATTCTGCTGGTTCTACTACTTTTACCTCTAGACTGCCCTGTGGGGAATCCAGGGGCTCTCTGCCTGCACGCAGCCCACCCACGCACCACATGGCTGCTCTCCTGCTTCAACAAAAAGTCCCCACTGGTAGCTCAGATGCCAAATTGACTGATCTCTCCTCCAGCCACGATGGCTCAGCACGATCTCTGCCAGAGAAAGCCTCTTCGCTGCTGCAGCTCTCTTTGTCCAGCACTCCCTTGGTGCACACCTCAGGCACTTCCCTGCTGGGATCAGACGCTGCACAAGACAAGAAATGCCTGACTGTGCCTCCTCAGCAAGCAGGCAGCACAAAACTCCCGGGTGAGGGCACAGAGCCTGTCTCCTCGAGGGAAGCAGAATTGGAAAGCCTGGGTGAAGGGACAGAAGTGCTGGTAAGTACATGACGTCTCCTGCCCAGTACTGCTGGGAAGGAGAATGAATCATTCAGGGGAATGTAACAGCAAGCTGCTAGCATGCAGCCATCCAGTGGCTGGCAAATCAGCAGAGTGTTGTATATGTGAAAGAGCAGTTGAATCTCAGTGCTTGGTCACATGTGTACAGGCAGGGCAGGAACAGAATCAGGAAAGCATGAATTCCTCTGGGCTGGGTGCTGAAAGGGATCTTCTCACTAATGGTGATGTCAGTGTTGATTTGGCATTGCTGTGGTCTTTGACTTGCAGGAATCATCTCCAGTCTGGTGGATTTGGGCATTGCAGAGCAAACACTCCAGCAAATGGGGGCACCTTAGTGGCTGCCTAGCCTTGTCTGGAGGAGAGTTGGCAAGCTGTCATGACAATGGGCATTTGAAAGCCTTTGGGGTAGATGGGTGATTTCAAAGCTTTTTTAAGATGGTGGTGAGAAGTGTCTGGGAGGTCTTTGAGAAAAGAAGTGAACTGTCTGTAAGGTGCTCATTCTGTGACGAGAGGGAAGTAGGTCCTGTTGCTATGTGAGGTGTTATATCAGGGAAAGTTATCTTTTCCCCATTCTCACCTTTCATGCTGACTAGAGGCTCACAAAAGTGCTTCAGACCATCAAATTCAGCAAGACTGTTAATGAAGGCAGTGTGAGCTCAGAGCTGGGTAGAAGGGAGGAAGACTTTTTTAACTGCTTAAGCATCAGCAGCTGTGTGGGCCTGAGATCAAAGGCCACATAAATACTTAATAAAATTGAGACATTGAATCAAAAATTACAGCTGTCATTTTCCATGCCCCACTCATTTGCTGCTCTGGCACCACAAGTCAGTCATTTTGATTCATTTGCCCACATTTAGATGTCTGGTGTAGATGGCTGCACATGACTGAATTGCTTTCTCTCCTTTGTAGTCAGAAGAACAAAATCGGTGCTTCAGAGACACAAATCATCTTTGTTGCTTGAGATGTCTGTCTTCATTCAGCTGTTAACAAAGGGAAGCAGGGCAATAGGAGTCTACCTGGTAGGTTAAATATGAGGTCCAGGCCTGCCTAACTTTGGCCTGAGTCCAGGGGACATTTTGAAACTGCAGTGTAAATCTCCTCAGAAGTCTCTTTGTGTAGACATCTTCAAAGTATGCCTAAGCCACAGTTGCACTCCGTTGCAGTGCAGCTGTCTTTTAGATAACTAGCTAGCAAAGGAGGTGACTGATGAAAGCCCATCTGCCTTACTCTCATCATTTTTGGGGGTTCACTCCTCCATCTCCCAGAGATTTCCCTAAAACTCAGACTAAGATGACTGGTCATAAAAGGCAGAAACAACTATTGGGCAGAAAGCAAGATTTAAAATCTCTGTAATTTAAGTAAGTGACTTAACTACTGTGCTGTTAGTACACCATTGTACTCTGTGTATATTCTTCTTCACAGCACTCAGCAGCCCAAGAAGAGCTGGGGTAGTGCCCTCACCTCCAGCTCAAGCTATGCTGTAAGCTGGTACTTAGGATGTTCCTCTGGAATGAGAGAATGAGAAATGGCCTGGTTGTGTAGGTTGGACTCATCTTGCTCTTGCCGCTGTAAAACTGTGCAGGGCTGTGCAGTGTGCAAAGCAGAGTGCTATAGCAGAAGTGCCCTGTGTCCACTTGCGGTTAATAGTAGGGAGGAGTTAGTTCAGAGCTGGCCAGCCTTTCAGGCTACCAGTTGACTGCCAGGATCCTCCTGCACTGACACAGAACACGTGGTGTTTCTGACAGTTTGGGAGTTGAAGGCCCTTTTGGCTCACAAATATTGGATGGTGCCTCCCCTGAGTTTCTTTGCTCCTTGATGAGAAGGGGCTGGGGGGAAGGAGAGCCACAGACTGCTGTTGTTGGCCTCTGGGCTGCTGGCATAGACACCAAGAACATCTCAAACTGTCCTTAATGGTCCTTTGCAGAGGAACGGAAATAGAGCGTGCACCTGGGGGCTCAGGAATGGTCCAGCAACAGGTGCTGTGGGTATCCTGGTGATGAATTTTGTTTGTTTGTTTCCCAGCTGGAGCAAAACATAACCAAAATGCCAGAGCTAGAAAGCCCAACTAACAGTAGCCTGAAGATACGCATGGAGACCTGCCATACGTGCTCTGTGGAGCCACCAAAAAGTCCCAGTGCTGAAAGAGAGACAGAAGCAAAGGAGAAGAACTTGAGCCCAGAGTCCCTGCCCTCCCCCGACCTGGCTGAGGAGATGGAGGGCACCTCCCGAGAGGCAAACATGGCTGGAAGCAGCTGCCAGGAGTTCCTGAGGTTATCACCTAGCAAGGAGGTGATGAAAGAAATGTCCAGAGTGAAAAGAGAGGTTTGTTTTTACCTTGGATAGATTTCTGCCAATGGAGGGGATGTGGATTGTATTTGATGTGCCTAAGTTTTGCAGTTCCAAGTGAAACTTTTCTTTGCAGGCAATGGAACGTGTCCATCAGTTTTGTGTGTCTGTGCACATGTTTGTGTGTGCATGTGCCAGTTGCTGCACAGAGTGCTGTTCATTTTGTTTCTTGCCACTCTTGACCTGCACATGTACTAGTGAATGAATGCTCAAATAGACAGGGTGCCTGAAAGAAGTCTGCTTTGCTTTTCCACAGCAAGAAGAAAAAATGTCTGAAATAGGAAGACGACAGCTGACTCTTTTTGCTGAGCACAACCGTAGTTCAGACCTTTCAGATATATTGGAGGAGGAAGAGGAAGATGAACTGTCTTCAGAAGCTCTGGATGAGAAGAAATGGGATCCAAGAGAGCCCTGTTACAGGGAGAATGGGGAGAAGGTAACCTGTAGCAGAGTTATGCTTGTGGGGAATGCCAGTGCAGCCATCCCATGTCATCAGCTCATAGAAGAGGCTGGTTTGAGCCCAGCTCTCTCAGCAGTGCTTGGCTCAATTCCTGCCTGCTCTTCTTTTATTCTCAGTGTTGTCTTATGCTAGTGAAATGCAAGTTCTGTGTGAGAGCGGCGGGTGTTTGTAAGTAGTAAATGTACTCAGGGTTTAATTAGTTGGAAAAACACACAGTGTAATGTGAACTTTAGAACCCAGGGTGAAAAATCAATCCTATTGATCATGTTCTTAATATAGATGTAAACAGTGAGCACACAGGAGTTTGTGAAGTCTGCCCGTCTATAGATCTCGTCCCAGTCCACCATCCTTCCAAAAGCAAAGCAGAGGCATTAATGCTTTGGTTTCAGTCCTACAAACACTCCTGAACATGCATAGCTTTGTTCAGATGGTTTTGTTTAGATCTTCGTGCTCTCAATGAGGGTGGATTGCACATGGGAACAGTGCCATGACTTTGCAGTTCAGATGTTACAAGTGAGAAAGGACTGCTGAAGTGGAACCATGAGAGATTTACACATATACGAGTTCAAACAGTTAAAACGAGTTAGAGTGTTACAATGCATCTGCATCAGGAAATGTGCTTAAATCTGCATGACTGGAAAGTAGGATGTAATCATACAAATTATGACCGTTGAAATGAGTATGCATGAGGGAAATTATGAAGGGTGAATGGCTGAGAAATTAGAAAGATTTGAAGGAAATGTGATCTGCCTTTATTAAAAGAATGTATCCTAATTTATGTAGAACAGATGTAGTTCACTGCTGCTGACCTTTATAGCTCATAGCCTGCAACACAGATGGAGTGGATCTGGTGAGCATTAAATAGTCAGTAGCAGAATGTGTGATGAATCTGGAGTAAATTTGCTGCTGCTCTTTTTCCCCTTCTTGAGGGTGGGGTGGGGAGGTTGGAGCTGCAGGGCAGCATGTCAGGAGCTTGAGGAGAGCCTGGTAGCGAACCACGAGGCACAGGTTCCATTCACTGCTCTGTGGTGTGGGAGAAGATGATGGCAGAAGTTCAGCCGAGCCTCAGCAGAGCAGTTTCCTGGGCTTCTGCATGCTCAGTAACATTCTGCCTTATTTCGTGTCTCCTCAGCCAACTCTTTTAGGATTTGTAGGATAAGGAATGGAGGGGCTCTGATTATAGATTATATATGTTTGACTTCTAATAGATTATTTAGCTTTCTTCTTGATTATTAATGGACTACAGAGTCCCAGATCCTTCTCATGTTATAGAATTTCATTGTCTTTCTTTCACTTCTTTACATTTACACAGCTGCAGCTTCAACTCCCTAGGAACCATTTAATGTACCAAAACTCAAAAGCAAAGGCCACAACTCCATAAATGGCTAAAATAAGTGTTACTGATCTGATTTTTATGGTTGCATTTGTGAATTTGTGTATTAATAATTGCTGCTAACAAGTGCTTAAGGGGTGGAATCTAGAGTGCATGTCCTGTGGGGAGAGTGTTCGGAAGCTTCCCAAAACTGGTCTGGCAATGAGGAGATCCAGTAGCTGCCTGCAACTATTTGAAAGATGCTTACAAGGAGAAGAGTGCCAAAGTCTTCTTGTTGGTGGCAAATAGTACAGAAACAGGCAACAGCCACAAGTTGCAGTGTGGTTCATGTTGGACAGAAGTACAGAATCTTTTCCCAGGTGAGAGTTGCAACCTGGGGACAGATCTCGTGGGTCAGAGGTGGAGGAGCTCTGTTCTTTGGCATTTTCAATCCTCAGCTACACAACTTTACACTGCTTTAGTGTTGGCAAAAGTCTTGCTGCCAAGTAGATTGCACATAATGCAGTCCTGCCCTTGCAGGAGATTCAACTAGAGATCTCCAGAGGTCACTTCTAACTCTTTCTAAATACAACTCAAGACCAGCTTTTGTTTGGAAAAAGTTATGGAGGATGGAGTGATCATCAGACAGCTTACAACTGCCTTTTTCTCCCTCTGTGGTTCAGTTTTTAGTTCTCTGTATGTTGGCATCCTCATGGCTGTAGCTTAAAGCATCAGTAGCTACATAAGTTTTGTAACCTGTAAATGTTTTTAGAACATATCATGATGTAAATTGTTAGGAAGGTTGGAATACAAACCTCCAGATCTCTTCTAGCCTAAATTATG
This sequence comes from Tympanuchus pallidicinctus, assembly GCF_026119805.1. Taxonomy (NCBI): domain Eukaryota; kingdom Metazoa; phylum Chordata; class Aves; order Galliformes; family Phasianidae; genus Tympanuchus; species Tympanuchus pallidicinctus. The sequence continues at coordinate 9,458,698 of NW_026294741.1, forward strand.
CTCTGTTTCTGGGATTCTACCTTTTTATTTTAGTATAAAGGTAGTAGGAGGCAAAACATAACGTAGACAGTTTTTTAGAACAAATTTTAAAATTCATTAGTGTTTTTCCAAAAGGTTTTTGTGACCTGGTAGGCTCTTTCCAAGCTTTCAAGTGAGATAGAAGCATGCATGTCTCCCTGGAGCTACAGGATTTTGCTGTGCAGGATCATTTCCTTACGTTGCATTGTGAGGACGGAGAGATAGGGGAGAACTATGGGTCCTCTTGTGGTCACAGGCTGTGAGTGTGTGTGCAGAGAGGTTCCTGGACACTGAGCAGCTCCAATGTGCAATGAGCAGCTGCAGAGGAACTGTTCAGCTCCTGTCCCCATCCAGACTGGGAGTGGTGGAGCTGTGGGGGTTCCAGCAGGCAGGACGAAGGGTGTTGCAGACAGCTGTCTGTGTGGAGGCAGGGCCTGGGAGGGAGCTCTTCCATGCATTGGCCTTTCTTGCTTCCCACTGCATTGCTAGTTCATCTGATTGTCTTTTGCCAGAAGACCCATTGCTATCGTTTGCTTCCTACCCTTGCTTCTCTGCAGCCCACAGTCGCCGCTCCATATCGCTGTGCTGGGAGGGAATCACCTGTAACTTTATCTCTCTTTTTAATGCATATTTCCTCTCTTTTTTTCCTTTGCTTGTCCTGGCTGTGGCTTTTCTCGGGGGCTGGGTACAGATGGATCTTTGTGATACTGACAGCGATGAGGAGATTCTGGAAAGGATACTAGAGCTCCCACTTCAGAAGAACCACAGCAAGAAATTGTTTAGCATCCCTGAAGTGACTGAGGATGAGGATGAGGATGAAGATGAGGATGAGAAGTGTGTTACAGAGGAAAAGGAAAATCCTCAAGGCTCCTTGGAAGCACCTACGTACATTGCAGAAAGGTCTGAGAAACCACTAAGCACCCAGGATCCATTTCCAAAGGCAGATGGTAGTGATTCCTCCCCCGATCTGTCTGCTCAGACTCCACGGGAGGAGCAGACTGCTAAGGAGAGTAGAGGGAGTGCTGACCACATGAGCCCCAGCTGGAGTCAGAAAAGGGCAAACTGGAACTGGGGCTACCAACAGAATGATCTGAAGTCCGAGAGTGGGGAAAGCCCCACTCGGAGCAAGAAGAAGGGAAGTAACTATCGAGAGAAGATGCGGGGTCGACCTGAGATGGGTAGGAAGAGACAGAATGATTCCACAGAGCACTGCAGTCGTCTGCTGGGCAACTGCAGCCAGATGGGAGGTGGGTTGTACAGAGCTCCCAGCCTCCGGGAGGAGCTGAACATTGTGAGCAGCTCTGCTGGTAAGGAGGGGTTTGATGCGTACACTCGTGCTAGGCAAAGCGCCTCTCGAAGAAACTATGGGAAAACAGTGGTTTCAGGGTTTGCAGAACCTGCTGGGATGGCAGCACACTGCTCCAGCTCCGGGAGCCTGGAAATAGACATTGAGTATGACTCTGAAGACGATCAGGATTCGACCTGTTCATCCCCTCCTGAGAGCAGGCTGTGGCCAGAAGGGGCCCAGAACTGTCAGGGGGAATGGAGCGATTGCTCCAGTCAATCTGAAGTTATCCACACAGATGGCAGAAGGAACCTGACCAGACTGGAGAGAGTAGAAGAGCAGGGTATGGAGTGGGCTGGGTCTCCAAGCTGGCGCCTGCGATCCTTCTGCCAGGAAGCACTGAGGTGTGAGAGCAGCTCTGAGGAGCAAGGCTGGGAGCAGGACTGTAAGTCACCTGGCTGGAGAAGGAGGCTCGAACATCCTTGGAAGGGGATACGTAGCACCTCCTTGCACAAAAGGGTTGGGTGACTTTTCCTATTCTGGCTTTGAAGCAGCTTGCAGTGGTGTTAGCTTCCCTTCTGCTTCCCTGGCCTGCCTGTATCTTGCTTTGTTCAGTGTTGTCCAGAGAAAGGACCCTTCTCTAGGATCATCCGGAAGAATATCTGGGAGATTGTGTAGTTCTGTGCTGCTCCGTGGCTTTTCTTGTATTAGCTGCTTCTGCTTTTCCTGCCAAATGATCAAGTGTCACCGATGCAGTATTCCTTTTCACACTGGGTCTTCCCACCTACAGCAAGAGACTGTGGGACCCATATGAGAATCCCTGGTGAAATAAGCTGATTCATGAAAGCTTTCTGTAGTTGATGACTGTAATGTCATTGCCTTCCCTTGAAATGCCCTTTCCTGCATCCTCACATCACTGTCAGGCAGGGTGCCTGTCTGCATTTAGCTCTCTTTTCCAACTCCCATAGCATTTTCAGCTCTCGAGTGTCCCTGAAGAGGAATGTTGCATTTGGATGCACTGCTCTTTGTGGAGTGCGTTTGGGCTGAGCGCTGTTCACATGAGTTGGAAGGCAGAGGCTGCTACTAACTCTCTGGTGGTTCCTATTGCAGGCATCTGGTAATAAAGATCCTAGGGGCCAGGAGCTGCCTGGCTCAGCTACCTGGCAGACTCCCAGCAGAAGAGGGAGCAGGAGCTTAAGAAGATGCCAAATGCAGAAGCCTTTGCTTTCCAGTCCAGGTGAGTGGGGAAGGAGGAGAGAATTGGCAGCAAGATAGGCTGCTGGAAATTGCATAGGGGGACTGCTGGGCAGTACTTGAGCCATGCGGGTCTGTGGCAAGGAAGTGGTGCTGACATCTTCTCTGGTGTGTCCCCTGACTGTGCCTAGGTCCTCCAAGGAGCTCTGCTTCAGAAACCACTGTTACAGATGATGGCATAAGAATATTTGTGGCCCTGTTTGATTACGATCCTGTTTCCATGTCTCCTAACCCTGATGCGGCAGAAGAGGAGCTCCCGTTTAAGGAGGGGCAGATCCTGAAGGTAGGAGCAGACCTTGGTGAACGTCTTCTGCTCCATGTGGATCCATTTCTTTTTCCAAGGACAACATAAACCTTGGGAGGCAGAGCCCCCTCATCTTGGGAGTTTTTTGGATTCCCTTTCTCCTTTTGCTTTCTGTCTTGGTCCCTGCAGCATCAACAGTCCTTGGCCTATCTTTTGCCTCGCAGGTGTGCGGAGACAAGGATGCTGATGGCTTCTACAGGGGTGAATGTGCAGGAAGAGAGGGATACATACCCTGTAACATGGTATCTGAAGTCCAGGTGGAGAATAATGAAATCAAGATGCAGCTCCTAAAGCAAGGGTTTCTTCCTGCTGACCCACCAACGGACAGCATAGGTACTGTATCTTCTTAATGTGTGTGCTGTGCTGGCTTTGAAAGTGGAAAGCTCAGTCACTCTGTCAAGCTTTGCAGCTGATGCAGCCCACCCAAATAATCCCTAGGGCTTGCCCCCAGAGTATCAATGCACAGTTCTGACTTCCGTGCTGTCCCTTCTTTTGCAAGTTTATAATTGAGCCTGCAGGGCTGGCCCTGCTTGAGTGACAGAATCTGCAATAGTGGTGTCACGTCCTGAGGGTCCTGTGAGTCCTGAGGCACACAGTCAATACCTTTCATCTTGTGGCTGAATGCTTTTTGATAGGTTTGTGACTCGCAGCCCCTCTCACATCTGGAGGGAGCAGAGATTTTAGTAAGGCTTTTCTCACACTCAGAACATTTGCAGTGCATTTATTGAGTGTATCTTCTGGTGCTCAGAGATGGCCAGATGCCTGTGGTGGCCTTTGTTCCATGTGGATGTACAGGGCTCCCTGTCCCTCACCCTGCATGTTCTCAGAATAAAAACCTCAGTAGCTCTGAGACTGCAGAAACAATGGATTTGAGTGTTTTCTGAAGTGCAGTGGTAGTGAGAAACACACCTCACAGCAGTGTGAGCACAAAAACCAGATCTTGTTTCTTTAGGCAGCTGGGCTGTATGTGCCTCTTGTTTTCCTGCTGCCTTGTAAGTAAGGGAGGGCCTTGGAGTGGTTGGTCTGGGAGCTCCTGCAGGCTCAGCTGGGGAAGGAATGCATATAGTGACTTCTCCAGAAATCCTCTTTTCGCTCTTGTGGAACTTCAAGGGACATTTTCAAGCATTGAACAGCCACGCAGTTTGCAGGGACAGTGGATTTGTTTGAACAGTTTGCACTGAGAGGCTGAGGGAGCGTGGCTTCGTTAGCCAGGAGAAGAGACCCAGTGAGAAGAGATTTGAGCAGCCTGGTCCAAAGGCAGGACTGACCATGCTCTGTGCAGAAGTTTTAGCTCCAGCTCAAAGTCCCTTTGCACCTGAGCTGATGGGATGCCCCTCACTTGTCTTTTTCCAGGTATTGATGGTACAAAGGCTTTATTTTATCCTTGTGATGCTCCCTCTGAAAGATAAAATGCAGCAAAGCTGCAAAGTGAAGTTTGTCTGCTGTGTACTGCGATATCATTAGTGGGCAAAAATGCAGTGTGGATTTCTCTGTGTACTTAGCATGTGGATCATGCTTCATCTGAGTCCACATATGGTAAATGGAGACTGGGGCTCTGTGCACAGAAATCTTGGTGTCTGCTTCCCAGGGGAAGCGTGTCGTGCCACTCTGTTGCCTGTTCGCTCTTCAAGATGCTTTTCACTTTCCATTCACTGTCTGTTTCTCTTGTCTATTTATTTGCTTTTTTGGATTTTTATTAAGGAAATGGCACATTTTCTCCACCTCCACGCCGCCAAACCGTCCCTCCTCCAAAACCCAGACGCTCCAAGAAAGGTCTGTGTCACCCACTGCTTCCTCTTTGATTTTTTGCAATAGGATTACAGACTGCATTGAATTTGTACTACTTGCTTACAGGACCCTCAGATGTTTGTCTCTGTACGACTGCTAGGAAGTGGAAAGAGAGCCCATCCCTGCTGGTGTTAAGTTTTTAACAACAGTGATGTCTTTTATAGTTTTGGAGCTTGACCTCTGCGTCTTATTACGTCCCTGAGTCATGGTTACTGGCTTAGGCTTTGAGTTGCATGAACAGTTTGCTTCTGTTGTTTGCTGCTGTGATCTTTGTTCTTTTTATTGTTGTTTGTCAGTTGTGTGATGTGGACACTATCGAAAGATGGACATCCATTGACTGGATACTTTTTTTTTCCTCCCCAACAGAACTAGATAAACAGGAGAAGTACAAGTCTCATCCAGGTGAGAACTGCTCTTTATTACCATGAGAAGAGGAATGCTGTGTTGCTAACATATGATCATATGAGCAGATGCAAGTTTTGTGGCCAAGTGTGAATCCAAGTCCCTTTTTCATCCTTTAGAGCACTGTAAGAAAATGGGCATTCTCAGGAAGGAAGAGCTTTAGTTCTTTAGTAGTGAGTGAAGTGACCTTTGACTAACCAGGGAGTGTTAGAAGGTAAAGGTTTTGCTTACTCATCTGGTGCTGCTGTGCCTAAAATCCAGTGTCTCTTGAGGGGATTCTAACCCTGCTGTGACATATTGAGATTTGTTGATGTCACACCTGCAAACCCATTGCTAAGCCACCCAGTGTCTACCTGAAGCAGGATGTAAATCCATAAGATGAAGAAGTGAACAATTTATATTTTCTGTGGTGCCAGGCTTTGTTTTTGCAGAATAAGTCTAGAAGAAGAAATGGGGCTGAGCAAACAGGCAAGCAGGAGGTTGTAGAAATGCACTGCGAAGTCTGAGCTGTGAGGCCTGCCTTCCCTTGGTGCTGAGCTCTGTGCTGGTGTGGATGGGCGCACAGAAAACCAGTTTTGTAGCTCAGCAGCAAAGCATTATGTGGAGGGGTGAGAAATGTCCATTTGAGACAGTGTTGAGTGTGCGTGTTAAAATAGAAAATAAAATACATGAAAACAAACATTCCTATATATCTATATATCCTATATATCTATAGACAGAATACCAGGACAGTGGATTGCAGGGTGTCACCAGTTCTGTGATTGTAAAGGGATGCAGGAGAGCAGAAGGCTGTTTTATCAGATATCTCTGGGGCCTTTAAGATCTCTTGCCCATTCACTTTCTCCTTTGTATTACTTCTACTCAATTCACTCCCAGTAACGGTGAAGGAGTTGCTACAGTTTGGAATGTTCTTTTAACTTACAGCTCAGTAAATCTTGTTATGTTTTTGTCCTACAGGACAGAAGCATCAGGACTTTGAAGCTGAACTGCTGACTCCTCGAAGTATGGTGGCTGTCTTCGACTACAACCCCAAGGAGAGCTCTCCAAATGCAGATGCAGAGGTAACCAGCAACTGCTCAGTCCTCTGACAGGTTTCTTTTTTACACTTAGTACTTCGGTCAAAACTAAGGTGATTATAGCATGACAATATAGCTGCTAAAACAAGTCTTAAAATGTAAACTTTGCTGATACACTCTGTCAGAGATAACTGTGTTCAGCAATCTGCAAATACGAAGCAACATATCCCTAATGATTTTCAGTGTGCATCTCTGTGAAGCTCTGTGAGCATCTCAGGGCCCTGCAGCATCCTGGAAGTGCTCAGACAGGACTGAACAGCCCCTGCTTTTAGCAAGTGACCCTGGACATCCTGCAGTAAAAGGAGAATCCCATTAAGGGTTTGAACTGACTTCTGATACTGACAGTCTTGGAGCTCATCTGTTGTGTTGACAAGGCAAAGATTTGTGTAGATCTTCATTCGAGAAAGAGGACTTAGCTCCAGTTTAATGGATTGGTCCTCTAAATTGTGGCTTTTCAAGCAGTCTCTAGGTATAATCCAGACAGCAGTTTTGTGGATAAGTATTTCCTGTGGAAAGATTGCAGAGCACTGTGTGGGGAAAAAAAAAAAAAAAAAAGGCTTTCTAAATTACAGCATGCTCTGTTCTTTCTTCCTTTGTAGCAGCATTAGTCTACTCTGAGCAAAGGTAATGGGGCTTGAATTCAGGTTCTCTCCATGTATACTAAAAAGAACAGATGACCAAGAGGTGGCACAGTGCAGATAATGCTTGCTGCCTGGTTCAGGTGTCTTATGAACAAGAGAATCTTCTGAGGACAGAGTGTTATGGGGTGATGAGCTGTCTTAGGAGAGGTATAATGAGAGCATGCATTAAACAGCATCCACATGGGTATTCACACATCTGGCTGAAGATTACTTCTGAAACCTTGTCAGTAAGACCCTGTCCACGTTGCAGAGTTGGAGCTGCTCCCTATGCACCCTCCCAGAAGATCTGGTCACTTGATTCATCAGGAATTTGGTCACTAGATTTGCTGCTTATGTTCCTGCAATAAGTCCTATTGGGATCAGCTGTGCAATTTTTTGTGTCTGTGAGTGAAGTTCTCCAGAAGCTTCTTTCTGCTAGAACAAAGCCATTCACAACCAGCAGTAAGCACCTACAGCCTCAGGAGAGAAATTGAGTCCTGGGAACTACATAATATAAATATATTATGTATTTATATATATTATATTTATATATTTATATATATTATATATTTATATTAGAAGTGGGTCTCTTCCAGCCAACCCTTTCACGTGTGTAGAGCTAGTCTCTTCAATGGGACTTGCCTTTTACACAGCCTATTTGGAGACTCCAGATCTTCTTAGAGCAGCTGTTTCACTGCCACTGGGAGATGTCTTCCATTAGATGAGAATACTTGTACCTTTCACCTTGGTCTTGTGCTCCAAGGACTCTGCCCTCAAGTGGCAGACAACAGATCACAGCTCCTGTGCAGTAATTCTGTGTTCTCAGGTTAGATCTTCCTGCTCATATGCATTTCTGGTAGTAACCAACCCTTGAGCATTGCATCCTGAAAAGGATCATCCACGGGAAGAGGATTTAGTGTTTATATTTAAAAATATATATGTATTTTTTTTTCCTGATGTTTGTTCAGCTTTTTCTCAGTGCCACTTTCTGGAATAGATGTTAGGTCTTGAACCTAACCTAGTGGTTTTCAACCATTTTGAAGCTTTATCAAAATTGGTTTCAGGAACACACTTTGTTTTTGTCTTATTTTATGAAATGCTTCCTTAACACTGAATTCCAGTTTCCCAATTTGGTTGTCCTGCTGAATTCTGGTCCTGTAAGTCTTCACACAGTGGCCATCATCACTTGTGAGACTGTACAAGCAGCCCAGGGTGGCCTTGTGTTTCTGGTGAGAAATTCTGGCAGTGCTCCTCTGGGATCATTTTGCTCATTTGTTCTCTTTCGCTCGTTGCAGGCTGAACTGACTTTCAGTGCAGGGGACATTATCACTGTGTTTGGGTCCATGGATGATGATGGATTCTACTACGTAAGTCCTGGGATTGGGAAGGTCCTTTGGCTACATCTGAAATCCTTGGAATCCATCTAGTGGCAGGAGAGCAGAAATTAGGGGACAAAATATATTATTTTGCTAATGGAAGAAATGAACACGTCCCTGTTCAGTGCAGGCAGATTGTCTCTTGCAGCCTGTACTCCTCTAAACTAATATCCACGTGGTTATGAGTTTCTTTCTTGGTGTAACTTGACTGCAGCTTTCCCAAAGCCTAGAATACATTTTCCTGCAGTGTACGTCAGCAGCTGCATCACTCTCTGCTGCAAGCTGATTTGTCACCAAGGACTCTGACACATGGTCTTGTCTAGGGCAGGAGGCTGGAATGGTAACACAAGGATAAAAATGTGCACTGACCTCTGTCCTACCACATCCCAACTTCAGCAAACACTGATATCTGCTTGATTTACTGTGAATAGCTGGGGACTCTGCCTGCCAGTGAGCTGTGTGTTAGGCACATTCCTTAGCTCATCTTTTCCTGAACAGAAAAGTCTGTATTCACACGTAAAGGGTGAGACTCACAACTGGGGTAAATTCAGAGGAGAGTCTTGTGAATGTTTTGTTTGACTTCCTTCGTGCTGTTGTCCAAGCAACATTGCAGGAGTGGTTTTGTCTCACCCAGCTACCTGCTGATGAACTGGAGACAATATTTTAGAATGACAGTTGAGCTTGGTTTGTAGCTCGAGATGTCAGTGAGCAGAGACAAGAATGTTGTACCAGCAGTACTTCATTCTTTAGAAATACATAAACATATGCAAAATACCAGAGTAAATGAAAAGCCTGTAGGTAGCCTTTGGCACAACCATGTTGTTGCTTCCAGGACATCAGTGGGAATTTTTTGAGCTTGTAGAGTGCAAAGAGGCTTCATAGTTTACAACTTTGATGTTTCTGTGTTCCTGGAATATATTTGTTGTGGCTCACTGTCAGCTTTTCTTCTTGTAATCTCCTGTGTTTTTGCATTCTGAGTTGTTCCACAACTAAGCAAGCAAGAATGTGAGTTGTGAAATTTCCTGAGGATGCTTCCAACATGAGTGTGTCCCTGGGCTTCTCTCAGGCCTTCTCTGGCCTGCTCCTCTGTTTATTTCTGCCTCAGCCAGGAAACCTGATGTGGGAACTGAGTCTTGATCTTGCAGGGAGAGCTGAACCAGCAGAGAGGGCTTGTCCCATCTAACTTTTTGGAGGCTGTAACCTCAGATGGAGACGTGGCTGAGGAGCTTCACTCAAAAGATAAAGACAGTTTTTTGCTGGGCGCTGAGAGCCAGGTAAGACTGCGTGGCTGCGTAGTGCAGACATTCAAACTGTGACGTGGTTGGAGACTGGGCTCTGCACAGCATGCAGCACCTCATGGAGTCACATCAGCGATTGCATGCAGCTCAGTTCATCCCATAGGAGCTCAGGATTTTAGAGGGGAGCACCAGGAGTTCTTAAAGATTTAACCTTAATATGAAAAAAAGGTACCAAGGAGCAACATTCATGGAATCCTCATGCTCAGTTTGGTTAGGGGAGCAAAGAACATGGCAGGTTCCAACAGCAAGTTCTTCAGATGCTCACAGGGGTCAGTGTGAAATGCCACTGCACACAGAACGGTTCAGGTGGCTTCCCAGGCACAGTATTCCTCAGATATGTTCATATCCACGTGAAGGATTTCTGGGATTATTAACAACTAAGCACCAATGTTTTCCCACCTCTCCCAAGTTAAATGCATCTTAATCCTGTCCAAGGTGCTCTCAGACAAATTCAAAAGATACAGGGGAGTTTCTCAACCAGATCTGATGAATGAATTCATGGCCTGAAGCTTTGAGAGCAACCCACAGATGCAAGGAGTTCCAAGGTTGGGCTGTCCCCCCTTGCTTTATGTTTCTGATGCTTTTCAAGCAAATGCTTCAGCAGGAGATTTGGGTTACATGCCGGATTCAGTCAGTCCTCAGTGGGTGAGGCCAAAAGGCACCTCTCTGGTAACTCCCAAATCCTCTGTGCTGTGGTATTCTAGACAGTGGGAGACAGGGAGGTACACAGACCCATAAAAGTGTGGAAGAGCAAAGCCAGGTCGGCTGTGAGCTACTCCTAAAGGCAGTGTGTTGTCCTGAATCTTCCTGTTAGTCTCTTCACTGGTGTCACGCTAGCTTTCTAACTCCTTGCACTGTCATTTGTCCTATTTTTCATGCTCTGCTCCTCCTTTTGCTCACTCATCTCTCTGTCCCTGCCTGGTCTGCCACAGGCACCCTCTGCAGCCCAGCACATCAAGCTTTGTGGGTGCAGTGTTTGTCCCACAGCCTCAATGCCTTTCTGTGAGAGGTGTCAGGAATGCATCGGAAATAAGGTTTATGGATAATTTACTGGATCATCTCCTAAACCCAGAAGCAGTTTTGGGTCTCTCATGCTTGTCTGTGTAGGATACTCAGTCCCTTTGATCTCAGCCCACAAATGCTGGTATGTGCTGAGGAACTGCAGTATTTAATGAGCTCTTATTACCATGGTTTGGCAACTGGGAGGTTGCACAGGTCGAAATTCTGAGTGGAAACAAGTATTCAGGGAGGGTTTTCTTCTCTTGTTTCCGTCAGAACAATTTACTCTTCCCAAATTATCCATCAATTAGAACAGAAGGTGTCAAAGGAGACCTGAGCCAGTACAGTTGTAACAGGCTGAATTGGTAGTACAACTTATTCCACATCTGACATCCTCTCAGGTAACAGCTGGCAAAGGCCAGCTCAGATGTCCAAGAATTGTCATTCCAGCCCCAGTCTGGGTCCCAGAAATCTCGGTGAAAAAATCATGGGAAATAATGGGAAATTCAGTTAACCATTTGGGCTCAGAGACCTGATCTGCTGCTTGCAAATGTGAAGTATGTGGCTCAGCAAATGGTGTTCGTGGCATACGCAGCCCCTGTGCTCTTGTACCTGTTTGCATTTCTCTTCTGTGTCTCAGCTTCCTCACCAATAAGACGTCGGTTTGGCCTGCCGTATCCCAGGCTGTGTCATGAGCTTACAGGATCCTGAGGGCACGTCTGCTCTGCTGCTGGGCAGGGAGCACCAGCTGCTTCTGCTTGCTGCCCTGCAGTTTGCTGCTGCTCCCTCTGCTCTGTCCTTTCCACTTGTGCTGTGTGCTGCAGCAGGTTCCTGTTCCCCTGGACGCAGCAGTTCACCACTCTGACTCCACACAGTCCTGATCTCTGCTTCTGCTTTGCAGTCCAGATGTATCTGAACAGCTTCCAAATACGAAGGGCGTGCTTGTCTGCCTGTCTCTTTGTAAAAGCAGTATGTTTACCCTGCTCCTAACCAAGCTTGTGCTACCTACCTACATTCAAGTACATTCAGTGATTTCTGAGGAGAGGCAGAACCTGACCCACAGAGTTGTTGGCTGTCATAGCAATCACAGCATCCACACCTATAAGCAGAGCTCCTGATAGGTAGGGCAGAAGGAACATGTCTGCCTATAGAATATTTTAGGGGCACTGTGTGATACAGCCCCACCTGAGGCTTTCTGGTCTTCCACATATTCATTCCATAGTTTAGGAGTGTGCCATTTTAGTGGTGTTGGTGTGTGTATCTAGCAGAACACAGATGGAAGCATCTCTGGGTTGGGGTGAATGGTCAGGGGGAGTGCAAAAGCCCCTGGCAGCCTTTAGGGAAGCACTGTTTGAATATTAAACACAGCATAACAAGTCTCCCATCAAATTTGCCAGCTTCATTCATCTTAAAAGCTAACTCATCAATGAGCATGTATCCTCACCGTGTATCCTGTCTGAGCTTTGGGCTGTGTTAAAGCTACTTCAAGTCTTAACAGAAGCTTCTGCAGCATGAGGAGTGGTTTTTGAATTGCTTATAACTTCTTGGATTTCAAGTTTTCACCAGATCTCTTCTTCCCATTTGCTTTTTGCATTCTGATATGACAAAGGCTTGAGAATAAGGACAATTTGAATGTTGAACTGGGGAAGGTGAATTATTAGAACTATTTCTGAGCAAATTTTAAAATGCTGACAACAGATAAAGGTAAAGCAATTTAACTTTCAAACTGACATCAATTTGGCTGGAGTGAGCAGTAAAAAATGCAGTGCAAAGAGGAGTATCCAAGAAGTTATGATCACAAGCGAGGGCACTGAAACACTGCTGTTCAGCAGCTAGGAGTGGCCTGCTTTAATGCCATGGCTGCTGAATAAATCTTTTTGCATTGCCAATACAGTTTCTGTCAGACTGATTGTAAAGCATCTTCAGAAAGTATTCCATTCTAATTGATTTCATGTATTTATTTCTGCCTGTATTATGCACCCATGGCGGTTCTTTCCTTCAGAGAATGAGGAAGAGAAGAGTCCAGTGATAGATATGAATGATACATAGAGAGAGAGCAACCATGTAAGTTTGTGTGAGAAGATCTCTTCCATTTCCTAACCAGCCTATTAGAGAGTTCCACACTTGCAGCTTGTTCCTGTTCTTGCTTGTAGATTGAGAAGCTGCTCTGGGGCTCTGACACCAGCCTAAAGCCCTCTGCTGGCAGGTCTTTACCTGCTCAGTTAGTTCTGTATTAAATTGGAGCCGTGTTCAGCACATAAAGTGCTGTTTTGAACGATTATCTGGTGGTTTTGGGGACTGCAGTGGGAATGTAGGAGTGCTGGGTATTCAGGTTTAGAAAAGATCTGCTTTGTAATTCAGACCTGCTGCTCTACCACTGTAGAAATGCCTCACGTAGCCTTTGCAGGATCCCCCTGTTTTTCACTTCTTGATTTCACTCCTTCCTCAGTATACTCCTCAAACCTCCTGGGATCCCATCAAGTTAAGAAAGCAGTAACATTTAGTCCCTAAAACCAACCTTGTGTGGATAATTGTTCTGTCTGATGACAAAGAATCAATGCTGAGGCCTGGGGGTCAGATCCCCTGTTTTGAGGGGAGCAGCGGGAGGAGATCTGTGTTTGACTTGCTTTTGTGTGGTTGGATTAATCAGCAATACCCAAGAGAGCACTGGAAACCATCCCCTGCCAGCTAACACCACTGTTATCAGCCCCAACAGCTTTCAGCAGGATCTTGCCAGAGTGGTTCTGTCTCCATTTTTCTCACAGGGAAGAAACCCTGATTTTAGCATCCTTTATCTCTTACCAGATGAATCTGTAAAGTGATTCCTGTTGTTTTTCTGCCATCTGGAGACCTCTGAGAATATCTGTGTGTGTGTATGAGTGCCTCTGTGCATGGAAGTCTGCTTGGGCATCGCGTACCACAGCTGGGAATCAGGACTTGTAGCCACAAAGACAGGGAACTGCAGCCATTTCCCTGTAACTATTTGACAATGAGCTGTCATTCCTGAAAACAATTGTGTCATTTCTGAATTGGCCTGGTGCCTGCCTCTCCTTTTGCGTGCAGTCTTTCATGCCTAGATTGGCAGGAGCAATTGTGCAGTTTGCTGAGCTGCTTCAGATCTGCCCAGGCTGTGCAGGGAGCCCCCATCCTGCCCTGACTGCAGGCACCCAGCAGGCAGTCTTTCCATCCTTGCACTCAGGAGATGTTGAACTTCTGTTTCTTCAGCTGTGAAGCAGCATCTTCCATCAGGTCCTCAGCGAGGCTTTTCTGCTATACTGTTTGTAGCTTGAAGTTAAGGAATCTTGGAGTGTCTGAGGTCAGGCAGTGTCTGGGTGAGAAGTAGAGAACACTTTACCAGAAGCTTCCTAACTGAATCTGCAACCATGGAGGGGCTGAGCCTTGCTGGGTGAGGGACAGAGTGGTGGGAGAAGGCAGGGTTTTCTGGCTGGGGTTTGTGTTGGCATAATATCCTTCTTTTCCTTTGTTTTCTCTTCTCCCACCCAGTTAAATCCAGATGGATCTGTTGATCACAGTGACTTCTCACCGACTCCTCCTGCACCTCCTTCCTGCCTTGCCACGGGCCAGCAGCGTCCAGAGCGGGCATCGCTGGCTGTTCTCAAATGCAGCGACTTACAGAGTAAAAAGAAGAGAGGCTTCTTCATCAAAGGAAAAAAGCTCTTCAGAAAACTTGGGTCCAGTAAGAAAGACTAACAAGGGATTTATCGCCGTGTGTGGACTGCCTGTGCAATCCACACAGGCACTGACAATTCAGGAGAAGCCCTGGCAATAAGCTGATTAGAGTATTTTCATAGCAGAAAAGTTCTATTGAATAGAGGAAGCTCCTCAGCAGGTGAGCTGCGTGCTCTGCTGAGAGCTCAGCCATGGGTGCCCCCCAGGTGGGCAGCGGCTCTGGAAGTGTCACGGCACTGAGGTGTGTGAGGCCCAGGCTCTAGGATGCAGCTTCCTCTGCAGTAGGGCGTCCTGCTCCTCGCAGCCCTCGATGCACCGGTTCCCTGTAAATATTTTAATTTAAGAAATATACTCTGGCTGTAAGTTAGCTCAATGGCTTTTCCCAGCAAAGCCCCAGCCCCTTAGGAAGAGCTCCCTTGTACTACACCCCTGGTATTTCTCTGGTCCAAAGGAAGTTGTGTCGAGTCCTTCACTTCCTGCAAAGAAAATTTGCACTTTTCCTGTGAATCCCCTTTGCTGTCTCTGGGCTGACAAGTGAGTTATTTGTACTGTAAACCTGTAAATACGCAGCTGTGCCTAGGAGCATCCCACACTGCCTCAGTGGTGCTTCAGCACGGATTCCCATGGAGGAAGGGGCGACACCCAGGAGGGGATCGATGCTTCTGCCAATGGCCTGGGCTGCTGTAAGCTGCTGGCTCGCCGTGACCACGCGCCGGCTGGGGACTCCGCCTTATTTATTTATTTCTCTATTTATTTATTTATGTATTTATTTTGGTTTTTGTCCACCTCTCTCACCATTTCACTCGGCTGTTTCAGCGCGCTGCTCCTCACTTGTTGGAGCGTTTGGAGAGCAGAGCTGGGGATGGAGAGGTTGCAGCTGTTTCCATATGAGATGATGCGTTCCTTCAGTTCAGTCACATCCCTTTCTAAGCCACGGAGTTTTGTACGACATGGTTTCTATCCTTTGCTGTGTTTCTTTCTTTGCATGTTTCAGTGGGTACTTGTTTTGAGAAGAACAGTTATGTGAGGTATGTGAATGATGCCAGCACAGTGTCCGCAGATGTTGGTGATAAGGTATGTTTTTATTTAATATCAAATTTTATTATAATAAAGTCTATTTTCACAAAAATACATTTTCCTTAAAAAAGCACCCGCTTCAGTGTCGCTTATTTGGGAGTGGTGGTGGTGTGTGGTGGAAGAACAGCCCCAGTCCCTGGCACCCTGAGGATGCTCCATAGCCCCTCACGTGGGTCCCTGCCTTCCCTGCGGTCACCATGAGTGAATGGAAACTCTTTGTCTCTCCTGTCACAAGAGACCTAATTCTGGAGGAGGAGACATCAGGTGTAGTTACACTGTTAGACTGCCTGGATCACAGAGTGCCCAGAATTGGCAAGGACTTGTGGACATCAGTCTCCAGCCGTGCTCAAGCTACTCAGTGTCTCATCCTCCCATGTAGCTGCTGAGTTCTGTAGTGCCTCAGAACGTGGTGTCTCTGATCAGGTGAGAGAAGGCTGGAGATACTGGAGACAAACAGGTTTTTCCTCCTGTCTTGCTCAGAGTTGCAGTTTTTCTCCTTGCTTTCCCTAGAAGACACCTAGATCCAGAAAAAAACACACTGCCTATGGCAACTGACCAAACAAAGGAGAAGGAAGACATTTCCCCTCTCACCAACTGGAATGGCTGTTTCCATTCTTCAGTATACTTTGGGTAGAAGTGAAAAATAAAGAAACCCCAAAAGCGCTGAGGTCCAACCATAGGGTCTTGGCTTCAGACTCAGGGAGCAGACGGTGCCTCATAGGAGCCTCTGTGGAACTGCAGGCACTTGAAACTGAGCTCTGCAGCGTTACGTGGGGCTCTGCAAAGGCCGCTGATGAAGAAGCCCCCAGCGCAGCCATCACAGCACCAAGGCTGCTGAAGCTGGAGAAGTGTTGGGGTGAGTGCCATTAGTTGTGGGCAGTGCTGTGTGGAGCCAGGAGCTGGGCTCAGTTCTCCTCGCAGTCCCAAATCGTGCTATTGTATGACTATAATCCTAATTCCGGCAGCAGGTGCCTCCAGAAATACCTCTGTGTGCTGCAGTTGCTGTAATTTATCTCCCACTCACCCTGCCTGGAGGAAGTCGGTTGCAGTTCTAAACTGATTTTAACATCTGCAGTTTCCTAAGCGAGTCGTTGGAGGTCTTTTGAAAGAAACTGTTGTTGCCTTATCGTTTCATCAGGGAAGAAGAGCAAAGCCCATAAAAAGAACAGCAGCTGTGGTGTTTTGGTGCCTACCCAGAGCAGGTGCCTGCAGGAGGGCTCTGCTTCTCCCTGCGAACTTCCTTCAGCCAAGTCCTTGTGCCCGTAGGTTCATGGTGACCCCCTGCTCCCCAGGACACGCTGGGCTGCTGCCTACCAAATTTCCCTGTTACATACATGGACTGCCATCATACAGCAGTCACACTAATTCAGTTGGTTCCCCAGCACCAGGCAGAAGCCTGAAGAAAGGTTCAAGACCTTCAAGACCTTCACACACATCCTCTGCACATCGAAGTGCAGAAGAAATCGGAGAAGGGGCGAGCAGACAGAATCAGGGGTACTCATACAGATGGGTTCCTCAGGATGTTCTCAGCATCTTCTCAATTCTAGAGAAAATACCAACGTTTGGTTAGCCATAGCTCCCAAGGGCATAGAATCATTGAATCTTTTGAGTCAGAAAGGGCCTTAGAGGTCACTCTAAGAGTGTCAACCCCCTGCAGTGAGCAGGGACACCTGCAGTGCTCAGAGCCCCATCCAGGTGAGCTGAGCTTCGGCACATTCCTGAGTTCACAAAACTTCTTTCAGAAGAACAAAGCTTGGGCTGGCTTTTTGCAGACCTCAAGAAGTGCAAGAGTTGAATATTTTTGTACAGCTCTCAATTGTGAGCTGAGTTGATGTAGGGAAGAGTAGACAGGCTGGTCTGACCTGGGCTTTTGGGACCATAGCATTAGAGAATGAGGGAGGTGGTGCGTGGCCCTGGGTAGGGCATGGGATCATCTATCCTTGAAAGCCTTCTGCTGAGGGGTCCTGTCCAAAGTCACACACTGTCCAAAGGACCAAATTGCCTCTGAAGTGGCACAGAGCCAGCGGGCCATCCTGGAGCACACCTAGAGCTGGGGGGATCGCTGCCGTCAGCTGCTGGAGGATGGAGAAGTCACTCCTGCTTTTGGCCTCATCCTAATTAATCACTGCTTAGAACTGGGAGCACAGAGCCCCTGGCCGGGATGTATGATACTTATTTTGGGTCTTCTGGCTGCTCTCGGTCCAAGTATTTGGAGTGTGGAAATATTTTTGCTCTGAGGAAATGCTGCTTGAGCTGACATTATGTTCTTGTTTCCTTACCCTTGGAGGAGCAGCACATGGTGTCTCATTTGCTGCTGAAGGTTTTGAGAGCAATTAAGTTCTGCATTGTGAAATGCAATTATCAGCACAAATATGCACTATCTTTGTCATTAGCTTCTGAAAAACCCTTACCCTCGTTCTGACCAGGGAGCTGCATGGTGCAGCAAAGTAAGCAAGAAGACTGCAAAACTCTGCCAGCTCTGCCCCTTTGCACAGGAGCAGTGCTGCAAACAGGACACATGCTTCAGGTGCAGCCTCACCTCTGGCTCACTGCAAGGTTTGCTCTTTGCTTTGCAGGTTTTCTCTAAAATGTTAGAAGACCGATGCAGTGAGTTAAAGGGCATGGCTCAGCCTGCATGGTTCAGCCTGGGGACACCAGCATGAGCAGAGCTGCTGCTGGGAGCAGGGGGACAACGCTGTGGTCCCTGAATGCCCTGTGCAGGGAGGAGTTCAGACGTTCACTGAAGCAGCCCTGGTCTCAGTCTGTGCTGCTGAACCGAGGAGTTTCTGTTATGGGATGAACACAGTGCAGCAAGCTGGAGTCCCATTTAGGAGGAAGAGCTGGTAAGCATCTCCTGTGCTTCTTCTCACCCCATCTGGCTGAAGAACATTATTCACCAGGTCCAGCAGAATCCCAGTTCCCTGTAGTGTTAGCACAGCTGGAAGACAGTGGGATTGGTCCAGCAGCTGGGTTTGCACTCAGGGAGAGGGACTTTGTGCAAGGGAAGGGCTGTCCAGTGAGCTCC
The DNA here is from genome assembly GCF_026119805.1 of Tympanuchus pallidicinctus. Lineage (NCBI taxonomy): Eukaryota > Metazoa > Chordata > Aves > Galliformes > Phasianidae > Tympanuchus > Tympanuchus pallidicinctus. The sequence goes on from NW_026294741.1 coordinate 9,476,910, forward strand.
CAAGAGCACAAGGGCAATTTGGGCAAGAGAAAACCCCAACCTGAGCTGCCCAGAGCTCAGGATCTGTTGCTGGAGGCTGGTGGTGGTCAGACCATCAGCCAGGTTCCTCTCCTGCTGCTTCTGCCTGCGCAGGGAAGCATAAAGCACAAGGAATGGCATTTGTGAGCCCATCCAGACCACAGAAGGGGAAAAGAGCAGGACAGGATGGGGAGCTGAGATGGGGAGTGATGAGCAGATCTCCCCTGGAGCTGACACCTCCACTCCTGAGACTTTTTCAGCCTTTAAGAGCAGTAAAGGATGACGACAGGGAGAGGAATCTACTCCCATCAGGCATCCCATGACCCCCAAACCATTGCAGGGTGCTGCCTCGTCCCGGTGGGTGTGCAGGACCATTTGTGGGGCACACAGGAGCCCCTGCTGGGAGCTGGGCTGGGCTGCGGGTGCTGCTCTGCTTTGGCCCCACCAACCCGGGGGGCAGTTCCCCATGGCTCAGATATCCCACATCAGATAACAACCTGCTGCAGATAAAAGCGTGGCCACAGAGGCACAGTGAGGACAGAAGAAGACAGCAGGTTAGAATCTGATCCGTTGCACGCTCGCTTTTGCTTTCGTGGAAGATGCTGCTGCTGCTGCATGGGAAGGCCTTGCTGGGCAGTGCACATAGTAGGGGAGCATTGCATTGGGAAGGAGCCACTTTGTGTGCTCCCCTAATGTGTTCCATCTGCACCATTCATGGTCGGATGCATGGCTTTTTGATTTTCCTCATTTCTTACCTTTCTTTGGGGGGATGAAGGCAGAAACCTGCTTCTTGGTGTTGCTGGTGATGCTCATCCTGTTCCTGGAATCTGTATCTTCTTCCTATGGTATCGTCTCTTTCTCAGGTTTTGCAGATCACGGGCCTTCATGTTCTGAGTAGGAAAAAGGATAAAGTTAAGTCTAAAAGAACCTGAACTCTTGTAAGCAGCTGAGTCCCAAACAGTGAGAAGAGTAGTCAGTTTGTATCTATAGGGCCAGCAATGCTGACACTTTCAGGTTTTTTCAGTGAATTTCCTGTCTGATTTCCTAAAACCATGCTAAAGGAGAGCTCAGATCTCAGAGCAGCTCCATCCCCAAGGTTCAGCAGTCCTCCCAGCCCAATTCAAATCAACTCCTGGTCCGTCAGAGATGACAGTTCAAAGAATATTGGGTGAATTTGGAGATTTTTGTCCCCTTTGTGTTGATTTCTGAAGGTTTCTGTTCCCCTGGAGGTGATCCCACTCAGAGAAACACTTGTAGGGGCTTCCCCCATGTTCTGTAGCTACAGCCAGCCAATGATGGGCAAGCCCCAAAGGAACTGTGTTATGTGCCCCAGAGAAACTTATTTATACACAGATGTATTGGCACTGCAATGCCAGTAGCTCTGGCCCTGGAGGTGCAAAGTGCCTCTGCAGCACAGGGAAGCACTCTCACCTCTGCTCTTTCATTTCCCCAGTGAGATTTGCCTGAGAAGCTGTCAGATGCGTTCCTGTTGAGCAGTGTGAATGAGGCCAGGCAGCTCGTGCCTACGAGGACACACGTGATGGGTGAGCATTGGGGTTGGGCACAGCTCTCGTGTGTGTTAGCCGCAGCCACACTCTGGTCTTCTCTGTCATGTTCCGGAGTTGCCACAGCCCTTCTTTAGAGTCACTGAATGGCTCAGGTTGGAAGGGACCTCAAAGCCGTTCAGCTCCCACCCCTGCCATGGGGCTGGTTGCAACCCACTAGATCAGGCTGCCCAAATCCTCGTTCATGTTGGCTTTGAACACCTCCAATCTCCCTTTCAGACACTTGCTGAGGTTTCCATTCCCTTTCTTTGCTGTCATGCTCAGAGGGAGCAAACCACTGTGGGCTGAGGTTAGAATTCTGAGGGATCTGACCAGCTTTAGCCACTGTGCTGTGAGAGCGTATGGCTTCCTACCAACCCATAAACCTCCTACTTCTGCAGCCATCCTGCAAAAGCCCCTCAGAACCTGTCCATCTGAGAGCTCTTCAGGGCTGCAGGTTAAGGTAGGGTGACATGGAGAGTTTGGAACCTCTGGATGGAAACGTGCACCTGTAGGCGTTTTTTCAGTTGGAGGCCTCAGTAGAACGAAGTTGGATTGCCTCAAGGACAATCATGAGCTCAGCCATTTTCTGGCAGATAGAACTGGGAAACCGAGGAGATTTCAGCCCTGCTGGGGCTGTCAGGAGCAGCACAGCCTCCTGCAGCCGCTGTGCAGGCTGTGAGATCACAGAATCACAGAACTGGGAATTGGAAGGGAACTCCAGAGATCATCGAGCCCAGCACTAAAATTCCCTACAGCAGGCTGCGATGGCTGCTCTGTTAGCTGTTCAAATAACACCCAGGAGCTCCGTGCTGCCTGAGCTCAGCCTGTGACCTGCAGGACCCAACCGTGACTTGAGCGCACCTCAGTCCTGTAGAAGTTGCTTTGTTCTCCCTCGCGGCACAAAGAAGAACCTGGAGAACGATGCCTTGAACCCCATAGAGCTCCTGAGATATTTCAAGCAGCCCAGGGCGGGGACACGGCTGCCATCCGGGCTGCGGATTACATGGGAACCACCCTGACCCTCCTGAAGGAAAAGCTGTGTGGGCCGTGAAAGGGGACTTCAATGTCACAGGTCAGGGCATCACTCTGCTGGGAGCAGTGCCGCTGTGGGGAGATGTGGGGATCTATGGGGCGAGGAAGGGGAAGGGGCTGAGGAGGTCCGGGATCCAATCCTGCTCACCCAACCAGAGCAGCCCGTGCCGTGCTGAGCAGCGCTGTCCCCAGGAGGTGGCAGTCCTGACCTCCTGCAGGAACATTTGCAGGCACTGGTGATGCATTCTGGAGGCTCCTTCCGTGGGGGAAGAATTGCTAACACTTGGCTGGCTGAGACTGCTAGCAATCAGCAGTGGAGATAAAAAGGAAGAAGCGAGGAAAGGAAGAAGATGGCTTAATGCTAGAAGCTCATTCCCCTTTTGCACAAGCTTGGCATCTAATTATACATCAGATGTGACCACAGCTTTAAATGCTTTTATAGTATCATAGAATCACCAAGCTTGGAAAAGAGCTCTAAGATCCCCATCCTCCCATCCGCCTGTCACCAATATTCCCACTAAACCACATCCCTCGGTGCGACATGTGAACCTTTCTTGAACACAAATGATCAATGACACGATGGAGGCGCAGACTGCCACTCCAGCGAGCATCCTCGGCACGGCTCCGAGCAGGATGACCCTAAGTGACATTCCCCTGTGCTCCTCCACGAGAGGATGGTGCTACGATAAAAGAATGTGTCAAGAGGACAAGAAGGGAAGCCCTTTTCCTGCTCTGGGAGACATCCCAAACTCAGCAGTGCCAACACGCTGATCCTCTGTGGTCACCTTGCTCCCACCAGCTCAGCTGGGGGTGATTTTCAAGACCACAGGATGTGAGCAGCAGAATAAGAAAGTAAACTGTGACTTTTCTAGCCGGTACCAAATGATCACAGGAAAGTACAACAACAGGTGAGGGGGGATGCATGGGTCATCAGTAGAAGCAAAACCATGGCCCCCAAAATGATCCGTATATAGGATGCCTTATTTAGTTTTACAACTCATACAGTTGGTTCCTCGATTCTTGAATATTTTAATTACAGCTTTGCTTCACGGGTTCTTGGTGTCATACATGAATGAACCTGTTGGCCAACAGTTCTGTGTTGGGAACTGACCCTCCAGAATAGGACATCTGTCATCAGCATCTTTCTGCTTTCTCCTGGGTTTTGGCTAGCTCTTCCCCTTTGCAGGCTGTCAATGCTCTTTTTGGCCTCCTGGCTGGGTACATGATGTGACCGCACCAGAACCCAACTGTGCCACTGGACTCATGGGCTGGCGAGACTACCTTGTGCATCTTTGGGGTATATGGAGGGATGTGACTGTTACGTGGAATGTAAAAGCTATTTCTCAGCACTTCCAGAGCTTTCGTAGTGTAGCAAAGGGAACGTTGTGCCAGACAGTGGTGTGTTTTCAAATAAACAACACGTGAGAGTTATCTATCCCTCCCCATTTACCAAGCACCTGGCAGGCAGAGCGCATCCTGTGGGCATCAGTTCCCTTGGGAGGAGGAAGGAGGTCAGACAGGAGGTCAGACAGGGGATGATCATTTCTGCCTGCCTAGGGGATGACTGAGCCCTCAGATGTAAGAAATAGAGAAAGGGCCACCTGTCTCTTTCCATTCTCAGAAGGTCATGGCTGCAGTCACGAGGAGGATCTAGATTCTGGGATAAGGATAGGTCACACCCGAGCCAGACCTAATGCCACTAATATTTTGCTGTCCTTTCATTTGCTGGTGCAGGAGAAACCCATTACTAGGAGCTTCCAACAGAGCCTTGGCCAGATGGTTGCCAGCAGACTATTGAAAATGGTGTGTTGATGCCCCATGGGTGGACAGAAAGAAAGTGTTCCTTTGGGTACCCTTTCCCACTGGTAATATTTGGGACACACTTGAAAAAAACCAGGGACAAGAGTTAGGTATTTTCAGGGCTTGAACAGATCGCAGGCTGAGGCTGCAAAACACAAGTCCAGCAATTCGTGCCTCGTGATTTTCTGTTGATGATTTTGCAGATGCATCCATTCCTACGGCCATTTTCTGACACATTCTGCTTTCATCCCCTGCAGGTTCAAAAGGTGTCAAACAAGATCGCCTGCTTCTCCCCTGGGCAGCTCAAGTTAACCAGCAGTGGTCACTCACGTTCATGCAGTGGGGTCACTTTATTGACCACCACCTGGATTTCAGTCCTGAATCCCCATCCAGAGTCACCTTCCGTGGCAAAGCACACTGTCACTCCGGCTGCGCCAAGCTGCCCCCCTGCTCTCCTGTCCAGGTACAGCCAGCCTTCCTCTTGTGGTGATGTGGGGGACAGGGTGTTGGCCGTCCAGCTGCAGATGGTGATGGCTCTCCCTGTCCCTGCCCACCAGGGCTCAGCTCCTAGAGCATCCCAAGGGGTCGGGCTGCTCTCAGGTGGCGGTGCTGAGTCCCAGGGATGCTCTCAGGTGCCAGGCACAGCCCATCTGTTCCCCCTTTTTCAGCCTTTAACCACATCTCCTTCAAGGATGTGGCTTTGCTTCAGAAGTACAACACAATGATAACATGGATGGTACCCAGTTTACAGCAGGTGGATCAGAGATGGGAGTTGGTGGGTGCTGGTGTCCCGTTGGTAGCCCAGAAAATTCATGCCCATTTGATGGTTGCTTATGGGGTGAGGAAGTGGTGAGCAGCTCTCACTAGTTGCTAAGCATTGTGCTGGGAAACGCAACAGTCACGCTGCAATCTCTGCTCTAGTAAATACACCCAAGGAAAGGATAAGACTTCACTGAGTATTTGCCCAGTGTGTGTTTGAGAACCAGGCAGCACCACAAGTTCTGGATGGCAACTGCCCACAACATAGAGTAGATGTTGACACTAGACTGCAACGTGAAATGGGAACACATGGGCTTCTTCTTCCAACATGTACTTACAGGAGGAAAAAGGGAAGGGATCCACAGGACTTTCTTTGAGAAGATTCAGGCACCTGCAGTCTTTCTTGAATATTTGGGATTTGATCTTCCAAAATCATCTCTGCTGTCAGTCTGAGCCCTCACAGCTGGGGCTTGGGATTGCTCTCCACACTGTCTACCATGAAAACTGTCTCTGAAATGGCTCCTGTTGGCTTTTCTTGTGCTGTAGCACCACAGTGCAGATTCTGCACTCCTGAGGTGATGATGAATTATTCACTTATCTTTTTGCAGATCCCACCCAACGACCCAAAGATTAAAAACACAAGAGATTGCATTCCTTTCTTCTGCTCTGCTCTTGCTTGCGACAGCAGCAGAGCCACTTGAGAGCAGATCAACATGCTCACCATCCTTCCTCGATGGCAGCATGGTGTATGGCTGTGAACAGCCTTTGGTCAGCAGGCTGAGGAATAGGAACAACCAGCTGGGCTTGTTGGCTGTTAATCAGAATTTCAGACAAGATGATGGCATATTTGCCCTCTGCCAGGATGCCCTGTCTCAAGGTCAGCTGGAAAGCCCTTGGTTTTTTTGCAGGTAGTTTGGCTGCTGACACCATGATAAATTCTGCAGAGACCAATTCCATCAGCTCTGGTTCTTTGCTTTGCTTGCATGCTTGCTGTATTTAAGTAGAAAAAAAGCAGAATGAGGTGATCTCATCACTGGCAGCATGCTGTATGGGACATCAGCACAGGCCGAAACCCATTGGCAGGGCCTTCTGCTCCATTCATGCTTTGACATCTTCTTGACCACTTTTTTCAACCCAGGCTAACATGACATGAATTGTGATTTGTGATTCTTTGTTAAACAAACTAAGATCCAGTGGTAAGCCATGGCAAGAGTGGTTTTGGCAAGGACTAATCTTTGTTGCAGCTATAACTCAAAACTAAAGAATTGCAGAGTCATTAAGGTTGGAAAGGGCTTCTCAGATCCCATCCCATCATGTCCATACGTCGCTCAGTGCCACATCTCCATGGCTCTGGAACACCTCCAGGGGCCGTGACCCCACCACTCCCTGGGCAGCACCACTCTTTTGGAGAAAAACTTTTCCTAATATCCAGCCTAATATTTCAGTGCTTTAAGCCTTTCAGACTACGCTCCTGAATGGGCCTTATAAATCTGTAGACAGAAATCAGCTGGAGATGAATTTGTCAACTCACAGCTCCGTGCAAACTCCATTGGAAAGTCAGTGTTTGTTTGGGTCTTTCCGGTTGCTGAGAGCTGAGGAAGGGGTCCACGTGCTGCTGCCCAACAGGGCTCAGCGATTTTGGACCGGAGCTCCTTTGGCAGCGCCGGCTGGGTGCCGCCTGCTGGAGGAGCCACAGTGCTCGTTTTGTCTGTCCTTCCGCAGCCGCTCACAGGCAGGCTTTGATCGTAGTGAAAGGGGCTCTGTGCTGAATGCGTGAGCAAATCCCTCTGTTCACTGCAGAACTAAATGCCACGCATTTACTCCTCTCTGAGTGCCCCTCTATTCCATCATCACCTGCTCACTCTCAGGTTTCCTGTCCTGGGTGTTTGAAGCTGGGTTTAATATTTGGTCGTGATGCTTTTGTAACTTATTCCTTCAAGCTGTGAGCTGTTTTCCTTTTATTTTAACTTTCCAACGAACTTGATCGTGACTGCCCTCTTGTTTAGTCCATGGTTTCCGCTGGTTTGAAGGACACCTTCTGACCTACAGACCTCCCTTGGCCATCTGGACATCCCTCTGCCCATTTTCACTTCTCCCTTGAGCTGTGAGTCTCTCTCTGCTATGGGAATCTGGAGGACTACTTCTAGTGATTGCCTCAAGTTGCCCCTCCTAGCCTCCAAAACAAAAAGCTTCCCCATTTCTTGGCCATCTCTGTGATGCTCAGCACAACCACATTTGTCTCGACTCAATAGTCAAGACACCCCTGCTTCAGCAGGCAATGGCTTTCCACTGGACCTCTGCAGTCCTTGGGCAGTACAAGTAAGTACTTAGGTGACTCTCGAGCAAGTGAAATGCTGGAGCTGGCGTGCAAGCACATGCTCTTTGTGCAGGAGCACAAGTGCCTGGCCGGAGAGCTGAAAAGATCGAATCCACACTGGAATGGGGAGAAGCTCTATAAGGAGGCGCAGAAGATTGTGGGTGCCATGATACAGGTATCACCATGTCACCCTCCAGCTCTGCTGCCGTGTCCTGTGGTCTCATAGGTGTCCTGTCAGGCTTTGCGAGTGAGAGGTTTCCATTGGGTGATGGGGTTTTTTTGAGTTGCATTTTTCCCTCCTTAACATCCCCAAGACACATGAAACCTCTGCTGTATGGACAAACACAACTTCCCACAGGAGTTTGTATCATCCATGTCAGCACCATAGATGTGAGCGACAGCTCTCCCATTGCTTTGATGAAGAAGCAATTAATCATTCACACTTCCTCTGTTTCCCTTTAGATTATAACCTACAGGGACTACCTGCCTCTTCTTCTGAGAAGAGATTTACAGAGATGGATTCCTTCCTACAAGGGCTACAAGGACTGGGTGGATCCTCGCATGTCCGATGTCTTCACTCTGGCCTTTCATTTTGCTCATGCTTCAATTCCCCTGTTTGTGGGCCGATTAAACAAAACTTCTGAGCCCACATATCCTGGATTGCAACCCAGCAAAACCTCTTTTGGTGTCTGGCATGTTGTGAAAGGAGGTAAGTCCTGTGTTGGAATCACTGGAAGCACAGGGTTGTTAAGGTTGGAAAAAATCATCCAGTCCAACTGCCACCTACTGCCAACATTGCCCACTAACCCGTGTAAACCATCCTGCACTTCTGGGTTGTAACTTTATTTTGTTCTGCCTTTCCTGCCCGCTCTGGATGAGCTCCTGCTTCAGCCAAACTTAAAAGCAGTTTGCATTAGTTGTATTCACTCACCTTTATCAGCAGGCAGACTTTTCCCAACACAGCTGTTCTCTGCAGTCAAATGCCACCCATCTTATTAAGGTGTATGCAGTCTGGTTGTTTAATTGCTGTAGTTTCTAAGAAGTGCAGTATTTTCTTTTTAATGTTTTATTTTCTGGAAAATGGACTCTCCTGCACTGGAAGCCTGTAATGAGCCCTAGGCCATGCTCTGCTCTCTGGAGCCTTTTCCCCATGTGCCTTCCGTCCTACATTGCTCACCAGCAGTTGTGGATTCACTGCAGCTGGCATCGACCCCTTCCTGTGGAACCTGATGGCCAGTAGGGCCCAGCTGATGACACAGACTCAGATGATGGTGGACAGGCTCTGCGATCACCTCTCTGAGCAGACTGACAGGATCGGGCTTGATTTAGCTCTTAACATGCAGTGTGGCAGAGATCATGGCCTCCCAGGTAAGCTGACTGTGGCAGAAGAGCTTCCAAAGGAAAACAAGTGAAAATCAGGCACTTGTGGAATTGAACACTGGGAAACATCTCCTTCCCGTGCTTGGCTGAAACTCCTTTCAGAAAAGCACATTGCAGGATGTGAAAAAGAAAATCCCACTCTATTTTATCTCCAAAGACTGCATCACAGGAAAAAAAAAAGAAAAAAAAAAAAAAAGAGAAAAGCATGTCAAAGCCACTCATGAGGCCCTGCAACATGAAAAACAAGTGCAGTGGCATTGCAGGATGGTCTTGAGAAACAGGTTGTTGGTACAACTGGATCGAGGGTGTGCTGTTGCCTAACAGCATTATTAGGCTGATGCAAGTGCCTGCAGCTGCTGTGCCATTGACACCCTGGGAGCTGCAATGAGATTCACTTTGAAACAGTGCTGAGGAGCTTCAGATACACGGGATTTAAGTCGAGACGGAGGCTTTGCATGAGATGCAGATGTGTGGTCAGGTGTTGCTGGGTTTGCTCTGCCTCTCTCAATTGGAGGCTTTGATTTTCCATGCTGTCTCTGGGAACACTGGTGTGCAGAATCCTGAATTTCTAGTTCTTGGGTCTGGCAGGAAGGAGAATGCATGAGTTCTCTGCTGGCTTTTCCTCTCCTTAAGCAGTCATTTGGTAAGACACAGAGAGAACTGAATTGTGCACCAATTTCTGCTGCCCTGTCCACCAGGATGCAGTCATTCCACCAGTTGAGGTCTAGCGAATTTCCAACTATTTCCAACTATTTCCAACTATTTCCAACTATTGCTGTGCACAAAAATGAGCCAGTTGACAACATCCAGTGTTCCTCTTCCACCTGTAGAAAATGGCTCTGGCGCAGCAGAAAGACAACGGCATTGACTGCAGTATAGAATAATTTAGAAAGATTTGGGAACCTACCTGCATCCAGATTTGGGAAAGAGGAAAAATCTTTCCAGGGGGTGGAAGTGTTGCTGACCTCTCTTTGCTCCGATATGCAACAGCTTGCAGGCTATGTCTCCTGGAGAAAATTCTGTGGGCTCCCCCAGCCCTGTGATGTGAAGTCACTTGGTGGAGCACTGAAGAATGACCGTGTGGCAAAGAAGTTCATGTGGCTGTATGGGACACCAAGGAACAGTGATGTTTGGGTTGGGGCACTTGCAGAGCCCTTTGTGGATGGAGGAAGGATTGGGCCTCGGCCTCTCATGGCTTGTCTCATTGGCACGCAGTTCAGCAGCACACGTGATGGGGACAGGTAAGAGAGGAGATGTCCAGTGTCTGCTGATGTGGTGTTGAATGCTTTGAGTAGCTGGAAAATTTGCCTTGGAAAAAAGAATATGTTGCTTCTAATGGGAAATAATGTTGCAGGGATCTCGAATGAGAAGAAGCCAAGAGGAAAATAATCTGCTGTGCCATTCTTATGTCTCCTGCAGGTTTTGGTGGAAGAACAGAGGGGTTTTCACTTCCCAGCAGCACTCTTCACTGGCCCAAATCTCCTTGTCACAAATAATATGTGACAACAAAGTGTCAAGAAATATCTTCCGGGCCAACAGATATCCTGACTCCTTTGTGAACTGCAGCAGGATCCCAAAGCTGGACCTCAGAGCCTGCAGGTCAAAGTGGATGGAGGAAAGTACCGAGCAAGGTGTCAGCCTCAAAGAGCAGACAGTTCCTGCCTGCGAGCAAGTGCAAATCTCTGCCATCATTAACAGCTCAGACAATCCCAGCTGAGCTCTGCCCCCACTTCCCCTGAGGATGTTAAGTCACGTTCTCCATAGGGCTGTGGCATCATCAGATTGAAGGTGTTACAAGGTGCTTCCGTAAATGCCACCCTCATAGGGCCAGAAGAAGAAAGGCTTGTTGGGCTGCAGGCAGCTGTCGGCAGGGAGGGATGTCCAGAGCAATCTGCTGCTCACTGCAAAGGCAGTGCCTGAGCTGTTGGGCCCTCCTTTCCAGCTTAACCCATGGAAATGAATCACAAAGACAGCTATGGCGTGTCCTTTTCTGCTTTGTTAACACATGGGTTTTCTTGTCCTGCAAAAGAAGCGTCTGGCGACTGATACTAAGAATGCTGAGGAGTCCCCAGAAGCCTGGATATGGGAAGATACTGAGATAGATTCTTGTAATTGTTTATTTTTCGGTGTCTATGCTTGCTCCATGTTGGCATGAAGTCTTTCTAAAGAGATGGAATCCACTGATAAGGAAACTGCATGAAAAGATATTCCAGATCTGTGCAAACTGCTCAGTATCACAAACCAACCAAACCAAACCAACTGTGTGCTTAGGCAGCGACACATGCATTGGGTTCCAGGAAGCCTTGCTGTCAAATGACAGGTTTTGAACCCTCTTTTTGCATGAAATAGCACAAAGGTTCCAATCTACATAAAAAGGTGTTGGGGCATTGGAATAGATTTGCTTTCTTTCCTTTTTTTTTTAATTTTTATTGTTTTCTGAGGAGTACACAATTTAGTTTCCAGAGAAAATATAGGCAGGCTGAAGTACAAGACAGAAGGAGACAATCTAATTTCTCCCCTCGATTCCTTTTACTAAGGGGTTCAAAACTTCTTTGTCTTTCTTCTGTAACTTGCTGTCTTAGACTATCATGGACCAATAAATTGCAACTTTGAGCTGAGACCAAAATGCTCCATGCACTTTGTAGGAGGTGCAGTAATGGGAGACAAGTGGAGGATGGTGGTGGGTTTCTTTTGGGAATACTGGGCAAAGCAGATTCAAGTGCAGAACCCGTGTATTTGTAATGAAGGATGGTATTTCTTGCTGGACTTAGTATTCATTCCAAAAACCATTTGGCAATAGCATCCTCTTTACCTCTTTTAAAACTGGAAGAGATGTGTGAGATCCTCAGAGACAAAGAAGAGGTGTGGATAACAGTTTCTCCCAGCGCTGGGCCAAGACATCAAGGTAGCAAAATGCGGTGTGTAGGCTGACAAGCATCAGCCTGGGCATGCCTTCAAGACAGAAGGGTTCTCACATGCAAACATGCCCTGGCAGTGTGTGCCCTGGCACACTGCCTCCGTGATAAAATTCCTTGTGCTGAAGGATTCAACAGAGGCATTGGGTGTGAGATGCCTGACTGCACTGGATATTTGTCTCAGTCTCTGACTTTTGTTTTCTAGTATTGGTAAGAGGATGCATTCGTTACCTTTCGACTTCATCAATTAACTTAATGAAGATGAAATAGAACAGTTCAATCAGAAGAGACCTTCAAAGATCACTGAGTCCAAATAATTGGCTCAAAATCATCCACGATCCTTCCGTGTGCACAGAGGACTTGCTTTCAGAATTTCATCTGAGTGCAAAGCCAAAATGTGGAAAACTGAATCAAGCTTCTTAGACTGATCAAACTGCCTATCAAATGCACGAACTGCATGCACCACAGGATCAGGGCTTTGCAGGAGATTCCCAGTAGACAGAGAAAAAGCATTCTTCCCTATCGTAACAGTGCGATGTTGAGACAAGGACTAGAGAGTTGTTGGGACTCCATTCTTGGAGTTATTCCAGCCTCACCTGGAAAAGTCTGTAAGCAAATCTGTGTGGTGTTGGGATTCGCCATGCCCCAGGCAGCTGGTTGGACTGCAGATCTCCAAGGTCGTTAATTTTTCTACATGATTCTTTGATTTACAGTGATAACCTGCTCTATTTTCCACTTCTCTCTGCTGTCCTGTGCGCTCTCTCCAGGAAGGAAAGAGCACAAGTTCTTCTGTCACAGATGCCAGAGGAAGCTTCATGAATCAGCATACATTCCCTTGTGGAAACACTTCTCTTTTTATCATTAATGGGAAGTTCCATCTACTTGTTCACTCATAAGTATCTGTGTCTTGTACAACTGGGTTAAATGTGGATTCATCATGAAGCTGGAGCATGACAAATACAGCTTCCTTAGTCTCCCTTCTCTAATACATTTATCCTGCAATCCTTTCAAAGCTTTTAACATCGACGTTGATGTCTGTATAGCTGAGCTCCTTTACTACCACTTTCCTTTTTTGAGGACTGATGTGGTCCCTGGCAGTGAGCAGTCCCAATACTCAGCCTTTCGATCACTTGTTCCAATCTGTTCCAGTGGAGAAATTTGTGCCAGCCCTTTCCAGTGGGAACTGCCCCCATTCCAGTATCCAATCCTCCGATTTCATCTTGAAATAATTCCTTTCTCACTTAGAAGTCAACTGTGATCTTTGACTTAACTCCTCTGTCCAGGTTTGCTTTACTGACAGCAGCCAGATCTCTTTTAAGCCTTCTTTAAAGATAATGGGTAACTAGTGCTAGGATGAGAGGGAACGGCCTCAGGTTGTGCCAGCAGAGGTCCAGGTTCAACGTTAGGGAAAACTCCTCCAAAAGAGTGGTGATGCATTGGCACGGGCTGCCCAGGGACGTGATGGAGTCACCCTGGAGGTGTTCAGGGAAAGGGCAGATGTAGTACTTAGGGACACAGCCAGTGGGCTGCGCTGGTGGATGGTTGGACTGGATGACCTTAGAGGTCTTTTCCCACCTTAATGATTCTGTGATTCTATGATTCCATGTGCTTGCTGTGAACAAGTTAATTTTCTTAATCTTTTTGCATTACATTAGACATCATCTTCTGACCAGCGTTTGGATTAGCAGAGTTGTGAGTCAGAGTCTTCTTGATGAAAGCTCTTGATGAAGCTTCTTGATGAAAGCTCTTAGTACAATCAAGACCCCCCGCCCCCTACATAAGATGAGTTTAAATTTCTCTGAAGAGGTTTCAAAGACCCAGGGGGAAATGGGAGTCAGCTGAACACAGGTATGTTTAGTCTGAAGGTCAGAGCTTCATTAGAGCTGTCATTTCTGAAAACACCTGGAAGGTTATGCAAGACCTTCTGGAATGGGAGTGTGATGGGTCTTGATCCAGCAGATCCTTGCAACAGAATATTATATATATTATTATATTATAATTTTTAATATTATTAATATTAATAATATTAATAATAATATTAATAATTATATATATTATTATATTATAATTTTTAATATTATTAATATTAATAATATTAATAATAATATTAATAATTATAATAATTAATAATTAAAAAGTTAATTAAAATTTAAAAATTAATAATTATAATAATAATATTAATAATGTTAATATTATAATTTATAATATTATAATTATACCAGAGGATTTCAGTATCAGTGGGTTTGGAGTGCAAGTGAACTGATTATCCCTTCACTGTGAGTTAGGAATGGCATCACTTTTATTACATCTTGCATTTTCACAGAATCACAGAATCACAGAATCGTAGGGGTTGGAAGGGACCTCCAGAGCTCATCGAGTCCAACCCCCTGCCAAAGCAGGTTCCCTACAGCAGGTCGCACAGGTCGGCATCCAGGCAGGTCTTGAACATCTCCAGAGAAGGAGACTCCACCACCTCCCTGGGCAGCCTGTTCCAGTGCTCCTCACCTCACTGTAAAGCAGTTCCTTCGCACATTGGTGCAGAACTTCCTATGCTGCAGTTTCCAGCCGTTTCCCCTTGTCCTGTCTCCACTCACCACTGAAAAGAGTCTGGCCTCGCCATTCTGCCCCCACACCTTAGATATTTATAGACCTGGATCAGGTCTCCTCTCAGTCTCCTTTTCTCAAGGCTGAACAGACCCAGTTCACTCAGCCTTTCCTCATAGCAGAGATGCTCCAGGCCCTTCACCATCTTGGTGGCCCTCCGCTGGACTCTTTCCAAGAGATCCTTGTCTTTTTTGTACTGGGGTGCCCAGAACTGGATGCAGTACTCCAGATGAGGCCTTACCAGGGCAGAGTAGAGGGAGAGGATCACCTCCTTCGACCTGCTGGACACGCTATTTTTAATGCACCCCAGTAAGCCATTGGCCCTCTTGGCCACAAGGGCACACTGCTGGCTCATGGCCAACCTGTCGTCCACCAGGACACCCAGGTCCCTTTCCGCAGGGCTCCCCTCCAGCAGCTCATCCCCCAACCTGTACTGGTGCATGGAATTATTCCTGCCCAGATGCAAGACTCTACACTTGCTTTTGTTAAACCTCATCTGGTTTTTTTCTGCCCAGCTCTCCAGCCTGTCCAGGTCTTGCTGAATGGCAGCACAGCCTTCAGGCGTGTCAGCCAATCCTCCCAACTTCGTATCATCAGCAAACTTGCTGAGGGTGGCCATTATCCCCTCATCAAGGTCATTGATGATTTCCCATACTCGTAAGCAACATTACCAACTGCTGAATGCCTCGTACACCCAGCAGCCTTGCACACTCTTGCATATCTGGCATGTTTTTGAGACTGGTCCCTTTCACAGACATTACATCACAGGAACCTGTCTCCTAGTAGATCGGGATGGAAAAACTGCTCATCAAATCAGCCTCCAGCAAAGTGTGAAAGACCATCACTGATCTGGGTAGGGTTAGTACGGGACGGGGCAAAGTTAATAGGCATTAGGTACGTAATTGTGTCCTGGGTGCCCAACTCTGCAACAGCAAACAGAGCGGTGAGGAGCTGTGGCTGAAATGCTTTGCTTTGGCTGCCTCTCCTGTGGTTACCAAAAATCCTTGAGCAGTCACTTATCTCCATTTTTCCCACGAAAAGCAAGATTGCTGGGTAAGCCCAGGGAACAAGGAGCACAACCAGTGCCTCGCTGTTATGCCTTTCCTCTCTTTGTGAGTTGCTGCTTCTCCATTTTACTGTTCTCAGGGGTTTGATTTTGTTCTTCAGGCTTTGGTGACATCTGCTATGGTTTTATGGGTCCCCTGAAGCTCCTTTGAGAATCTGTAGATCTCGGTACTGTTTGGAATTTACCATTGTTCATTTTATTCTTCAGTCCCATTGCACAGATCCTTTTCACGCTCAGTCTTTAGGAGCTGAAACACTGCCCGCACACTCTCAGGTTCTACTTGCAATACTCTTATTTACCTCTTCACGTATGGAGATGCTGTCTGAAGGTACGCCTGCCTCTGGCCATGGAAATGACACTTTGTTTATCTCACTGTCTAGACACGTGTCATTTTTTGTCACTTTTCCCACTCCAGCTGAGAATGTCCGATTGCTGAGCACAGTGCCTCTAATGCCCATATGTGGGGGGCAGGGGCTGTCAGCTGTGATCACTGCTTTTCTCTTACTTTTCTCCATAATACCAATTTCTGGTTTCCAGGACCTCTTGCAGTCAGCTCACAGTTCTCATGCACAGAGCTTGACACAGAAGCATGCTTGTGACAGAGGGCTCCTGCCCTATAGATTCACAAAATCACAGAATCATGGAGGCTGGAAAAGACCTCTCAGATCATCCAGTCCAACTGCCCACCTACAACCAATGCTGCCCGCTGCCCAGCTCCCTCACTGCCACCTCCCCAGGGCTCTGGAACACCTCTGTGGACGATGACCCCACCGCCTCCCTGGGCAGCTGTGCCTCTGCATCACCATTCTTTCAGATAAGTTTTTCCTAATATCCATCCTAAAGGAGGGCTGTGTCCCCAAGCATACGGTGTTCAGCCAGCCCACAGCCACGTACGCACCCTCCGCATTACAGAGCCTTGCTATTGCATGTTTGCCTCTGCTTGCCAGCCAGCTCCCACACACAGCAGCTCTGCAGCTCCCTTGCTAAACCTGCTTTCTGTGGTTATATTCACTACAGCTCCAGCCTTGCAGAAGCGTCTCTCCTGAGTCTCATTCATCATTGCACCACCTACACATAATGATCAGAAGAATCTAAACTCTGCTCCACAACATTGGGTGCCAGTTGCTCATTGACTGCACTGTGCAACGCTCCTCTGGTTGACCCTGGGCTGAAGGATGGAGCTATTGCTTCTTCACTACCCATTTACTTTCCTGCTCATTGCAGTTCTAATCCTTTGCTGGCTGTATCCTACATTCAGATACTTCTGCACGATGACCTTCTACCAGCTGTGGATCTTCACCATCAGCTTCCTGGTTATTATCATTGCTCTTCCTCGTGGCCGCAGCTGCGAAAATATGAAGTAAGTTGGCTGTGGCCTCTTTGTGCTGTGTGCATTGACGGAAGAAGCTTGCACTTTGCATGGGAGGGTCCTGGGAGCTGTGCTGCAGTGGGGAGAAATTAGTTGCACGCTGGAATGCACAGCAGCAGTGCACATTTGGGGCAGTGGGTTAGGTGGGAGCTGGGGTCAGCTCTGCCACACAACAGCCCAGCCCTTTGTGGCCTCCTGAGGCAGTACAGAGGAGGGATTCACTCCGC
This sequence comes from Tympanuchus pallidicinctus, assembly GCF_026119805.1. Taxonomy (NCBI): domain Eukaryota; kingdom Metazoa; phylum Chordata; class Aves; order Galliformes; family Phasianidae; genus Tympanuchus; species Tympanuchus pallidicinctus. The sequence goes on from NW_026294741.1 coordinate 9,493,944, forward strand.
CAGAAGGCGTAAGCTGCAGAGCAAGGTCCCAATTCTCTCCTCTCTGAGCCTGTTTTTCACTTTAAGAAATTTTCTTGACTTTTCTGCCTGACTTTTTTTTTCTTTATTTTTCCAATGTCTACCTGTCCTCCAGTGGCAAAATCACCTCTCTTCCCACTATTTGGGCAATAGGGGTGCCAGGTGCATGGCAGGTTTGCTGCAGCCCATACACACAGCTCAGCAAGTTGACAGTGGAGTAGAGTACAAACAGATGCACTATGAATTTGGGCATTATATTCAAATACATGTGGGCTGGTATTCAGCTGATCCACACGACTGTGATATTTGGAGTTGCTAGGCCATTGGTCTAACCTATCCCAAAGAAAACCTGCCAGCTGCATTTGTTTTCTCCAGTGGCAGCTGAAGAGCCATTGTAGTTGCTTTTCTCCTAGACAGAGAAGTCAAATCTGGGACTATGGACAAACAAGCTGCTTCTCAGGAGAAGTCTGTGAGGTGGGCTGGTCTGGAAGATCGGTGTTTTGTTCCTTTGCTCAATTTTAGTTTCTCTTTAGCTCACATCTGTTCCCCTTTTCCAGGATTCTGCGCGTGGCGATTCTTGCAGCCAAATATTTCCTTGGTATCAAGATAGCGGTGAAGGGCGAGGAGAACCTCAGCACTAAGAAGCCTTGTGTGCTCGTGTTGAATCACCAGAACTCGCTGGACATTATGGGTATGTGGGGAGCCCCATCCTGCCTTCTCCTCCTTGCTACATAGTTATGAAATCCCTAATAGCACAGGCTGCTAGGAAGTCTTCCCACTTAGCCCCAAGCCCTGGGTGTGTTCTGAGGCAGGAGAACATAGCAGTGCTAAGGAAACTTCACTCACCCTTTCCGATAAAACTGGGATGAGAACATCAGCAGACCACAGTGGTGTCACAGTTATTCAGTGTTGGCAAAAGCTCTGAGTGGGAGGCTGGTCTACAGATGCCCAAAATCCCCTTTCCAACATCTTGTCATGGGGTGGGAGCTGCAAGCATGGCGTTCTCCAGAGCAGAGGGCTGGAGGGAACCTCCATGTAGACGAAAACTTTTTCTGTTCTTGTTCTTCCCCTCCAGTGATGATGCAGATATTACCAGATCGCTGTGTGCCCATTGCAAAGAAGGAAATACTGTACATGGGCACTTTTGGCCTCGCATGCTGGCTTTCAGGCATCATTTTCATTGACCGTAAGAAGAAGGAAGAGTCCATTGCTATCTTGACAGAGGTGGCACACGCCATGCGCAAAGATAACGTGAGTGGACGAGACTTCTTGTGGAGAGCAGGAGGCACTGGAAAATGTTAATCTTGATGTGGATGGAAGGTGATCCAGTTCTTTGGACTGTGCACTGAGCAGAACCTCTGGTGGGTTAGCTGTGCTTTGGGCCCAGACAGTGCTTGAGGCAGGGGAAGCGAACGCCTCTGCATAGTCAGGAGCAAGCAGATCAGTCCCAGGAGAATATTTGGTGGAGACACCATCCCTGGAAGTGCTCAAGAAACATGTAGATGTGGTACTTACGTTTGTGGTTTAGTGGGCAGCGTTGGTGGACAGTTGGAATGGATGATCTTAGGAGTCTTTTCCAATCTTAATGATTCTATGATTCCATGTCTGTGCAGTGATTTAGAATAGCAACTGGAGATGCCTCCATCTCAGTGTCTTCTCCCCTCCTGCAGTTCCATGTCTTGATCTTCCCTGAAGGAACTCGCAATCACAGTGGCTCCATGCTGCCCTTCAAACGTGGGGCCTTCCAGCTGGCCGTGAGAGCCCAGGTGAGAGCCGCCTTCCTCCTGCCCTTTGGGATGCAGTTGGGCCACCAACAACCTGGTCCCTCACTTCCCTTTGGACTGAGCACCCACCCATCCATACCTGCAGGTGGTACAGGGGTATTGATAGATTCACTCACTGCTGACTGCTTCCCCACAGATCCCCATTGTTCCTGTAGTGATCTCTTCCTACAACAGCTTCTACAGCCAGAAGGAGAAGAGATTCACATCAGGTGAGGATCACCTGAGGCTGGGTGCTTGCATGGCCTCGGAGGAGCCCTGATGTTGGTGGGAGATAACCATGTGCTTATGTGGGGGCAGAATCTTGGGCTTCAGAGGGAAAAGGTAGAAAAAAAGTCTTTCATTTTCCTACAGAGAAAAACAGCCCACTTTGTTCCGCCCCTTTCTTCCCTGATGCCAATCCAAAATGGGCTTCTGCAACTTCCTGTCCTCCCTTAGGCCAGCACATGCTCTTTCCTAGGAGCAGGACTTGCAGCTGAAATTCTCATTCCTGTCATCATTTGAACCTCTGCAGTCACTTCCCTGAAGGCAGACATCTCCAAGACAAAGTCAAACGCTCCATTATCTGTTTCTACTCAACTGGGCCTATTCTGTCCCCTGCTGGCCATGCAGGAACCTTTCAGTCCTGGAAGCATTCCCCTGCTGGCAGTTTGATGGGAGCACGAGCAGGGGTTCCAGATGTTTAATGTGTGGCGTGGGTTTATGCCCTCCTCTTTTGGGAAGCTCTTCTGCATGCTTCAGTTCACCACCTTTGCAAGGCTCTGCCAGCAACACTTCTGGATCTTATTTCCTAGCATACATGTAAAGGCATGCAAAGGTGTTGAAAAGTAATGCAGGCGCTCCCCAGATGTTGAGGTGGGTATCTGGCAGGCAGCATCTTGTCTCCGCTGGCCAGAACAAGGGCCCCTGGGTACAGGAACAGAAGAGTGTGAGGAAAACTCCCTAGTTTAATTTTTCCATTTGCAACAGTCCGTGCCTCCTGAAAGAGGTATGATATATCTCGGCAAACCAAGGATTTCTGGAATGGTTTCTCTCATCCCATTTCTAAAAGAAAGAACTCTGCTGAATTCAGTACACATAGATCAGGGCATGACCAGTTTGCATGCATTGTGCTACAGACCTCTCATTCTCTTTGCTCAGACAGACTCTGAGGTCTAGGGCTACCATACGATGGATTAATTCTTTCCACCATTCCACATGTTGGTTTGTTTTTATTTTTGCTTTTGTTTTTGTTTTTTTTGCATTGGATGTAGTCAGACATTTGTGCATGGTGGTCTCTATGGACAGGGAAAGTCTGGTCTGGGTTTTTGCTATGTGCATCTGGGTTGCTACACAGCTGTTGGTGTGTGAAATAATGTCTTGCACCTATTTCTGTCTTGCTCCTTGGCTTGCACCAGTTGCTCTGCTTTATCTTGTATGCAACACTTACAACACTCCCCCTCCCTGACCCTCCTGTCTTGCTCTTCCAGGGACGAGCACCATCCAGATCTTACCAGCAGTGGAGACAGTTGGTCTGAGCTCAGATGATGTTCCCAAGCTCACTGAGCAGGTCCGTGACTCCATGATGAGTGCCTATCAGAGGATATCAGGAATGACAAATGGGGGTTCCCACCAGTGATTCCACAACCACAAAAAGGCCCAGAAGCAGAAAACACAAAGCCTGCAAGCCTGACAGTGACAGGCAAAAGCATGGAATCATTTGATTTGGAAGGGACTCTTGAAGCCAACACCCACAGCTCCATCAGTGCTCAGAACCCCTCCAGCCTGATCTTGGCTGTCTGCAGGGATGCGGCACCCACCAAACCTCTGGGCAACCTGTGCAGTGCCTCACCGCCCTTCTTGTACAAACCTTTCTCCTTGTATCCAATCTAAATCTCTCGTCCTGTCACAACAACCCCTGCTAAAGACTCTGTCCCCTTTCTTACAGCCCCTTTAGATACTGAAGGCCGCCCTCAGCTCTCCCCACAGCCTTCTCCTCTCCATGCTGCACAGCCCCAGCTCTCAGCCTGTCCTTGCAGGGACGTGTTCCATCCCTAGGATCATTTTTCTGGCTCTCCTCTGGATGCACTCCAACAGCTCCACGTCTCTCCTGTGCTGAGCACTCCCCATCTGGACGCGGTGCTCCAGGTGAGGTCACAGCACAGAGCAGAGGGGCAGATCCCCTCCCTGCCCTCCTGGCCACACTGCTCTGGGTACAGCCAGGGGATGGTTGGCTTTCTGGGCTGTGAGGGCACACTGCTCGTGCCCAGCTGCCACCCACCGGTACCCTCAGATCTTTTTGGCAGAGCTGTGCTCCATCCTTACACCCCACAGCTTATACTGATAGCAGGGGTTGCCATGACCCAGGTGTGGGTTCCCACCGCTCATTCTGACCAGGTCTCTCTGGATGGCATCCTGTCCCTGAGGCACACTGACCACACCACACAGCTTGGTGTGATCCACTAACTGCTCAGGGTGCGCTCAATCCCACTGTTAATGTCACTGATGGAGATCATAAAGAGCTCTGATCCCAGCGCAACTCACAACCAGTTCCTCATCCATTGAACATCCAGTCCATACCTTTCCAATTTGGAGACAAGGATGTCGTGGTGGACCGTGTCAAAGAAAAATGTCCCCAGAAGAAGAAAAACGTTTAAGTGGTAAAATGGTGGTCAACTTCCTTTCTGAGAACTGTGCTTCCTGAGCTCTATGGATGGACACTCAATGGGCAACTGGACAATAGTTTGTAATCCTGAGAGCTTCCCCGAGAGCTTCTCTCCATCTTGGACCCCAGGACAAGGTGGATCTTTTCCGTGACCATTGCTGTGTGCTTAATCACCTTAAAAGCCAACAAGATGGAGGCATTTATCCCAGAGCCTGTGGCCATCCTGCCTGAGGAGTTGGTTGTCTTGTTAGAAAGTCCCTTGGCCCTCCTTTTAGGCAAAGGGAGGCTTTGTGTTCCATGGTTGGTCAGATCTTGAAAGCACAAAGGGAATGTGCCCACAGGATTTGGAGGCAAACTGCAGAAATACATCACTTGAAGTCCTTGTCTTGCCCTGAAAATGATTTTTTTACGCAACATTTTTTTTTATCCTCATCCGCAATGGGAGCCGCAGCTCCTGATCTCTGGAAGCTTCCTGGTTTTTCCCTGTCTTCTCTATGTCCTCAACACAATTTCTGTTGCAGGCGAGGGAGAATAGAGCACGAATAAGATATAAAATAAACACACTTTAAAAGCTTGAGTTTCATGTACTGAGCTTCTTTAAACCATGGGCTGTACTGTGATTAAAAAGGAAAAGTGGTTTGTGTCTGTGTATGGCCAACTTTGGTGGCCATGGCCTGGAATAGACAGCAGCTCTCTTAAGTTTTGGGACAGATATCTGACGTGCCAGAATAGATGCCAAAGGTCAATGAGCACAATTAAGAATTTTATTAATGCCCAGCAGAGCTGTCTCTGTGCTTCAAAATGCAGCTGAATTCTCCAGTGTCTTCAGAGACTGAAATCTCACTGTGAACTGGAAGCAGCCCCCAGAATTATGCTTTTGTGCAAAGGAAGAAGGACGTGATGGGTGTTGCAATAGAGATTACGTGAACTTGCTAAACTCTGAGTGTGGCAAAGAATAAGGAATTTGATTTAGAAGGCTAAATCAGCATGTAATAAACTGCAATTAAGAGATTATAATCAAGGACAACATTTGAAACCTGTTTCATGCAAGCGCTTTGGCTTCCAGATTTGCCACCCCTTTATGACGGGGTGTAGAAAAATGGCTGTGCCTTTAACATTCCTAAAAACACAGAGCACCTAACCCAGTCTTGTAAAACCCTGACAAGTTTTAGGGCAAAAGATGTCCAAACATCTCTGCTCTGCATGAAGGATTGCACTGTTTTACACATCCGTGGGATAATCCCATCACAGCAGAGCAAAAACAGCAGTAGACTCAGTCCTGAGCTCCTCTCTGGAAGCAGGTGCCAGAGCCTCCATCAGCTGCAGTTGGCTCAGCAGCACATATGGGCAGCAGGTTCCAAAAAGCAATGGAGTGCCATCATTGGGAGTTTCCAGCACTGGTTGCAAGAGCAGGATTAGAAACTGCCCATGAAGCAGAAAGGGCTACTGAGCATCAGAAAGTGTTAGTTGGGCATCTACTTCTCTCCATATTCCCAAGTCACTACATAGCTTAACATAGCAATAGGCCAATAGGAACATCATGGCAGATAGCCTGGTTCACCTGTGTCTTGTTTCACCTCTGGGACACTGTGGTCAAAAAGTACCTCCAGTGACCTGGAACCTGAAGGCCCTTTGAAATTGTGCTTTTCGGGACAAACTCATGGTGCTTAAGGAAGTTTCACTCTGAGCTGTTGGTTTTCAGTGCCTTGCAATTTCACTGCTGGCAGGTTATGCAAAGGCAACTCAGCTTCCTCCCAGCCTGGTGATAAAAAGGTCACGGGAAGCGGCTCAGTGTCTCACTGACCATAAGATGATAAGACCATAAGATCATAAACAAGCTGCTGTTCAGAGGGAAGGGAAGTGACACCTTTAGGTTTCCAAAGCAGTCACCACAATTCAGCCCTTACGCCCTGTGTCCTTCTTACATACTGGTATCTCTCTCACATACTGTGAATGAAACTGACCATGGGAACTGCGTGGAGATATCTGTGCTCTGTGCAGGACGACAACATGATAATCTATATGTGGGTCGCTAGAAGGAAAAACTCCTTCTGCTCTGTCTTCTGCAAGATTCTGTTCTCTTCACATCCACTTCCAGCTAGAAGAGCTTATGCCAAAGTACATGTAGTTGGAGACATGTAGTTGTCTGTTCTTTATATAAAGGCACTCGTGTATCATGTACTCCTGTATCATAATCATGGCTGTGTGTGTTAGACTACAGTTGTGTCAGGCCATGCGCTGTCAAAATAGCTCTAGATACTCCTCAAAAGACTGTAAAGCTTTAGGGAAGGCAAGGGGAAAGCAGAGACTTAGTCTGGCAGAGTAGAAGATTAAAGTGGATTGAGTAATCCTGATTGATTTCTTCATGGACATCTTTGCCGTGAAGGAAGACTCTGGCTGGAATAGATTACCTGGCTTGGAATACATTGCTGAGGGAAGGACACAGGGACTTGGATAGGGTGGATTGTCTGGGATTTTCCATCTGGTTGATAGAAGAGTTACCTTCTAAGGGATGGACTGCAAGGAGATCAGGCTGACAGCACTGATCACTCAGCACCCCACTCAGACGAGTGGGGCTGAAGGGATGGTCACAGTGTGCCTGGGGGCAGGATCACCCCAATGACCTTGATTCCTTTATTTCTTTTTTAATTCTTTTATATTCTTTCTTGGAGAGCATTCGAACGAGGGAAATCTCCTACGTACCTTTGCTGCCCCTCTCAGGCTCATCTTTCCAGGCTGAGAGATCGAGCATGTCAATCTCATGGCAATCAACAAAGTTCCCAGGGCTGCTGGCCCTGAACATGTCCCTGGGTAGCTTTTTGATACGGGTGTTGTCGCAGATCACTCTTGGCATTGAGATTTTTGTCAGTTCTTCCAACTGCTGCGGAGTGAAAACTCCTGGGTTCTCCCACCAGAACCTGCAACGATATTTTCAGAAGCAACTTACAGTATTCTTGAAGTGTTTAGTGATGGCTGTTTCCCAAAATAGACACCTGGCCCAGGTGAATCTCTGCTCAGATCCACTTTCATGCATCAGGCAGTAAGCACTACTCTTTGGAAAGAAGTCTGGATTCTGCCACGCTCAGCTGCCTCTGTAACTTTATCACTGGGACTCAGGGACTGATCCTTCCCTTTAGCACCCTGAGAGCAAATCTCACCTCAGGCAGAGATTAGTGCAGATCACCCTTGGGCTGGAGCTGGCATTCCTCAGCCACGTGTGTCTCTACAAATCAGCTGTTAAGAAAGAGCCCTTCGGCAACCCAGGCTAAAACCCAAGTGTGAGCCCTGCTGCGAGCACATGTGGGAGGTGGGGTGGGAATGGCATGCTCTCAGAGCCACCTACCTGTCCCCATCACGCAAGTTCCTGAACTGGGTGCCAATGATGCAGGCCAGGAGGGGCCCAACTCTGCCCCGGGGAATGAAGGGCTCTGCAATTGCCCCAATCCAGAGGTCAATATTGTCCGGTGTCCCATACAGGACCATGAACTTCTTGGCCAGTTCACTATTGCCCAGCACCTCAGAGAGCTCATCTACTGTTTGAGGCTGGGAGAGCCCACAGAAGCGCCTCCAGGCGTTGTAACCTGCAACAACAGGGACAGAAGCTGCTCAGAGCCCCTGCTGTCCACCCGTCTGCCTACAGTAAGAGCCAAACAGACCCCACAGCCCTCAGCAGCATCTTCCTACAGTGCTAAAGGTTCTGGAAGACATTCATAGCTGGATAGAAACAGTTACAACAAATGCTATGTCAGTGTTAAGGTTTAGTGTAAGGGTCAGAGTTAGGATTAAGGGCTAGAGTTGCAGTTAGGGTACAGTTTGGGTATCGTTGGGTTAGGTTTAGGGCTGTGATTTGCTGCAGGGTTAGGGTTTTGGTTGGGTTAGGGTTAGTGTTTCTGGGTTGCATTGGGGTGATGGTTTAGGGTATGGGTTTGTTTTAGGATCACAGTTAGGGTTTTCACTAGGTTTAAGGTTGGAATTTAGGATTAGGGTTAGTATTGCCACTAGGGCCTGGGTTAGTTTTAGGGATACGCTGAGGTTTGGGGTTAGTTTTTAAGTGCCTTTTAAGGAATGCATACACTAAACGAATATTTTGGGTCTTCTGCATTGTTCAGCATAATCTGCCAATTCAAACCACCTGGTGCTGAGCATGACTGGATCTGCTCTTACATTTTTGGGAGGCAACATTTCCAGGATTAAAATCCTAGCAAATAGCACCTCGTGGTCGTGTTTACTCCAAAAACACCCATTCCTCTGCAGCATGTGGAGCCAATCACCACTGAGTGCACATGCCACTTCTGTTCAGAGCTGTGGATTGTCTGAAGACATGGAAAAACTCTTGCTGGGCAAAGAGCATATGATCTGAAGAGCTCATGTGAAAACTGAGCTTGGTTGATTGGGGCTGTATCTGCTCTACCCCTCACTGTTTTCTTTGCAGTACACCATTGCTTCTACGCATCTCTAACAAATTTTTCCAAATATCACATTTGCCTCCCAAGCCCTTCTTAAACTCTTTGTAAATCCCCAGAGAAAGATCTTTACAACATAAAGAGCTCTTCTCTGAATCTGACTGCCATCTCAAATCAAAGTACCATTTTTTCCCCATCGGCGTACATTCACAGAGCTGCTATGACCAGCAAAGGAAACGGAGCATTGCCCACAGGACAGGGCCTGAGTCTCCTTACCTGGAAGTCCATGGTCTCTTCCCCGCTGCAAGTTCAGTGCTGCTAGATCCAGACCCATGATCTCTGTTTGCTCAAAAAGGTGGTTCTGCAGCTCCTCAGCGAGCATTTGATTCTGTTTCATCAGTTTTGCACGATCCACCACCATGCCGCGTATCAGCGGATCGATGCCACCTGCACTCATTGCAAACCAAAAAGAGACTTTTTGCCAAGTTCCAGCTTTGGTGGTCCCTTTCCAGCAGATGGAGCGGTGCTGTGTTAGATGTTTTTTCTACTCTGAGCAGTGTGTTCACCTAGACTCACATTTCCATTCAAACATATGAACGTACATATGTACGAATCTGCAAAACCCAGTTGATGAGGCTTCTCCTTAGCAACTATACTGCCTACTTCTCCCATTCCCTCAGCATACATACATCCACTTGTTACCCACCAGGGCCTCCCAGTCCTCTTCTGCAGAGCTGCTCCTCAAGCAGTCAGTTCCCAGCAAGTACTGATGCGTGGGATTCTGTCCAATGCTTTGTTTTGCAATTTGTTTTTGTTTAGAATTACCTACCAGTTAGCAAATGTGTTTTAGAACATGAAATGTGAAAATGAAATCAGTTTTTGTCTCTTTTTGTACGTTTTTCAAAGCCATTAAGAAGACAGAATCATTAAAACACAGCAGAAATTAGTGAATTTGTATACGTCAGAATATTTTCCGTAGTAAAATAATTCATTTTGGAAGAGACAACCATCTTTCTTGGGAAGATTCTTGCCTGAAGACATTAATTGTCTAAGAGCTGGATCCTGCAACTTCCTTTGGAGTCTTGAAGAGGGAGGGCCACCATTAGAAAACAATTATCCCATCAGTTGGATTGGATGCGTTACCCTCTGACAACTCCTACCAGTTACAGAAGGATATAAACTGTTCTCACTGGCCTCCCTTTTTACTGAGTGATACTTTGCAGTGTGAAAGAAGGTACAGAATTATATGTTCTGATGGAAAATCTGAAATGGCTTCTCATGGTTGGATTTGGTGCTGGGTAGCATTCAGCGGTTTGAATATTACAACATGCAGCTTTTGGCAGGGCTCCTTCACCTGGGTTCAGCGCAGGGCCAGTGTTGTTGGGCTGCATTTGGAGATATTTCTACAGGACTGTCCTGATACCCCACATCTAGGAGACCACTGAGCCTCTTGGGGAGACATGTCTGCTTGCAAGATGAATGGCACTATAAGTGGTGAAACAGTTAAATAAATGGTGCTAATTTTTGTGAGTCTATGCTTGCATGTCTTACCAGCATATCTGCACCAGAGAGTCAACTTCAGGACTGAATCAGCACTGCTGGCGGCCCCGAGTTCTTACCTTCCATTATAATTCTCCATGATGCGCAGAATGTCAGATGGAGAGGGATGTGGGAAAGTGAACCCATAGGCTGAAAGCTGTCATCTAAACGGGATACAAAAGGCTGCACTGAGGTGTGACCGAATCGGAAGGCCAGGGAGAAAACATTTGACACCGTCGGATCCACAGTCTCATTGTAACCGCTGTACGAGGGAATCCACCTGCTGGTCTCCTCTGCAAGCAGAAGTGGTATATAATCTCTGTATGTTATTATCTGAAAAACATACCATAAAGGTAGAACAGTCAGCAGCTACAGCAGAAATGACATCAAATTCAAAGAGAATTTGGAATCTCCATGAGTTCTTCAAGGAATAATTTTGCTGCATTTGGAGGAGGAAAAACAATTTCTAAGAAGAGCAGTGGTCACTACCTGGGTCATGGCAGCTATGATGTTTCGACTCTCCTGGTAAAGCTTTTCTCCATCCCAGTGAGGATTTAACTTCCCCAGCTTTGTCACCAGGCGATTGTGCTCTCGGAGGAACACAGTGTGCAGAGCAGAAAGTCCCAAGTTCTCCGTTACCCGTTTGTCACCTACAGATGAAAGTGTTTTAGGAAACTGGTCAGCTGCTTTATATTTCCACAGCAGATTTTGATGGTAGGGCAGATATGTAGTGTTGTTGGTTAAGTTTCCTAGCAGTTTTCCTAAGCCTCTGGTTACGTTTCCTAGCAGCCATCAAGTCATGCCAGATATTTCCAGCACAGACCAAGAATTTTCTTTCTCCCTCTCCAAATAATTTAGCCAAAGCCATTGGAGAACCATAGAAAAGACACAGAAAAGACCTCTAAGACCACCCAGTCACCCACCTACCACCAATATTGCTCACTACGTCCCTCACTGCCATATCTCCACGTTTCTTGATCATCCCCAGGGACGGTGAAAAAGGGATTTGGGCAATTTGGACTAAATTGCACTTGTTCATGAAGCAGCTGTAAATATCTCATTTTATGACAACCTGCTGTCTGTCTTCCTCTTGTACCTTAAGGCTTTTAGCAATCTTCCTTTGTATGAACGTTTGGTTTTGAAAATTTGTCCCAGCTCCCTCAAGTTATAAACACCTTTGAAAGATCTATGAATGTGCTTTCAGCAGAAATGGTGGAGGCAACTGGGAGAGACATGGTGAAGTCCCTCCAACAGCTGAAGGTACAAAAATGAGTCTCTCCTCCTGCACCAAGGGGCTCTTCTCACGGGCAATAAGAGTAGAAATTGCTGTACAGATGCACCTTACCAGCTCTAAAGCAGGGGATGTTCATGCTCTTGTTTGTGAGCACACAAACACTTTTTGTTTTGTTCTCAAAGGGCAATAATTCCAACCCAGCATCAGTGAAATTCTGGTTCACAGCCATCAGACCCAGCTGGTTTGTCTGGTTCCTGAGGCTCTTTGCCACAGACTCCTCGCTGCCGTACACCATGCTGGCATCAATGAAGGAGGTGACAGCATTGATCTGCTCACGAGTGAATGTCCAGGGACTGCACACAGAAGCTGACTGGATAAAAGGCATGCAAGAATTTGATTTCAGCATCCGCGGGTCATCAGGGGGGAACTAAAGGGAAGAAACATAAGTAATGCCTCAGAGAAAGCCTTGTGGTTGTGTCTGTTTGTTCCGGGACGGAAGTCATGGTACCTTAATTGGGAAGCAAGGGGGCCTGAAGGTGCAGTCAGCATCACAGTGAAGCTCTGGGTTTGCTCCTATGCCACTGGAAGGGGCCAAGTCTACATCGTGGTTGACCCATTGGCCCCACTGCATGAAGAAAAGAGAAAGCTCTTGATCTTGAGTGATGTTCTCATTGGCTGTATGAGCAATTTCATTGGACACTTTTCGAACCTGCAGAAAATCAAAATTGAGATGCGTATGACTGTCCATGCCAAGGGGAATTCACCTCCCAGTCTAACTACGATTGTGAAACCATGGATAAGACGGTCTCAAATGAGCCCTTAAGGGTTAATTATTGCATTACATAGAATGACATTATGCTTCAGTTGGACCTAAATGGGTGTGATATGCACCCTCTAGCCCTTTGGCAGCACCGTCTTAACTCTGTAGTCACCCAGCCAAGCCTCACCTTACAGCAAGCCTGAGCTCAACCTGAGGGATATGCATATACCCAGAAAGAGAGAAGATGGCTAAGGGGAGATTCAGGTTGGATATAAGGAAGAAGTATTTGCAGTAAGGGAGGTGAGACACTGGCACAGGTTACCCAGAGAGGCGATGGTGCCCCATCCCTGCAGACACCCAAGGTCAGGCTGAAGGGGCTCTGAGCACTGATGGAGCTGTGGATGTCCCTGTGCATTGCAGGGGTGTTGGGCCAGATGGCCTTTAATGGTCCCTTCCAATTTGAATGATTCTATGAGAGCACCAGCATCTTACTCTTTGTACAAAAATCCTGGCATACCTGAGTGCAGGATGGTGCTGCCTGCACCCAGCCTCAGGATGCACACTTTGGAAAATACTCTGATCTTGCCCATGCTTTGGCCCATGCCCTTGCCCATAGTGAAGTACTTGCATCACTTTTTCTTTGTCTCATGAGCTTAAGACATAACTCAGTTTGAGAAAATTATTTGCACCTGAGGTCACAGAAAAGGATCATTCATTTCACGCTCTAGATGTTACCGGTGTTGCAAACTGATGGGTGCAGTTCAACCCAGGCCAGTCTATGATTCTATCAGTAATGTTATCCGGGTAAGTATATCTGTTCTCACCAGTGGGAGTGGAAATGCATTATAAAGCTTTCCTTCAGTTGCTCCTCTGGGAACAGACACTCCATCTTCATACGCTGCTGGGAGCCAGCGAGCGAATGCCTGGTTGGAAACCCCCAAGTGAGGTTTCTTTCTGGAACATCAGAAAAAAAGCCAACACCAGTATTATTTCAGAAATGAACAGGCTTGTAAAGATAAATCATAGAACCATTAAGGTTTGAAAAGACCTCTAAGATCATCCAGCCCAACTCTCAGCCTCGCAACCAGCATTGCCCACTGACCATGTCCCTCATGACTGGCAGCCTTTGGTCCATGTCTGCCCACTCCAGTAGCAGGGGTGATAGCCAGGAAACATTGAGAAGTAAGCAATACCGAGATAATTACTGTAGATAAAAATTAACTTTTCACATCAAGAAAAGATTCCTGATGATGTATTAATTTTATTTGGAATTTCTATCTCTGTAGCATCTCTGTCTCTGCTGCTGCTCCACACAAACTCACAGTCTCACAGTATGGCCATCTCCAACTATCACAGGAGCTGTGCTTTTGTCCACCTGAGGCCACCGACCATCTTGGAAATCCTCTGTTGAATCCTACCCAGTTTTTGCACATCCCTCTTGAACTGTGGGGTGTTCAAACCTGAAGGACCTCTAACAGCAGGTCATGCTATGATCCAGGTCCGCTGACCTTACCTGAAGTGTGAATGCACAATGAGAGAACTGCTGAACATACCTGTGCTATCTCATGGTGTGCATTTCAAGTTGAGCAAGAGCCTTTAAAAATATTCCCATGTCACAGTGTGACATACTTGGTGGGGTATACTGATATTCACAGCACCCATGAGATACATGCTTTTAAAAATATTGCTTGTGTACTCAGTCTAAGACGTGTGAAGTTTGAAATCTAACCATCAGCAGTCTCACCAGATTCAAAGTGTGATGCCTCCCAATGGCTGAGGGAATTAATTCTGCTGTGCCACAGAAGAGATAAAGCAATATTCTGGGGCCTCAAGTGGAGAGAGGGGCTGAATTTCATGGCTCCCAGATCTTCTTTTCTCAACTTTTCACCTTCCCCCACTCCCAAGAAGTTCTTGGGAAGCAGCACATGGAAGCGATGGATTCATATCTGATGTTTTCAAGACATGAGATCTTTTTCCTGCCCGTACGAAGCAGAAAGGAAACATCAGTTACATCACAGGTCCTACCTGTTGTTGCACTCTCCAGTAATGGTCCGGAAGATGTCACCCCCTGGGCATTTAACGGGGCGAATCTGATAGCCGCAGCCAGTTTCTTTGGAAATCATCTCCTTCTGTTCCCTATCCAATATGTCTGTGAAAGAAACGATGCAAAATGACATCTGCTCTTAAGAAATTGTATTTTATCATCTCAGCATTCTCAGCTGATGATTGAACTTTTCTGTATTATTAGTAATGTCAGCACCCACTGCACCAGCATCTAATGTTATTTCACGCTTCCTCCAATTTAAAGCAGGAGAAAACATGCTCTTGCTGTGGAATACATTCTGTCACTAGTAGAATCTGTCTACTTCACCTCTCAGCAGCACGAGAGCCTTGATGGGGATCACAGAGCAGGTCTGCACTGCGTGTCAGCAACAGAATCCCTCCAGGTAATGCTCCTTCTCAAATCTTAAATGCCCAATGGTTTCAGTGAGCTCAGAGACTGAGCTTCATGACTCATCCATGAAGAAGGTTCGTGCACCATCTTTAGTTGCCCAGAGTTAACCAGAGACTATCCTAGGGGTAGTTACACTGACTCAGGTCATGACTCACCCTAGCAAATGGAGGTCTCCACTTATCCTAATTTTGTTACAGATATTAGTTCCATGGCATTTATTGGTATAAGAGCACATATGCAAAAATATGCTGTGAACCAGCTGATACTCGGAACCTGAATTCCCCAGAATAACTTCTGCCTCTGAGTCTCTCTCTGTACCACATATCATCAGCTCATCCAGAGTCACTCTGCTCTAGTAGCTAAATCCACCCCTATTAAGCAGAGTCTGTGGAGAGTCCAGTATGTGCTGCAGTTGCACAGCTGCCCAGGGAGCTGATGGTCACAGTCCCTGGAGGTGTTCCAGAATCATGGAGATGTGGCAGTCAGGTTATGGGAATGGTGGGATGAGCTGGGGTTGGACTTGGGGATCTGGGAGGACTTTTCCAACCTTAATGATCCTGTGATTCAGTGATGCCCTCCTCAGCCAGCTGCCAAGAATGTGGGTTAAAACACCTTCAGCCAAGCACCTTTATCTCTCTAATGAACTGCTGTTCAACCCAAAACTTACTCTGTATGTAGTCAGCTTCAACTGGGACAAACCCTCCCCCAAGAAAAGGGTCTGATGAGATGTGAGACATAGATGGTGAGCCTTAGAAGTGACAAATGACACCACAGAGCTCAGCCCTAATGAAGTCTTTCACACTGACAGATTGTCCACGTCAGCTTGGTGGATGCAGCCCCATCCACAGAGGAGCTGCACTGCAGCACAGCACTGAGCCCAGAGAGACCACTGAGCTGTGGCAGGGTTTAGCTCTAATCAGCAAGGTTATATGACAGTTCTTTTCTTTGTTCTAGTAATTAATCCATTGGGAAGAAGGCAGGGTGTACCATGCAGACCTCTGGAAGGATTTGAAGAACTCAGTTTGATATCTCAGAAACATTCCGTCAAGGTAGATAAGAAATTGCTAATCTCTGGATCCTTCCTGTTCTCTAGCATGGAGGACTGGGCCATTTAGAGACATGCTAGCTGTGAGCTGGGTCAGAACTGTGGAGATACAACATCTGTATAACATCTGGATTTTCACTGTTAAGTTGAGGCCTAAACACTTCTGTGTATTGGCAGTGGATCAGCTCAGGAAGTGCAGTCTCCTGGTGCTCAGCCCATTATGCCCCAGGTTTATCCCACTGATTTCTAGCAATCCTGTTACTATTCCACTCACACTCTCTTGATATTATCATCAAAGACAGGAACAGAGATATGCAGTGCCACAGCTGATGACTGAAACACCAGGTGGTCCAGGTCTGCCTCTGAGCATCTTTCAGCCCCTGCACACCCAGCACCCTTCAGGCAGGTTGACACCAGCTGGCAGCCTGGGGAAGGGTTTCCCCAGTTATCAGGATCATGGCAGGGCTCTGTAATCAGCAATCTGGGTCAATGCAGAGCTGCTCTTTGACACACATGCTGTGGTAGCTTTTCCTTTACTGGCAAGATATTTTGGTCCACAACACATTACCTGTAATGTTGAATCTCATCCTCCCTGACTGCCGCAGCTTTCTTTTGAGGAGCTTCAAAGTAGTTTCCAAGTAGTCAGCAGCACGGACTGCAGATCTGGTTCTTCCTACTGGATCCTTTAAGTGCTTCAGGAAATCCACTGGGCTGGCAAACTCATCCCCTAGTTTTTGCTGTAAGCTAAACAGAACAGAGCTTTGTGGGCTGCCTACTCTGTAAACACCTCCTCTGCCCTGTGGGGCTGGTGTACTTAGATGTGATGGAACTAGCAGGTCCCCAGGCACGCTGTGCTCTTCTATAACAACCTGACTGCTCCTCAGATTTGCACATCTCCCTCTCTCAGTAAAATTTTGGGAAATGAGTCATCGTGACTCCTTTCGGGTTTGCTTTATATCCTTGTCAGAATGAGACCCATTAATCTATGTGAAAAGCTATAAAAATTGTTTTTCAGTGACGGAATAAGATGTTACATTTAGGATGACACAGTATATATTCTCTATGAGCAGAGACAATCTTGGATATGTTGCTTCTGTTCCTGTTCATTTGTAGAGAGAGACCCTCCCCCAGAAGTCAACCTGCACTGCCACACCACCAGCATCCACCTCTGACATCGTGGGCCAACATCGTAAAACAGGAGGCAGTACTTTCGGAGCAGCCCTCGTAGGTTCTCTCTTACTGCCTCATAACGTTGGAGCTTTCGTGCAAAAAAGGACTCACCACTTCCGAGCACGTGAATACGCCGCGTCCACCTGCTGCTTGGCTTCACTAACGCTGCTCAGGAGGAGCGAGTCCAGCAGCACTTCTGAGCCCTCTACTCAAAAAGGGGGAAATAAGCTGAGATACGCTGTATGTGCACGAGGAGCTCTGCGTCCCACTGCATCACGTTCCCACTGTATTCTAGTGTTACATTAATACCTTTATCCGTGTTCCTCTTGCTCATCTACCTCACCCCACTGCTGAGGTTCTGAAAATCATGGGTCTGTAGATGACCACCAAATTATAGCTTTTTATCCAAGTCAAACTTGACTCTCTTGACTTCGAGAGGTTTTAGGGAGTTAACTTTCGCTTTTCTTATTCAAGGTATTCTTCTCTGTAAAGAGGGATATTCACTTGGGACGTGCATAGAGGAAACCTGACATATGGGCTGTGACCAATCTTCCTGCCATAAAAAGATACTCATGTCCTCAAGAGACCTAACATAGATAATTCTCTTAGGCACTGACCACTGCTAGTGGGTAAATTTCAGATATATTGGATATATTTCAAACACATTCAAGTCATTTTCCCTGGAGGTGTTTGAGAACTGTGGAGATGTGTCACTGAGGGACGTGGTCAGTGGGCTCAATGGGATGGGTTGGGGTTGGACGTGGTGATCTTAGAGGTCTTTTTCAACTTTAAGATTCTACAGTTCTATATTGAAACTGTAACTAGGTAATAATCAGACTGATTTGGACTCGAATCCCCCACCCAACGCCACACCTCTTCAAGCAAAAGAGCAACAGAGAGAGAAACAGAAAATTACTGTTTAATGAGGAGTCTGATGTCCCAACTGAGCAGAATGTGATGAGGGATCCTAGGAGAGCCATTCTCAGTTTTGTACCTAGAGGGAAACACAGCATCATTCTCAGCTCACTCTAAGTGAATGTGCAGGGATTCTCTGAAGCATCAGAAGAGACTGACTGATGTGCTAGCACAGGTCCTCCAGCACGTATGTGTGGAGATACATAGCGTACATACAATGGCAGGTGGCTCCCCTGGAAGGAGACACTTAACTAAAAGATTGCAGTTATACATATGCATATATATACATAAAAGTCATTTTGTCAACATTTTAACTGTTTAAAACAGGAAAAACAGGCAAAATAAGGAAGAATTAATGAACGTGCTGCAATGGGGAGGGAGGAGAGCTCTCTTTTCCCACTTCTCAAAATAAGTGCATTTCAGCTACGCTGGGAGAAGGAATTGAGAATAAATAATGGTTCTTCATGCCCTACTCAATCCTCTCATCTCCTTGTGCTCAGCCAAGGAATGCATCAATACCAGTAGCAGTAACATCCAAAGGGCTAACTACGGATATAGGAACAAAAAGCACTCATCTTACCTGCCATCTCTGCAGAACTGGTGAGACTAGGAAAGCAGCCAGTCTTATATAGCATCTGCAGCAGGGCAGGAATCAGCTGGGTCTGACCTGGGAGTGGCCAAATGGGGAGAACTTGGGAACAAGTTGAGCCAAAAGGAAATATCTACTGGCTGGCTTGCCTGAATTGAGAAAGTTGCACACTTCTCCATCCTTTTTTTGTAAATGTTGACTTACTTTTTGGCAAACCAGTTAAAAAGAATAAAGGCACACAGCTCTTTTCTACTAGGTGAAAGGGACCGTCTGAATTTTATGAAAGTAAACGATGGCGGTGGGAGTTAAAAGGAGTCAGATCACCAGTGATTTGGAAATGAGAATAAAATCAGTGCTGCTCCTTGTGGGTGGCAAAGACTGGACAAAGAACAGAGCAGTTGCACAGAACAAGATGGAGCGGGGAGAGGCAGGGCTGCGCTTCCATGGGCGGACAGGAAGGTGAGAAGGAATTTACCTCTTTGAACAGCAGTCAAGATTGTTTCAAAAGACAGAGCTGATGACTGCAACGGGAAAAAAGTGCTACACGTGTCCTTGTGTCTGGTATAACTGCCACACAAAAGAGAACTGTGGTTTGAGTTCAGTTTAAGTAACCAAACATCCCTTAGAGAAGCCCATCAATTTACCAGAAGAGAGATTAAGTACTGACTTAGAGTTTGCATGCACTTTAACACCCCTTATCAGCCATGAAGAGCTGAAAGCAAAGCCCAGTGCTAAAAAGAGGGGTACATTCCTGTCCCTGCTCTTCCTCCAGCAACCTACCCATGCTCTTCTCTTCTTCAGTGTAGGAGCAGCAACTTCAGGCTGTCCAAACCATTGGGGGATGTGAAATCCTTACTTCTGCTGCACTGTGGATCATCTCTGCATTCTACTGGGGAATGAGGAACAACTGCAAACTCATCTGACTTGACCAAAAGATTACCATTGGAAATAAATATTATGAAAGACAAGAAAGAACTGACATCAGACAGTATTTCTATACTGCATTCATCTTTAATCTCTTGATAATATCAGCTCAAGATCAGATAGAAGAGAGAAGATCAGATAGAATAGTGTTACTGTGGAGTAATAAACTCTGCCTGCCAATAGATCAAGGGGCCCAAAATTTGGGATGGTAAAAAGCCTAAAGCCATAAAATGGAATTGCCAAATACAGGGTCTGAAGTAGACAAAAGTAAAGCAATTTTCAAATAACTGTGAAACCTTTGAGAAAAGGATTGGTCCAGAGACTGGTCAGGCACATTAACAGGAGCAATAACATTCCAAAATGTGTTAAACACCATGACACCATGGTATATGGTATATGGGCAGGTATTCCAGAACTACAAACTGCTGACAGAAGTTGGAGGAGAATCCTAGAATCACAGAATCACAAAATCATCAAACTGTTTGAGTTGGAATGGACCCTAAAGGCCACCTATCCCAACACCTCCAGCTGATCAGGGCTCAGAGCCACATTCCCTGACCTCGGGTGTCTCTGAGGATGGGGCACCCACCGCCTCTGTGGCAAACAACACCACACATCTGCTTTGCTGACTTTTCCTCTCCTATGACTGTATCCAACTCGCTCTGATCCACACAAGATTAGACATTAGTGGACTCCGCAGTGTTGAGAGAGTCCAGGGATGATTCATGTTTGAATAACAGGATACTTAGGTAGTTCTACATCCACCAGGATGTATTTTCTTCTAGATCAGGTTTTTGATACTTGCTTACAAGAATAAGTGGAAGCAGGGTCAACTGGAACTCACCTGCGGCACCTTCTTCTTTCTCCTCCTGCCCTGACTGGCTTGGCACAGTTTCTTGAGCAGTCATTGCTGACCCTTGCTCATCACACTGGCACTTAAATAATCAGACACTTTGTTAGCACTGCCAGAAGTGCATCCAAGCACTGACAGAATTTCCAGTTCCTCCTTCTGAAGAGAGTCAGCCCTGCACAGTGTCCTTCATTCTGTACCAGGAATTAATGCTGTTCTGTTTGATCAGAAATCAGTTACTGTCCAGAATAAACCCTTCCCCACTTCATCACTGTTATTTATTGTCATTATGGAGATCAGCTATTGTGAGGAGGCGACACTCAAGAGGAACTTGTTATGGATGATCAACTAAGTAAATCCCACAAGATTAAGAACCCAATCCTTCCTACTCTTCAAATATTTTCACAGACCTTACAAAGCCAAAATAAATAAAAATACAAGGAAGAAAACTGCAAACAAACATACATTATGTTAAATCAAACACATGTATACACTGGTGAAGGTTAGGTTTGCAGGAACTGAAAGCGCAAAACCCTTTTTCCTCCTCTAAAATTTCATTTTAGATGCAGAATGTGGCTGAGTCACCTGTCCTTTGTGCTGCAGGTGTGACACTGGACGTGTCCTGCATCACAGCCCAGGTCCACCTCTGTTACCCAGGGCTTTCAGCTGCCCACCCCCATCTAGGCATTGCAGTGTTCTGATGCCATCTGTTGAGCTTCAAGAGGAAACTGGATAGCCTGCCAGTTTCTGTCCATTCAGCAGAGCATTCGGGATGTATGGGGAACTGGAGCATTAGTTATTGATTAGTTAGCCTATCTCAATCACAAGAGGTCCTCTGTCAGTTCTCCTCTCTGTTCTGAGTGAATAGTTTCAGAGTTCTTCTCTTTTGGACTCTTGAAAACAACCCAATCTTTATAGTTAAGTAACCCACAGATGCAAAAAGAAAAATCTTATATTCTTTAGTTCCTGTCTTAAAAGCAAAAAAGAACATAGAATCATGGAATCACTTGGGATAGAAGGGACCTTTAAAGGCCATCAGGTCCCACTCCCTGCAGGCACAGGGACACCCACAGCTCCATCAGTGCTCAGAGCCCTCAGCCAGACTTTGGCTGCCTGCAGGGATGGGGCATCATTGCCTCAGCCAGTCCCCCACTGCCCCTATTGTACAAATCTTCTTCCTTGTACCCAATTTAAATCTCCCCCATTTTAATTGGAAGCCATTCCCCTTATCCTGTCACAACAGACCCTGATAAAGAGTTTGTCCTCTTCTATCTCACAGCCCCACTGTAGACACTGCAAAATTGCTCCCAGGTCTCTCTCTTCCCCTGCTTGGTACGCCTCTGATTTTCTTGCAAGCCCTTTCAGCACCCATTTTCATTGCAGAGACACATTTATATGTTAAAATACATATTATGTATTAAAATATTTTTAATTTGTAAACTCCAGTATACATAAACTCCAAGTGAACCACCATTCCTGAAGGTTAACAAGCTTAACTCAGGTTAAGAACTCAATTCAGATACAAATTCATACCTAAGCTTTGTTCTTCACGTGCCAAAGACTGATTGTTCCTGCATTTCAAACAGTGAATTTATTTACCTACTACTTAGAGCCAAGAGCCCATCGAAGCCTGACCTTGTGAAGGGCATTGTGGCATCGAGGAAACCAAACCACTGGTGCAGAAAACCTCAGATCCAAGAGAAACACAGCAGAGCTTATAGAGGAAGGGAGTGAGCAGGATAGAACAGAACAGGTAACAAGTGTTCAGCTGCTGGCACAGAAATTCTTACTTAAGCAGAGGAGGGAAAGTTCCCAGTGGTTCAGAAGTGACATTTAATCAAAAACCGTTTGTCCAGCTTTCAGTGAACCATAGAATTATTCAAGATGGAGAAGACCTCTGCTATCATCCAGTGAACCCCAACCCACCCCACCGTGCCCACTGCCCACGTCCCCCAGTGCCACATCTGCACAGCTCCACAACTCCTCCACAGATCGTGACCCCAGTGCTCCCTGTGCGGCTGTGTCACTGCAGCACTGCTCTTTCTGAGAAGAAACTTTTCCTAATATCTGAATAGAAAAAGAATATATTTGTGAATATAAAGGTTGCAGTGCTAAAAAATAACCTTAAATCGCTTTGGAGAAGGGCATCTAGTGCTCAAAGCCAAATGTGGCACTGAGAATCGGCCACTGGATCGTTGAGGGTAAAGCCAGTGATGGGGATACTCTGCACAGGTCCTGCAGAGGTCCAGCTATCTGGAAAAGCTTTTATGGACACAAGAGGTCAGGACAGGCTGCTTCTGGCTGCACTCTGAGCGATAAGAGTCCAAACCCAGAGGGATGAAATCAAGCAAGTTAAAACCTAAGTGTCTGTGGGATGTGGGGGTACTACAGCTCTCCTACCTGTGACGGTTCCCTTGGCTCCTGCACACCCATCCATGTAAAGATCTCAACCTGAATGGCCCAAACGAGTCCTGCCCAGCAGCCAACACAACCCTTCCATAGGAGCAATGCTTCTTTTCTAGAGCTTGTCCTTCCCATTTTCCCATGGCCCCAACAGCACTTAACCACATGAAGTACTGCTGGGACTATCGGTGCTCACTGGATCAAGGTATGATCACAACAGCTCGTGTTCACCTTTTGCCAGGTAGTGGGATGCACCATGAGCAGCGACTGCAGTCAGCAGCTGTGCCCAGCAAAGCCAATGCTGGAGAGAAGCTGTTGCTGTTTTCTGTAGCTTGAAAGATAAAAGCAGAGTTGGAGCATTTCTCTGAAGAGACAAAGTCTGTCTCATGAGTGCTGCTTTTGTTGTGGTTTTTTCTCTTCCTTTTTTTTTTTTGTGTGTGTGTGTGTGTCTGTGTGGTTTTCTGTGTTGTGTAATATTAAATAGTGCCATTTATTACATGAGAAGAGCTGTCATTTCTCCTCTTGTATTTTTCTACAAACACATCCTGTTCTTCTTAATAGGCAAAATTGTTTTGTCTGTTAATATTCCATTGAAATGTAAATAGGTATTCGCTGACAATGACACAAGATACGATAAGAAAAAAGGCATCAAAAATGAATCTCTTGAGCTGTGCTGTGGGAATTCTGAGCAGTGTGACAAAAGCCTGAGTCCAGCCAGGCTGCAACAGCCAGCTGAGGAAATCTCTCTGAACCCACATATTGCCCAGACCACATTTCAATCCTTCTCGCCCCCTTCAGACAACCTACATGTCACCCAAGGAGGCTGTGGATGCCCCATCCCTGCAGGCATTCAAGGCCAGGCTGGACGTGGCTCTGGGCAGCTTGGGCTGCTGGTTGGCGACCTGCACACAGCAGGGGGTTGGAACTGATGAGCACTGTGCTCCTTTTCAACCCAGGCCATTCTATGATTCTACTGTTCTATGATTCTGTGATTCAGACATTTCCTGCAAGCTCCTCTGTTTGGATACCAGTGCTCTCCAAGCCCATCTGCTGCTGCTGCTCTGGTTCTCTCCATGTCCCTCTGTTGGGATCTGGAGTCCCCATATCCTTTCTACACACACAACGGGCACTACTATGTGTCTGTGTGTT
This sequence comes from Tympanuchus pallidicinctus, assembly GCF_026119805.1. Classification (NCBI taxonomy): domain Eukaryota; kingdom Metazoa; phylum Chordata; class Aves; order Galliformes; family Phasianidae; genus Tympanuchus; species Tympanuchus pallidicinctus. The sequence continues at coordinate 9,517,823 of NW_026294741.1, forward strand.
CAGGTTCCTGCATTTGTCACCTGAAGGTATTTGAACCCCCACCCTGAAATGAAGCCTCTCTCCAGCAGAGCTTTTTGGATACAAAATGAACTTCATGCTCAAAGAGTGTAAAAGAACACACAGACCTCATCTTTACTAACTGCGCCCATCAGGACATGTGGCTTTCCAGATCTGAAGACTTTTCTCTCTTGAGTCTTACTTTAGCTCATGGATGTCCAACCCTTTGGCTTGCACTGACCATACTGAGTGAAGAGGAGGTGTCCTGGACTGCATATATGTAGGTTATTCCAAATCCTCCAATTTATCTCTGTGGAAACTACAACTAATACAATGAGCACAGTAACGCTGGTAGACCTAATTCCCAGCCACAAAACACTATTTTCAACATAGTCACCACCATTAGCTACACATTTCACCAGCAGTGAGCAAAAGCCTGCACGCTATGCTCTTTAAAAAATGTTCTTGGCCATCTGGAAAATGGCTTGTCTTTCGTGTCATTGCTGAAGCACATCACCCACTCCTCACTGTGCTCACATGCGCTGGTTGGTCTCATCAGCATCCAACGAGCATCAGTGAATGTCAGTGGGTGCCACTGTTTCTGCACAGAGGAGTTCAGTGACACCCTTTGCTCCATCCACCCTTCTGTGTCAGACACCGTTCTGTCAGACTGCCCGTCTGCTGCCAGCTGTCACACAGCAGCAGCACAAAATGGGGCACTGGTGAGAAGGTTCAACCCCTACTGCTGTACCACCAGCATCCACCTCTGATGTCATGGACTGACACCATAAAAAAGGAGGCACATTTTTTCCATTCACAGGTCTGTGTTCAGCCAACGTATCAAAGTGCACGCCATTATTTGACACCATGTGAGCCCTCCCATGCCCTGCTCTCAGCCCATGCAGTGTCCATCACACACCACTGTTTGGCCATTGCTGAGTGTTGGTGTGTGCCTGGGGCCTCTCCCTTGTCACCGCAGCAGGGACCTGATTCAGGAGAGGGTCTGATGTCCCCTGGGGCCAGGTGACAGCCCAGGGCATCCCCCTCCTGGACCTTTGTGCATCAGCTGTGATGGCCGAGTGGTGAAGGTGTTGGACTTGAAATCCAATGGGGTTTTCCCTGCGCAGGTTCAAATCCTGCTCACAGCGGGAGTTTTTACTGACAGCCCCTGTCCTCCTGTCCCCAGGAGGGACAGACAGACACACATCCCCACCACTCCTCACCGAGGGGTCCCTGCTGTCCCCATCTGCTCTGGACCCTCATCTTTTGTTGGCCTCTTCCCCTTCGGGGTGGCCAAAATGGCCAAGCACCTGCATCTCTCTTGCCACAGGATGAAACACACACAGCTGCAGCACCCTGCTGCCTACAAAGCACTGCTTCCTGCTGCCAGGACAGCGCAGATTTCTGCTGGAGGGTGCAGCCTGATGGCAGTGCGGAAGAGGAGTGGATTGCCACTGGTCCTCAAGATTTACCCTGCCCTGTCTGCCCACACGGATCTGCCCAGAGAAGTCTGTGACCTGTGGTGGTTGTAAGGGCCTTTTCCCTAGCTGGGAATTGGACCCAGGCCATAAGAGTGATGAGTCCTGACCACTAAACCACCAGAGATGAAGTGGTGGTGGTGGACGTGGTGGTGGCCCCCAACCCAGGGGATGCAGGATGCAGGCATGTGGGCCCTGCAGACAAAGGGGAAGATTGGCTGGTGTGGCTTCCACCACCTTTCTGGGAGACGTTGCAGGGATGCCTGCTCCTTTCTGCATGCTGTGGCACTGGGCAGATCCTCTGAGCAAGAGGATTCTGCCTCTGTCAGATGTGGGAAGCAGGATCACGTTGTGCTGCTGATTGGTGCACCAGCGAAGACAGGTTTGGGAAAGGCAATGATGGGCAACTGTTCATGAAAATAACCAGCAGAGCCCTGGGGGCTCAGCATTGAGGTTCAGCTGCTGATGATGGAGAGGGGACCCCATGTGTGCTGCTGCAGCAAGGCTGAGGCAATGCACATCACACCGGACACAGGCAAAGTGGCATCATGGACACAACACACCCTGTGTCCCAGTACACAGCCAGCATGTCCCCAGGGCTGAGTGAAGCAGAACAACATGGCACAGACAATAATGCCAGCAGAGGTTTTTCCTGCTTGGGGGAAACAGGGCTGCGAGCCTCAGTGCTGTCAGTAGGACAGAGCCTGGAGTTCCAACCCTCCCAAGGATGGAGCTATGCTGAGCTGAGCTGCAGCTGTCAGGATATGCAGATGTCATGGTTTCGGTTGCCTCGACAAGCTCTACCAGAGCGTGGGCTACGGCAGTTCTGTGGTTGGGGCATGTCAATATCTCTCTGTGGTTTCCTAGATCTCTATCTGGAGCTGGCAGTCATTTTGTCAGAGGCAGTAACGGCTCCCAGAGCTCTGCTGGCAGGAGTGGGTTCATTTGCACGACCTATAGTGGGCATATGGCGTCTGTACTGGATGAGGACAGGGGGGTGGGTGATTGCCCGCCCTGAATGCAAGGGAAAGAGCCAGCAGTGTGCAGGGCAGTGTGTGTTGTGCATCTGGGGGGGGTACAAATATTCATTTTCTACAAGAACAGCTCCTTGAAAGAAGTCCCAGTCCCAGGGTCAGCCTTTGTTTGGTGGATATGGGTCAGGACTGAGGGTAAAGTACATTCACAATTGCAGAGAGAGACAAAGCGGAGATGCACAGTCTTGCTTTGCATCCCTACATGGATCTATGGTGTAAGCAATAAATTCATAAGTAGGCCTCTCTGAAAGTAATGCCTCCTATTTATTGCCATGGAAAAGACAACTGATACAAAGAGTACAGTAACACTATTTGATGGAGCAAATTCTCTGGTACAAAACACTATTTTTGACATAGTTATCACCATTAGCTGTGCATTTTCACCAGTGATTAGCATGAACCTGCATGCTGTGCTGGAACAAATCTACACACATGGAGGCAACCCTTTGTTTCACAGTTGCTATGAAAGCATTACTGCCAGGAAAACTTTGTCCATGCAGTGCAACTTTCACTGTGCTCACATGCACTGGTTGGTCTCCATCAGCATCCAGCGAGCATCAGTGAATGTCAGTGGGTGCCACTGTTTCTGCACAGAGGAGTTCAGTGACACACTTTGCTCCATCCAGCCTTCTGTGTCAGACACCGTTCTGTCAGACTGCCCGTCTGCTGCCAGCTGTCACACAGCAGCAGCACAAAATGGGGCACTGGTGAGAAGGTTCAACCCCTACTGCTGTACCACCAGCATCCACCTCTGATGTCGTAGGCTGACACCATAAAAAAGGAGGCATTACTTTCGAAGCAGCCCTCAGAAAGAGTCAGAACAATTCACTAATTGCAATATTAAACTTGGAGTCCCCCCTCCAACTTCACAAGAGTGGTTTGGGAAAGTTCCTGCAGCACTGCTTGTCCTCCCCTCCCATGGAGACATGGTGGTGGAGGGGATGCTGCCACAGGAGCAGAGCAGCAGCTCCTGCCACTTCCCACATCATGACAGAGGGGCTGTGGGAAGCCACAAAACTACAGGGAAAGGAGCTCATGGTGCCTCGTGAGCTGGATATGACTGAGCAACCACAGCCTTGAGCTGGCAAACGTGGTGCTGCTGAAGAGGAGGTAAGAAAGGGGAAATGCTCCCTATGCATCCTGGGGAGCCCATCACCTCGTGGTAAAGAGCCCCGTGACTGTGTGCATGCACATAGGTCATGGTTCTGGCACAAGAGGAGCTCCTGGGCTCAGCCTCCTGCATCCCACCCTGTGCTGAGTTGGCTCCACATCTCTGTCACAAGATGGTACTCAGAGCATCTAGGTGGGCTTCCCAGGGAAAGCCCTTCTTGGCTGTGCCCAGACCCACCATGGAACCCAGGGCTCTCTGGCTGCTCCCATTTTGAAGGACTGAGCACCTTTGTCCTCAAGGCTTAGGACCTTGGCATGAGATGGAGTTAGCATCCTCCTGGTCTGTGCTGAGATGCAGGGGATTGCTGGTACCTTGGTGAAGTGTGAACCCGAGGCTCAAAGACTGCTTCACATCCTGTCTTGAGCAGTGTCACCCTTGGTTGGGTGCTGATTTGTTCAGACTTACCCCACCTCACACAGCAACTATTTTGGTATTTCCTAAACCTGTTTCTTCCTTTTTTTTTTCTTCTTTTTTTTTTTTTTCAGCCTTTCTGAGGCAAAGGTGCCGTGACATCAGTTACACTTTGGAAACCCTAAAATTTCCCCTTGAAATCTGACTGGCCACCAGCCTGATAAAAAGCGAGGAGCATCCCAGCCACTCCACACCACGCCTGGAAGGATTCTGCTCTGCTCCTGCCTCTGCAGCTCAGCTCTGCCCATGATGACCGCTGTAGCTGTGCCTTTCTCCATCCTCCTGATTGCTGCCCTCTTCCCTCAGACCTCTTCATCTCCATGTGAGTACAGCATTGCTTCTCTCTTCTCTCCTGACGTGGGAGTTTTTCATTTTGGCGGGCAGTTATATTGAAACAGAGGGAAACAACAAGGTTCAAAGGTTGGAAGATTTTCATGCTTTCTTTGGACAGGTTTTCCTTTCTTTCTCCTTTTCACCCAGGGAGGCAATGATAAATTTTACCTTGCAAGCATTGAAGTTTTCAGGATTCATACCTCCAGTGTTGCTGGGCTTTAGGGCTGGTCCTAGGATGAGTGAGGGGACTTTCGTCACCAGCACTGAGGAAAAGAAGACTGCAAAAGCTCTACTAAGACACCCCCAGCAATGACCTCCATTACACTTTGGTGCTCACACCCATTTATTGATGACTTTCTGGGGAGATTGAATGAGAGTAGCTGCCTAAGGGATGGCTGTCCACGCTGCTATGGGCAGCACATTGTGGTGGACTCATGGTAGACTCATATCAGCCTTCTTCTCTTCCAGTTGGGGCTGACACAACTGTGTGCTGCTTCAGCTATAGAGTACGGAAGCTGCCCCAGAATCATGTGAAGGAGTATTTCTACACCAGCAGCAAGTGCCCACAGCCAGCAGTTGTGTAAGTACCAGATCCAGCTCTGGGCTCAAGGGGAGAATTGCTTTTCACTGGGAACAAGGGGCTGGTGGTGTGAGGGATGGTGCCTGGAGCCAGGGGAAGGGGCAGCCACCACAGGTCCCACATGCAGTGTGGGCTCTCATCCTCTTCAGTTGAGAAATGAACCCACCCTGGTGCTTGGGACAAGGCTTGGGAAGGATGTCCCGTGAAGACAGTTTGTAGCATGCAGGTTCTCCCAGGGTCCCTGAGCTCTCTGTGGTGCCTGGGTTCCTCTGGAGCTTGGGGATTTGTGGGAGGGTAAGTGACCCCTGCTGGAGCCAATGCTGGTCACAGAACAGGATGGTGGGTGCCGACAGCTGGCTCTGGGGCTGACACCTCCCTGCTCCACAGGTTCACCACCAGGAAGGGGCGGCAGGTCTGCGCGAACCCCGACGCCCGGTGGGTGAAGGAATACATCAACTTCCTGGAGCTGCAGTGAGCACCAGGACCCGAGGTGTCTGCCCTGGAGAGCCCTGCGAGTCTGTGCAGCACAGCCATGGTGTGGTCCTAGAAACCCCACTGCTGAGCACCAGGGCCAACAGACACCCCAGGGTCCCTGAGCTTCTTTTTTGTCTTGCAACAGCATCATCTATACTATACAATTTAGCCACCCTACCATGCAGCTGAGATACTGGGGACGTGTCTCTTGGCCTTTCAGGTCTGCTTGGTGCAGGCTGCTGTGAAAATGTCGTCTCCTCCTGTGCCTCTGCTACTGGAGCAGGAGGGGACTTTACCCTAAGAGCCACCTGTGGGATGCAGTCTGTCAGAACGAGGTGTGTGTGCTGTCACATAATGCAGGCTGACCTCCAGGCCAGCTGGCTGTGTCTTGCTGTGCTGCAGGAGCTGTGAATGAGATGCTGTGAAGGAGATCCTTCCCTAAGGGAGGAAACAGTACACTGGATATTTATGGGATGCTCATTCTGGAACCACACTTGTGCTCAAAACGCTGTGTCTTGCTGGTCCCAAAGAATAAAGTTTTCTATCTCTGTGTCTAAGCTCTGGCTGCATCCCCTCCCACCAGCCCCCAGGAAGGGCAGGGTGCTGAGTAGGCTCTGTGGGACCGTCCTGCTGCGTAGCTCAGCACCTGCCCACCCCACACTGCTCCTGGGCCAAAAGAGCTGGGAGGGCTCCTTGGACAGGCATGGATAGACACCACTTCCCAGCTGGGAATCTCTCCCCCTCCTTATCCATAAACCCATCCCTGCTGCATCCCCAGCTCCCAGCACAACCCGGGGCTCTGTGCCAGCCCTCCCCATCACATCAGGGACTGAGGCCCCTGGGGATTTGCCTTGGGGCTCTGTGGCAGTCATGCAGGAGCAGGGTTCCACTTTGGCTGTGCTCACTCAGTTGCCGCAGATGACATGCACACATCTTGTGAAGGAAGCCTGAATTTGCTTTGAAAAAGCGCAGTGAACCAAACCACACTTTGTCAGGCTACAGTTTGCATTAAAACTTTCTGATGTCTTTGTGGGTAGAGAATGAAATGACAGGGCCTGACCTGCTGCTGCCGCTGCTGCAACAACTGATCCCTAGTGCATCACAGCAAGCAGTGTCTGTTAATACCCTGAACTGAACAGTGCTGCAGTGCTGTGCAGATGCTGGGATTGCCCCCTGCCCTCCCCTCAGTCATCACCCCCTTGCCATAACCCTCCCTGATCAAGGAGCAGCCTGTTCTGCTGCACTTCCTCAGGAGTTGCCCTGAAGTTCCTGGAGGAGCTGGGCACCGGGTTTTCCTTTCTGGTGACACAATAAAAGGGGTCAGATTTGAAGGGGAAATGCTTCACGCAGAGAGCACTGAGGCCCTGGCACTGCCCAGAGCTCTGGGTTCTCCATCTCTGGAGGTGCCCCAGGCCAGGCCAAGAAGCAGCAATGGATGCTATAAGCCCCCATTTTAGGAGGTTTAGGAGGAAGGTTTCATGAGCAATGCAGAGCCGCCAGCATATGGCCATGCCTCCAGCATCACATAGGTCAGAAAGGCAAAACTCAGAAACACTGAGCTGTAAGGTCAGGTTCAAACCAACAGCTGAAAAAGAGCTGCAAGAAGCGGCTGTGGCAGGATGTGCTTGCCCCAATACAGCAGGGCTTCCCAGAAGTAACCACGTCCCCAGTCCTTGTGGTGAGGGCAGTGAGGGCAAGCAGCCCCTGGGGCTGATGAAGGGAGAGATACAGAATGGAGTTAAGAACAACAGGAGGGGACAAGTCTGCCTGGGGGCTGCTCACTGCCGGCCCCAGAGCTCTTCTGAGCTTCACTGGCACAAAGGGGACAGCCCAATGTGGTTCAAGCTCCCCAAAAGTGAGGTGCTTCGGCTCTTTGGGTGGCTTTCTGTTTACACTTAAAGCATTCCAACAGAACAGATAAATGAATCGTAGCTGACCACACAGTGCAGGAACAGTGCATTTGTCCGGGCTGTGCCTTCTCTCTGTCTCACCCAAAGAATGTCAATGGAAACAAGGAACAGCTGTGCAAGCTCCGAGGGCTTGGTGCTGTGCTGAGACTCAGCACCGTGAGCAGCTGCCGCACCTCCTGGGCACAGTGGAATCTCTGCCCTGCCCCGAGCCAGCAGGCAGCTGCCAGGTCCCCAACAGCACCCTGTGATGTCAAACCCTCCCTATTTCCCACTGCTCCCACTTGCCTCATCTCCCTGGTAGGAGCCCTAGCGTGGGCTGTTAAGATGAAGCTCCGATAGCTCCAGTCAGGAAAACGAAAGCAGAGGTTGTGGGAAATTCCTGTGGCTGCATGGGCTGCTGGCCAGGGACTGCCCCGAGAGCAGCCAGCTCTGCACCAGGTTCCCCCCTCTGTGCCGGGCCTGGGCAGAACCCCCACACACAGCCACCAGCACAGCCATCCTTTGTTCTCCTCAGCAGCTCAGGGCAGGGTCTGTGTGGGTGCCACAGGCCCCCTCCTGCACCAGGCACCTCTTCTCCATGCAAAAGGTGCTGAGCGCAGGTTTGGGTTCAGCAGAACCAAAACCCCACAGCTCCCGGCCCCACCTGCTCTCTTCCTGGATGAGGGAACGGAGTGCATCCACAGTAAATTTGCAGGCACCAACCTGGGGGGAACAGTGGGTCTGTCTGAGGGTAGCTAGGCCCCACAGAGGGATGTGGACAGGCTGATCAGTGAGCAGAGGCCAACGAGATGAGCTGCAACAGGACCAAGTGCTGGGTCCTGTGCTTGGGTCACAACTGCCCCATGCAGTGCTATGGGCCTGGGGCAGAATGGCTGGAAAGATGCATGCAGGAAAAGCATGTGGGGGTGTGAGCTGATACCCACTGACCATGAGCCAGCAGCGTGCCCAGGGGGCCAAGAAGGTTGAGGGAGCTGAGATGGGTCAGTGTGGAGCAGAGGCTCAGGGGAGAGGTCAGTGTGGAGGCTCAGGGGAGACCTCCTCTGCCTGGGGAGACGCTCCTACAACTGCCTGAAAGGAGGTGGCGACTGGAGGGTTGGGCTCTGCTCCCAGACGACAGCGATGGAGAGATGGTGGCCTCACAGTTCACCAGGGGAGGTTCAGGTTGAACATTAGGAAAAATTTCTTCTCCAAAAGAGCAGTGATGCTGTGGCACAGCTGCCCAGGGAAGTGTCCTTGTGCCTGTAGGTTTTCTAGAGCTGTGGGGATGTGGCACTGAGGGCATGGTGGGGTGGTCTGGGTTTGGATTTGGTGATCTTAGAAGTCTTTTCCAACCTTACTGATTCTATGTGATCCCAGTTCAAGACAGCCCTTTCAGCAGACTCTTCCCCCCATGATTATCCCCCAGCTTAAGCAGACACGGGCCCTAGCACAGGACAGACTTTTTGCTGACCTACCCAGCCTTGCTGAGAGTTGCCCCTCTCTGCCGTGCCCTCAGTGCAATGCTGGGACTGTGGCAGGGCTGAGCAGAGCCCAGGCCTTTCCCCATTTCCCCAGCCTTGGCAGATGGGAGCCCGTCCTGCTGCTGCTCAGGGCCCTGCAGCCTTCCTGCCTGCAGTCAGCGCTGCTGCCGGGAAAACACAGAGCTGGATGGAAATCATGAGGCAGCTGCGAGGTGCTTTCCCAGCTCTGGAGCTGCCAAGTTTGAGCTATAAGCTGTGGATTAAAAATATTAAACAATAGGAGAAATGTGTTTTGCATTAGGGAGAAGAAATACTGTCTGAACAGAACAGATGTTGTGCAGACACGAGGCTGTGGGAGCACCTCAGTGTGCTGAGCATGATGCAAGCATGCTCCCTTGCAACCCGCTTGCTCCTATTGCAAAGCCACACATGAGCCACCCGTGTGCCCTGTGCCTGGTGCTGGATGTGGAGCAGGGCTGGCTCCCATCTGCAGCCCTACAGCAGCTCTCCTGGTTTGTGCCCTTTGCAATGTGCCCATCCCCATCCCATCCCATCACACACATAGTGCCCACTGGGGAGCCAGGCATTGAGCTGGGGTGCATGAGGAGCCCCTCCTTGTCTGTCTGGTTCATAGGGGATGTGGTGGGGAAACAGAGTCAGAGGATATTCATATGTCTGTAGTGTGGAAACTTCATGGGCTTATCTCAAACCACTTCCCATCATCACATGCCATGTAGGGCGTGCTGATGGGCTAGTGGTGAGAGTTTGTTTCTGTGATGGTGTAAAGGACATCAAGGGACAAAAAAACAGAGGTTTTATCCACATTCTTTATTCTCCACAACACCTTCATACAAGTGAGCCGGAGCCACCCCTCCTTTGAAGAGGAGACTCTGGGCCACCCTCCCTTAAATGCCCTCCCTGCCACTCTCCCATAAATATGATCCAGATATGAGAATACTGCCTATCTCTTATGGTAATTTCTTAAATAATTTTAAATAACTTAGGAACAGTAGATGCGCCGTGGGCCTTTCTAGTCTGCAGGCAGGCAGAGGTGTCGAGCTACTTGCTGGGGCTGCAGAGTGGGCTGTGCTAACAGCACTGACATGAGATGTCTGTAGTCCCCATCCTGCAGTCCGTGGGAGCTGCAAGCAGGAGACGTGGGCTTATGCAGCCGTCCTGAAGCCATGCTCCATGTCAGGAGCTCGTGGTGATGTGGCTGGCATGGCAGCAGTGTCCCATCCTGCCTGGCTCCGCTCAGTCCCGCTTGGCGCTCCGCAGGTAGCTCTGTACCCAGGGGTCACTGGGGTTGGCACAGACTTCGCGCTTCTTTGTGACAAAGCTGTGGGATGAGACAGAGGTGAGACACTGAGGTCACTGCTCAGAGCAGGAGCCTGGGTTTGGGGTTCACAAGAGGTTCTCCACCATCCCCAAGCTGATGCTGCGTTCACCACAATTCCACCACTCCCATTCTTCTCCCACATCAATTCCTGCAGGAACACCCCTGGGAGTCCCCAGAGAGCATCCCTGGCCACCCCTGCAGGAGCATCCCAGCAGTCCCCGTGTCAGCCCTTTCCCCTCGGTTCCCCCTGCCTTGTGCACAGCACACCCGCAGCCCCCTCTCTCTGACCCGCAGCCCTCGGCCGACCCCGCACACCCACACCATATCCACATCGGTACCTACATGATGGCTGGCTGCGAGCAGCTGGTGCTGCTACTGTAGTGACTGCGGATGAGGTTCCGTGGGATCTTGTGTTTTATGTAAGAAGTGCAGCAGGTCGGGACGTCGGGTCCCACTGGAAGAGGCAGAGAGAGACAGCATGAGTGTGGGGTGAGCTCAGGAGCCATGCAGGGAGGAGGGAGCAGAGAACTAGGACAATTAAGTTTGAAAGATGCACTGGAGAATCCTACTCAGTTCCAGGGCAGAGACTGGAGTCTCTACGCTATGACCAGGAGCAAGGACCCCAGAATCAGAATGGTGGATGGATGAATGAACAGATGGACAGATGGACGGACGGACGGACGGACGGACGGATGGACGGATGGATGAATGGATGGATGGATGGATGGATGGATGATTTTCCAGTTTGGAGGTTCCTACATGAGCTGATCTAAGTGCAGAGCAGAGAGAAGCTGAAAATTCCCTGCTCTCTGCCTCAAAGGAGAAATGACAACAAAGGCTCAGAGCTGTTCTTCCTTCTCAAACAATGGAGCAGGACTCACCTGGGGCAGAGGAGGCTCGGGAGCAGGAGGATGCGATGAGCAGAAGAGCGAGAACAACTGCAGAGAGCTTCATCTTCCCGTCGGATGAGGGCTGTTTGAGCAGGACCAGGAGCTCAGGCAGATGCGGGGCAGTCTGCAGCAACTGGATGCAGATCCCTTTTAATAGGAAGTCCTGGAGTCAGCAGGGAGACGATCCAGTGGAAATTCCAGGATGATGACAGAGGATGTCACAAAAGTGAAATAATAAAAAAAAAGAAAAAAGAAAAAGAAAGGCAGAAAGAATGGGATGTAGTTCACACCAGAGCCAAGAATGCTGGGATACTAAGCTCTGAGTCAGCATTCGTTTTCGTTTTTATCAGCTCAAAAGGAAACTCGATTGTGCCAAGTGGCATGACCACAAAGAAGAGTTCTATTCATCATAATTACAGGAGGGATTTTCCCTATGAGTCTGGATAGCAAAAGAAACAATGTTTGGTTAAGATTACACAACTCTGGAAAAAAACCAAGCCCTAGGAGCACTCGTGCTGCTGTTGTGCGGGTGCTTGTCAGGGGTTTGCTGCACGGCAGCATGAGGAGCAAGGTGGGTCCGCACCACCGGTGCCCAGCAGGGAGCAGTGGGGTTGGGACCCCCCTACCTGTCCTGGATTGGGATCAAACCCCCTCAGGGGCAGCACACTGCACTGCTGAGCTGTGTGAGGTTCTGCCACCCCATTCCTAGCCTGCCCAGCTCTCTCTGCACAACAACACCACTCCTCCCAGCTCTGTGCTGTCTGCAGAACTGCCCGGGGTGCATGCTGTACCCTTCAGGTCATCAGGATATGGAACGGGGTTGCCCCCAGGGCTGCCCCCGTGGTGAAGCCAATGGGAGCCGTGCATGCAGCTGGCCATCAGCCCATATCACTGCCTGCTGCAGTTTGCCTGTGAGGATGCTACAGACAGAGCCTGGCAGAATTCAAAACAACCTCTGCTCCTCCTCCTGTGGGCTCTCAGGCTCTGCCTGCCCACAGCCCCCTAACAGCCATAGGCCACCACAGACTGCAGGGTCCCACTGACGCACCCCAGGCATGAGGTGCAGGAGATCCCCAGCACAGGTGAGGATGTGCTCACATGAAGATCCCTGCTGCAATCCACTTTCCTGCATGTTCAAACCCAACATGGAGTTCAGGATGTCGGTGTGTGCAGCAGGCTAATGTACCCCCACCAAAGCTGAGGACACACTGTTAATGAGCCAAAGCCTCTTTAGGAGCTGACAAAGGCATCAGGAAGGTGTGGGGCTTTGCTAGGCTCAGAGTGGGCAGGGCAGGGCTCTGCTTTCCCGGTGGAGCAGAGTAGATCCATATGGAGGTGCATGGCAGAACAGCAGGAGCTCCAGCCCTAGGATGAACTGCTGCAGAGTAATATCGAAATTCAGCTTTTTTGCCATGGAAATAAAGCGTGCATGAACAGACATTTGAGGCTTGTTCCCCTCTGCTTGCAACTCACGTGATAAGTGTGCACGGGGAAATCGCAGCCACCACACCCGCTGCTGGCTGCTGCATTTCCAGCGCAGGGGGGCTGTGGCTGGGAGCTCTGTGGCTAACACCAACGAGGGAGAGCTTTGCTCATGGAACTTCACACCTCCTGCAGCGACCAAGATGAGGGGCTGGGGCTTGCACTGTGCCGTCCTGCTTGGCACTGGGGAGGTGCAGTGGAAATACAGCGCAGCGCGGAGCAGTGCCCCCGGTGCAGAAGCACTGAGATGCTCAGTGGAAAGAAAGGAGCCATCGTTTATGGCTGTTGAATTTGGCCAGGCTGAGCTGGAGAGAGGAGGAGGCCCTGGAAGGAGCTGCTGCAACCACAGCTGATGCCAGTGCCACCAGCACAAACCTCCTGCGCCGCAGCCCCCAGCTCCCTGCAGCTCATCCCGCTGCCCTGCGCCCACTTTTGCTTCCAGCTCTCAGTTCTCTGCCCTGTGTCTGCTGGTTGCTCCACCCTAGGGCTCTCTGCCATCAGGAGGCTCCTGCAGCTCAAGCAATTTCCAGCCAATCTCTCTATCAAGCTTTCCCTGTTCCTGGAACTGAGCTGCTTTTATTGCTTTGGGCCCACCCAGCCATGGGCATGAGGTTTGTTTGGGTGTGGGGACAGCCATAAAAGAAAGCTACCATTATTCACTAAGGAGGATTACGGGGAAGGATGCTGCAGGGTGCACGGCTCCTGGCACAGCGGAACCCTGGGGGTCCTGGAGCTCAGCTCAGCCATCACACAGCGCCCCAACCCTGGAGCTTCAGGGAGAGCTGGGCTGCAGAACGGCTTCATGCAACTGTGGAACTTTCTTCTCCTCTTTGCTTGCAGATGCTGAGCGCACAAAGTCCAACGGGTTCATTGATAACCTGCCTTTACTTCCCACCCAGGAAGAGCTCTGGATTTTCTGCCTGCTTTTCCTGGGGCAGAAATCTTCCTGTAAGTCTGAGCAATGCATGTCCTAGGGCTCCAAAGGCACTGCAATTCTGTTTTCCCTGTTTCTCTCTTTGTCCAAGGACTGAGAAGAGGCCAAAGCGAGGTGGATTTTTTTTATTACACTCTAATTTGGTTTGAAATACCTTACATTTAATCCTCTTTTGTTTGCTTTATTTCAAAACAAAGTCCAGGAAAAATCTGAGGCATGCATAGAGAAGCATTAGTTTTCCCCTAAGTATTTTTCCAGAAACTGCCCCTGCTGGAAGAAGCATCCTGTGATGCGATACAGCCTCTTATCAGCACAGTCAGCTTGCTGAATCCTGTCTGCACGGCTGGCACAGGCTGGGATTCCCACCACGACACGATTTAGGGGAAACGCAAAGCCCGGAGCGGCCGCACAGCCCCCAGCCCTCACAGTGCTGCTGCTCTCACCAGAGGTTCCCATTGCAGTGGGTTGCAGGACATGACCTCGTGCTGAACATTCCAATATTTCTCCAGAAGTGTTAAGAATAGGGAAGAAAAGGATCTCTGGATGCTTCAGAAAAGCCATCTGCAGGCGAGCCCCGAGCAAAGGGAGATGAAAGTGCTGCAGGCTGTGCTGGGGGCAGTTTCCGAACTCAGGACAGCTGTGGTACTTCCTTCTCCAAATGAATGCCAACAACTCAGCGTTAAAAACTGCTAAAAACAGCAGCTTACATCAGCCTCATTTGCAGTGTTCCTCTTTCATCGGTCACATTAAGAATTTCCCTACTTCTGTTGTGAGTAAATGTATTTGGGGCCTTTTCTTTACTTAGCACTTTCTCCTGGTAGTTCCGGGTGCCAGCAGACAAGCTCCAACACGCAGCATTATCCATGCAAATTAATGCAACACCACTCATTGCTCCAGACGGCCCGTCCTGCTGACTCCAAGCATCGTCTGCCCATGGTGGGAGCATCGAAACCAGACGGAGCCAAAGTGGGAAAACATCACTTCCCACCACAGCCTTTCCTACACTAACCCAGTTTCCCCTCAGGAGCTCACCTTGACCCTTCCACAGCCATCCCTCCACCCCAGAGCATCATCAGGTAGAGGTCCTTCATCCCAGACCCCCGTGGCTTCTCATTTTCCCAAAAGGGGAAGAGTGAGAATAAATGACTTTCTCATTTCATCATAATGGGGTTGTGGGGGTATGGGCGAGGACATGAGGACACATTTTTTAGGCACTTGTTACAAAATCTCAGGGCATAGCTGATATGACTACAGCCTCCCACCTCTCTCCAGCACACGAATAGCTGGCAGGGTGGTGGTTCTGACAGATTTCTGGGGAAAAAACAGACTCTTAGGAAGTGAATACCCCACATTTGTCATTGTTTTTTGGCTTTCAGCAGTGGAAAAAAATTTGGCCTTTTCCTGGGCTCTGTAATAGTCATGCAATCATAGAACCACAGATTCACAGAATTGTAGAATGACTTGGATTGGAATGAACCTCGAAGATCTTGTAGTTGCGACAACTTATGTGGTCCAGTAGTGATAGGATGAGGCGAAATGGCTTCAAACTAGAAGGAGGGAGATTTAGGTCAGATGTGAGGAGGAAATTCTTCACCCAGTGAATTCACCCATTGAATTCTTCACCCAGTGCTGGCACTGCTGCCCAGAGCTGTGGGTGCCCCATCCCTGGAGGTGCCCAGGCCATGATGGGCAGCCTGAGCACCCGGCCCACAGCAGAAATGGGGCTGACTGGGGCTGTGAGGTCCCTTCCAACCCCAATCCTTTTATGACGTTATGATTCAGTGACCTAATTTTTCAGTGTTAATGAGATCTTTTATCTTCCCCACCACTTCTCCCACCTGCCTTGCCTACGTCATGTACCTTAGGGAGCAGGACAGGACCAGATGGCCGTAGGTGGCAAATCTCAAGACACGACCCAGGAACGCTCAAAGTTACAGTCACAGGGAACAGCTCAGAGGCAAACCATGCTCTTACGTATGTCTGCAAGCTGCATTCCCTGAGCAACAAGAGAGAAGAGCCAAGAAGAACTCAGAGCTGGCTCCTGGTCCAGCTGGCTGAGCACCGGCTCCCCGCCGCCTGCCGGGCTGCGGAGGAACGCTCTCTCCTCATCTTCCAGCTTCTGGGGGCTGAGCGCAGGCACAAGCAGTGACACATCACAAGGCTGTGCTCCATGTAACACGACCTGGGAAAACTGGAGAGTTGGGAAGGGAGGAACCTGATGAGGTTTAGCAACAGCAAGAGTAGAGTCTTGCACCCGGGAAGGAATAACTGCATGCATCAGTACAGATCAGGGGATGACCTGCTGGGAAGCTCTGTGGAGAAGGGGCTGGGGGGCCTGGTGGACGACAGGTTGGTCATGAGCCAGCAGTGTGTCCTTGTGGCCAAGAAGGACAGTCAAAAGGCTATGTCAAAAACTGTGACCAGCCGGTCAAGGGAGGTGATCCTCCCTCTCTGCTCTGCCCTGCTGAGGCCGCATTTAGAATATCGTGTCCAGTTCTGGGCTCCCCAGTTTAAAACAGACAGGGATCTTCTAGAAGGAGTCCAGCAGAGAGCCACAAAGATGATGAAAGGCCTGGAGCATCTGTCGTATGAGGAAAGGCTGAGTAACCTGGGTCTGTTCAGCCTGAGAGGAGATCAGTGTTTATCAGGGAGGTGAAAGGCAAATGGGTGAGGGGGCTCTTCTCAGCACTGTGTAGCAATGGGACAAGGAGGTGTTTTAGGTGATGGCCTAAAACTTGAATGTAGGAAGTTCCATACAAACATGCAAAAGAACTTCTTTATGGTGAGGGTGATGGAGCACTGGAACAGGTTGCCCAGAGAGGTGCTGGAGACTCCTTTTATGGAGGTCTTCAAGACCTGCCTGGACACCGACTTGTGTGACCTGCAAAGGGGTTGGACTCGATGATCTCTTGAGGTTCCTTCCAATCCCTGCAATTCTGTGATGCTGTTGGAGTTGGGGTTGCCTGTGAGGTAGGCTCCAGAGACCCCTTGGTGATGAGCATTCCATGGGACCCATCCTGCTCACATCTGGGACTCCCCTGTTGGAGTGAGATTTGGAAAACATTCATCTTCACAGTTCCTGGTCTTAAGGAGCAGTGTCTTCTTCACCCTGCCCATAGATCTCTCTCCACTGTAGCTGCAGTCACAGTCAGCATTCCTGTGCTCCATTTGGCTATGCACATCTTTGTGCCCAGCAATGACAAGCTGCACCTCACCTACCAGGAGTCACTGACATTCAAGCATCTAATCTAACCTGGACATTTAAGGTCTTCTCCCCAACAGTAGGGAATGTGCTAAGCAGGGGGTTGGACTTTACGATCCCCAGGAGTCCCTTCCAAACCCTACAATTCTGTGACTCTGAGACTCATGGGACATGGATGAGGCAGGCATCTCCACATTGTGCTGCTGGGTCAGTGGGGGCTGTGCAGATCTGGGATGGAAGCAGAAGAGACCTCAGCCCCCTTTTTCCTAAGCTCAGTGTTCATCGTGTGTGCAACTCCTGCTAGGATGCACTGTCATCTCTAAGCAGCTCATGCAGGTTAGGTAACACAGCCCTGTTGACAAATGCAGGGACCTCCAAAGCGGAACTTCTTACTAAAGGAAGATGCACGAGAGAAGCAAAAATAGATATGGCGATTGTTTCATATCCTGTGCCACTGGGGAGGCTGTGGCCACCGCATTGTTCCATCATGCGACCGTGCTGCGATCAGCTCCTTCTCAGGGGGAAATTCCACCGTTCTACGCAAGCAGCTGCCCGGAGCCACACACCCTATAAATTGGGCAGTTGCTGAATGTCTCAGCATCACAGAGAAGAGAGACCTCCGAGCTCCACTTGCACTCTCCAGCTCCTGCCACCACTCCCATCTGACATGAAGGTCTCTGTGGCTGCCCTCGCCGTTCTCCTCATTGCCATCTGCTACCAGACTTCTGCTGCACCAGGTAAGTCCTGGCTCTCCAAACCTCTCCAAATGGGGACCAGGGAGATGCTGCTGCTGGGACAGGATCCTCCCTGCCAGCCCTTCTACCACGGCTCCCTTCCCTGACCCATCAGGGCTCTGCTCCCAGCTCCCTGCCACCTCTCCCTGCCCCATGCCCCTGCTCACAGCCTCCTTTGCCTTTGCAGTGGGTTCCGACCCGCCGACCTCCTGCTGCTTCACCTACATCTCCCGGCAGATGCCCTTCAACTTTGTGGCAGACTACTACGAGACCAACAGCCAGTGCCCTCGTGCTGGTGTTGTGTAAGTGTCCCCCTGGTCAGAGGGCTCTGCCTTTGGGCTGAGGATTCCTCTGCATTTTGGAGTTGGGAGGGAACAACTCCTTTCTGGGGGAGTAGGATGGATGCGCACCCAATGGGTGCAAGGGGATGCTGGTGGGGCTCACACTGGTCCTGCCCCAGGGCTCTGCTGCCCGTGTGGCCAGCACCATGCGCCCAGATTGTGCCGACTATCAGCAGGAGGGGGTGAGGAATGGAGGAGGGGTCGCCTCCATGCAGGACTCTCCCATGGGATCTCACCTGGCTGCTCCCTGCAGGTTCATCACCAAGAAGGGCCGCGAGGTCTGCGCCAACCCTGAGAACGACTGGGTGCAGGACTACATGAACAAGCTGGAACTGAACTGATGCGCCAGGATGGGATGAGCAAGCAATGGCCGGTTGCAGGCCCTGCCAGAAACGCAACCGTGACATTGAGAGCTGCCCAAGAGACTGAAAATGTCCCCGAATCTGCTTTACTATTTATATATTAATTGTTCATAATGGAAGGGAGCAGGTGAAATAATACCACTCCAACCAAATTGGAAGATTATTTAACAGATATATATTTTTTTAAATTAAGAGTTATGTTTGGATTATGTTTTCTGTATTTAATGAATTGTATTTTTGATATAATATTTAATTCAAACGTTGAGAAATAAATATTTTTTTTAAGAAATTTCTGTCTTTGCTCTGTTTGTGTTGATCTCAGCTGAAATTATAATTGTGATGACATCTTCATTTTTTGCCCAAGGAGGCTGTGGATGCCCCATCCCTGCAGGCATTCAAGGCCAGGTTGGATGTGGCTCTGGGCAGCCTGGGCTGCTGGTTGGAGACCTGCACACAGCAGGGGGTTGGAATTGGATGAGCACTGTGGTCCTTTTCAACCCAGGGCATTCTATGATTCTATGATTGATTCTCTTTACTAAGCTGGCAAAACCCCAAAAGTTTCCCTATCTTACGTTTTGCAAAATAAGCAAAAGAGAGAAAGAAAGAGGAAAAGGAAAAGGAAAAGAAAAAGAAAAAGAAAAAGAAAAAGAAAAAGAAAAAGAAAAAGAAAAAGAAAAAGAAAAAGAAAAAGAAAAGAAAAAGAAAAAGAAAAAGAAAAAGAAAAAGAAAAAGAAAAAGAAAAAGAAAAGAAAAAGAAAAAGAAAAAGAAAATGAAAAGAAAAAGAAAAAAAAAAAGAAAATGAAAATGAAAAGAAAAAGAAAAAGAAAAAGAAAAAGAAAAAGAAAAAGAAAAAGAAAAAGAAAAAGAAAAAGAAAAAGAAAAAGAAAAAGAAAAAGAAAAAGAAAAAGAAAAAGAAAAAGAAAAAGAAAAAGAAAAAGGAGATGTGGGAGGAGCGCAGATGCAGGTAGTTTGGATCACTCATTTTAAGTTATTTAGTTACTGCTGGTGTATAACTACTGGCACCCAATTAAATTCCTTTCAGCCCTCAGGGGTTGAAATCATAGAATTATTAAGGTTGGAAAAGACGGCCAGGATCATCAAGTCCAACCTCAACCCATCCCACCATGCCCTCCAATCACGTCCCTCAGTGCCATGTTTTCCTCCGTGCAGCTTCCAGCCGCCCTGCCCCAAGCCCGCAGAGCTGCGTGGGGCTGCTGTGCCCCCAGTACGGAACTGAGCACTTGGTCCTGTTGCAGCTCATCCCATTGGCCTCAGCCCAATTCTCAGCTATTCCCAGAGCTGAGAGCTGAGAATGGAAAAAACATGCTTCACTGCCAAATCTGTAGAACTATTTGGTAAAACTCGTGCAGCTGGGACACAAGGCTTAGCAAGTGCATGTCTCTCCAGAGAGCAGCTGTTCTTCCCCTGTGCCACCAACACCTGCCCATCTGTACGGATCTGAAGCAGTGTGCTGCACATCTCCCCCAGCCCCTCTGCCAGACCCATACCCAAGTAGCTGGTGAAGATGGAGCCCACCAAGTGACTGCAGTGAGGCTGATGGGATGAGCTCTGGACACACACATTTGTGTGAGAAATGAAGGTCTGAGTTCTGCTGCGCCTGGAGCTCCAGTGCCCATCGCACATTCCAAGCAATTTGTTTGGATCTGGAGAACCCAGGTCCTTTCTGGAAGGGCTGTGCTCTATCATTTGTTCCTCAGCTTGTGTTGACAGTGGAGGTTGCTGTGACCCAGGTTAGTCGCACTGCATTTGTTGAACTTCGTGAGGTCTCCTAGCCATGCTGCTCAGTCTGTCCAGGTCTTTCTGGATGGCATCTTATCCCTAGGGTACATTGACAGCACCCTCAGCTTGGTGTCATCCACAAACTGCACTTGATTCTGCTGTCAGTGCCATCAAGGAGATATTAAAGAGCACTGGTCCCAGCACTGATCCCTGATGGACACCACTCGTCACTGATCTCCATCTGGACACTGAGCCATTGACCACCACTCTCTGGGTCCAGTCTGGCAAGCAGTTTCCCTTCCATCAAAAAGTCTGCCCACCAAATTCATATCTTTTCAATTTGTAGAGAAGGATGCTGTAGTGGACCACAAGGCCTTACCAAAGTTTGGATAGATGGCATCAGTGACACTTCCCTTGCCCATTGATGCAATTATGCCATCACAGAAATCCATATGTTGGTCAGGCAGGACCAACATATTGATGAAGCCATACTGCCTGCCTTATATCACTTTGCTGCCTTCCATGTGCCTAACCATAGCTTCTGGGAGGATCTGCTCCATGATCTTACCTAGCAGCATTCCAACACCCTCAAGGATGAGAGAAAACCTTGGCCGCCGTGTACCAGCCAACACCCTGCCTGTGTGCTGCAGCCTGTTCCTTCACCCACAGGCTGAGTCTGGCACAAAGCTGGGCATCAACAGCTGCCCTCACTCCAGGAGCAGGGGACAGAAGCCCCTATCCAGGACAGGGAGACCGACAGCAGGGATTCAGTTCTACAGTCCCTCACGGTTGCAGCTCCCCAGACCTCACAGCACCAGGAGCCATGGGGTCCTCGAGGGTCAGCTGCCAGCACCACCAGCCCAGCACCGAGTCCATTGCACACAACAGCATGCACCAGCATCCTTAGCTCCTGGGTCATGCTGGAGCCACCCACAGCAGACACCTACTCTGCGTACCTCAGCTAACCCACACCACTATTCTGGGAGCCCACAGGGAGCTCTGAATTGCTCATGTCGTTCTTTACACCCACCCACGTGTGCCAGCTCAGTGCGTGCGAGGAGCGCAGCGCTCTGCTAACCCACACCCCTGGCACACGGCTGTGAGTCTGCACCAGCAAAGCGAGGGTGGTCGCAGCCCACAGCTGCCAGCAGAGCCCAGAAGCAGCATTCCTGGCACCGAGCTGGCTCACAGCAAGGGCAAGATGCAGCTCACAGCAGAGTGGCTCATCAGGGCCACAGCTCTGCTTGGGCTCAGACAAACCCAGACAAGAGCGATAGCCTCAGTGGTTTCAGAATTTGCAAGATACTGCAGAATTTGCTGCTCTGTTTTCTGAGCCTGCAAACAGAACGTGGTATTAACCACATGTTCTGTGAGATGTATATTTCTTGAGAGTCGGTGCTTTTTGTGCTCTGGTGTGTTTTGGACATGCAACAAAGCATCGTGTTTTCTTTGAGTAAAATTGAACTGTATTATTTGAAAGGAAGTCTACTGTATGCTTCACGTAAGTTTTTATGAAAACCATCTGAAAGCCTAAATGGGAACCAAGCTATAATCTCCATGCGTGTTTTGAGGTAGAAAGACACACGAGGAGCTGGAGATCAGGGTGTTTTCTGAGAGAACACATCTCTAGAACTGCCAGTCTGTAAATCTGACTGCAGAGAGTCCTACTGGGGACAAGCAGCCCCCAAAGCCACTGTGAGTAATGCACAGATTGCTCAGCAGAGTGGCTCTGTGATCACACAGCTCTAGATGTCCTTTCTGGTGAAGGGATGTGGAATCTTTAGGGTGCCTTCACTAGAAGCAGGCACGTGTCAGCAAGACACTCTCAATCCAAAATGTGCCCACAAAGCACACATACACGCAGATCTGTATGTCCATCTTCCTTGGTGGTATAGAAATCAAAAGGAAATGGTGTGACAGTGATCATATAGATCTGCCTCTTATTAATAAATAACCCATGCCCAAGCATGAGGCTCACCAGGCTGCTTGGTGCTGTTTTCCTGGGAGCAGAAGCTGCAGGAAGACTCAACTGCTCAAGCCAGACCACGCTTTCCACATGTCTGAGGCAAGAGGGCTGAGCTGGGGTGGTCTTTGATGGGCAGGAGCTATGTGGGGGCCAGAGCCAGATCGTAAGGAAGGAAATGCAAGGAAATGGTTTGAAGTTGCACCAGAAGATATTTAGATTGTACATTAGGAACCCTTTCCTCATAGAGAGGGTAGTCAGGCATTGGAACAGGCTGCCTAGGGAAGTGGAGTCCCCATCCCCGGGAGGTGCTGAAGGGATGTGTGGATTTGGCACTGAGAGAACGTGGCTTAGTGATGGGACTGGATAGGTCAGGCTGATAGTTGGATTTCATGACCTTGAAGGTCTTTTCCAATTGTCTATAAGCAGAAGTGTTTCCACAGAGGACTTGAGCAAGCTAAGTCATGACTTAGAAAACCAGTCTGCAAGCAGCTTTGGAAACAGCTGTAGCACTAAGTCAGCAGGGAGGTCTAAAAGCTAGGTCCCAGTGCTCCCAATTTTCTCTCTACCCATGGCAATCTGGTCTGGGCATCTCAGGACAGTGGTGTCAACCCAGAGTGGTTTCTTACTTGCAGGTGATTCCACGAAATGGAAAACTGCACGGCATATTCAGAGATATCTCATGCCTTGGACCTTTACTCTCCTTCCATGGAGATGCAGATTCATGACTTCTAGGAACACACTGGACGTTGTGACAGAGTGAGCTCACATCCTTTCTGCTCAGCCATTCACTTGTTCCCTCATTGCACACTTGCATATTTGCAAGACCTCTGATTGCGTTTCCTCCTGTTTCGTCTGAAATAGCTGCTCATCCCTCCTGCCCTGCAGTAGTGCTCCTCGTCCGGCACTTTGTTGCTCTTGCTTCCTGGTGAGCTTCAGCGTCCCCATCTCCTGTCATCTTGGTGATGTTCAGCCTGGTCTCTTCCCATCTGCCACCCTACGCAGCGGTTTCCCTGGCTGTGCTCAGCTGCCTCAGCTTCCAGTCCTCTACCAAGCCCTCAAAGTCGTATCCTTTCCATAGTTTTTCATACCCTCTATCTTTAAGATCCTCCTGGAGGTCAGAAAGAGGTGCAGAGTCCACCAAAACCCTTCCTGGGACGTGGCAGATCTGGGACTAGCCTCATGTAGATGTGCTCTCCTCTCTGCTGTGCAGCCCCAAGAGAGAGATCCTGCAGTCAAGGGAAGCTGGGTGGGACTCAAAAAAAAGAAGTACCAAAAACCAGCTGAGAGGAATTGCAGAGCTGCATCCAGGGCCACTTTTCACTAGGAGTCTCCTAATCTCCAGCTAGACACCCCCAAAGAAACTGTACCAAACATCTGAAACCATTCCTTATCAAATCTTATTTTATTCTCATTGAATCAGTCACTAAATTAAGATGCTTCATTATTTCTGTCTCCATTGCTCAGGGCATAGCTGCTGGGCAGCACCTCCAGCCCCTGGATGCTTTCAGTGAGCATCACTGGCTGATGCAGCAGCTGAGCTGAAGAACAAGAGAGCTGCCACCTGGGAGAACGCTGCTGTGGAGGTCCTCCCTGGGCCATGGCCAGCAGCACAGCACTCTTTGGACAATACACATGGTCCTCTGGGGTTGACAGTAGCAGGGCTTCTTGCTGCTTAAAAGCCAGTGAGTGCACAAGGACCTTTTTTCCATGTTCCAGAATTCAGCATTGAAATGCTGGGTGTCAGCCAGGGTTTGGGGTTAACCAGCAGGGATGGATGCGCCACAGAAATGCACAGCTAACGGCTCAGGGCTCGCCAGATCATCTCTTTATTGCCTCATGTCAGAACAACGCATACCCAAAGCATCACAACACAGCAGGCTGTGAGCCCCCACCACCAGAAGCCTGTGGATGAGCAGTAAGGCACCGGTGGACAACAGGTGCTACAATCCCAGCATGGTCCTGGCTGGATCCCCACTCCATGCTACACACATAGCAACTGCCAGCCAGCACCTCCTGCTCACCCGAGCAGCTCGTTGTGCCCCCACAGTTCTGCCTGTCCCTGTCACAGGACGACACAGCTGGTCCCCTGCGTGTCCCTCATCCAGGAGATCACCAAGGGCTCTGCATTTCTGCCCCCCATAAAGGAGCCCAGGTAGAAGAAAGGCCGGAGTTTCCCCGAGAACTTGTCGGTGAAGGTGTAAAGGTGGGAACGGTCGGACACGCTGTAAAAGGAGATTTCTCCTGCCTCATAGTCCAGGAAGATGCCAATGCACCGGGGTCTGACACTCGGGGTCAGGCAGGAGACAGGGCAGGTAAGGGCCTCATAGGCACCGTTCTGCAGCCGCAGCACCCAGTAGCCATTTTGGGGGGAAAAGACGATGTTTCCTTTCCGGCAGGCAGCCTCCTTGCACAGCCCCAGGCCCCACTCCGGCTTGTCTCCCACCTGCACCTCCCAGTAGCTGCGGCCCGAGAAGAAGGCCTGCAGCCCCAGCACCACGGGAACACAGCTGAACCTCTTGGGGCTGTCAAAAAACATCAGGAACAGCTTCCTGCTCCCACGCCGCACGCTCTTGCGGTCCTCAGACAGGGTGAGCTCAAGGTGAGCTGTCTCAGGGTCCAGAGTCACATCCACTGGTGGGAGAGAAGGGAGAAGGACAAAAGGACTTTGTGAGTCTGTCACTGAGATGCTGAAGAGCCCCAGTCCCAGCTGCCAGCTGTGTGTAACCGCCTTATGCCTCGCATGCCACGTGGGGCTGCTGGCCTGGGGAAGTGTGATTCATAAAAATCATTTCAGCTGTAAACCATGTCAAAGCAAGTTGGCATGTGGCTGCAGAATGGGAACAACCAGGGCAGCCTGGCATTCAGGGTATAGCTTAATAAGTAATGGTGAAAACAAGAGTGTGTAAGCAATGCCCTCCCAACCCGAGACTAGAAGGAGAAAGCTCTCCAACCATGGGAACCAGCCTGAACCCACCTGTAGCAAACTGGTAATGTCATCCAAAATCTGAGAAGAAAACTCTCTAACTCCAGTGTAGTGTTAGAGGGAAAAAAAAAACCCACAGCACTGGTGCTAACAAAAAAAACCTGGTCTGAAACGGGGTCTGCTCTGAAGTCATGTCATTAAAGAGGAGCCTGAACCTGGATGGACTCCTGCACAGACTCTTGCAGAGCCTGCGGGGGCCAAAGGCTTCAACCACGATCCCACCCCAACCAGCAGCCCTCCTGTGTGTCAGGGATGCACTCAACACTTCCCCACGTCCCAGGGCAGGGGCTATGACCACACGCACAGGGAGCTGGAAGCAGATCCTCACCTTTGAACTTCCTCAGCATGTGTCTTATACCCATGCAGCGCTCTGGGATGCTGTAGTCCTCCTTCAAGTTCACAGACACAGGTTTGGGGGCCTGAAACTTCATTGTTTCACACCTGAAAGGAGAGCAATACTGGGGACCATATTCAGTGCCCACTGCACAACTCTTCTGCAGCATCATGAAGCTTTCTGATGCCTTTCACCTGGCTGCACAGATGCATTCCCTCCCTTGAACTCCTCAGCCATGACAAAGCACCAGGAATGACTACTTGGTAGTAAATGCGATGGGACCTTTGATCCAGAGTGAACTGGTGCACAAGAAATGGATCTCAGGGATGTGCAGAGCCACTGCCAAGTAGGGGTGCCTGGGAAATGGAGGAGACAGGCCAACCTGGCAGCACGGCCCTTAGGAGGGGACAGATCTCACATCTCACACCCCACAAGGCCAGACAAGACCTCAGTTCTGAGGCCCTGGAAGAGGAGGGTTCTGCAGCCACTTAAATTTCAGACCCCAGCCTTGGCACTCTGTCTTTAGAGGACAAGTGGAACACTGGGCTGGGAGACAGAGATACTGAGAGCCAGGAGGCAGCTGGGACTGTAAGTGGAAGGAGCACAGGTACCCACCTGCTCAGGATGCATCTCATGTCCTAGAAGAGAAAAGCCATTCTGGGTATGTCACTCCAGACTGGCCCCAACCACCTGGCCACACAGCAGAGGCCTGGGGCTGAGGCTGGGGACAATTGAGAGGGCTGGTGGCAGAGCCTGACCTTGAGCAGCTCCTCAACCGGCTGCTGCATCTTCTCCTTTATCTCCCGGATCAGCTCAACCAGCAAGCACTTCTGCTCTGTCACCCTGGCCAGGTTTTCAGAGATCATCACCAGAATCTGTGATTCCTCCTCCTCCAGCTTCTGAAGCAGCAGCTTCTCCTCATCAGCCAGCAGCTGATGCAGCTTCCCAAACTCGCACACAATCGTCTCCCGCTTTCTCTTCACTTTCTCCTTGTGATAGGAAAGATGCACACAGCGAAGGCAGGCAGTGTTAGCCAGCTGAGTCAGAGCCCAGCGCTATGCCCAGCATGCAGGAAACCGCTGCATTTTTGTCTGTGTTTATTTAAAAGAAGAGCCAAGGGATAAATGCCGTGGTTTGACCTAGCCAGAGTTCCCTCTTGACATCCAACAGAAGCACAGCCGTGACCAGCTGGACCTCTGATGCCCACAGATATCTGAGTGCAGCACAGGGGTCTATGGAGACGTAACCAGGTGTCAGGTGGGGTTTTGGGCGGGATTTTATCAGGAGATAAAATCAACTTGCCTGCGTGCCAGGCTCAGGGTGAGCTCTGCTTTGCAATCCTGCCAAAACGTGACAACACCCAGGGGTGGGGTGGGTAGGGATTGGAAGAAACCAGGCAGGACTTCCTGGGTCACTGAGAATCCTCGCTGAACACGGAGATGAGAGGAGTGGTGACAGGTGGGGGCTGCAGTGCTTGAGAAAATTTTTTCCCAACACTTAATATTTGGCATCTGGCTCAAAACCTAAAGCCCAAAAGTTAACCAACTGCAGAAAAACATGCTGGGGTTAACTAGGACCAGGAAGCCTCAAAGCCCAGAGGGTAAATGAGAGGAAATCAAAGTGCATTTCCTCTTCATCTAAGCATGCTGAAGACCTGACTCACAAACTCCTGATAAGCCAGGACTGCAAGCCCAGCACTCGCTGGGGACATTTTTTCCTTTTTACTTAAGCAGGACAGAAGCCGGGGCAGCCTGGCGGTGACCCCACGGCCTTGACTCAGGTGGGGGTGGGACAAAGCTCTGTCACAACGCAGTGCCTGAGGGGGATGGTGGGTGCACTGCAGCACCCCCAAACTCCATCACTAGTGACAGCCCACACAGATAACTGGGAGAGCACTGAGAAACCTGTTTTCCCTGCCAAAGCTGATTAATCATCAGGTCAGCAAGGGAAAGCTCCAGCCAGAAGTTTCATTTCCTTTTTTGCAGTTATGTTTCCTTCTAGGCCTAAACTGCCTCTGTTTTGCTGCTGTTCTGCCCCCAGGGCTGCTTGGGGTAAAGCAGAGGAGCAGTAATTTGCTTGTATTTTTGTAATGAAAACAATTTCAGCTCTAGTGCTTTGGAGCAGAGCTGATTGTGTGTCTCACACCTGCTTTTCACTCAAGCAAAACGCAAACAGAAAGCATCTATTTGTTGAACTGGCACACAAGCCCCCACAATTTCCTTGGAGCTGGAATGCTGCTTTTTTTTTCCCAAGCTGGGCTTTTTAATTTACTCAGGATCGCATTCACTGCAGTTTCCACACTCACTGATGTTGGTTTCCGGCGCCGTGCTTGTGGCTCTGCCAGCTATGATGGCTCAGGCTCCCTGGCAGGGTCCTCCCTACAGCAGCAGCACATGGGACATGTCCCATCCTGGATTCACAGCCCCAGACCATTCCGGATTTTTTAAATTCCTGATGTTATGTAAGCTCATTCTTTCACAGACAAACCGAGCACCTGCCTTGCACTCCTGGGTTTTCATCTTCGCCTCTGACTCACGCTTCTTCATATCCTCCACTTCCTTGGAAAGTTGCTCCAGCGATTTCTGGAGTTTGACCTGAAAACAGCAGAAGCGAGGTCGGCCCTCCCCACCCTGCATGCTCTGCCCAGCCCCTGAGCTCACAGCTGCTGGTGCCAGCATGCAGCAGGGGGACACGGCCCTGTGCCAGGCAGTGCCATCTCTGGCACCCATTCCCAGCAGCTGTTCTCTTCACTCTGCTCACAGCGTTAACCCCCTCCAAGCAGCTCGGGTCTTTCCCTATTTTCCTCGCTATTTCAGTTCAGAGAGCGAGCGAACTGCCTCCCACATCGCAGAGACGTGGCATTTGGGTACCCCCACGACGCTGGGACATGGTGTTTGGGAGCCAGCATTTCCACACCCCACCGCCCTGACTGTTTGCAGGGCAGGGAGCCAGGCTGTCCCACGCACACGGGCCGACGGGGGCACGGTGCCCCTTGCATTAGGAGGCAGCAAGTCCACCCTCAGCCCCGGCACCCGCAGCACAGTGGCTGCCACTCGCTTTGCCGCCATTCTCACCCACAGCGGTGCCCGGGGCCGTTCGCAGAGGGGTGCCCGTACCTTGTACACCTGCGCGGCCTCCTCGATGGGATAGACGGCGTGCGAGCGGTGCTGCTGGGACTCCCGGCACACCACGCAGATGGGCTGCTCGTCCCCCTCGCAGAACAGCTTGAGGCGCTCGTCGTGCAGGGGGCAAAGCGGGCTCCCACTCTCCGCCCCCGTTCCCGTCCCCACGCCGCCCCGCAGCCCCAGCTGCCGGATGCTCTCCACGATGTTGGCCAGCTGCCGGTTGGGCCGCAGGCTGCTGCGGCGGCAGGGCGCCCGGCACTGCGGGCAGGAGAAGGGCGCGTCGTTCCACAAGCCCTTGTCCTGGCAGTGCTTCCCGATGCAGCCGCGGCAGAAGTTGTGCCCGCAGTCGACGCTGACCGGCTCGCTCATGTACTCCAGGCAGATGGAGCAGACGGCCTCCTCGTGCAGCCGCTCCAGGGCTTCGGACAGCGCCATGGTGGGCGCCGCGGCCCGGCAGCAGCGCCGCGCGTGGCCTTGGACGATGCACCCGGCCGGGGCAGCGGCGGCCGTGGGCGGAGCGCGGCGCCAGCGGGGCGGCCCTGAGGGCTGCGGCCTTCCCTGCCCGGAGGGTGAAAGTGAAAGCGAAGGCCTGCGGGGAAAACGGGACAAACGGCCCGACCCCAGTGGGACGAGATGGGGCTCCGCCGGCCGCGGCGGCAGCAGGCCCTGCGGTGGCGGGGATGCCGGTGGTGCTGCCCAGCCCCTGCGTGGCCTGCAGCCATGGGGCAGCGACGGGGTCAGGTGCGGCCTGTGGGCCCTGGCCCTGCCTGACAGAGAGACAGCTGGACGAAGGGCAGCTTTCCTTTGCTTTTATATCGCAAAGCCAACCGAAAGACAGCTGGTACAAATCACAGTGACAGGTTTGTCCCCAAGAAGTAGAAATGCTTTTGCATACACTTAAGTAGGTAAATAAATAAGAGTATGTACAGAGTCTGTAAAACAGTCTGCAAGCAGTCTGCCAAATGCACGGGCAAGGAGGTGACAGGGCTGTGATGGGAGGTGCCCATGAGAGGGCTGCAGCTGTGATGCTGGAAGGGATTGGAGCACAGCTCACTGGCTGCTGTCCTTGTGCTTCTCCACGTTCAGGATATCCTGAACCCACTTCTCTTCTGGTTTGGCACAGCACGTCTTCTTCTCAACCGTGGTGAATCTGCAGAAGGAAACACAGTTAATGGGTGGAGGAAAAGGGAGAGCAGGGCTGGGCGACTGCATGCTCCTTGCCATTGGGACTCCACCAAGCTGACACCTCTGTAACTGCACGGCGGCTCTGCAGACTCACAGGGGTGAGCTCAATATCATCATAGATGTCCTTGCTGCTTAGAGGAGAAAGCCACCCCCCCCCAGCCGCCTTCCCCAGCCAGCACGCTGTCCTGCCTGGGACTCTCTATCTTGGTGGAGGTAACCTGCTTAGAAATAACAGGGAGGACCAGAAGCCAGCTGTTTGGGATGTGAGATTGGCCCCTGCAAAACTTCCAGGTAATTCTCCTAACGTGGCAGAGCCCATCCGGCTTATGCCCTTTGCCATGCCATGTGGGGTTTCTTGGTGCTGCCACCTTTCAGTGGGCAGCCCTGGGGTCTGGGCAGAAATACTCACATCACACCACGGTAGGGGCACCCGCTTCCTGTGTACTCATACATCACCACCTTGCTTGGGGGAAGCGCTTTGTTTAAGAAATTGTAGCAGCAGGGTCCGCGGGGCCTGACAGCAACTGGGAGAGAAGAGAGGTTTTCTGATTAAAGCCAGACCAGGAGCAGTGCCAGCAGGGAGAAGCAGGCTTGCAGGACCTGAAGGGCCACACTGAAGAAGGTGCTGCTCCCACCACAGTCTACCACCAGTCACCCTTCCCTCAGCAAAGCAAAGAGCAGCAAGATGTGCCTTTCCTTTCTTACAGCAGGTGCTCAGAAGAGAGAGCCAACAAGAATTACTGGGACTTGTGCAGCAGAAAGAGCAAGAAGAGAGTTCCTACAGAGTGGGGAGCTTGCACTCACGTGGACTTGAGGAGACCTGGTAGCAGAGAGCAGCCACAATGAGAACAGCAATGGCAGCTGTGGAGGACTTCATGTTCCTGTTTGGTGGAGATTAATTGTAGGAGTCAGGCTAGACTGCTGCACAGGTCCTTCACTGGGCCTGATGTGGGATCCCTGGGTTCAGCTCACTCTATAAAGGTGCACAAGGCTGGAAACATGATGAAATTCTGCAGAAAGACAGCATGATACAATGGAAGAAGTGCTGTGTCAAGAAATTCTATGTGTGTACAAAGAGTGTGGAGTCCTACACCATCCTGTGAAGGGAAGTACCCAGAGCCCTGACGGGCAGTAGTGCCCGGATGTGGCAAGTGATGCCATGACAAGATACTCTGAAATAAGAGGGAACAGGATATGACCAACTCTTCTTTTTTTTTTTCCTCAGACCAAAACCTAGAAGTCAAAAACCTAGAAGTAGTGTTTCATGAGATTTTGCCTAGAAGCCACATGACAACAGGGAATGAGCATGGCTGGCACACACATCTAGAATATCTGCATCACAGAAATACAGAGCAGTGGACTCTGCAGCCATGGCAGCAGGAAGAGCCATGGGTCACACCAGCTGTGCTGGCTGCCTGCTCAGCAGGTCAGCGAGGCACACGGCCACTGTGTCCTGCTTGCAGCACTGCCCAGAGTGATGGGGCTTTCTTCATGCAACCAGGACATCACCAGCACATAACCACGCAGAGCACAGTGCTGTCCTAAGTCCGGGCTCCTCAGCTGTCCTTCCCAACTCCGTCCCATCGCTTGCAGCAACTCATTAGGGAACTGGTTCTGTTTCTACATTGCACTTCCACAAATGCCATGGAGCTTAAATACTACTGTGTTATCCATGGATGCAAGAATTGACTGCTAGCCTTCACCAAGAGTTTTAGAAGCTCACTAGGATGTTGGTATGGTGGAGTTTGGCTTATGGTATTATTTTGTTCCAGTGATGTAGAACTGACAT
Organism: Tympanuchus pallidicinctus; assembly: GCF_026119805.1. Lineage (NCBI taxonomy): Eukaryota > Metazoa > Chordata > Aves > Galliformes > Phasianidae > Tympanuchus > Tympanuchus pallidicinctus. The sequence goes on from NW_026294741.1 coordinate 9,549,078, forward strand.
CCTCCTGGCATTATCCCAGCAGCCATATAGACATACAAAAGAGATTTGCTGGCTCAGCTGGTGCCGTTTAGGACAGGAGCAGTGTCACTGCAGCTCTTCTCCGAAACGTTACATCCCCACAGAAGGGCTCAGCTGACCTCCAGGCAAAGGCTTACGGATGACACCTCATGCATGCAGAGAAAGAGCAAGAGCAAGGTATTGCTGGTGCTGGCGCAGTTTGTGGCTGCTGAACAACCACAGCTGCAGCCACTGGGCTCCTCTGTGGGGGAGGAACATTTAGACATGAGAAACCACTGCCCAACACGGTGGCCTTGTAGAGGTCCAGAGGAGGGACTCAATGAGTGAAGTGAAAAGATTCCCTGCACCAGGTGAAGAGCTTATTCTAGACCCAAGGCTCTTAAGTGCTCCAGGGTATCACCATCACCACAACTCAACCGACAGAACTTAGTGAGTCAGACCTTTCAGAAGGAGTGGGATAGAGGGCACTGAAAGATCTCTCATGCCAAGAGCCTTTTGCTTCACTAAAACACTGTGTTACTAAGCATCAGCAAAACTGGGCCAGGGTAAAACCACATGTGGGTGCTTCCCTGCTCCAACCCAGCCCACATCCTGCAGTCCCTGTGCAGCCTCACAGATTTGCCTTTGCAGCGGTACAGGCCCTGACATATCCCTTTATTTCTCTGTATCTCTCTTTCCCCTTTGCTGGGATTGCTGTCATCCTGCACTTCTGCTCAGGGATGCTGGGGAAGGGGTGGGTGAAGCACAAGCAGGAGCTGTGTGGACTTGGCAGGCCCCTCACACATCCATGTCCCCGTGAACCTGGCCACGTATGACTGACGGATGTGCCACCAAAGATGCCACATGGGATGCTCTGACATGCCCTAGGTACCAGACCAAGCTGACTCACTTTCCTGCAGCAGTAGACAGCAGATTGAGGCTGGGGGTGCTGAAAACAGGCTTGGAGACAGATTTGACCAAGTGGCAGGCTGGGAAACCACATGGTGAGATGAGATGAGTTGAAATGAGACGACAATGAGAAAACTGTGACACTCTGGAGTCACACTGACCTGCTAACCTATGCTCCACCAACACTTCCCACTCTCATAGCCCTGCTCCCGTAATTTCCACCAGTGCTTTCACACCCACCATCTACACACGTTCACCATTCAGGCCAATCCGAGTGTTCCCGTTGCACAGCTCCACATGGGGACCAGAACAAAATAGAAAAGGGAACAGGATGGAGGATGAGCTGGAGACATCATGCAGCTCACAGTGACACAGCCCAGCTTGGAGCTGATTTTAGCTGAGTGTTCTGAATGTTCCTGCAATATTCAAATGATATTGATGGAAATGTCACGATTCCTTTTGAAAATCAGTGTTTTCTATCAGAAGTATACATGAGCCTAGGCGTTTTGAATGAATTCTTGCTGCTGTGAGATGTACTGGGCTGTGTTTCTTGCTCTCATTCATTGAGAGGGAATTCTTGGAGGTTTTGACACCTGTTATTCCCACATTTTACTGTTTTCCCCAACTCCATTCCTTCCTTGAAGGATGATTTTGTATTTCAGTCTTGGTTGCTCCTTCCTGCCAAGACAAATAATGCAAATCTCTAAATATTTTGATTTCTGAAGCCTCCTCCATAACATACATCCTAAACAGCAGCTATTTATGGAGTCTGTAAAACCTCTGCCGTATGGTGTTTCAGCTTTCAATAGAAACCACACGTGGTGTCTTTGGACTCACTACAAGAAGAGCTTTGGGATGCAGGAGGAAGTCTTTTCTTAGCCCCGAGGCAGCCTGCTCCCCCACTCTGACTCACTTGTGGAGTTTCACCAAGGGTCCCCTGGGAGCTGCCCCATCACCACTGCAGGTTCAAACTGGGAGCAGATCAGCTGGGAACAGGAGAAGGATTGGGGTAATCGGTGGCTGCAGCCCTGAGAAAGACAAGCAAGATCTCAGATGAGATCTCAGATGAGATCTTGCAGAGGGACGTGGGGATCACAAGGAAATTCCCATGTGTCTGAGCCAGGGCACGGATTTCAAAGTAACAGGCTCGAGAAAATCTGTCAAATGAGAATGGCCGGAGGCTGTTTGCAGTCAACGGAGTCAACAGGAAGAGCTGCCTTTCTCTTCAAGAGATCTGCAGCGCCCACGTCTGGAGGCATCGCTGCTGGGCTGGACGGACCGTGAGCCCGCACGGATCCTGACTGCATGCAGGAACTGCCCGTGTTGGAATTCCTGGGCCAGCTGCTCTTTCAGGGCTGTAAGGTGCTCCTGTGAATCTGCACCGAAAGCCTTGATCTGGAATTTCTATATCAGGATATCTGCTGACATTTACCGCAATATGAATATGAATATTTGGGGTAAATGTCAGCAGAAAAACACCAACTATTTCTCAACACACAGCAAGGAGGAAATGCAGTTTCTGCCATTTCCCAGGGTACATGCAGGGCACCTAGAAAAGCCTCCTTTTGAGACCAGGAACCTGGAGAGCGGGCTGCTGTGTTGGGATGTAGCCCCACAGGCATTGGAAGCACCTCCAACGCCAGGCTGCCTTTGCCAAATTACAGCCATGTGGATGTGTCCCGGTTTCCCTGAGCACCAGGCACCAACCTGCCGGGGCTGGGCTGGTTTGCCCTGCAGCTGTAGCACTCAGGGTCAGGTTTAGGATCAGCAGCTGAGGGTCAGAGAAACTGCAGAAAACCAGCTGAGCGCCAGCGCTGGGATAGCCGGGACCTGACCTCTCCAGGCGTCTGCTGTCACGCGGTCCCACACACCACCCTGCACGCCCCAAGTCATACAGAAAACTTCTCTCAATGATCACGTCCTGATTTACAACAGAAGCAAAGCTGTCTCCTGCCCTGGGGGAGAGCAGCCTTTTGCACCCCTGCACAGGCAATGCATGTGACGCGCTCAGCCTAGGGTTGAACGCGAAGCTGCAGCGGCTGCCCTGCAGTGGAGAAGCTGTCCAGCAGATGGCAAGCACTGCTCACCTCCAGGCCCTGCCGTCCAGCGAGATCCTCACCTGGGCAGCCAGCCCAGCAAATTCCTGGCCTGAAAATGCAGCTGTAAGCTATGCTCAGCTTTGCTTTTGGATTCCTGGAAAAGGGAAGGCAGCTGCTGAGGCTTTAGCGCAGAGAACACACCTGATGATGCTTGGGTTTGTGTCCCTCCTTGCAGAACCTGTTCAGGTAGGGCAGCTCACCCAGGACGAAGGTAGGGAGCACAGGATGCCCTCAGGCTTCATAGCACCCTGTGCACTTGGGCAGTGACAGCCCTGCTAAGGGACAGCCATCCCTTCCCCTCCCTGCTCACTGCCCCGTGAAGCAGCCCAGGCCTGTTTCCTACAAAGGCTCTGTGATGGCTTTAGCTGACAAGGACTCAGCAGCAGCAATTTTGCCCAAAGTATCAAAAAATGGGATCAGAAGATAATAAAGCCTCATGTGCAGTCTCCACCTGCCTTAGAGGCTTCCACATGCCTTTTGCTTTGCGAAAAACTTTCCTGCTGGGTCTGAGCCACCACCCTGCACCCAAGACCCAGCCCTCACCTCACGACACATGGGACACTTTGGCTCAGAAAACATTTTTATCCCATATTTGTACACACAGCCTCATCACCAGGTTTGTACTTGTGGTGCCATTATTGCATTTGTGGGAGGACTGTCACAGCCACTTCCCTCCAGATGTGCCCTCCAGGGCTGGCTTCTCTGCTTCAGGAAGCTCAATGTTTTGTGTGTTAGAATGTCTCCAGAAGCGTGGAAGCCTGTTAGAGGGCTCACCTCCAGGGCAAAAAGAGCAGGATCTTTGCACAGAGCCCCGTGCCCGCCTGCTTCAGCCCAGCCAGCTGGATAACAGAGGAGGGACTGTGGTGCTCTCTGTGCCTCTATTTTCTTGCTGAAACAAGGGGGAATCTGTACTCACTCTGAGCCTGGGCCAGGCCACAGGAGGGTGAGGAGCGTGGCAGCAGCACCCTGGGGCTCTCCCAGTTATGGCTGGGGAGGGTGGTTGGACAGGGAGCCTGCAGCTCCCAGCCCTGGGAACGGAGTGTTCCTTTGCCTGGTCAGGGCTCACAGCCCCTGATGTCCCTTCTGGCCATTCTCCTGCTATTTCCTGTTCCCTGTGGCTTGCAGGTTCTTTGGGTCAAGATTAAGCTGAGAAGTATCTGTCCTCACAGACACCGCCATGACAGGTTCTCCTTTGCCCTTTGCCTCCAGGCTACAGCAAAGCCTCTTGGAGCTACAAGAAGGAGCATCTGATCAGAGGAAACCCAGCCGTGGATTCTGAGGAGCTGCTGGGCAGCTGCAATGGTGCCCAGCCCATCTTCCCTCTGCCTTTCTTACTTCCAACTCTCCCCCATCGCCTCCCAATGAAACACGAGGCACAGGAGCAGACCAACTCAGGGCAGCCCTGCGCCCACTCTGCGCATCTCATAACCTGCCTAACAGCAAGGTACCTGCTCCCAGCAGAAAGCAGACCCCCAGATTGCTGCGAAGCTCCAAGGCACAGCCCAGCAGCACCACAGAGTGCTCTTAACAGCCAACCGTGGGCTGGTTCTGGCTCCATGCTGCTCCAGCCCCTGCCTTGGAGCAGTTGGTAGGAAGAGACTGCTCTGGCTTGCATCCATCTGCCCTCCTCCAATCCTTCACAGACAAGGCACCTCCACAGTGGGCAGTCCAGGTCCCAGAATGGGGACCTTGCCACGGACAGAGAGAAGCATCTCAGTGAGAGACAGCAGCTGACATGAATCCCTCACATGGGTGCAAGGTGCAGCCAACCTCCAGCCCCAGACCTGCTTGCTGGGGGCTGTGCTGGAGCAGGGTGCTTCTAGCCAGGCAGAGTGGCGTGGGACTGGCAGGCATCCAATGGACCGTTCCTCCCTTTTTCTCTGTGGTCATCCTTTCCTTCATCTCTATTCAGCAATGACTTCATTCATTCAATTATTAATCACCTTGCTGCAAGAGTGGCTGAACTAAACCCATTAAAGCTCCGTTGGGTGCAGCCCCAAGGAAGGAGGCAGGTTTCCAGAAAGCACATTAGAGGGAAGGCAGACAGGGGGACAGAGACAAGCCGGGGAGCGAGGCGGCCTTCTGCACAGCGCTGGCCATTTCCCAGCAGCTGGGAACCTGAGAAGCTCAGAGATGTGCAAATGTGTCACACCAGCAGCCTGCTCACGGCTGCGCTGTGTGCGCCGCAACTGTTTCAGCGGAAAATTACACCTCAGCACTGAGTTACACAGTCCACAACTGCTTGCACAATTGCTCCAGGCAACCCACATCCTAAGCAGCTCCTCCTGGATCGTCCCTGTCACCTCTGCTGGGGCAGACAGGATGGCTTTGCTGTCGCCAGAAGTGGGGACGCTGATTTTACATCTGCTTTTGAGGTGCCAGAGCACGGCTGGTGCATTCCCAGCCCAGCTCCCCGCTCTTCCCTTGGCCAACGTCAGGGATCGACCACGGAGCGGCCACACAGCGCTGTACTGCGAGCCGTGCGTCCTCCAACCCCTGCTCAGCCGGAGGGGCCTGCAGCCGCCTCCCGCCCCAGAAACCCTGCGCACAGCCAGGTCATAGAAAGTTCCCGTCACCTTCCCACCCCGCTGCCCGCCGTCCCTCACAGCCCCGGCGCCCCGTGCCCGTTCTCAGCTCCCGCCCGCCAGTGGGCGCCACGCTCCATCGCCGCCACGCGCGGACGCCCGCGGACGACGACGGAGTGTATGAGCGGCAGGCGCAGCAGCCAATCATCGCAGAGAGTTTGCTTGGGGGCGGGACCACAGGGCAGGGCGGGAGCTCCGAGGCGTAGCCCTTCTGGAGGGGCGAGATCTGGTGTTGAGCGGCGTGCGGACGGACCGATGAGCCTGGAGAGGGTCACGTGAGCTGGCCGCCTACACGGCTCGAGACCGGCCCTTCGGAGAGCAAGTTCTGATGGCGTTAGGAGCAGCCAATGAGAGTAAAGGGGCGGAAGCAGGGAGGGGAGCGGGCGGGGCGGGCGGAGCGGCCCGCTCCGTGAGTGGCAGACAACTTGGCCAATGGCGCGCAGCCCTGCCGGCGGCGGCGCCGAGCGGAGCGGTGGCGAGTGCGCGACGGAACAGGAGCGGCGCGGCGGGGCTATGGACCGCGTGAGCAGCTCCATGCGGCAGGCGGCCAACCCGCTGCCCAGAGTGCTGAGCCGGCGGGCGGGCGGCGGCGGCCTGGAGGCGGAGCGGGAGAGCTTCGAGCGTGCCCAGGTGCGGGCAGGGCGGCCCCGGCGGGTGGTGCCGCCCCGGGGGGCGGGGACTAGAGCGGGGGCGGGGCCAGCGGGTGGGCGAGGGTGTGCCGGTTGGGCGGGGGTGTGGAAGGTGGGCGGGGCTACTCACTGTGGGCGGGGCTTAGGGATGGGAGCGGTCGGGCCAGGTGTGCTGGAGTAGCTCCAGTGGGCGGGGCCTGTCAGGTGGGCGGGGCTACGTTGGATGAGCCAGGTGGTGGAAGAGCACAGCCCTGGGTGGGCGGAGCCGTTCCGGTGGGCGTGGCTGTCCCAAATGGGCGGAGCTCATGCAGCACCGCCAGGTGGGCAGCTGGCCGCCATCTTGGGTGAGGCTGTGGTGGTCTGGGCTATGCTGCCCATAGTGCCCTCGCCTTGGGGCCTGTTGGTGGGGCAGCCGTTGGGTTCACGGTCTGGGCCCCCACAGGTGTCACCCCTGAGGCTCAGGCACAGCTGGCACACCGCTGTTGTGGCCCTGGGCTGTGCTGCAGCAGTGGGGCCTGGCCCTGATCCTGCTGCGGGAGCTGTCTGGGGGAGCAGGGCTGTGCAGGCACTTAGGGGGAAAGATTTGGGGATGAGGGGTGTGGAAACAGCTGTGGAGGTCCCCTGGTGAGGCACAAAGCACAGGGAGATGCAGGGACAGGGGGAGCGGGATGGGTCTGCTGGCTCCATGGTGACAGTGCACCAGGAGCAGCTCCAGCGGCCTCACAGGAGGAGAAATGTGAGGATTTCAGGTAGGTGAGGATGGCACAGCGGTGAGCGCGGCACAGGGAGTCCCTCCTGCACAGGACCCTGCAGCTGTTCTCAGTGCTGGCTTGGGCCCTGAGTGGCTCTCAGTTCCTGTGGGCGGTCAGCTCTGCAATTTCCTGCCCTGCTCCCTTTGCATAATTCTCTCTCTGTAGTTTAGGGAACTTGGAGGCACCCCTCAGATCTTCCATGTTTGTCAAACTTCTTCTTTCTGAGGTTTTATTGTAGAAACCTCATGCTGTTGCTTTTTTTGTTGTTTCTTTATTGGAAAGTGACTTTTCTTAACCGAAGTTCCATACGCTCAGCAGCTTTCCAAGTGAATGTTTTCCCTGTATTTCTGCAAGCGCAGCCCCATCCCTTTCTTGCTTCCAAACCCACCCATCCCGTGGCAGCTGGGAAAATATTTGGGGCTGAAAGAGCCCCCCACAATCATGCCAGAAGGATTCGTGGTGATCTGGGTAACAGCTGCTGGGGTTGGGCACCATCACCTCATGTGATCAAAGAGGAGATGAGAGCACCTCGCCAAGAGCTGGTGGTGGTTATGGGATGTCATACCATCTTTCTGTGCCAAGGCTCACCTGTGCTGGAGGTGTGTGCGGAAGGACTGAAGCCTGGACCCTCCCTTGGGTGTGTGCCTCGGCATCCTCCCTGCTTGGCTTCCCTTCTCCTCCCTGCTCCTTCTTCTGTGGGTGTTCCCATGCCAGCATGGGGCCGAGGAGCACATCTTGCTATCGCAGTGCATGGACATGATGCACTGCCTTGGCAGAGATGAGATGTTCAACACTTGGGTGAGCCAAGATCTTGAGATGACGTCAGGAGGAGGAAGGATTTCTGTGGGATGCGGAGGACCCGCACAGATGGAGCTGAGCACGGGCGTCACAGCAGGACACAAAGCCACCCAGAGCTTCTGCTGTGCCACCGGCTGCCCTGGCACTCCCACAGCCCGTGGCTTTGCCAGCCCCAGGAACGTATTCAGCACTGCGAGTAGGGATGAGCATCACCTGGAAACATCACTGTCTGGGAGAGTGTCCTGCCTCACCCTGAGCACGTCTGCCCAGCTGCCTCTGGGCTTCTGCATGGCCTCTTCCCTCCTTTGGGAAACCAAATGCTGGAGAGGGGTGAATGTGCGTGGTAAGGGGTGATGTGGAGGCTTCCTCAATGGGTGTTGGTGTCCAGTGCAGCAGCGAGGAGTGGCTTGCTGTGGGAATGCTCCTGGGCTGCCTTAAGGCTCTCCCTCTGCGATGCAGCCTGGCTCAGGACAGGGCTGTTGTCATGGTTGTGGTTCTCATTGGTGCTGCAGGGCTGGAGCAGAATTATGTTAGGATACATGTTGTGCCCTTGGGGATAGTGGTGCTGCTGGAGGTGGTGCCTGGCATTGGAGAGGGGACTGCTGTGTGCTTCGTGCCACATCCTGTGCCCATCAATGGCCTTGGGCATTCATTTTCTGGGCTTTCTCCTGATTGTAGCAAGTGTTAGGAGAAGACGTTTCTTGCTTAAAATCCTTCCAGGAAATCTGAAAAGTTTGCACATATCTTCTCTTCAAGTTGTTCCCGGTGAGAAGAAACACAGATTGCTGATCACTGCAGCTGCCATGCTGCCTTGCGTGCAGGTGCAGTGTGCTGGGTCCTTACAGCCCCATGCTGGTGCAGGACCAGCACTAATAGCAGCTTCTGGCTGAGAAATCCTCATGGAAAGACATCAGTGCGGCCACAAGTGGTCATTGAGCTCCCAAAACGAATCCTTGGGAGCTCTGTGCTGTGCCAGCTCCTGCTATACAAGCTCTGCTACCACCCCTTGCCATCCCAAATCCAATCTTCTGCTGCACCAAGCCTAGTCCATTACATCCTGCAGCCAGTTCTGCAGGTGGGCATGACTGGGGAGCAGCCCTGTTCCCAAAGCACTCCAAACCTCATTGCATGCACTGCAGTGAGCACCATGACGTTCTCCACCCAGGAGCTGGTCCGTTGTGACTTGGCCTCATGGAGGAAATGCCATTTTGCTTCTGACATCTTCGCTTTTACAAAACAATTTTTGTGGTTCAGATGCTGCAGCCGCTGGCAGTTTTGCCAAGAACTTCAGTTCTTACACAGGAAATGAGGCTCCTTTCAAAGCACCAGTGTTGCTATATATATAGCCTCTCTGTACAGATATTTAAAGAAACATATTGACACTGGCAAGAACAGGAAAAAATAGCTCCTGCCTGTGGAGGGTGAGGGATGAAGCCAGCTGAGCCCATCCTGGGGGAGCCGGTGATACAGGGGATTAATTCTCTGCTCTTTCATCTCCAGGAAATCGAGCTCTTGTGCCTTGTCCTGAGTGATCCCCAATGCTCCCGGTGTCTTTTGTTGTAATAGGAATTAGAGGTGCCTGGGAGTGAATACAGCTTCAGCAGTGAAGAAATGAGTCATCCCGGCTCCTTTCAGCGAGTCTTACTTAGGAACTTATTTCCATCCCCACGGCTTCGCCTCTGTGAAAGAAAATAGTTTCTCTTCTCAAATTAGCTGCATGAGGTCTGCCTTTCCCTTAATGAAATCTAGGGTGGTGGGGTTTTTTATTTAAATCCGTGCAGAAATAACTGAAGCTTTTCTGTGATGCTGGACTCAGAGAGTGGGTGCAGGGAGCAGGTGGGGCCATGGACGGCAGCACAAGGAGGTGCTGGTGGAGCTGGGTGTGTTGAGGCACAGCGAGACCCCGTGCTCCTTGGGCACCTCCAGTTTTACAGCTCAGTGTCTGCTATGCACAGGTGCAGAGAATCAATTTAAACCCACCCAATCCTAAAGGGATCTGGCTGGGGCAGTCGGGACACCCCAGTCCTGCTGCCATGAGCTCAGCCTGGGTGATGCAGCAGCACGAGGAGCAGAGGGCTGGGCCCCAGGCCCCTGATTCGTTTTGCCCAGTCACTATCTAGGAAAACTTCCTGGGGACAGAGTGTGTGGAGGAGGCAGGCAATCAGCGGGGTTGCAGCCCGGATGTGCACGTCCCTGACGGCTGCTGGCCATGGCTGTGTGTTGCTTGCTGTTCGGGTTGACCGGGGTGGCAGGTAAATTACCTCCAGTCTGCACCCAGAAGGCAAAGTTCCCGGCTCAAAGCTGTGTGCAGACATTTAATATTTTGTGTGCCAGCACATGCAGCTTCCTTTTGTAGCGGCAGAATTTCAGTTCCTCCTTTGGTGGAGGCATTTTTGGGCTCATGCCCTGGGGATCCCAGCCAGAGACACCTCAGGTGCGTGTGTCTGCACCTGCCCGTGGGGCTCAGCATGTGCGTGCTGATCCCATCCTTGCCTTGCCTTCAGCCCCCTGTGCTGGTTTGGTGCTGGGACAGGCAGGCACCGTTGCATTCTCTCATTACCAGAGCTGCAACCATTGTTTTGCAGGACTTTCTTCATTTTGCCTTCTACTTTTGTCACAGCCTGACTGTTACCTGGTTTTACACTCCATCTCAGTTTGATGGCATCGCTCCCTGCACAGACATTTGTGTGCACATCCATCCCAAGGCACCCAGCGTTGCCATGGGCTGTGAGGTGTCCTTTGGGCCCCGTGGCTCTCACCCCTACTTTTTGCTTTGCCTCATGGTCCACAGACACAGACCCAAAAAGCACTTTTCTCCCAGCAGCCGGGCTGCCCGAGATGGCACATTAAATATTTACCATGCAGAACGAGGAGGCAAGTTGCTGCAAACAAAGGAACCCATTGGGAGCAGAGGCTTCTCTCATCAGGGCAGGGCTGGAGACTTGCTGTTATTGTTAACATTTGTCTCTTTTATTCCATGCAAGCAGCCCAGAGCTCTCTAGAGAGTGTATGGCATTGCTTTTTATTTTAATTAGCAGATGCTGGCTGGAAAATAGTGTTTTCCAGTCATTGTGTTCACATAAAGTGGACGTGCATACGGGGTTCTGTAAGCACAAAGCACGCTGCTGCGCAGCCCAAGGATTGTCCCCATTCCTCCTGACAGCCCCGAGTCCTGGAGGATCCTGCTGTAGAAGGGACCCCAAGGACCTCGCAGTCCAGCTCCACGTGGCTGCCGTCACCCGTGCTGATGATTAGCAGCACCTGCAGTGTGCTGACATCGTGTCACATCCCGTATCACGTCCCATGTCACATCTCAAGTCTCCAGAAGTGCTCCCATCAGAAGTCGCCCTTCCTCTGGTGATGTGGGAAGGTCAGAAGGCATGGCTGGAGGGGAGGAGAGGAAGTCCTTGACTTCTGTGCTGCCTGGGAAAACCTCTGTTGGTGGCGTCGTTCCCAGTCTGTAACCTGATGGAGATCCCATGCTTTCCCAGCAAAAAGCACTTTGTTTACTTCACAAATGGGAATGAAATGTTCCTACAGAGCTAGCAAGGACTGGCTGCTTTTGTGGAGGTAAACACTTGTCTGGAGGGTGCAAAGGTACACACGCTTCTGGGTCCTTTGCTGCTGCTGCTGCTGCTGCAGAACCCCCTGCCCCCACAGGCTCTGCCCTTGTTCGTCTGCTCAGCAATGGCAGTCCCACTTGGGCTCTGTTTATAGCTCCAAAAGCAGAGCCTTGAATTACTGAGTCGCTGGGGAGGCCAAATGCACAGGGGAGGAGCCACAGCTAGAAATAGGCATCGTCTCACGCATTCCCGTTTTATTTTTTTAACAGAGATGTCCAAGTTTGCTGCAGATGCCCAGCTGGGGAAGGCGCCCTGTGCCTATTGCATCGTAGCTTCTTTCGTCTTTTCTGGGGCTCTGCTCTGCCCGGGGTCCTGCTGGGGGTGCCCATGGGGACATCCCACTTTGCATCTCTTGTACTTTGCCAAAAGAATGCACCCGAGTCATAGCTGAGCCAAGTCTTCCTGCTCACCAGCCACCACGTGGAAATGGCAATCAGCCGCGCTGCGTGCATTGAATCGTTTATGATTTTAACCCTTCTCCCCCCTTCCTGCTGCTGCAGGATCAATTATTCTCTATATCTCCACCTTCTCTTCTCCTCAGGAGAAGGTAAAGGAGATTTTGCTGAGTGTGGAGATGTTAAGAGCTGCTGATTGCTATCGGAGATAATGGAGGATCGGAGTCTGCTGAGCTCCTTTCTTCTGATAAGCGAGTTCAGGGTGTCTTAGTGCCTCCAAGTGCCCATTTGCTTTTAGCCTGCAAGGCATGTGCTGTGCTTACAGCACCCAGGCACAGCCTGCTCTAACCCTGGGCAATTCCACCCTGCAGCCATGAGGAGTGAGGACATTTGCTCAGCTGCACACACCTCTGGGATGGGTGAGGCTGCACTCAGCCAGGAGCCGGCATCCAAAAATGTGCTCCAAGTCCCCATTGCCTGAAGGAATTGTGGAGGATTTTCTCAACAACAGAGCTGGGTGCTGCACTCCCTGGGGCCGAGCCCTCGCAGTGTGTTTGTATGTCCCTTGTCCCATGGCTCTCCTCTGGACACAGTGCATCCCTTACAGGAGGATGCCCTGGAGGCAGTGAGGACCTGTGCTGGGATGGCTCTATGCCGCAGCCTGGGAGTGTCCAGAATGGCTTAAAAATAATTAAATTGGGCGTATTTGTATGATGATCTCAAGCAGTTGGAAGATTTCAGGGCTTCACTGCAGCATCCCTGGTATAAAGCCCAGGGAAACGCAGTGGGGTTCTCCCCCACGGCACCGCAGCGTGATGGTGGCCACACATGGACCTCGCTGCCTCCAGATAGGCTCCTGATGGCTCCGGCTCCTCCGTGTGCAGTTCAAGTGCAATTTTCCACATCCTGCTGGATGGCACAGGCATGTGTTCCACACCCAGGGCAGGGTTTTGCCTTCTCGATTCCTCTCCAGCAGCGGTCCCAGGGCTGGAAGAGCACCACAGTGCAGCCCTTTGTTCTAGGGCTGGGAAGTGAAAGGGCTCACTAGCACGCTCCAGGCCAGCGGCATTTGTTTTCAGAAATGGAAAATGAGTAAAAACTAATATTTGGATCTCAGGAAGGAACTTTGCAGCCTTTCGTGCCTGTGATTGCCCCGCTCGTAAGCCTCAGGCAGGCAGAAGGAGCTGTTTCCTCCCAGCACTGGGTTTTTTCCACCGCAGCGTTGGCTCCGAGGACGCCCTGCTCCACCCGCGTCCCGGCGGACGTCCCTTGGCACCACATACTTTTGCTTTCCCCACTTGTAGCAAACAAACACACGTATCCTGAGCATGAGAGAGATCGAGCAGGGACAGTGTGGCCACTGCTGCTTCTGTCACAGCACATGGAACGTGCACTTAGGTACCAGAGTGTGGCTGCTCTTCTATTCTCCCACTGTGAGTCCATCAGAAAATCAGATGTGAGGAGGAAATTCTTTACTATGAAGGTTGTGAGGTGCTGCACTGCTGCCCAGAGCTGTGGGCTCCCCATCCCTGGAGGTGCCCTGGGCCATGGAGGGCTGTGGGCAGCCTGAGCTGGGGGCACCCAGCCCGTGGTGGATGGGGCTGAGGGTGCTGTGAGGTCCCTTCCTTCCCAACCATTCTGTGACTGTGCTGGGCGCAGGTCAGTGCTGCTCGCAGGGTCACCACGCGGGGACCTCAATGCAGCCTGGGCAGCCTTGGCCTCGTCACTGTCAGCAGCATGAGGGGATTTTCTAACCTGAACTCAGGTTGTCTGTCCATCAGCAGATCTCACTCTGGTCACTAATTCTAACTTTCACAGAGGGAAGGCAGAGGTGATGGTACCAGCAAATCTACACTGTAAAAGTACCGGTGTGTCAAGATCACTGTTACTGGGAACACCCATTTGTACCCATCATTCTGGAACCAGTTCCTTTGCCTTGTGCCCCGTGGGTTTCATGGCTTCTGGCTGATGGCCAGAGGTGGAAGGGACCTACAAAAGATTGTGGAGTCCAACATTAGGGCTAACAGAAAGTTAAAGCATGTTATTGAGGGCATTGTCCAAATGCCTCTTGAACACTGCCAGGCATGGGGCATCATCTGCCTCTCCAAGCACCCAAGGACGTGAGGGATGAGCTGAGGGATGGAGGTACTTTGGCTCTGCTTCCTCTGCAGCCTCTGGTGCTCCTCATGCTCCAGCCCTGCTGCCCTGGCTCTCTGTAAATAAAGCTGATGCTAACAAGGCAAAACTTAAGAGTTTTGAAAGGAACTCAACGGGAGCCGCATTTAATCGACTTGTTTGCTGAATAATTTATGGCAACGATCCTGTTATGGACGGGCTGCAAAGTGGAGAAGTGAAGAGAAAGTAGGAGCCATTGATTTCTGCCTGGGAGCATTTAGCTGAGTACACTCTGGGGGCACGAAGGGAAGACGGGGATGGATGAGCAGCAGTGGTGGAGGAGCACCTGGGGGATGGAGGAGCACCCAGTGTGGAGCACTCAGGTGATGAAGGAGCACTCGGCGGTGGAAGAGCACTTGGGAAAGAGGAGCAGCCAGGGGTCAGAGGAGCACCCTGGAGATGGGATGGAGGAGCACCAGGCTCCACGTGCCAGCTCTCTGACAAGGGGAGCAGTGTGAACGCACTGAGCTCAGCGCTGGTGTTCGGGCAGCTCGCTGATGAACTCTGCTGACCCCGCTTCCTTTGCTGGGCGTTGTGCTTATCTCGTCGCATCAGCTCACAAAAAGGAAGTGCAAAACTCAAGCGGTGCATTGTGCAGAGTGGGCTGCATGCATGGAAGGAAGACAGACTGTAGAGTCACAAGGGCTTTCCAGAGAACCCGCACGTACGTGTGGAGATGCAGGGGACACGGAGACATCTGCAAGTGCGAAGCAAGTGGCCACTTAATATTAGCTGAGGTTAGACGTGAGGTTTCACATCCTCCTGCTGCAATTCGGTTACACCCACGTGGTATTGATGCCACTGAATGCTGTCCTTTTGGCTCTAGCACATAAGCTAGTGCCTGCCCCATCTGCCCCCAGCAAGGCTCCATGCCCAGTGCCCAGTGGGACGCATGGTTTGCTCCTGCCCCGGTCCCGCAGAGCAGCCCTGCAGAGCTGGGATCCCGCAGGGCAGGCGCTGCCTGTCCTTCCCATCTCGTGCGTTTTTCAGCTGGTTGCTGTGCAGCTGCTGAGCTCCTGCTCACCCCACACCGGCCCTGGCTGCAGGCACTGGAACACGAGCAGACATCGATGGAACCGGCAGCTAAAAATAACACGTTATCAATAACAGGGGCAGGAACCGTGGCTGGATCATTTAATTTTTGAAGACAATCCATATATTGACAGCGCAACAGAGCATGGTGCAGCCCCCCTGCCTGCAGCCCAGACTGCCCACCCCTGGCCCCTCAGCTTTGTGCTCTCACTTTCACATGCATGGGGAACTGCAGCATTAGAAAGCTTTTTGGTTTGTTTGGGCTTTTTTTAATGAGTTGAGCTTTTAAGTCCTGCGCTAAATAGGGTATTATCGAAAATCAAGATTTGCAGGTATTTGGGCATTAATGATCTGGCAAGATTTTCTGGTGTGTTGGAGCACCTGAACAGCTCAGAAATCTGCCCTAAAGTGCCACAGCATGGCTCATGCACAACTCGGAACTGGGAAGCAGCTGCTTCACCCTCGGTTGCACCCACTTCATACACTGTTCTCTAAATGGCTCCAGAATGGCACGGTGCAGCCAATGACCCCCACCCAGCACAAAGCATCCCCCAGCTCTGCAGACCAGAACGGAAGCCCAGCATGGCTCAGCTCATCCCTGCAGCACGGGCTGCTGTGCGGAGCCATGAGAACAGGACTGGTGCTAAGAATGCCTAAAGCCTGCAAAGCAGAAAGCAAACGGTTTCCTATGTGCTCAGTGCTTGTCAGTGCCCTTCCAGCTCTGCATTATGCACGGGGCTCTGCCAAGAGTTAGGGTGAGCATCTGCAAACCCTTCCAGGCCCCAGCATGCCCAGGAGCCGCCAGCTCTGTACAAATGTTGGGTTGGGTGGCTCCTCCAGGCTGAGGCAGCTGGGAAACATTGCATCCCCCGAGGAGAGATCACTGAGGAGATAACTCCCAGCACGGGGACGGCGTACGCTGCCCTCACACAGGGGAGCAGCTGTGCAAATAGGCTCCAACACTTTCCAAGCGGGAGTGGGGAAAAGAGGACATCCCGAGCAATGGGAGATCAAAGTGCAAACAGGGATGATCCTGTTGTGGGTGCACTGTGAGGCTCTGGGGTGCCCGAAAGCTGCTCCAGCTCTGTCCTCCCAGGGCAATGTGGAGCTATCAGGAGGGAGCTCCAGACATCATTAGTCATGGAGCAAGGAGGAGGCTGCAAAGGAAGAGGGTTTAAAAGGTTTTGGAGTATTTTTAGACCTGGTAAAAAGGGCAGTGGGAGAGAAAAAGAGACCAGTGAACTCTGAGACGCAAACAGTTCACATCGCAGGGTGGGCCCAGCTCTGCTGCATCTCCCCTTGGAGCATGAGCTCAGAGAGAAAGAAGAAATGTCAAACCATGCAAACACAGCGACTCGTAGATCGGTGCTGGACTGACCCTGTCAGCCCGCCTGCAGTGACACACAGCCCCGTTTGCCAACGTGTTTGCACCTCACTCCCTTCATTTCGGTGGGAGTTGGCTGCTATTTTCCCTGCCCTGTCTCCTGTGCCTGCCCTTCCTCAGAGCCCTCCTTGCCATGCAGCTCCAGAGCTGGGTCTCTCCATCCCCGGATGGTTCTGCTGTCCGTGCTGTGCTGGCACAGGAGGGGACTTGACCTGCACACAGGCTCCAGCAGCTCCATACAGGAATGTCTTTCATGGCGCCAACTCATTCTATCCCTGATGGCAGCACCCGTGGCAGGAGCTCACCCAAGACCGATCCAGCACTGTTCTGCTGCGTCCCTGCCTCCTCTCGGAGCTGGATGAGACTAAACCAGATGAGGTTAATGGTAACGAGCTGATTGGGTTTGCTGCAAAATGCTGGGGATCTCGCAAATTATTTTAAAAGCTGTGTAACCCCCACGCGGGTGGCAGAGTAGGAAAATTCACATGCATGTCGTGGTGGAGGACAGAACTGGGCTTTTCTCTCAGTTCTCTTTGTTTTCCACTGCGCCCCAGGGCATGCCCATAGCACACTTACCTTAAGGTCTCTGTGTGGGTAAGTGAGGCATTAAAGCCCGGCTGGGAGGTGCTAATCGCAGGGCTGGGGCCTCGTGGTGCTCTGCATTCACAGGAGGAGCTTTGCACCATGGAGCCAGAGCAGCAAGCCAGACACTGCCAGATCTGGTTCAGAGTGATGCTAAGCCCAGCTGGTGCCGAGTTAATTAATCCTGGATCTCGTTAACTCAGGGGGACAGCAGGGCGGCGGTGCCACGTAGGCAGGGCTGCGTGGTGGGGACCAACATTCCCATCTTCCATCAACTCCCATGTTTCATTTTCCATGCAGCTCCCATGCATGTTCCATATGCTGTACGTCTTCCAAGCAGCTTCCATTTTCATGCTGTGTTCCCAGAAGGGGCTGCAGCGGATGCAGCATTTTCGCACATCTCAGATGGTCTGTCTTCATTCATAACATCTATACACAAATTACCAAGGTTTTCTTGGGGCAGATGGTGGGCTATCCCAAATCCCATAAATGTTTGCTGAAAGCAGGGCTTGCAGCTAGGAGGAAGCAGACCCAGCGTCCTTTGTCACCCCACATCCCTCCATCCGGGCTTTGCCTCCTTTGCCTGAGCTGTGGTTGGTATCATGGAGACCTGACACCTGGCTCCTGCCACGTGTGCTGCAAGGAGCTGCTGGGACGGGGCAGGTGCCTGCAGTGGGGATGGTGCTGCCCAGAGCGCTGCCTTGTGCGCAGCTGTGGGCTGGGATGAGGAACCGGAACCAGAGCACCTTCTCCCGTAGGAACTAGGTTCAATGAAAGTGGGGATTTGCTCTTTGGGACTTTTTTCACGTCACCAGGTGTCTACAGGGTGAGGGCAACTGGTGAAAGCTGAGGATAAGGTGTGAAAACTGGGCGGCTGAGTCCCTTAGTGAGCAGCTGAGCCGTGAGCAGAGCGCAGCAGCCCGCGGCCGGCACCACACAGCATCTTTTCCCCGGGGCTGGGAACCTTCTGCACTGGGCCAGCTGCGTTTCAGTGCTGCGACGCTTTTCCTTCTCCCTGCTTTGGGTTTGCTTTAAGGGAACGTAAAGAACGAGAGCGGAGTTTGGGTTTCTTTCGTGCCTGCCGCGTGAAGCTGCTAAAGCGCTTCTCGACAGAAACGCGGACACCGACCCGCTGCCGCGTTCCCTGCTGCCCGGCTGCTCCCCGTCCCGTAGCCCCAGGCAGGGCTCGTGCGGAGCGGCCCCCCGCCCATCCCCGAGTTCGGGGCCGCTCCCGGCGCGGGGGGAGCTGAGCCGCGCGCCGACCCCGCGGCCGCCCTTTGTTGTTCGGCGCAGGGCTGAGCGCGCTCCCTCCTCCCTCCCCCCATTCCTCCGCGGGGCCACGCGGGAGCGCGCTTCGCCCCCGCCCCGCTCCCGCCCCGCGCCGCCGCCGTGGGAGCTGCGGAGCAGCGGGGAGCGGGGAGCGGGGCCCGGCCCCGCCGATCGGGCTCCGGCGAGGCCCGACGGGAGCGGCCATGGAGGCGGGCAAAATGGTGAGCGCATCCTCCTCCTCCTCCGCGGGCCCCGCGTCCGTGCGGGGCTCCTCGGGCCGCGGCGGGGCCGGGGGCGGTTCGCCGGGAGCCGCGATGCGAGGCGGCGCGGTGCCGGCACGGCGCTGTTCCGCCGCCGGCGAGAGCCGGAACGCTGCGGTTCTGCCGCGCTCTGAGCGCGTTGCGATGCGAGCCGGGCTGCGGGGCGCCGCGTTCTCGGGCGGCCGATCCCCGCTGCCCGCGCTGCGGAGACCCGGCGCTGCCCCGCCCGGAGCCCGCGGGGCCGTGCGATGCCCCGGGCGCTGCGCGCGGTGAGCCGGGGCCGCGCGCGAGGACGGAGCCGAGCGGGGTGCGAGGGCCGCGCCCACCCGCGAGAGGGGCTTCGCGTTCCACGGGGGCCGGGCGGCGGGCGCTGCGCTGGGGCAGGGCGAGGCCGCAGGGGCGCAGCGTGGAGCCCGAGGGACGCGAGCTGCTCCGGCTCCTTCCCTGCTCCGTGTGCCCGCGGAACGGCCGCGCTCTTCTGGAGCTCCCGGCGCCGGGTGGCTGCTGGTCCTCTAACGAATCCGCCTAAGGAAGAGGAAGGCTCCCTCAATTTTCTCTCGTCTGCCCACAGCGCTGAGGGACTCCTCGCTCCGTTCGCAGCTCAGCGGGTGGAGCTGCGGCCGGGAGGTTCCGCGGGAGCGCCTGTTGCTGCCGGCTCAGGCCGATTGCTCGCAGCCCGTTCCCATAGGGCTCACCCCACGGGGCTCACCTCGCCTGTGCGGTGCGAGCTGCAGCTTTGTCTCGCAGCTGTAGGGCCGCAGCGCAGCGCTGGTGCTGTCACTGCATCCTGCGGCGCTTTGGGATGCGCTTTGCCATTAGAGGGACGGGTATCCTCGTGGTGACACCTGCACAGGTGTTACCGTTTCCCAAGCAGGTTTGGTCCTGGGATGGCTGCCGGTCACCTGAACGCTTGCCTGGGGATGAGCACGGGCCACGGGCGTTCAGGTTCTGCTCCTGCATCCTCCCCCATCCCATCCTGCTCCTGTTTTCTCCTGTTGCAAAAAATGCCCAAATGTTTGCAAGCATGGGACTCCAGCTGGGGACATGGGGAAAACATCATGAAGGCTGTGGAGGACCTGCCTGAAACTCTGACCCTGGGCAACCCCCACTGATATAAATCACTGCTGGCGGAAGAGATTATCTTTGTATAAAATCCCCACTTAAAATTAAAAGCCTGGCTAATGGGACAGCGCAGACGGGCTTGTGGCCGGCACCGGCTGGGCCATGTGGGGCATGGGCACAGTTGGCTACTGCTGATCTCATGCCCTTATCAATAATTAAGCACGGAGAGTAATGAGTGTGTGTTGGGGGAGCAGCTGCGTGGGGTGGGGAGGGGAGGGCTGGGGAAGCTTTTCTGTGTATTGAAAAAGTCCGTATTCCTCAAGCGGGATTAAAAAAAAAAATCCAGAGTAATTGATCTGCATAAATTGTTTGTGGCATTTGAGAAATGGAACGTCCCAACTATCTGGGTTCTGGTGCCGCAGTGGTGCAGAATGCTGTGTGCTTTGCAGTGCGCTCCCATTCCCAGGGCCATAACCAGCCACCAGAGCCCCGCAGAAAGCCCAGCTCACCCCTGGCAGCAGCTAGGTCTCTGCCTCCCACAGCTCAGACCTCCTGCCCGGTGCCCCCACGCCTATCACACCTGGGTGGTTTCCTTTATTCTTTCTGTTTGGCTGTCTCAAAGGCAGTGGTTGTGATGGGATCTCCCACCTCTGCCCTCTGCGGCTCTCCTGCTGCTGCTGAGCCGGAGGATTCCAAAGCCACCTGCCAGCAGCAGTGATGCATCCATTTCTTGTGCTGTTGGTAAGGCAAAGTGTGGTGTAGACCCAAATTACCAAGCCCAAGAGAGCAGAATCCTGGCAGAGAAGTTGAACAGCGTGGTGTCACCTTTGGCCACACTGTGTCTGTGCCAACAGGAGCCCATGCGCTGCCCCGAGCAGGTGCCTGCCTGTGTTGTGCAGCAGCTCGTGAGCTGAGATGTTGTTTTCCCAACAGAGCATGAAGTACATCTCCAGCCCTGACAGCAGAGAGCAAACCCTGGTCGATAGAGCAAGGTTTCAGAGTACCTGTGTGCTGCTTTGGGGATGATGTGGCTGTTTCTTATGGCCCAAGCGAGGGCAAACACTGAGGTTGGTGCCTGTCGGGGCATTATTCCCTGCCTGGTTAGGGCAGGTCACGGCGTTCGGTGCCTGGAGTGGCTCCAGCTCCCAGGCAGAGGGTGAGCGGCACTTTCTGAGTTCTCAGTCCAGCAGTGGAAGCTGCACACACCGGGACGCTGGGGCCAAAAACCTGCCTGAAGCCCAAGGAGTCTGTGTTTGGCTTTTGGCTGCTGCTGGGGAGTGACGTTTAAAAAGATGCATGAGCTCTTCCAGCCGCTGTGATTTACACCTCTGGACGGCTCCCGGGGGATTCCTGTGTCTCGTTCTTTCCCGCCCCATTGCCAGAGGCTGCAGCAGAGCTCTGCTGGACTGGGATTTGTGTTTTAATTATTTTCCCAGATTTTTTCAGGCAGCTCTGTCCTGGTCAGATCTCATTTGCTTCCCCCAGAGCCCCTGTGTCTGCGGGGCTTGGTGGGGGGCAGTTTTCTGAAGGTATGCTCAATCCCAGCTATCCATTTATAGGAAGGAATTAAGGAGAAATGAGGAGCCATTACTAAGAGGATTTGCACTGCAACTTACTCAGTTTCTCCAAATAATTTGCAATAGCTCCGGATTCTTTAATCAACACTCATTTCCTTCTGGAAATGGAAGGCACTGCACAGCTACTGTGCAGAGCTGAACTGCTCTCTGCATAATGGGAGATTTGCAATTCAAAGGATGCTAAGCCTGTAATTTGGGGAAATCTGTAAGGGGAACAAGGGGGATGAGGCAGCTATCCAGTGCCTGCCCCTGTACCCAGCAGGTTTCCCACACGTGCCCCTTTCCTGGTGGGATGCTCAGTGCGTGGCTCAGGAGTCTCAAACCCATCCTGGGATGCACTGCAGGACCCGAGCTCCTGGGCAGATGATATCCTGGGGGCAGCAGGAGAGGAGCCCTGTGTGCTCCCAGCATCGCTCCCTCTGCTCAGGGTAACCAGAGCTGGCAGCAGCACCGCCGAGGCCATGATGTGTCCTGCAGGTCAGGGACAGCCGCAATGGCAGAGCAGCCCACAGTTGGCACAGCATGGAGGCTGGGAGCAGCACTGTGCCTCTCGCTGCCTGGGTAACAGGAACTGGGCTCCATTCGAGGCATCTCAGCCTCCTGGACCTGGTTTGCAGCAAACCCTCCCACCGCTGCCCCACGTCTCCAATTGCTGTCACAGCTGCTGGCCAGCTATGAGCAGCACCAGGACTTGTGGCCCAAAGCCTTCCCACAGCCACTCGGGCTGGTGCTGGCCTCAAAGGGACGGCGGGGCTTGAAGATGGGGCTCCTGGAGGCCACTGCGCAGCTTCATGGCTGCAGCCCCGCTGCGCCGCAGGGCTCCTCACTCCAGGCCTGCGCCGAGGCCGTGTCCTTGACTCGCCAGGAAGAGCCGTCAGGAAGCGACAGCGTGAGCTCAGAGCTCCGCTTTCAGCCTTTCTGTAGGGACAGGGACCAGCAGGACTCCCCCAGCCCTGCTTCCCTCCACAGCCAGTCCTGGCCTGCCTGCCGCCATGGAACCTTCTGTCCAGCAGGCGCAGGGGTCACGGCGCAGCCCCAAGGCCTTGAGGCAGGCTGAGCAGTGAGTTCTGCGCTCCATCCGCACCTCAGCCCTCTGGCCTGGTCCGGGATGCTTGTGGCAGGCAGGGAGCGTGCCATGTGTCCTCAGCACAGCCCGCAGTGATGGGTGATAAAGGCAAAAACAAAGGGCTGAGTGGATTGGTCATCCTGCAAAGCCCCCCGCACTGTCACCTGCTGCAGTGTCCCCGCAGCACAAGGAGGAAGGCAGAAGCATCTCTGCCTTGGCAGACAGGGACATTTCTGGGGAATGTGGGTTGTGACCAGCCCTCTTTCTGGGGTACGAGCTGTGCCTGCAGCTCCTTGCAGCCCTGCCTCCCCTCCAAGGACATCTTGGAGATGTAGAGCACTGCAGGGATGCAGGAAGGATTGTCAATGAGTAAGGCACTGGAGTCAGTCCCACTGCTTTAATTGACTCACGTCAGTGATTAGCTTCTTCTGACAGCACTGAGCCAGCCTGTTCCTCATCAGTAGCGTGGATCTTCACGAAGCACTGCAAACACCAGTGCGCTGGTTTCCAGTGGGTGCTCAGTTGTCTGCGAGCAGGACACAAGCTTGGGTCCCTTGCCTGCTGGAATTTGACTGGTGGCAGTGACAGGGTGCTGGGCCGGGAGCAGGCTCAGTCCCTCGTGGTTTGGGTGCCTGCAAGAGCCAGAGCATCTCCCAGCCCCAGTGCAGCTCCCGGCCCTGCTCTGCACTTGAGAAAGCAGGTACAGAAATGGGAGAGTTAAAAAACGCTCAAAATCCTGCAAAGAAAACTCCTCCAGCAACTGCCTCTCTAAAGGCTACAGGGAGTGCGCTGGCTTCTCACTCAACATTTACCCACGCTTCTCAGTCTGGGCTTTACAAGGTCCACAACGTTTGCATTGCAAACCATGCTTTCCTGGCAGGGGGTGCGACAGCAGTGTGAGCACAGGTGGGCTCACTGTTCCAGCTCTGAGTGGGGTGGGAGCTGTGGAGAGACTCTGGGGACAGGTGTGTGGCAGGGCCGGGGTGCACAGGGTGGCAGCGGGGCTGGAGCTGGAGTGGGAAGGCTGCAGTGTGAAACAGGGTGAGCTAGTGGGTGTAAGTCTACTGCCCTCCTCCACTGTGCGTGAGGCAAAAGCATCCTGCACAGGTGGGAGTTTGCAAGCCTGCAGTGATCTCAGCATCCCTGTGCTGGATTTCCCGTCGTGCCCAAAGCATCCTCTCTCTTCAACCTGCCCAAAAAAGTAGAGCTGGAGCTTCTGGCTGCTGCCCATGTTCCAAGGTCAGGGGAGGGATTTGCCTTCCTCTGCCTGTCCCACCACCTCCAGGGCAGGAGAGGGTCCTTTTGTGGTCGCTGCTTTAATTGCATCATTATTATGCTGAGTAAATGAATCCTGGCAGCGGCTGAACCTGGCAGATGCCAGGCACATCCCAGAAAGGCATCCGGGAATGGGCAGCATCCAGCTGGCACGAGGCAGCGGCCGCTTTGCGGGCCGGGGACCTGGATGCGACCCAGGCACTGACAGGTGCCGGCAGAGCAGGGGGACGGGGCAGCCCGAGCCCTTCCCATCTCACCCCCCCACCGCTTCTGTTTTTCAGACTGTCAGCATCAATAAGGCTATTAATACACAGGAAGTGGCTGTCAAGGAGAAACACGCCAGAAATATCCTTCCAAAAGTTGGCCACAGGACAAGCAAGCGTGGGAGTTGGCTGGGGCTGCCTGGAAAAGGGGCCACAGTGAGGCAGTGCATCGTGGGGGTGCCGCCGGGGCTTGAGGGGGACGGACAGATCTCGAGGGGATCTCCCTGCCGACTGGGGCTTCCTGCGGGTCTGTCCCTGCTTTTTCCTCTCCTTCCTGCTGCAGCCTCTGTCTTTGGGTTCCCAGGGCAGCAGTGCAGAGCTGCTGCTGGTACAGCGTGTGCCCAGGGCTTGGCTGTGTGTCAGCGATGGCCCCGCTCCCCTCAGCTCTGCAGGTGCTGGTTGGGAAAGGACATTGTGTCCCGCGTGCACAGTGCTTGGCACCGCTGCTCCTCTGCCTGTCTCCATGGACTCATCCTCCTGTCCTCTTCAATTCCCGAGGGTGGGCACAAACACTTTGCTGGACCCCATATTTTACACCAAAGTACCCCATACTAAATCATGCATTGCTCGGATCAGCCAGCTGGCTGTGGGGTGACCTCCATTCATCCGTCCCCCTTTCCTTGACCGGCCTCCACCATGCATCCTGGGCACGCACCACGAGAAGGGGGCACAGACCTTCTGGTCGGTGGTGAACCGGCTGCCACTCTCAGGCAATGCTGTGCTCTGCTGGAAGTTCTGCCATGTCTTCCACAAGCTCCTCCGCGACGGCCATTCAAACGTGAGTGCTCCGCTCTGCCCCCAGCTGTGCAAGGAAATTTCATATTCATCAGCACCCTTCGGGCTCGTGACACTTTCCTTGAATTTCAGGTGTCAGAATCGGCACCACTTCTGTCCCCAGAACACTGCTGTCCCCCATTCCCTGTCTCATCCCCATCCACGTCCTGCAGAGCTCTGCTACCACTGCCCCCACACCTCCCAGTGCAGCAGACTCAGCTCAGCAGCCAGCCTGGAACCAGAGCTCCTCCCAGGGCCAATCTGCCCCCAATCTCCCATGCCAACCCCCCATGCCAATCTGCCCCCAGTCTTCCATGCCAAGACCCCCATGCATGACCCCATGTCAAGACCCTGTGCTGCATTGCTGGTGCTGGAGGAAATCACTATGCCTGAGCTGTTGGCATTTGTATGGGAGTCACCTGACAGTGTTCTGCCCTGTGCATGAACAAAGATAGAGGCACCCTGGGGATGTAAGGTCACTAATGTGTCCAGAACACCCGTTCTGTAGCCTAATTGCTGACTTATAGTAATGCTCACTTTGCCATCAGTGCCCTGCATGCCACTCTCACTTGCTGATTATTTTCTTCTCCATCCCTTGCAGGTCCTGAAGGACTCTGTGAGATACAAGAATGAGCTGAGTGACATGAGCAGGATGTGGGTAAGTGGCCGACCCCACAGATGCCCCAGGGAGGGTAAATTGGGGCTGGCTACATAGCATGAGCTGTGTGGTGCTCAGCACTGGAGACACACAGCATCCCTCACTCTGCCCATGACTGCCAGCTCAGCTCCTCCCTGGAGCCATCTGGCCTCGAAGCGCTATCTCTGCTCCGTTCACTTTGCCGTGCTGCATGCAGAGAGGGATGAATGAGAGAGAGTATTTATAGCCAGAAATACTCACAGCAGCATGAGTGACCTCTTTCCAGCTACAGTAGGTTAAATCAAGCAGCAGGGGAACAGAAGAGCAGGCAAGGCAGCTGCAGGAGGTGAGCTGGGAGCTGCGGGGCAAGCGGGGCGGAGGATGATGCTCACAGTGAAGGATGTCCATGGAATGACAATGAGAGGGGCATGGGGAGAGCAGGGAGGGCTGAGGGTCGTGGCGTGAGCTGAGCTCTAACTCAGCAGGATGGTGAGTGCTTTAAGGTGTGCTTGAAGGTGAGGCTAGGTTTGCAGGTCTCATTCTGTATCCATTTCCACCAAAATCAAACACATTGGGCAAAGTCAAATGTTATTCAGATGTGGAATACCTTCCTTGGGTACAGGTTACAGCTCCAAGCCTGCTGGAGTTCCAGAAGCATTTGAACAAGGCTGTCAGGTGTAGGGCTTAGTTTTTAGGTGGTCCTATGTGGAGCCAGGGGTAATCCTGGCAGATCCCTTCCAGCTTGGGATATGCTTTGAATCTATAATGTTCCCTCTTTTTTAAGGTTGAAACTGTGACAGTCAAAAGCAGCACTGAATTGTGCAATAGGAGAGATGAGAAAGTGGTGAGCAAATCCCAGGCTGCCACCCCTTCCTAAGCCCACACAAAGCTGCTGGCACAATGCCCACCCGCCTGCAGCCACGCACGGGAGTGGGAGAGCGCAGGCATCTCCTGCATAGCCCTATCCCAGGCAGTACACCTGCCACAGAGGGCAGCCCATGTGGCAACACATCACCAGTGAGGAAGAGGAGGGTGAGGAAAGTGCTGGGCTGATGAGCGCTGCTGGCACAGCAGCACAGGGCAGTGGGGCTGGGGGTTGGGCAGGCAGCGGTCGGGTCACTGCCCAGAGCCAGATGAGAAGGCTTTCTTGAAGTTGCAGGCTGCCCCAAGTGTGACCAACTTCTTGGTGTCCCCAGGGCCACCTGAGCGAGGGCTATGGACAGTTGTGCAGCATCTACCTCAAACTGCTGAGAACCAAGATGGAGTTCCATACCAAGGTGAGGAGCTCTTAAAAAATGGTGGCGAGTGACCCGTTACATGGTCAGATACTGAGAGGATGGGGGGGGGTGGCTTTAAACTAAAAGAAGGAAGATTCAAATCAGATGCAAGGGGGAAATTCTTCACCCAGAGGGCAGTGAGGTGCTGCATTGCTGCCCAGAGCTGTGGGTTCCCCATCCCTGGAGGTGCCTCAGGCCACGGAGGGGCCCTGGGCAGCCTGAGCTGGAGAAGCACCCAGCCTCCAGAAGGACGGGGTGGGAGGGTCTTTGGGGTCCCTTCCACCCCAAACCATTCAAGGATATGATATCACCATCACAATGTCCCCAGTCTGCCCTGCCTGGCACTTAAGAACCTGCTGCCTTCAGCACGGGTGCTCAGGGCTCCTGCTCCTGGCACTTGGAGGAGCAGAATGCTTTTGCCCCATCTCTTGTGTGCCTGCCTCAGGAGCTTGTTTTGGGTCTCTGGAGCTGAGCTGCTGTGCAGGTCTCTTTCTTTGGGCTCAGTTTGGGAGAGGATGTGGCTGGAGCTGGCCGGCTCCTGGTCTCACAGCTCTGTGCCAGTGTGCCTGCACTCAGAACAGCCGGAGCCAGCTGCCAGAGGTGAGGGGAGTGTATTTATGGAAAGGAATGCAGTGTGCAGGGTTCTGGGAAGCAGCACACCATCGATGGAGTTCATTATTCAGGCAGACATTCTCTTATGCTTGTGGCATTAAACTAAAGGCGTGCCTCCAAGAACAAAACCAAACGTCACTGTGGTCTTGTACACAAACATTGCCCTGCATGGGTTCAAGTGCTCTAATCCTTAAAGTAACTGGCTGTGGTAATTTGCTACCTATGATGCTTTCTTTCTTTTCAAGTTCTGCTGTTAAGATGCTTTCTGAACCCAGGCCATACCCTTGGCCCTGATTCAGCTTGGCCTTCATGGACCACTGTGGGCAGCCTGAAGAGGCTTTGCCTTCTGAGCAGATGGTTGCCCCTTCTCCTGCAGCTGCCCTGTGGTGCCTTGCAGGAGCTCCATCTCCTTCCTGCCAGCAGATTCTAAGCCCAAGGAGAGTTGTTTTTTCTTGCTGGAGGGAAAATGGGCTCCACAGGGCATGAGGGTTCCTCTGGCTCACCCAGGGCTCAGGAGATCTCTCGTTAGACCCTGCTTGGCAGGACCTTGGGATGGACCAAAGGAGCCCACCCTGGGGACCCTTCAACTCAAGCTGCCCCGACCTCCTGCAGTGAGGCTGCAGCCCCTTCCCAGTGAGGCTGCAGCCCCTTCCCAGCTGTTGTTTTCCCACCAGAACCCCCGGTTCCCTGGCAATCTGCAGATGTCTGACCGGCAGCTCGATGAGGCGGGAGAGAACGATGTCAATAACTTGTGAGTGCAGGCAGGTGGGAGGCGAGGGGAGGCTGGGGCATGGTTCCATGGCACCATGTCTGCTTTCCATTAACATGGGAGTGGGCAGAGCCACCAGCAGGGCTGGCACATCCCTCCTGGGCAGCGTCTGTACGTCCCTGGGGTGGCCCCTGGCATGGGGTGTGCTGTGTGGGGACACTGCTCGACTTTCCTCACCTCTCTTCCCCAGCTTCCAGCTGACAGTGGAAATGTTTGACTATCTGGAGTGTGAGCTGAACCTCTTCCAGACAGGTAAGCCCCTCATTGCCATGCTCTGCCAGGTTTGGTATGCGTGGTGTGGCGTGGGATCCAGGAAGGAGTTGTCTAAGGGTGTCTGAGCTCATCTGTTTGCCATGCACTTCCCTGGAGTTATTCTTAACCAAAGCGATCCGTGTCAGAGCTCTGCCTGCCTCCCTGCAGCCCTCCTGCAGTGCTGGGGAACGCGTGGGGTTGGCAGCACTGCGTAGCTCCACTTCCCCCCACGCCTCCAGCTTCATGTCCCCACCTCAGGCTCCCACTCCGCAGCCTCTCCAGGCTGAGTTTGTTCTCTGCCTTGCTTGTGACAGCTTCTGGTTTTTATTAGCAGAGAACACAGCTCCCCTGGGTGCTTGCAGTGTGCTGCAGCTGGAAAAGGTGTGAGAATTTAGATGCACTCAGATGCAGTGCGGAAACTGGAGGCTGTGGTGCTGGGTCACTGCACTGACCTCCAGCTCCTGCCATGTGCCCAAATGCACACAGATACTCCTGCTTAGGCCCCACACATCACCCCGAGCCACGAAACATGCCTCAAAGAGCCAAGGAAGACAGTGGGAAGCCTGCAATCCTGTCAGTTAGGTCTCCTGCTCCCTCTGAGCCTCTCTCCTTCCTGGCAGTGTTCAGCTCCCTGGACATGTCACGCTCTGTGTCGGTCACTGCGGCGGGGCAGTGCCGCCTGGCCCCGCTCATCCAGGTGATCCTGGACTGCAGCCACCTCTACGACTACACCGTCAAGCTGCTCTTCAAGCTCCACTCCTGTGAGTACCTCAGCACCTTCCGTGGGGACCGTGAGCCATGTGTGGAGCATTGCTGGACACTCAGTGCCCCCAGCCTGGCTTTGCAGCACCCTGGTGCACAAGCCACTCTTCTCCAGTGGAGCTTCTAATTCCTGCTCAAGTTGTTCCTGAGCTCCTTTGCAGCCTTTCGGGGCGGGAAGCAGTCTCTGGAGCTCTTTGCAAGGGCCAGGGAGGCCACAGGGTGCGCACAGGCTGAGAAAGCTGCATTCCTTGAGGACCTTGGATTGCAGCCACAGTCTCCTTAGTGCCAGCTCAAAGCCTTTCCCTGCTCCAGCACCGCCCAAGGCCATCTCTGGGGACATGATCCAGCAGTGAGCCCCTGAGCAGCAGGAGGCTGTGCTGAGAGCATTGGGACGCTGGCAGGAGGATGAACACCCTGCAGAACACCTATCCCCACACGGCCGTACTCACAAGCTGGCCCCAGAGCCGTTCCCTCCTGGGATGGGGCACAGGGTGAGCTTTGTACCTGCTTCTTCTCACAGGTCTGCCAGCCGACACGCTGCAGGGCCACCGGGACCGCTTCCTGGAGCAGTTCAGAAAGTAAGTGGGGACTGCCCCCCTCTGCAGGTGATGTCTGGTACCCAGGGCCAGGCAGGGAGCACTGCAGGCACTGCAGCCCTCTGTGCTTGAGCTCAGTAGCTGAGCAGTGCAGGAAAGGGAAATACATGAATCTGGCACAAGGCTCCGAAATCAGCCCTCATGGAATCTTCTGCCGTTGCTCAGAAGCAGCTCTTCTGCAGTGGGGCTGCTTTTTCCAGGGCACCTACTCTGTTTGCCTAATCCACTGCTATTGAATTACCAGATAACTGCCTTATTAATTCTAAAGAGGCATTCAGCCACTAATGGCATTTTATGTGAAGCGTTAGCTGGTGATTTAAAACCCTCAAACCGTTTAATTGCAGTTTTAACTGCAATTTGCACTTGACTCGCTGAAAAGAAAGTCTCGTTTCTGCAGAGCACCTGGTCCTGCCCTTCCTAGCTTCGCCAGGGAGATTTGGTCCACGCAGTGCCCACTTAGCAAGGGCTGAGAGCTGAGCGCAGCGGGTTTTCTCCAGAGTCGATATCCTTTGGGTAGTGCATGGACACAGCTTGAGGTGCTGCTGCAGGAGCATGGTCTGGTGTGCCCCTGGGCACGTGGGGCTGTGGTCTCTGGGCATGTGGAAAAGGGAAAAAGGAGGTTTCCCTGAGTGGTGCTTGATATCCGAAAAAGGCAGAGTGTGGGAACGTGGTAAATGGAGCAGCCAAAGGAGGATACCTTCAGGTGTCACTGAGGTGTCATCCTCTGCAACATCAGGATGTGCAGCCAAGCAGAGGATGCTCTAGAGAGGGAAAAAATGTCCCTTTGTGGTACAATTGCAGCTAGAGGAGATAAAGCTGCTCACTGCATGAGTGCCTACCCGTTCAAAATATCAACAGTGGAGTTTCTAATAGCAGCAGATAGAAGTATAGGAGCAAGCAGCCAGAGCCAAGCTGCACATACCAGTTACTCAGGAACTCACATGTGCAGTACATCAGCAAACATTTGTTTCCAGAAGCTAAGGAAAACAGCTAAGCTGCCTTGAGATGCAAGGACAGATCTGCTCAAAAAGCAGCAGACAGTCAATCAGGTTCGTACCAGTGGGTTTCTCGAGGTCGTCCCCAGTGACTGTGCTGGAACTGGTGCTGCTCACAGTATTTTAAATGAGATGGAAAGCAAGTGAGCAGTGAAGTGCCATGGGCTTCCAATACACAATTATTTAAGGTAGTAGAAAAAAAAAACAACTGCAGATATCTGCAGGAGGACATCACAGTGCTGAGGCTGCATGATAGTAGGGCAGCTTGATTCAAGGTCAGAAGCTGCAAAGCCTGGGGGAAAAACACTGGGTGCAGCCTTCAGCAAAGGGCTGGGCTGAGTGTGGGCTCTGAGTACCCAGGACAGACCCAGACAGACCCAGGCTGGGTGCTGGGTGGCTGCAAAGGAGGGAGCTGTCAGCATCTACGCCGCCACACTGTGCCCCCAGCTGTACCTTCTTGAGTGAAACCAAGCATAAAACCAAGGGTGGGGAGCACTTATCACAGGCTGCTTTTGATGAAAGAATTGTAAATCAATTCAAAAGGGAGGCAGACTGCTTGTGCAGGAGATGCTTGTGCACAGAACTGCAGGTGCTGTTGCCGTGTGGCCTCCAGACAAGCAGCCTTGGCTGCTGGTGGTGGGGCTGCCATGGGAGCGATGCTGCTGTCCTCCTATGGTTGGTGGCTTTAGGCTCTTCTTTGTGTCCTGTGTTTATTTGAGAAAGCCTCTGTCCATCAGCTTGCCAGTGGTGGGATTGTAGGGGCTGGGGTGTTCCAAGAGTGGCTGTGGATTTGGTGGCAGCGTGCTTCCATCCCTGCCAGCATGGCACAGTGCCATTGTTGGATGGGATATGTGAAGATGCCTGTGTGGGAATGTATGGGAGCAGCAACAAGAAATTGGGGCAGCGGCACATGGAGAGCCTTCTTTAACCAGCCTCTGCCCCTTCCAGGCTGAAGGACCTCTTCTACCGCTCCAGTAACCTGCAGTACTTCAAGCGTCTGATTCAGATCCCGCAGCTCCCAGAGGTGAGGTCCTACAGGGCTGGTACCAGCTCTCCTTGTCCCCATGGCCAGGAGCAGCCTGATGGCATGTCCAAAAAGCACCATGTGCCACCTGCTTGGCTTCCTGGGAATGGTGGCAGCTCAGGGCTCACAGAGCTCATCCCTGCATCCTCCCTGAGTCGGTCACTGGGGGATGGAGCTGCTCCCTGCCCACGTCCCTGGGACTGGGCTCCAGGATCCCTCCTTGTGGCAGCAAAGCTGGAAGGAATGAGGAGGGAAATAGTTTTCTAAACAGGACATGGTGGGTGCCCAGCTCCCAGGGCCACTGTGCCTATGGCTGTGTGCAGGACAGGGCTCACACCTTCTGGCCTTGCTGTCCTCCCTCTCCAGAACCCTCCCAATTTTTTGCGAGCCTCAGCGCTGTCAGAACACATCAGCCCTGTGGTGGTCATCCCTGCTGAGGCATCCTCACCTGACAGCGAGCCCATCACAGACCTGGTGGAAATGGAAACAGCATCACAGGTAAGCTCTGAGGACTGCTCATGGCTGACGAGAGAACAATGCTGTCCTTTGGGTCCATGTCCATCATACCCAGGGCTGTCCTTCCAGACCATTCCATGATGAGCTCTTAGTACTGAGTATCAGTGTGAGGGCTGTGATTGCTGCATGCTGCCAACGGGGGCTGCTGGGTGCCCAGCAGAGAGCCTATGTGCTGCCGAGGCTGAGTCAGGCTGAACTCATCCCATCAGTGCTTCTCATAATAGTTTGGTGCCCTCCAGTGATGGCTGCCTGGAGATGTTTTGCTTCCCAGCATCGCCACACAGCTCACTCACTGTGCTGGTGTGGCATGGAGAGGAATCTTTGCACCCTCTTTGTGAAGGGTTCTGTGTGGGCACTCAGCATTTTAGGAAGGAAAAGAGTGTGAAATGGCTCTGAGGCCCTGCCCCAAGGACTGCAGGTGCCCCTCAAGGGCTCTGGGCAGGCAGCACATACAGGCAGCAGCCGTTCACCTCCAGAACACCAGCCTGGGGTACTGGGGGGCCACAGGCTCTGTTGCCCCTCGCAGGGCAGCAGTGGGGCTCATCCAGTCCCTTGTGCTTCTCTTCCCACAGAGCCTCTTTGACAACAAGTTTGATGACATCTTTGGCAGCTCGTTCAGTAGCGACCCCTTCAACTTCAATAGCCAGAACGGGATGAACAAGGATGATAAGTGAGTCTCCGTGTTGATGACTGCTCCTGACACCAGGGACATGTCCCCAGTGGGGTCATCTCAGTGCACAGTCCTGGGAGCCCCAGGTCCCCTTGTTTATAGGCATAGAGTAGGAGGCAAGGGTGGACTCAGCTGTCCCCAGGGGACACAGTGGTGCTGTGGGGACCTTCTCTTCATCTCCATACCCTGGTGCCAGGAACACTGATGGGATGCCTGCTGTCTCCTCCCCAGGGACCGGCTGATCGAGCAGCTCTACAGGGAGATCGGGGCTCTGAAGGAGGAGCTGGAGAGCTTCAAGGCTGAGGTGGGTGACAGCCCCTTGGTCACAATGTGCCGCGAGTTGGATGCAGGCCCGCAACACCAGGCTGGGGGACTATAATGGGCCTTGGGCAGCTCCCACTGCATAGGGACCAGTGGGGCAGTGTGAGGTGACAGCCGAGTCCCTGCAGTGTGGGGTGGCAAGGACACAGCCACCCCAGCCCTGACACCATCCACAACCTTCCCCAAACCAAGCGCCTCCAATCCCTGTCTGTCCGGCACGGGAAGGGCCCTGTGGGCTCTGCAGGGTGCCTTGCTCACTGTCTGAACTCAGATGGAGTGTTTGGGGCTGCCAGGTGCTGAACAGTGCCATGACTGTGCCCACAGAGTGAGCGGCGTGGCCTGCAGCTGCGCGGGCGCATCAGTGAGCTGGAGGCAGAGCTGGCCGAGCAGCGGCACCTGAAGCAGCAGGCACTGGATGACAGCGAGTTCCTGCGCACGGAGCTGGAGGAGCTGAAAAAGCAGCGGGAGGACACGGAGAAAGCACAGAGGAGCCTGACGGAGATCGAGAGTGAGGAGGGGGCCTGGGGAGGGCGGCGGTGGGCCACGGGGTGCACCCAGAGCTCACCTGGCCCCGTGCACGGCAGGGAGGGCGCAGGCAAATGAGCAGCGGTACAGCAAGCTGAAGGAGAAGTACAGCGAGCTGGTGCAGAACCACGCCGACCTGCTGCGAAAGGTGGGCCTGCAGCCACCCGCCGGGCACAGGGACCTGGCCGGGCCGGCTGCTGAGCGTCTGCTGCCATCCCCAGAACGCAGAGGTGACCAAGCAGGTAACAGTGGCAAGGCAGGCCCAGGGCGATGTGGAACGGGAGAAGAAGGAGCTGGAGGATTCCTTCCAGCGGGTGAGCGAGCAGTCCCAGCGGAAGGTGAGTAGGGTGCACAGTGGGGATGGGGATGGTGACCCCTGCTTACACTCAGAGGAGAGGATGTGAGCTCGGCAGTGGGTGGGCACCCCACAGGGACCGGCTCAGGGTGACGTTTCTCCTGTCCACAGTCCCAGGAGCAGGCGGAGGTGTTAGAGACGTTGAAGCGGGAGCTGGCAGCCAGCAAGCAGGAGCTGCAGGTCTTGCAGGGAACGCTGGAGACCAGCATGCAGGTGAGAGCCTGGCTGCGGCCCCACTGTCAGCACCCTGCTGCAGTTTCAGAGCCTAGTCCCAGGCCTTTGCTCAGGCTCAGATGGGACTCATGGCATTCATCCTCCCCTAAGCTGAGGGGCAGGTTTCCCTTTTCTTGTCTCAGTGCTTTGGCAAGGCAAGGCATTGCCCAGCAAGTTGCCCTTGGGGTGACAAACAGCATTGCACCCTTGTCTGTTCCAGACGGGGGTGGGTTTCATGATCATATCATGAGGTTCACACCCATGGGTGTGAGGCTGTACCCACACAGTCTCCTGCAGCAGGGACTCATGGGACAGAGGGGACAGGATCTGAGAGCTCGTCACCTGCCTGCAGCCTGCCTTGGAGCCAGCAGACAGCCCTCATCCCCATGTCTTGTAACCACTGACAGATTGACAGTGTGGCTCTGCCCACTGCAGAGCTTTTGCAGGCAATATACCCTCATGTCACAGCCTCTGCATGCTCTGCCATGCTAGAAGGTCCGTTGTGCCCACTGTGACATGGCCCTTTGCTACTCAGGACTACAGGGGTCTCCAGGCTCCAGAGCTGGCAGGAAGTGGAGCTGCTCTTTTCAGGGTGGGCAGACAGGCTTGCAGGGGTCAAGAGCCCTTCATGTACTTGTGCATCAGGATGATGACAGTCGTCACCCAGTGGCACCCCATGGAGCCTCAGCTGGCCTCGTGCAAGGCCATCCCATGTTGCAGGGCACCACCAGGCTGCCCAGATGTGGGTGATGCAGGGCTGTGCCCTGCCCACAGCTCTGTGCACTGCGGCACGCTGAGCAGTGCTTGTGCCTGGACCATGAGCTACATGCAGTTGCCCACATGCAAGGGATGGTTCTCTAGCCATGCTTTTAGCACAGCCCTGATGGGATTCTTGTGCCCGGCCAGGCGGGAGCAGAGCAGAACGCCCGGATAGCAGGCCTGGAGCAGGAGCGGGACAGCCTGAGCCATGCAGCAGCGCAGCACAGCAAGGAGCTGGCAGCCCTGCAGGCTGAGCTGCAGCAGCTGCGGGACGTGCTCAGCAGCGAGAAGGAGAGTAACAGGAAGCAGCTGGAGACACTGCAGACACAGCTGCAAGATAAGGTACCCCAGAAGCACCGCAAGCACGGCCATCCCTGCACTGTCCTGTGCTGAGCCCTCGTTTGGCAGCGCTGGGTGTCAAGGTGTGCAGCCTGACGCTAGTGCTGCCCCAGCAGGAGGCTGCAGAGCGGACCCTGCAGCAGCGCCGGGCCGAGGAGCAGTTTGCTCTGCTGCAGGGCAGCGTGCAGGAGGCAGAGCGCATGGTGCAGGATGCCCTCGGCCGCCTCGAGGACCCCGCTCATATCAGTTGCACTGGCTCAGCAGGTGAGATCCCCAGTGCCTGCTGAAGGTAGCATGTCCCAGAGAATGTCCCTAACTCTAAGCTGATTTCCCCTGGGACAGCCCAGCGTGGCAAGGTGTTGTCCTATGTCTGAGTCCTGTCTCTTTGTGTGTGCAGATTACCTCCTGTCCAGGACATCGGCAGCCTCTGAGTGCATTGAGAGGCTGCAGGATGCACACAGCAAATACCTTGCCAACCGCACAGGTGAGGCAGGGCTTGGCTGTGTGGGAGAGGCTGCTCCTGCATGACGCAGGGAGACAGACCGGGGCTGGGACCCACAGCCAAGGCACTGTGGAGCCTAGAAGGGAGTTGGGGAAGCAAACGTAGGAGCCAAAAGGGCTCCTGGGCTGCTTCAGCTGAGCCGTGCGCCCCCTGTGCCTGCAGATGTGAGCGCCCTGCTGCCCTGTGTGGCACTCTTTGCCCACCTCATCAGCGACACCATCCTGCAAGGCAGTGCTACCTCCCACATGGCCCCAATGGAGCCCGCTGACCGTGAGTGCTGCCTTCCATGGGGCTGGGAGTCCCTGTTCCCACAGACAGACCCCTCAGCCCCTCCTGCTGCATGCACAGGGCTGCTGGAGACATGCAAGCAGTGCGGCAGTGAGGCCATCAGCTACCTCAGCTCCCTGCAAGACCCGGGCAGTGTGGCAAGTGCTGACTGCACAGCAGTGACCAACTGCCTGCGCCGGATCAGCACCATCGGGGAGGTGGGTGCATGGGCATCACCCCAAGTGTGAGTGAGGAATGGGGATAGGGGTCAGTGGCCCTCATGGAGCAGGCAGGGTGGCGGCACTGGCTGTGTCATCCCTGGATGCTCCATCCTGTCCCCAGGAGCTGCGACCCAGAGGGCTGGATGTGGAGCAGGAGGAGCTGGGAGATCTGGTGGACAAGGAGATGGCGGCTACATCAGCAGCCATTGAGACTGCAGCTGCCAGGATTGAGGTGAGCTGTGCTGCTGGGGCTGCCCCACAGGGTCACCCCGTGCCACCTGCACGAGGCCAGGTATGGCAGCTGAGCACTGCAGGCAGCTCAGCATGGCTCTGTTCCTCTTCCAGGAGATGTTGAGCAAGGCCCGGGCTGGTGACACCGGGGTCAAACTGGAAGTGAATGAGAGGTGAGTGGTGATGGGGCACGTGGGTTAAGGTGCTGGTTTAAATGCCAGTGTGAAGAGAGGAGGACAAAGTGTGTAGGGATGTAGGAAGGAGCTGAGGAGACACAACAAGCTGCAGTGTTGCAGGGGTGGGTGTCTGCCCCAAGGCTCTGGGGTCTCCCCACCCCACAGCTCACTGAGGTTTATCTTGCAGGATCCTGGGTTCCTGCACCGGCCTCATGCAGGCAATCCAGGTGCTTGTCCTGGCATCCAAGGACCTGCAGCGGGAGATTGTGGAGAGCGGACGGGTGAGCATCAAGGATGGCAGCCCAGAACCCACACCCTGGGTCTCCATTATGTGCCCCATGGGTGTGAGTGCCATCCTTGCAGTCCTCATCCTGGAAGCATGGCACATAGGGGAATCTATGACACACAGGGTTAGGTGTCACTCCCACCCACAGTCTGAACAAAATCCTAAGAGCTGAGGTCTGGGTTCCTGTCACCCTGGCGTGTGGATTTGTCCCCTTGTTCCCAGCATGTGATTGTTCCTGTCCCCCCCGCAGGGCGCTGCGTCCCCCAAGGAGTTTTACGCCAAGAATTCCCGCTGGACGGAGGGCCTCATCTCTGCCTCCAAGGCCGTGGGCTGGGGAGCAACTGTCATGGTGTAAGTGTCTCTGTCATGGTGTGAGCATCACTGTGATCTGTGGAGGGTGGTGGAGTCCTGCTGTCCCCAAGGGGAGGGGACTGAAGGCAAGAAGGGTGAGCAGGTAGCAGCACAGGGCCGGCTCGAAGGGTGCTCCAGCACCTCCTGTCCTCCTGCAGGGATGCTGCTGACCTGGTGGTGCAAGGGAAAGGGAAATTTGAGGAGCTGATGGTCTGCTCCCACGAGATTGCAGCCAGCACTGCGCAGCTGGTGGCAGCCTCCAAGGTAAGGGCCCGATACGCTGTTCCCCTGTCCGTGCTCTGGGGCTCTCAGTATTGCACCAGGTCCTCAGTTGGGAATCGTGGTGCCCCGCGAGCACGGCCCTCCTCTCGGCCCCGGCAGGTGAAGGCAGACAAGGACAGCACCAACCTGTCCAAGCTGCAGCAAGCCTCTCGGAGCGTCAACCAGGCCACAGCTGGCGTGGTGGCCTCCACCAAGTCTGGGAAGTCACAAATTGAGGAGAAAGGTGAGTATGGAGCTGTGGGCCTGCACCCACATCTCTGCCTGCTGTGCTTGTGGCGCTCGGCTGGCTGTAGCCAAGCACAGGATGGGTTCTGCCTGTGGTGCTGGGCAGGGGGTTGAGCTGCAGAAGTGGCCCACAGCAGTGATGTCTGTTCCTCTGCAGATAGCATGGACTTCTCCAGCATGACACTAACGCAGATCAAGCGCCAAGAAATGGACTCTCAGGTAGGAGCTTCCTCTGGGCTTTTGGAAATGCAGCCGCAGTGCATCCAGCATGTTTGGGCTTATGAGTGGGTGCCCAAGCTGTGCTGGGGAGGGGAGCACCACAGCTCATCTGAGCCATTCCCCCACTCCTGGGGCAGATACTCATTACTCAAACACGTGACTGGGGGCACTGTGCCCATCTGCTGCCCACACAGAGAATGTGGAAACAGAATGAGCCCAGCACCCGGGCAACAGCAGCTTGTAGGGGAAGAAAGGGGCATGAAGATGAAGGTTGAACTTAGCAAAGACCCACTTGTTCCTTGAGCATTCCCCAGCCCCACACAAATTTGCTCCGCCCTCTCTTCGGACCTTTTGCTGCCAGAGCATCAGTGGGGGGATGTACCTCAGGACGCTTGGGCTTGGGACTGGTTGACAGTGGTCATGCTGCTGAGACATGAGATGACAATAGCAGTGTGTGCTTTGTGCTGAAGGTGCGAGTGTTGGAGCTGGAAAACCAACTGCAGAAAGAGCGGCAGAAGCTGGGGGAGCTGCGCAAGAAGCATTATGAGCTGGCAGGAGTGGCGGAGGGCTGGGAGGAGGATGGTGAGTACTGTGGGTGCTGCAGGACGGCACACTGCTGTGTCCTGCTGCCCTTGAGCCATGCCATAAAGCCTCGGGATCTTGGGGTAGCAGGACCCTCAGGCAGAGCTCGTTGCCCCACAGCCCCTGACTGCCCATCTCCTTCCCAGGCGCCGATTAGCCTCCGCAGCAGGAGCAGCCAGCAGCAGAGACCCCTTCGGTCAGCCGGGACCCAGCTTGGTGCAGCCCTTTTCAGAAGACACACAATAAACTGGTGCAAAATTCACCCTGAAGCACACGCCCTCCGCATTCCCCGAGAGCTGCCTCCAGTACTGAAGGACCAAGAGCCGCATCGCTGCTGATGGAGCCCCTGGGGCTGTGAGCGAGGGCTGCCCGGCCTCACGCCAGCTGCAACCTGCACGTGTATTTATTAGAGCTGCTTGGGGGGTCTCTGGGGTGGTCTCTAACCCTTTAGTTTCGTTTTTGCACAGATTTCTCTGAACTGTTTGACCCAGCTCTGGCGGATCGGGAGCGTTCGGGTTTCCTTCACCTCTTGCTGCTTCTCCAGCCTTAACATATTCACTGGTGCAGTGCAGCTTCCCTCCCCCACTGAGGAGCCTGGGGCCGTGGGGATGCAGCAGGGCCAGGACAAGCTCTGCTGGTGCTGCTGGGCCAGCCCAGGTTCTGGTGCTAGGCCTGGTGCTCCCATGGCCCCAGCCCACACGGGGGCCCTGAGTGCCTTTGGCCCCGTGAGAGCCAGGGCCTGCGTTGCTGCCCAGGGCTCATTTGTGGGGTGTTGAGCTTCCTCTGGGGAAAGCCGCTGCCCCTCTGAGCCCTGCAGAGCTCACAGCCCCGTGCTGGGGGGTGGCCGGCAGTGAGGAGGGCCTGGGCTGGCAGCAGGAGCAGGGCAGCGATGGGCTCCAGGCCCCGCGTCCCCAATGTGCCCTGTGCTGAGTAGTGCCTGGAGCAGAGGAGCTGGGCCGCCCTGGCACATCACTGTGTTCATGCCAGCAATAAACCATGGGCAAGGTGCTCGGCTCACTGCTGGGCAACATCTGCTTCCAGAGGTACGGGATGGCCCAGGGCGGCACAGACGGGTCAGGGAGCAGCAGCCAGCCGCCCCAAAGCCGCAGCGAGCAGCCCCGCCATGCCTCTGTCCCCAGGCAGAGGTGGCTGTGGGGCGGGACACCAAGCCCCAGCCGGGAACCTTTGTGCCTTGGAGCAGGGGGCTCACAGGGCAGGGAGGAGCTCTGACCGCAACCCCACTCGTTGCGCTGTGGCGGGGTCAGATCGGTGCACAAGTACAGCCATGCCCTCGGCCACCCTGCACACCCGGCCGCCTCGTGGATCTGGGGCCGATTCGGGGGGAGGAACAGCCGCGTGGGGCCCCGCAGGTGCTGGGGCAGCCAGCCATGTCCTTGGCACCTCCTGGCCGACCGAGACCGGAGGGGTCTGAGCGGCGACATCCCCCCATGTCTGTGCCCGGGCCTCCCCGCAGGCAGCACGGCCCCGAGGTCACCCCGAACCGCAGAGGGGCGACAGCACCTCGCGACCGGCCGCGCCATCTCGCACCTCCGCGTCCCGGCCCCACAAAGCAATACGAGCCGAGCCGCCCCTCTGCTGCGTGGCGCAGGGCCCCCAGCTACCTCAGGCCTGCAGGCTGCGTCCAGCAGGGCCCGGAGTGCCGGGGGGCAACGCTGGGACGCGACGCCGCGCTCTCAGAACTTCTCCTTTTCCTTTTGTAACTCGGCTGAGCGCGGGGCAGCAGCAGCACGCGGTCGGCGGCGGGGACGGGCACGAGGCCGCGGGATCGTTTTTCCATTGTACGATAACGTCGTGTGGTTTCGATTTTTAAATAAAGCCTTCGGCCCAGCGCGCCCGAGCCAGGAAACGTGCGGGTGGGACGCGGGGCCCGACGGCGCTCCTCCGCGTCCCGAACCTCCGCCGGTACCGCGGGCTGAGATGGGGGGAGGCGCCGCGGGGGCGGGACGGAGCGGGGCTGCGGGGCGAGGGCGGCTGGGTAAGGGCGCGGGTTTTGTAGGCGGGGGACGCGGACGCGCAGCCCGGCCGGCACCGGAGCGCGGCACGGCGACGAGCGCGCAGCGGCGTTCCCGGCCACGAGGCAGCGCCGCCGCCCCGCCCCGCCCTCAGGCCCCGCCCGCCCGCGCGCTGCATGCCGGGTTGCCGCTGCTGGCGGGCGGCGCGGCGCGGCGCGGTATGGCGGGGGCCGGGACGGGCGCGGGGCCGTGGGGGCGGCGGAGCGCGGCGCTGGCGGCGCTGGGTCTGGCGCTGGCGGCGCTGGCCTGCCTGGCGCTGTGGGGCGCGCTGCTGAGCGCGGCGGCGCTGGGCGCGGCGGGGGCCTGGTGCGCCACGAGGCCCGGCCCGCCCGCACCGCGCCCGCCCGCCAAAGCCGCCGCTAACGGAGGCCCGGCCGCCCCCTCGGGCCGCTTCGCGAAGGCCGCTCCTCTCCGCCCGGGCTCGGGGCCGTGGTAAGCGGGGCCGCGGGGCGGGGCGGGGTGCCGGGGGACGGCGGCGCGGCGGGGCCGTCGCTGAGTGTTCCGTGTGTCCGCAGCGCTCCGCCGCAGGCCCCGCGCCGCCGCTACCCGCTGCCGCCGTCCCGGAGCGCCGTGCCGGGCGCGCTGCCCGCCGCCTGCTGGGACGGCGTCGTACGGAGGAGCGCCGCCTGGACGCGCCGCCCCGGCCCGGCCCGCAGTCCCGTCACCGTGCGCATCGGCCGGCCGAGAAGCCCCGCCCGCAGCCCCGTGTGAGTACGGAGCGGGGACCCCGCGGGGCGGAACCGGGGCTCGTTGCGGCAGGCTGTCCCGCAGCCCTTTCGCTCACCCCGCTTCGTCTCGCCTCCCCCCAGGCTGGAGCAGCTCCTCTCGCCGGTCGCCCTCCTGCCCGGCGGCGGCCCGGACCCGTGCGCGAAGGAGACGGTGCTGAACGCCATCAAGGAGAGCAGGAAGAGGGTGGTGGAGGAAGAGGAGGATGAGGAAGAGCAGCAGGCGCTGGGTAGCGATCAGGAGAGCAAACGAAGGTACCGAGCCGGCAGTGCTGCCCGTGTGAAAAGGGCCCGGCGCTTCGGTGTTGGTAGATGCTGTGTGCACGAGAACTGTGCCTGTGGCAGAAGAGTGCCGTGTGCCCCTTTGCATGGCCTTCTTGGCCGGGTCAGAGATCCTTCTGGCACTCCTCCTCCTCTTTGAGATCAAAAGGATGTGATTTAGCCTCTGCCTGGGCGTGTCTGTGGGTCAGGTGTGTGCCCCGTGCCACTGGGATGGAGAAGTGTGGAGGTGGCCAAGGGATGCCTGGCAGGGAGCCTCCACTGGAGGGAGGTGACTGCTGTCCCCATGAGGTTTGAAGGCTTTTGGGGAGCTGCTTGTGTGAGGGCAGGCTGAAATTCTGCTTGTCGGGGGTTGCTGCTCTCCCCAGGCATTAGGGCTCCAGGTAGAAGCACTTTAAAAGCTCTTTGTGCTTCCTGTAACTAGCAAAAGCAAGGTAAGGCAAAAGGGAAGACAGGAGAGGCCTCTGTTTCCATTAGGCAAGGTCAGTGATTTCCAGTTCTGAGCTATAAGAGAGGAGGGTGCAGTGCCTTTGCCAGCACAGTGGAAGGATGGACGTATGTCCTGGATGCCGAGCTCTCCTGCAGCCTGTGTGACCTCCCGTACAACACACTGCCTTGGTTCTGTGCTCCTTGAACTCTCACCTTTGCTTGGTGTGTCTGAGACCCACGGGAGCTGAGCTGGATGATGCAGGATGGGCGCATGAGCTTTTTTTTCCCAACATGTCAATATCTGTATCTGCCACAAAAGCCAGTCATTGACAACTGGCCTGCATGAAGAATGCTTGTAGGTAGAAAACCTGTAATTTCTGAGAGCAGAAAGGAGCCTGCATCAGCTGGAGAGCACTGGATCAGCTGTGCAATGGAATCAGATCACTCAGGGCTGGAGGGGACCTGAACTAAGTGACAGGGCTTGCCTGATGCCCCCAGCACAGCATCAAGCTTGTTGTATGGCCTCCAGGTTTCACTGTGGGAGAGGAGGACTTAATTTCTGACTCAAACCATTCAGGAGCTGGCTAGGATGGAGTAGGAGATCTGAACTACAAGGCTCCATTCAAAAAATGCCTAGCTCAGCCCCTCTGAAACATTTTAACTTTGAA
Source organism: Tympanuchus pallidicinctus (assembly GCF_026119805.1). Lineage (NCBI taxonomy): Eukaryota > Metazoa > Chordata > Aves > Galliformes > Phasianidae > Tympanuchus > Tympanuchus pallidicinctus. The sequence goes on from NW_026294741.1 coordinate 9,591,682, forward strand.
TAATGGATTTGAGAGAAGATTTCTTTAAATCAAAACTACTCAGCACAGCAAGCAGCTGACGGAGCTGTTGGAACTTGGGAAGCAGCTGGGGTTGAGAATCAGTGACACAGGGCTGGGTGAAGGGAAAATCTGCAGGATTTGGATGGTGGAATGGGGATGTCTTAGGTGTTAGGTGGCAGAAGAGCAGTGCTCTCCCAGTGCCAAGCCTGCCTGGGAGGAGTTCTGTGGCCAGGCTGAGAGCACGTGCTCCTCCTTGTTGCCTTCTCCCTGTCACAGCTTCTGCCCTCTCTCCTGCAGGCGCCATGACAGCAGCGGAAGCGGGCAGTCAGCATTCGAGCCCCTGGTTGCCAATGGTGCCCCCGCCTCTCTCATACCCAAGTGAGTGTCCATCAGGCCAAAAACAATGAGCTGAGGGACGAGTGTGAAAGCCTGCAGGCTCTGGACGAGGTGCTGGTGGAGCCCAGCTTCTGCAAAGGATGGCAGTGGCTGTACCTCATGGCATCATTCGGCCTCGCAGCCGTGCTGAGTGGGTGCAGACTGGGGGCTGTGGGGCTGCTCTGCTGCAGGGGTCTCTTCCTCAGCTCTGTGCTCTGAAAAAGAGCTGCTTTGCTTCCTCGACGTGCCCTGCGATGAACAGACCTATGGGTAGGATGGTGGGGAGATGCTGAAATCTTCTTTAATGTTCTGCAGGCCTGGCTCTCTGAAGAGAGGCCTTGCTTCGCAGTGCCCTGATGACTGCTCAAACAAGAGGTCACGCACCTCCTCCATGAGCTCCCTCAACAATACGTACACCAGTGGAATCCCCAGCTCCCTGCGCAATGCCATTGCCAGCTCATACAGCTCCAGCCGGGGCCTGACACAGGTAGGAAGCACTCCTGAGGGCACCACTGCAGCCATGTGTGGCACAAAGCAGCTCGACCCACCGTGTGACTCAAACCTGGCGCCAGCTGTGGGGTGAGGAGGTGTCACTGGGATGACAAGATCTAGGGAAAAGGAAGGCAATAGAAAGAATCCCTTTGGTGTGCTGCCACCTTTTCAGCTAGAGTCAGCATGGATCACAGCTGTGTGTTCCTGCTCTGACCCAGGTCCCCTTGGCAGCTGCAGAGCTGTAGTAGAGCACTGCTTGAATAGGTAGGCTTGTGGGTGTGATGGTGGGACGTCATCATGGCTAGCAGAGCTGTGCTGTTTCTGTGGGAAAGATAACACAGAGGAAGCCTTGGGAAGGGTGGGTTTCCTGTGAGAGGGGTGAGGTTGAAATCCTTGGAGCGGGATCTGCCCTCTGGCAGGGACAGGTGGCAGCACCTGAGGCCACCAGACAGCTCTGTGCTGTGCTTTGGCCACGACTGTCCCTGATCAGCAGCATCCCCCCTCCTGTCCTTGTGGCTGTCAGGGCCCAGAGGCTGCTTGCTCACAAAGCAGGTTTCCTTCAGTGTGGGCAAACCTTGCAGCACTCCACAAAAGGTGGAAGGGAGCTTGGTGGTGATGGAGGGAAAGCGAAGCTGTGAGTTCATTGGGTGCAGTTCTGGGAGGAGACGTTCAGCATAGAGCAGGAAAGTGGAATGCTCTCCTCCCTCCCTGCCTGTGCACTGAGTCACTGCTCTCTCTGGGTTCCAGCTGTGGAAGAGGAGTGGTGTGAGTGTGTCCCCGCTGTCCAGCCCCGCATCCTCCCGTCCCCAGACACCAGAGTGGCCTCTCAAGAAAGCCAGGTAACCAGCCGTCCGCTGTCCCAGCCAAGAGGAGGGCAGGCACCGTCCCAGCTGTCCCACCAGGATTGTTCATGAAATATTGGCTGCTGGTGGCCCTCCAGTGTGCTGGTCCCATTGGGTTTGCACTAGTTCAGGTCCCTGCCACCTTGTCACACTGCTGTCCTGGCAGTGCTGGAGCAGCGGCGCTGCGCCATCCTCATCCCTGCCCTGCTCTGGGACTTGGTTAGAGATGGAAGTGTTGTGAGATTGCCACAGAAGTGGTGTTCTGCTGTGGCATTGCTGTGGGTTCCCTGAGCCGCCAGAACTCAGGAGGAGACAGGTACTGATTATTGTTGTCTCCTCAAAGGTAATTTACAGGAGCTACACAAAATATGTACAGATAAGGTTGCATTTTAGGGCTTTCCTTGTAGTGCAAGCCCTTGTGCTCCTCTGTCCTGGCTCAGAGGACCAGGCTCCAATGGGAAAAGCTTCAGTCAGAACCAAAATTGGCACAGCCTTGTGCACTGAAAGGAGAGGAGCCTGTGAGAGGTGCATTTCCCATCCAGAACGGCTGGTTGCCACTCTGAGGTTGATTTATCCTGCAGAACACTGGGGGTGTGTAGATAGGCACCAAGCTGTGCATTTAGAGGGAGAAGCAGCTCTGTGCCTTCAGCTGCTCTTGGGCCAGTGCAGGAAGCACAGTGCTGTGCCCGTGTTGTCTCAGGGTTTGTTGGATGGCTGCCTCGTGGGCCAGGGCTGCTAGTAGGATTCTGTCATGTGTTTGGCCTCTTGGGGGATGGGGCTACATCTGTGGCTTGATCCTAACTGGCTTTCTCCCACTGGTGCAGGGAGGAGGAGTCGCATCGCTCCAACACTTCCACCCCAGTGAAATCAGATAAGGAGCTGCAGACAGAGAAAGGTGAGCATAAGCACAGCAGTTCTGCGTGGGGTTGGATGGGCGTTGGTGTACACAAGCAGTGGGGTGGGACATCTCTTAGGTCTGCAGGTAAGATTGGCTTGAGACATCACCAGGCAACTTGGAGTGTGCTGGTCCAGGGGTAGTGGCAGTTCTGCTGCCCTGAATGGGTTTCCAAGTGATGAACAAGGGATGCCATATGCCAGCAGATGCATGGGAGCTGGCTTACAAGAGGGAGCCCCTCAGCTGCCCCAGGACCTACTGTCAGCCTCAGGGCAAGCTGTGCCATGCCAAAAGAGCCCTGATCACATTCCAGGCTGAGCCCGTTCCAATGTTTTCTCAGCCTAAACGAACAGGACATCCTGTGTCCATCTCAATTAGCTGCCTGGGTCCTGTGGTGCAGCACTAGATGTGGCTCGTGTAGCCTGCCTGGTTTGTGATTCAGGTAGGCAGATTGCAAGGGCAGTCTGGGGAGTAGAGAAGGAGTTACTGCCTCGCTGAAGGCTGGCAGGCTTTTGTACCAGGCTGCCAAGATGTGCTGCAGGCAGCTGCTCTTCAGGCTCTTGCAGCCTTGTCGTCAGCTCAGAGCTGTATCCCTGGCTCTGCCTTCAGACTGGGTCATGTGGAGAGGAGTTGGAAGGGACGAAATAGCCTGGCACGAGCCGGGCTGTTCCTCTGCCCAGAGCTGGCTCTGACTTGTCTCCTTCAGCAGTGGTGGAGACACCTGTGCGGAGGAAGCGCGGCTCCCTGAGCCCTCCAGCTGCATCGGGGAGCAGTGGCAAGCGCAAGCGGAAGATCCAGTTGCTGTCGTCTCGCCGGGGGGACCAGCTGGTGCTGGTACGTCGCTGTCTCGCAACCCCTTTTGCCCTCCTCTGGAGATAGAATGTGCTCACTGCAATTTCTGCAGGGCTGGGGGGAGACTGACCTGCCTGCCCTCAGGAAGGAGGCCCTGTCCTTGGCGGAGTGGGAAGTGACGCTATCCCCAGCCCCAGTGTCTGGTGGGCTGTGCGTGATTGTGCCGCCTGCTGCCGGACCAGGTAATGGCCTGGGGAAGGCCGTGCCCTCAGCGCCAAGCCGGGGTCTTGCGGAGTGGGGACCGGAGCTCCGCGGTAGCGTGCTGCGGCAGAACCAGCTGCTCCACGGGTCTTGCGACGGCCAGCCTTCACCACACCTTCAGAGAAGCTCTGCCGGCTTCCCTGAGAAGGAGCTAAGCCGCTGCTCTCTCTTGGCAGCCCCCGCCGCCTCAGCTGGGCTACACCATCACGTCGGAGGACCTGGATGCGGAGAAGAAGGCAGCGTTGCAGTGGTTCAACAAGGTCTTGGAGGATAAGGCTGGTAAGGGCTGTGGGCAGACGGGGCACCTGGGGTACAGCAGGGAACGGGGAGGGGTAGGAACAGGGGGGCATGAGGCTAGCTGGCAGTGAGGCAGCTGTTCACAGACCAGGGATGCTCCCAGGCGAGTTCTGTCTGGTCCTTGGGTCTGAGGGTGCTGACGATGGTTGTGTCCCAGAGCCTGCAGGGTCATGGCTGAGGTTCCCCAGGGCCAGAGCACTGGGATGTTGGTGTGGTTTTCCTACCTTTGGAGAAGCTCTGCTAATGGATAGTGCCCTACAGCAGGCTTACAGATTCTGATTTCTTGCTTCCTTCTGTTAGATCCAGTCCCCAGTAGCACCACTGCAGAGACCACGCCTGCGTCCAGGCCATTAGCGTTCACAGTGACCACAGGGGCCTCCTCCTCAGCACCTGTGTCAACAGCTCCTGTTGCATCCAGCAGCAACTTGCTCCTGGACAGCCTGAAGAAGATGCAGGGCAGCCAGGCTGCACCTGTGCCAGCAGGTGAGGAGGAAAGGGGTCAGTGGGATGGGATTGTGGCAGAGCAGACTCAGCAGCAGCTCTGTATTCCCTTTGGGGGAGGCAGGCTGGAAGATCCCTGTTTAAATGCTCTTCTGGACCTGAATCTGGAGGAAAAATTGGGGGGGTGCAGCCAATGGTCCAGGTGTGAGCCTGTGGGACTGCAGGGGGCTGCGTTTCTGGGGACGTTTGCAGAGGCAGAGCGGCTGCCTGGCAGAAAGTCTTTCTATATGTTACTCGTTATCCCTAAAAAAAAGAAAATTAACCTTTCTAGACTCTTCTGGAGCTGCGATAGCATTCCAGCCATCTTCATCAGCATCACAGCTGCCTGCTCCTGCCGTGTCACTGGAGTCAAGTTCTCTACCTGCGACCTCTGCTGACACCAAGCCTGTGTCTGTGCTAAGCACGGCTGCCCTTTCCGTCTCCCCTGCCTCGGGGGCACAGCCTGCCAGCAGCGTGGCACCTCCCGCAACCACAGAGCTGGGCCCAACCCCCAGCAAACCTCCCTCTGTGCTGAAGCCAAACATCCTTTTTGGGGCACCAAGCTCCCCTCCTGCCAGCCAGCCGGCGATGACTGCAGCTGCTGCAGTGCCCACCACGACCCCTGTCTTCAAACCCATCTTTGGTGCTTTGCCAAAAAGTGAGAGCGCAGCACCGGCTACAACAGGCATCTCTGCTGCAGTCACTGTGTCTGTGAGCTCAGCCCCTTCCTCGGCGCCTTCCACCACCACTGTGTTCAAGCCCATCTTTGGCAGCGTGACGGCGACTTCATCTCCAGCAAAGGTCTCTCCTTTTGCCTTCAAACCGTTGTCACAGCCAGCTCCAGCTGCGGAAGTGCCAGCAGCCTCCACAGCCACACTGGTGGGATTCACGGCTCTGCCAAACGTCATCTTCACCACCGCAGCTACGACTGCCACCACGCTCAACTCCTCCACGGATGCCACCATCAAACCAGTGTTCAGCTTTGGACTCAATCCGCCTGCCTCCACCAGCACCAGCCTGACAGTGACCGCCACCGCAGCCACCAGCGCGTCGCAGCCCTTCACGTTTGGTGGCCTGTCCAGCTCTGCCACCAGCACGGCACCCACCTTTGCTACCCCAGTGTTCCAGTTTGGAAAGCCCGCCGCAGCCACTGTCTCTGCCACCACCAGCGTCACAGGAGGCCCTGCGTTCGGCCAAGCACCTGCAAACTCAACAGCAGCCACAACCACTGCGGGCTTCAGCTTATTTGGAAGCACCACATTGACATCTGCTGCCCCGGCCACCACAGGCCAACCGGCGCTGACGTTCGGCTCCTCCAGTTCAGCTTTTGGCAGTACTTTCAGCACAAATGTGAAGCCACTGCCTCCGTATTCAGGGGCAGCAAGCCAGCCCACATTCAGTGCCGTTGCTGCAGACAGCCAGCTGCCCGCCAGCAAGCCCGCTGCGGGCCCTGTCGGCTTTGCTCCCCCGTTCAGTTTCGGGGCGCCCGCAGCCCAGTCCACCGCTCAGCCGGCATTTGGCAGCAGCGCTCTGCCGACCTTTGGCACCGGCGGCACCCAGGCGGCGTTCGGGACCACCACGTCGGTGTTCTCCTTTGGGACGGCCACCTCTACCGCAGCCAGCTTCGGTTCCGGCACCCAGACCACAAGCAGCGGCGTTGGCACCACCGTCTTCGGCACCACGCCGCCTCCTTTCGCCTTCGGGGCGGCCGCCCAGCCGGGCCCTTCTGCCGGTGCCTTTGGGCTCAGCGCACCCACCCTGAGCGGCGGCTCCCCTGCGGTGCCCTTCAGCTTTGGGGCTGGGCAGAGCGGAGCGGCTGCAGCTGCCGCGCCATTCGGTTCTTCCCTGACGCAGAGCACGCTGGGAGCGCCGAGCCAGAGCACGCCGTTCGCCTTCACTGTGCCCAGCACGCCCGATGCCAAGCCCGTGTTTGGAGGTGAGCTGCTTTCTGTCTGTCCCTTTCCGTGGGCTCTGCTGCAGCCCTTTGAGGGGTGATGCTTGTGGAGCATGTGCTCCCAGATCCCCAGCCCTCAGTGGTGGAGGAGAAGGGTCTGCAGCCCTTCAGAGTGGTGCGCCTTGGCCCCTCTAAACGCGCCAGGCCTCTGCTGAGCCCAGCTAGCTGCTCTCCTGCCTGAGAAACCACAGTTTAGCTGATGTTTGAAATCACGCAGAGTCACAGAATGGCCCGGGTTGGAAGAGACCTCAAGGATCACGAATCTCCAACCCCCTGCCACATGCAGGGCCACCACCCTCCCGATTTCATACCAGCCCAGGCTGCCCAGGGCCCCATCCAATCTGACCTTGAACACCTCCAGGGACGGGGCATCCACAGCCTCTCTGGGCAGCTGTTCCAGCACCTCTCCACTCTTATAGTAATCAATTTAAGAGTTTCCTGGCGAGCAGAACCCCTTGCAGCCAGTGATTGCGGTCTCCTTGCTGGCTCTCTGGACTGTTCTCTCATGGAAACATCTTGCCTCCCATGAATTTGCAGCCCACATGCTTGGAAACTTTTGGTCTAGAAAGATGGAAGCCTTTGTGCTTCCCCCTGTTGTGGGAAGGCACAGGGGTTATGATGAGAAAGCAAGGGAGTTTCTTAGTGAAGAGGCTGTGCCTGGTGGGGCGGCTTGGCTTCAGTTCCTGAAGGAAATCTGCATCCCAGTGCCTGCGGGTGCTGCTGGCCGCCAGAGGCTGCGCTCAGCCCAACTCACAGCAGTTTGTTGCTTTCCAGGAACTCCTGCCCCCACCTTTGGGCAGAGCACCCCTGTCCCAGGAGCAGTGGGGAGTGGCAGCAGCAGCCTTTCCTTCGGGACGCCCAGCGCTCCTGCCTCAGCCTTCCCAGGAGTCGGCACGTCCTTTGGTAAGAGCTCAGGGCTGGGGGGCTGCAGTGGGATGGCAGTGGGGCCGGGCTGGGCTGTGTGAACCGGCTGTGACACAGTTCTGCGTGACAGGTTCACGAGCAGGCTTTGCAGGAGGCCAGCTCTTCGGTTCCCCCTCTGCCAGGCTGTGCTGTGACCTGTGGCTCCTTTCTGCTTCCAGGTCCATCAACTCCAGCGTTTTCCATCGGGGCAGGATCCAAGACCGGCGCTCGGCAGCGGCTGCAGGCACGGCGACAGCACACCCGTAAAAAGTAACCTGGGGCTCAGAGCCCCGCTGCTGGCTCTGCGAGGAGCACAGTGTGTCCCCAGGGGCTCTGCTCAGAGCGCTCCCCAGCATGTGAGCGAGGGTTCTGGGCCGTGTCTTCGTGGATGCCGGCCGGGACAAGATAAACCAAACTCTTCTTACTTGAACAGTTCCAGAGCCAAGGCTGGATGAACCTCTGTACATATCCACCATGTTTCCTCCCTCCCTTTGTTTTGCCATGTTTCATAACGTGTAAATTTTTCCCTGTTGCTTCTTATAGATGTTCTGAGCCCCTACCCCCCGTCACCGTCACCCCCAGCATGGCGCCAGCACGTCCACACTCAGAGCCTGAGGCTCCTGTTCTCTGCCACGGGATGTGGTCTTCACCAGGCCCAGAAATCTTTCCCCACTGTTGAATCTCATGGCCTGGTGAACACGATCCCTCTGCTTCAAGCCACTTGTTGCCATCTCTGCAGAGCACGAGGCTGCGTTAGCACCCAGCTCTGTGAGCGTGGCCGTCCTGGTGTCACAGGGGGTGACACGGCTGCGGATGGGGGCTGAGCCCACTGCCGCCACTCAGCAGCTCCTGCCAAGCCTCTGGTTGAGGCGTGGGGTGTGGAGCTGGCAGCTCTGTGCTGCCTCCCACCTCTGTTGGGCTCCCCCCACCCGCTCGCTTCAAGCCCTGTCTGTTCTGCTTTGTTTGTGCTCCTGTTTTAATGCGCTCATTGAATCGAGTTTGGAGGAAGAACTGAAGCGTGTGCGTGGCGGCATGTTGGTTATGCCGGATTTGCTGTTTGGAGTTATTTTTTGGGGCGCCCATCCCTTCGTGGGACGCACCCTGGCTAATTGGATGTTGACAGTAGCATCACTGCGTGGCTGCTCATGCTGGGTGAGTTCTGTCCCTTTGTTGTGACTGAAAGAAAGGCAGCTGGGGCGGGGGCCTGGCCTCTGCAACCTCTTCTCTTCCTGGACCGCTTCTTCTGGGCTGGAGCCATGTTACCACCTCAAGTTCCTTTGGCACCACCAAAGAAAGGAGCCCAGAGTGGGTGGGTTTGTCCCCTCCCAAAACTGGAATGGATTTTCACTTTGAGCTCATCCCCATCCGTTAGTTCCCATGAGCTCCAAGGAGCTGTGGTGCTGCCCCTGTGCCCATCACCCCTGGGAGCCCAGTGAGGAAGAGGTGACTGGAGCTCTGGTCCCCGTGGCTGAGAGCTGTGCCCGCAGCTCCCCTCTGCCTCCAGTAATGCCTGGCTGCCGGGTTTTTTACTCTCCGAGCCGTGTGAGTGTGTGTGTCTGCTGAAGTCTAAATTAAAAAGGAAAAAAAAAAATATTTAAACATTTTTTAACAAAATAAGAATTTATTTTTATATTTAAGCTAAATTGCCTTTGAATTCCTTCAAGCTTGGTTCAGTGAGGTTGCTGAGCGCAGCGCTGTTGGTCGTTCCCCGTTCTGTCGCGCCGCGGGGCAGTGGCTGTGCTGTGGGACAGGGCTGCGCTGGGGAAAGGCAGCTGTGTCCCAGGGCAGGAGCCATCTGCTCCCCCCAGGCTGTAACAATATGTCCTTGTTTCTCAAATGTGATGTACGTGGATGTGAATAAACCTTTTTTTTAATTCCCCTGAAGCTGAGGAGCAGGAGCTTTTGCAGGGCTGGGAACAGATGAGGGGTATGGGGCAACCCCCCAGCTGGGGGAGGAGGGCTGGGGGGCGCAGCTGCAGGCTGCCACTTCTCCTGGGAGCGCTCCCAGCTGCTGTAGTTGGTGCGGGCTGTCCTTACCTCTGCAAGACAGAGAGCTGAGGGCATGTAGGAGCCTACTGCAGGGTGGCCCCCAGCATGGCCAAGGATGCTTCAATGCTGAAGGAGCCAAGCTGGCTGCACGTGCCCTTAGGGGTGCAGAGAGGTGCTTAGAGGAGCTGGTGCTGGCAATTCCTCCCTCCAGAACCACAGTTGTGGTGTTAAGGGATGAGTGAAGACACAGAGGGAGCTGGGCCCAGGGCTGGTAGGCTGCTTGGTCACACAGGGCAGGGGCTGCCCCTTCTCAACCTCCCTCATTGGGGCTCCAGCCACCACCTGTGTGCAGAGAGGGCTGACAAGCAGGAGCCAAGGTGAGAGCACCCTTGGGACACGTTGCCTGCCTCCAGAGAGAGCAGAGCTCCAGCACAGCCCCAGCTTTTGGCAGGGCCAGGCCTGAGGAAAGCTCCCCTCTCCCTGGGCTGCAGCATGGGGATGGCTAGGCTGGGTTCTTACTGAGAACTGGAGGCTTGGACCATTCCTGGTGTGGCTGGTAAGGATTTAGAGTGAACATGCAGTGTTTTTTTCCTTGCTTCTTATGTCACCAATTTAAAATAAAAAGACTTTCTTGTCTGGCTTGCTTTTGTGTGAGGGCTGAACTGCACTCAAGATACTGTTTTTCAGCTCCCTCTGCTTTGTGCACTCCCTCCTCATTCAGGCAGGATGCTGCAGGGGCAAGGCAGCATTCACCTCCCCTCCCACCTCGCCTGGGTCTTGGGATGGCTGTCACACAGCTGCCAGCCTGAAGGCCACAGAGGGGCAGGTCTGGGCAGGGTGCACTGCACTCACATAGAGAAGTCCCCCAAAGGATGACTAATCGCCTATAAAGGAAGGGCTTATCACTGTAAGGCAAAAGCCGTTTCTGAAACCCCAGATAAGGGTTAGGTATGGAGTTCTAGGGGCCTATAAAGTACTATACTGCCATTACTCCAGCTGGAGGAATCCAACTCCAGAGGATAAGGAAACTGCTGTTGTTTGATTTGTTTTCCTACAGCTGCCCAGCTTTGGGGGCACCTATACATGTGCAGGAGCAATTTCCACTCCTTTGCCTGTGCGTGCATCAGGGAGCATCAGCCCTACTGAGGCCTGGGTCAGGAACTTACAGAAGCTCACCAAGCCAGCAGCTGGTGAAAAGCTTTATTTCTGTTACTCAGTGCAAGGGCCACAGCACAGACCAGCTCCAGAGACCAGCACTGCATGCTCCTAGAATTATTTCACACGTTGCTTTTTCCTCCTCCTCTTCTTGGGAGGAGCTGCTCCTGGCTCTACTCCCTCTTCTTGCTGTAGGCTCTCTTCAGTGGCTGCAGGCAGGGAGCTGCACACAAGAGCAATGACAGTTGAGTGGTTCATCCCACCTGCAACACCGCAGCCCTCTCAGCAAGAAGACAATGCATTCCAGGCAGTCAGGCAGCCCTGGGCCCACTTCTCCCCCCCGTTTCCTGCACCTGGGGACAGCAGATTCCTCCCCACGGCGCTCCAGGACAGCCACAAAGAAGCCCTGTGTGAGCGTATCTGCAGGAGAGGCGCGGAGGCAGCACTCAGCCCCTGGGAAGGTAGCAAGTCCTCGACAGGGCCAGGATGGGAAAGCATCCACTAGCCTGCAGAGGGGACAAGGGACAGCGCTGAGTCCAGCAGCAACACACAGAGCTACCAAAGGTAACAGACTCCCCACGGCCTGTTCCTCCCCGGAAAGGAGCACCTGAAGGCCGATCCCTGCTCCTGCAGCACTGCGTGCACCACGTCCTCGTTCTCCTCTCGGTGCACTGAACAGGTAGAGTAGACCAGACGCTGCACCGCCGGGAAGCGCAGCGCGTGGCTCAGGACCCTGCGCTGGAAGCCAGCCAGCGCCTGCAGCCGCTCTGCACTCGGGGCAGCTTCCTCCAGTGGCAGCCGGGCCACCATCCCTGCAGGGACAGCAGCCGTTGCCTGTGGGTCTGCCCACGGAAAACCCAGCTGAAGCCTCTAACAGACGAAATGGCTGAAGTCCCCACGTTACCCGAGCCGCTGCATGACGGGTCCAGGAGGATGTATTTTACTTTGCTGTATTTGGGATCGTGGGGATCAACTGTCAGGAAGTCCTGCTGAGCCAGCTTGAAGCTGGTGACCCCTGCCCGCATCAGCATGGTGTTCATGGTAGCCAGGCGCTTGGTGTCCACATCAAAGGCAAAGATATGCCTGAAAAAGAACCCAAGGGGTGTGAACACCCAGGCCAGCCCAAAGGCCGTGCTGTGTAAGCTGCTCGGATGCATCCACAGCCTCAACATGCATCTGCAGCTCCTTCCACATCAGCCCTGCAACCTTCTCCTCAGAACTGGGCCACCCAGTCTGTTCTGGCCCTGCCACAGCCTTGCACTCACCCCTTGTTCTTCAGGATGGCAGCCAGGTGGCTGGTTTTGTTCCCAGGGGCAGCACAGGCATCGATCACATGGGAGCCAGCAGAAGGGCTAAGCAGGAAGGCTGGCAAGCAGCTGGCCTGCAGGAGGACAGGGCACAAAGAAAGGTGTGGGCTGCCAGCAGTTTCTGCAGTAGCCACTCCCGCATCCTCCTTGGGACACAGCAGTTGCTGTGGAGTCGCATGCTTGCACACCACCCAAACCCAGCTCTGGGTCTGGAGGCCTCTTCCTAAATGGTGGGAGCAACATCGCATGACCACAGCCCAGCTCCCTATGGGGAACTCCTACAGTGCATGCTAGAGCCACTTACCCCCTACCCACGGGCTATGAAAGCAGAGCTGAGGGGGATCCCCACAGCCTCAGCCTGTGCTCATAGCTTCTGCTTAAGCTGCTTAAGCTAAACGCTGCAGCAAAGCAGCTCCAAGCCCAGTCTCAGCATGTAGGAAAAGGCTGAGCCCCCGCTCCTGCCAGAGGTCTTTACCCCTGTGCCGCAGCCTCCTGTTCCCCAGCTCCCAACCTTGTCCTGCAGAATGATGTGTCCTGACATATAGAGCCGGTTGTCATGGAAGTCCGTCTGCGGAGGGAAAACGAGCAGCTCCGGGAGGTGAAGATCCAACAAGAATTTCTTCCCAGAAAGGATTTTCAGCTCTTCCACGCTGCCCATACAGACAGAGGATGAGCACAGCTCAGCCTTATCACGTTCAGCACCAGAGCCCTCCTCCAGAGCCCAGATGCAGAAATCCCTACACCCCACTCCTCTGCCCAACGTCATTACCAGGCAGCACCCAGAAATAGAAGGTAGGAGCACACCAGTGGACACCTCAACCACCAGCACCACCTCTCTACCACTCACCCACCGCACCCCACAGGGGGTCACTGCCCACCCACCCACGCTGCACAAAGAACCCAAACAGCACCAGGCCCAGCCCACCTGCTCGCCCTGCCCAGGAAGGAGTAGCCCTGGCGCTTGAAGAATTCCACCACATCATCCACGCACGTTTTCAGCACGTTCACCCGGACGTAACGTGGCACCTGAGGGGCTGCAGGGTGCGGGGTCAGCCCCGGCCCCGCCGCGGTGGGCAGCGCCCGGCCCGCACCCGCTCACCTTCCGGCCCGGCTCCCGGCGCCGGTTCCAGGAGATCCTCGTTGCGGCTCACCCCGCGCCGCACCTTTAGCCGGGCCAGCTCGGCCTCCAGCCGCGCGCGGTGCCGCCGGGCCAACGCCTTCCAGCGGCCACCGCACTTGAGGCCCTTGCCGAAGAGCAGGTCGTACACCAGCACCTAGGGCAGGCGGTGAGCACCCGCTGCCGGGGAGAGCCGCAGCCCCCAGCCCGGCTCCGGAGCCCAGCACGGCCCGGCCCTCACCTTGGCCAGCAGCGGCGGCAGTTTCTTCTCGACGCGCAGCAGCGCGGCTCCGTCCAGCAGCGCCTCCAGCACCGGGCCGTAGCGCAGCGTCTCGGCCACCAGCGCGTACAGCTGCCGGGCGTGCTGCGGGGCGGTGGCACCGGGCGTTCAGCGCCGCCGCTCCGGACCCTTCCCCAACCACCCGCCCTCAACCCCGGCCCCGCTGCGCACCGGGAAGTCGCTGCCGTACACCAGGCTCTTGAGGCCTCCCTCGCCACGCTCCAGCCCGCCCAGCACAGCAGCGGCCGCGCTGTACAGCGCCATTGCGGCGGCCGAGTCGCCCCACGTGCGCCGGATAATACGTCACTTCCGCCTCAAGCCACGCCCTTCCCGCAACATCGAGTCCGCCTCCGTGACCCCGCCCCCTTTCCGCCGCGGCCCCGCCCCCTTTCCGCCGCGGCCCCGCCCCCCGCCCGCTCGCAGCAGCTCGGCTCGGGCAGCACAGCGGCAGCTTTATTCAGGACGGCGCCGCGGGGCCGCGCCCTACGGCTTGGGGGGCTCCTCCGCCGCGGGGGGGCCCTGGGTGTGCCGGCCGGCAGCGGGAGGGGGCAGGATGATGGGAGGGGAGAAGGGCCCTCGCTCCGGCCAGCACAGGTCCACGATGGGGTAGAGCTGGCCCTGGAACTCCGCCTGGAAGGTGTAGATGGGGCTGAGCTCGTCGGGGCTGTCGGCGTTGTAGAAGGTCAGCTCGCCCTTCTCGTAGTGCAGGTAGATCCCGATGCGCTGCGGCCGGGCGGTCAGCGGCAGCGTGGCCCGCGGGGTGCTGAAGGCCTCGTAGACTTTCCCTTCCTTGAGGCCGATGAGCCACACGCCGTTCTCGGGAGACTTGCTGAGCTTCCCTTTGCGGCTGACCGTGCCCTTGATGATGCCCACGCGCCAGTGGTTCCTGGTGCCCACAATCACCTCCCAGTAGTGCTGGCCGCAGGAGAAGCCCTTGCAGGTGAGGATGCAGTTGCTGGAGTCAAAACGTTTGGGGTTGCTGTCCCGGCGCTGGTACAGCCCGCACTGCACCACCGTGTCACCCTTGAAGAGTTCCAGCAGGGGATGTGCCGTCACCGGGTCCAGTTTCAGCATCTCTGGAGCTAAAAGGAAAGCAGGCAGACTCCAGGCATGCTGCTGGGAGTGCTGCTGAACCCGAGCGGACTGCTCAGACACCAGAGCAGGCGCTACCAGCATGAGATGCTGAACCAGCCAGTGCTCCTGGAGCTCTGCTGCAGGTGAGCAGAGCAAGGCAGAGGCCAGGACGTGGGACGCTGGCTGGGCAGTCTGTCCTGGCAGCACAGCCAGAGCTGCCCATGCGATGCCGGCTGGGGAAGCTGGTACCTGGCAGGACGTGGCGGTGCAGCCGCTTCCACACGGTCATCTTGATGTCATCTTGGTGGAAACAAGGCTTGAATGATACGGGACTGAAGATGGCATCACCTGGGTGTAGGCTAGGAAGCTCTGACCTGAAAAGACAAGTGCAGCCATGACAGAGGTTGATGGGAACAGCATGTGTTCTTTTCTCACCTTCTGCTGCGTATGATGGAGCCACTAGTGTCTCTGCAGCTGCTTTTGCCCTGTTCTGGGGCTGCCTACATGGCTCTGGCTGTGGCTCTCCATCACAACAGCAATGTCCACAGAAGTGAGCACGGCAGGCTGCCCCCGCAATGCTGAGGTGCTCGCTGACCTATCTGCTGCCATTCCCTTTGGTGCTGCATGCTGCTGGGTCCCATCACTCACCTGAACTGGTAGGAGCTGTATTTCTGGAAAACAAAGAGAAAAAGTTAGTCAGTGGTGATAGACTGACACAACAGCAGCTCCTCTGCATGGTCACAGCTCCACACATCCATGTCCTGGGTCAGAGAGGCCAAGGCTCTCCTCTCCTGGGAGATGAATTCTGATGGACAGCTCTCTGCCATCTGGGGAAGCCCGTGCTGGACAGAAGGCACCTCCATCTCACACCTCATGGTGTGCTAGCTATGTTTGGTGAGGGTTCTCGCTGCCCAAGGAAAGGCCCAGGGCTATGAGCAGTGGCTGATGGTGGGAGAGCCTGGCTGAGCCTTGCCGCCTTCCTGAGGCAGTCGCTGGTGGGCACACTCACACGGATGAAATCAAGCTGACTTTCGTTGCTGAGTGTCTCCAGAATGCTCTGCATCTCCTTCAGCCTCTCCAGGGTGTCTGATGTCTGCTTGACCTGAGACTCAATGGAGGCGATGAGCTGGGCTGCCTTCCCCTCCACACTCTCCAGGAAGGTGGCCTTCTCCTCATCGATGTACCTGTGCAGCTCCTCAAACTCCTTCTGGATCACCCACTTGAAGACATCTGCCTCATTCTGCAGGGAGACAGCAAGCGGCTCTGCAGCACTGCCTTCCTACATTTCCTGCACCCACTTTCCAGTTTCAGAGATGCCAGCAGCAACTTCTATGTGTCCCAGCATGCTGCCCTGCATTTGTCTTCCAAATAAAGAGCAGCTCTTCACAGAGGCTGGATGTTATTTCACCCGGCTGCCCTCAGCACCGTGGCACCCCTGCCACATACCTCTCTCCACCCAGATTTTGTCTTGATGTCCCAACTAGCTTGATCAGAGCCTTGAAAGAGCTTTTGGATTCCTCTGCTACCAGGGAACAACCTGGGTCCTGCACTGAGTTGGGGGAATTCAAGCTCCAGTTTCATTTGGCTTCTAAGGAGCCAAGTTCAGAAGCTCAAGCCTCAAAAAGTGATACTGAGAGATTCCTTTGAGATGTCTACTGCATGGAAAATGGGTACACAGCCAAATGAAACGTAAATTCATTGTGAAATTCTCAGCATTCTGACAGGGAAGCCTGCTCTGAGCAGGGTGTTCTTCATGTGTTATCTCCAAGGGTAGGTGGGCAAAAATCTCCTGCCAGGACACTCAGTGAGGTTATGTCTCCCCTGCAGAAAACCTCTCTGGCTTTGCCACCTGAGAGGGCTCTGTCACCTATCCTGAAAACAGGGCTATTTTAATCCCCAGTATTCCTGGAGAACAGGAATCTCGGTAGGAACAGCCCTGCCTACTGTCTAGGGAAGGGAGAAAAGGGAGAGGAATGGAGGAAGTGAGCTGAGGAGACCCAGGAGCAGAAATTGCTCTGATGGTTGTGTGGGAGGCAAAGAGCTCTGGGAAGCCGGCTCCTTTGGCACTCACCGCAATGCGGATCTTGTTGTTGATGAGCTTGCTGAACTGTTCATCCAGGTTCCTCTTGCACCGGTGGACATCGGTTAGCAGCACAGACAGCTCCTCCTAGAAACACAACAGCTGTCTTGAGGAACCTTGTGGCATCCTGCTTGATTGCAGGCTCTGCCCCTGTGCCTGCCGGCCCCCCAGGGAGCCCCGAGAAGCCATGCCCTCCCAAGCTTCCTCTAAGTTCTATGGGGTTCTGCACATCCTGCCGATCTTTGGTCTGACCTAGAGGATTTGGGGGTGCCAGAGACAGAAGAGCACTCAGAGCACAGCCCTGAGCTGGGTGCTGCTGGCCAAGTACTCTTGCCAGGAGCACTGCAGCTCCACTCCACATCTGGCACCCCATGAAGACAACGCTCCAGGTGAGCAGTTGCAGCCAGCATCAAGTCTGCAACGCTGTGTCAGTGCTGGTCCTGGAGCCTGGCTCAGGCAGTCACGTTCCTGGTGCCTCCTGCTCTTATCGCCTTGGTGTCGGGAGCTGAGGGGAACGGTGGCCCTGTGCCTTTCCACTCCTTGGGCTTTCATGTGATGTTGGGCAGGGGACACCAGCTGTTTACTCTGCCAGGCTGGTGCTCCTGTTTTCCTCCCTCCCTGCTCTCCTTTGGCACCTTGCCTCAGCCCTTATCTCCAGACTCCCTTTGATGGTATATGTAAACAATCTTAAAAGGCCTCTATGACTCACCCTGATCCTCAGCTCCCCTCCACTGTGGTTCAGCCACCAAAAACATGTCTCCTCAGCCAGGGACATGCTTGGCTTGAGAAATGGCTGGCCCCAGCCCAAGGTCCCTGCCCCACATCTGCTTGTGCTATGGGGCCGTGCTGCCCACACTGGCACCATTTTCAGCCTCTTTACTGAAGGACAAGAGATGCTAATACTGCCATACTCGGGGCTGAGACTGCTACAGATGTCCTAATCCTCACCCCAGGGAGCCCTCGCCACCCCTGCCTGCCAACCTTCATCCGACAGTATGCGGTAGAGATAGGGGTGATCTTGTGCTGCTTGTGGTTGCCAATGGTGCCGCACAGCCCACAGATCACCTCTCGGTCAGCCTCGCAGAAGAGGCTCAGTGGATTGTGGTGCATTGGGCAGGACTCTGGGGTGGGCTCTGTCTCGCCCCTGCTCTGCAGTGCCTCAATGATGCGGGCCAGCGTGACATTGGGTGGGGAAGCGCTGCAGTCCACGGATTTGCGGCACACAGGGCACAAGAACTGCTCATCCAGCTCTCCAGACAGTGACAGCACACAGGACTTGCAGTAGGAATGCCCACACTGCAGCATCAGGGGCTCCTTGAAGACCTCCAAACAGATGGGGCAGAGCAGCTGGTCCTCCAGATTATCAATGCTCATCTTCCGAGCCATGCTGCCACCTTCCAGCAGCCCTAATGCAAAGAGCAAGGCAAACACAGATGAGCAAAAACAGAGCTCGGCACTTGAAGAAGTGAAGAGATGCCTCAAACACCTTTGTGTCCCATCAGCACTTCAGACAGTTGTGAGCTTGTCATTAGACTCCACAAATAGCGTGAGATGCTCGTTTAAATCTGCAGTGTTCTGACAACAGGAGACTGCACATGGTCAGGCCTTCTGGCTCTGCCTGCAGTGGCAGAAGGCACCACCGAGCTGATCCTCATCCAGAACCTTTCCTTCCCTGGCAGCTGAGTCAGCCTGTAGCTCCCTCCAAGGGAGACCTGCCTGCATGCCAGGACTTGGCAAGGCTGGAGACAGAGCCAAGAAGGATCTTTGCTGAGAAGTTCTAGCACTGACTCTGGCCTGTATGAACTTCTACAGATCTCCTTGGTTCATTGTCTCAGCCCCTGCATGTCCTCAGGACTGGCATTAGATCAAGTGATGCATCTGAGCAAAAGCAGAATGAAATCACAAACAGCATTTTTATGTTCAAGACAGAGAGAAACCACATAATACAACTTGCAAAGTTAATTTTGACTGATATGAGGGTTGGGAGTTCGAGCCACAGTGTGTAGGGCTGTGACTTCAGCTTACCCCCTTGAAACAATGTGGTTTCTGACCACCAGTGTTCCACACTTGGCCCGCAGCCACAAAAGACACAAGTCAAAATCTCTGCATCTCCCACCAGCCTTACAGCCACACGTGGCCATTCTATTTAAGAACTGTGTGGTTCATGCAACATTGATTTCCACACAGCATTGGTGGGACATAGCCACCAAGATCTAGAGTCCCATGGGCTCTGCTGCAGTCGGACAGGTCGGGCATCGCCAGGCAGACAAGCCTGGGTGGCCCAGCCCTGGAGGTGACCCTGCTCTAACTGTGACAGCATGACAGAGTGTGCATGCCTGCTCCTGAACAGAGGCTGGCAGAGAGCACACATCAGAGCCTTTGTGGTCTCCCTGCTCACATGGAAATAAATCTGAAGTCAAAGACTTGGTAGTTTCCCCAGGGAAAGGGGAGGCTGTGACCTGAGCTCAGCTTTTATCAGGCATTGCTTATAGGAGCTCAGCAGGGAATCAAGAAAAACGCCATTGTCAGCCCACGAATGGTCAGCCACCCACACGAGACCAGCTTCAGCTGCTCCCACTGCTCTCAAGGAAACCCCGTTAGGTCCGACTCGCCACCACTCACCTGCCCTGTGCCGCCTCCTCTCTGCCCTGGCTCGGCTCTTCCTGGTGCACCACACCTGATGGATGTCCCTCAGCTTCTCCTGACTGAGCTGAAGAGTTCAGCTCCGTCACAAGGGCAGACGTGGCAAGCAGTGGGTCAGTGGCCCCTCGGTGTGACAAGGCGCAGTGCTGGCCACCTGGTGACTGCTCCACTGCGTCTTCAACCCTGCAGAGGCTGCTCCAGGGTCATCGGCAGTGTGCGCAGCAGTGAGGCCGTGAGTCCTCCTCTCCTGGGCTGTGACGATGGAACCACACCTCCTCCTGGCCCCCCAAAGGCTGACCAGCGCTCTGTGCACCAGTACAAACACACATCATATGACTACAGAACCTTGATAAGAGATGAAGGTGTTTGCCTGGCTGAGGGGTGGTTTCGACGAGTCCCACTCTGGTTTCAGTCATCCACACCACTTGGATCAACAGAAACATTTGCACTAGAATGCTTTGTTATCAACTGAAACTCTTCTTTGGTTGAAAGAGTGTTGGTTTTTTTGTTTGTTTGTTTGTTTTTGACTGGCTGGTTGGCGGGAACTACTTCACTGTTTTGGAGAAGACAGAAGACCCATAGTAATAAAATCAAAAAATAATAGGAGTTGGAAGGGACCTTTGGAGCTCTCACAATCCCCTGCTTTAGCAGTCCTCTGCAGTATGCTGCACATGACAGTGTCCAGACAGTCTTGAATATCTCCAGAGGAAACTCCCGCAACTCTAAGCAGCCTGTTCCAGGGCTCTGGCACCCACATAGGAAAGAAGTTCTTCCTCATATTTGCATGGATGTTGCAGATTTTCACTGTTGCTCCTTGTTCTGTTGCTGCACACCACAGAAGAGGAGCCCGGCCCCATCCACTCAACTCCCACACTTGAAGCATTTACAAACAGTGATGAGATTTCCCCCCCCCCCCCTCCCCCCCAGCCTTCTTCAGGCGAGCAGCCCCAGGGCTCTCAGCTTTTCTTCATACGGGAGACGCTCCATCCCTAAGAGCCCCGAAGCATTACTGCCCCCATCTGAGGCACGGCAGCGCTCAGCTCCTGGGGCCGCACGGACGCTTTCCCCAGCGGGCAGCACACGAGGAGGCCACGGCACTCCCTGAGCTCCATCCCCAGAACACCAATGAGGAGAGGCGGGCCCGAGCCCGGAGGGGGCCCTCAGCAGCCACACGCGGCGGAGGACTCGGAGCTCTCTGCAGGCAGCGGGGCCGGCGGTGGGGCACGGACCGTGAGCTCCGCGACCCGAGCGCGGCCCCGGCGGGACTCCATTCCCCAGAATGCACCGCGAACCTCGCGCCGCTCCCGCTCCCGCCTCCCATTGGCCAGGAGCCGCGCAGAGGCGCGCTCTCCCTCCCGAGGCGCCGGCGCGTGGCTTTTTAGCGGCGAGGCGGAAAGCGGGCGCTCCTCGGAGCGCGATTGGCCGAGGCTGCGGCGCGGCGCGGGCGGTGATTGGCGCGGAGCTGAGGGGCGGGACCGGGCGCGAGGCGCGGCGGGCGATGGAGGCGGGCGGCGAGGCGCGGGACGGGAGCGGGGTCTCGCTCTCCTTTCGTTTCCGCTGTGCGCTGCGAGCCCGCGGCCTGCAGGACATCAGCGGCGACGGCGGGGTGCTCAAGGAGCTGCTGCGGCCCGGCACCGGGCAACCCGTGCCGCCGGCTGCCACCGTGGCGGGTACGGTCCTGGTCGGACCGGGCGTGGCGGTGCGGTGCGGTGCCCCGCGGGGCTCCTCGCTCCGTCTGGCCCTGCGATAGCACAGGAACGAGCAGCCGAGCCCTCGGAGGCTGCCGGTGCCGTTGTCCACCTCTCCGTAGGGCCTCGTGTTGGCTGGGCCGCCTGGCCAGGCCCGGGAGCCCGTTGTGCAGCGCCCTGTTGGCATCAGATCGGACGAACTTCCAGATGCTGTCAGCATACAGCAGTGAGGCTTTCTGCTTCGGGGCTGTGCTGTGCCTTATTGGTTTCTGCAGTGCGTGGGGCAGCCTCTGCCACTTCTCGCAGCTGACAGATTAAACGGAAGGGCGTCTTGACCTGGAGCGGAGCGGGGCTTCCGGGACCCAGCCGTGTTCACAGTACAAAGAAGTTTAAGTTGGAAGCGGTTCCTGTGCAAGGGCCTGATGAGTGTCAGGGGAAGCTCGTTATGGTTTTTCTCCTAAATGAATGACAACTGGAGTTGGCCCTGCAGCACTCAGGCAATAGCGGAGCTCGAGGCCTACATTTTCTCCTTTGTTTTTTTTTTCCTAGAGCTCAAGCTGTGCTTTGAGAATAAATTTGTTAAGTCCTTCTGCAGATAACTGGGGCATTTTAATTTCTGTGGCTTAAGTTCCCATTCTCCTCCTGCCTGCAGCTCACTAGTTCTTGACACAAAATTGCATCTCTTGTTTAGATAAGAATAAAGGCTTCCAAGCAGCTGTTTTATCTGGTGCTGATGTGACCAGGTTTTTGTTAGCGGTTTGTGCTCCCTCTGCTGTTTTATTTAAAGCATCAGGAAAGAAAAAAGAAAGCATGGTTGCAAAACTGACTGTGAGAGTGCTAGTGACAGCATTGTTACCAGACACAATAACTAAATCTTGCTGTTCTCTCCTACCTGCTCCTTGTTCTGGGTCGTGCAGTGAAGTACTCTGGGTATCTGGAGCATATGGATAAGCCCTTCTGCACAAACTGCACCAAGAAGCTCCCGAGGCTGATGAAGCTTGGAGAAGGTAGGTTTGTCCTGGATCTCTCAGGGCTATAATGAGTATCTGTTAAGGCATGTGAATTTAAATGCTGTTTGGTATCTTGAGGATTTTCTTGAAATCTCTTAAGCTTCTGAATGGAATCAGAAAGCCTCCTCCTTGTAGATGGAGGTCAATCCAGAACTGATCACACAACGTGTTGGCAATGAGCAGCAGGGCCCATGCTGTTGGTGGCAGTGTGGGTGCTTTCTGCTGCTGTCCTGAAGCAGTTTCTCACCTCAGTGTTATTAAATCACCCAAGGGGAGTGATTTAACAACAAGAGGAGATGAGGATGTTTGCTGTGTGCTTGTCCCACAGCAGATTGCCTCGTTAATCCAGAGATGAGTTGTGCAGCAGTGTGTGCCTTGAGTTGTAACAGTGGGGAAACTCACCGCTGTATTGATCTGCTACCTGGGATTTCCTCTTAAAGCCTAGAGGAAAATTCTAATTTGGAGCCGGAGATTGGATGCTGGGTTTGGGATTCTCCTGACCTTCTGTTTCTTGTTGTGACAGACATTACGCTGGGGGGTCTGGAAATTGGTGTGCTCACGATGAAGAAGGGAGAGGTGGCAAGGTTTATCTTCGCACCAAACTATGCCTACGGCCAGCAGGGTTGCCTTCCTCTGATCCCCCCAAATGCCACGGTCTTATTTGAAGTGGAACTGATAGACTTCCTAGACTCTGCTGACTCCGACACGTTCTTTGCGTTGACAGCTGTGAGTTGCTTTAATAAGGCTTGGGGAAAAAACCTGGAAGATAAACTTTGCTGTCTTTCCCTTCAGTTGCTGAGGATCATGTGTTACATATGTTTGTTTAATGCAGGAACAGTTATCCAGACCTTGGGCTGCTGGATCCGTGCAGATGCAGGCATGTGCCCTTTAAAGCTTATCCTGCACGCCTTGCCCTGTTTACAACCCAGTGCAGGGCGAGGAGCTGGGTGCTGTCTTTGTTTGCTGCACCGTAGTGAAGTCAGTGAAACAAGTTGCATTTATTTTTAGCTTTACCAGAAACCTTAGGGTTTCACTAGAGGGCATCAGCTTCCTGGAAGTTCTCCACAGTGTCAGAACAGTACCTAGCTGTCTGTTTAAAAACAAAGTCCTTGTGAAGTCTGGAGCATTAAAGTGTCCCCCGCCCCCCACCCTTTGTCTTTGCTTCTTGGCTGCTTTCCCAAGTGCTCCTTCACTGCCCTCCCTCCTCCCTGGTGAGTTACCGTGTTATTGTTAATTCTCCCTTTTCATGTAAGAGGCTTTGGGTTGTAGTTGTGGGTCAGTGACTGGGGCACATGCTGCAATGCTGATGGATGGAGGCCCTCCTCATTCCCTCACTGCCCTTGCAGACGCTGCTTTTTCCACACCCAGGCCTGAGATCAAACCATCTGTTGCATGGGGGAGAGCTTACGCCCTAATTTGCTAACTCACCCTTTCTGGGAGCTGATTCAAACTTCAATATGCAGGGGACAATCTGCCCCTTTTTTGTTGCTCTTCTTTTTTTCTTTTTCTTTTTTGCTCCTTCTTTGCTGCATTGATGTCCTGAGCTCTGTCAGGCTGGTCATGGAGCCACCCAGGGTGCTGTTACAGCAATTCAGCTTTCCCTGTTGTGCCAGGAATATGTTTTTGTCTTAGCTGTCTGCTCTGTGCTAAGCAGTTGAGAGAGTTGGGCAGAATTTAGGAAGAAATTCCTGCTTTTTTTCCTGCAGGGTCCCTTTGCTTCCTTACTTGTTTTGTAGTACTTCTTACCAAGAGTTACCAGCACAGCAGCAGTGCAGAAGGGAAATGCTGTGTGTTGGTGACCTGGCTGGATGCTGAAGGGCCTTGGCAACGGTGCAGGACTCTTCTGCCTGTTGTCTCTGCTTGATTTTTTTTTTGCTTGAGCTGAAATTCAGGTATTTCTTTATACAGGAGCAGCAGGATACGTTTCCTCTACAAAAGGTGTTGAAAGTGGCAGACGTGGAGAGAGAGTTTGGCAATTATCTCTTCCGTAAGCAGTGCTTTGAGGGTGCCAAAGACAGATACAAGAGGGTATGACACCAGAAGAAATGTATTTTCCACCCATGGCTTGTCAAAGTGGTGATTTGGTGCTAGCTCACTGTAACAGATACACTTCAGAGATTACAGAACTTCGTCATATATTCAGGCATAGTTCATTATTTAAGAACTGATCTGAGATGCTTGCTGTTGTATGAGCAGCAGTAGTAAATGAAAGAGGAGGACAGCTGGCAGAAATCTGCAGGCCCTTCTTTCAGGCCTGCTCCCTTCTGGCCTCCCAGCTGGGAACAAGAATACTTGGGTTTGGAAGAAGCCTCTGGATTTTGCCTAACCTGTGCTCAAGGTCAGCTGAAGCAGCAGGTTGCCCAGGACCATGTCCATCTAGGAACATCTCCAGGGATGAGACTCCACAGCCTGTGTAGGGAGTACCTTTTTACTTTGCTGCCTTCTAGTTCCTTGATGGGTTGCTGCAGTCATGCTGATAGGTGTGCAGTATACTGAAGAGTTTGATTACCTAGTTAAAAATAATAAGAGAAACATGGATGCAGCTGGCTGATTGGGATGGGTTTCTCATGGTCGATTTGTTGTGTGATAGTTCTTTTCCCTGTCTGCTCAGGCGTACTCCATCCTTGGTCGCAGCCCTTCCAGCGAGGCAGAGCTGTGTCAGATTGATGCTTCCAAGTTGCTGGTGCTCCTGAATCTCTCGATTACCTGCCTGAAGCTGGAATGTCCTGCCCGAGCTCTGATGTATGGGGAAAAAGCCTTGGAGATTGACAAAAGAAATGTCAAGGCGCTGTTCAGGTGTGGCCAGGTGGGCAAAGATAAATTCCTCTGGTAGCCACATCAAGCAGTGATGACTGGCTGTGACAGTCTGACTGGCCGTGTAATAAACTGAGGAGAGCCACTAAATTCTAGGCCAGACCTCCTAAGCTCCTGCAGCAGTTGAGGTGATTTGTCAGCATTTGAAAATCTGCTTCTCAGTAAATCTGTCACACAAATCTCCTCTCGAGGGATTCCTGAGATACCCATATCTGTCTCTGAAATGTTTGTAGTTGTACATATCTCAGTCCTGAAGAGCAGCAGCAAATCTATATTTATCTTTTAATGCATCTGTCTTCTTTCAATGGCAGGCTTGTCTCTGCATGGCAGAATACGAAAAAGCTCGGGACTTCCTGATCAGAGCTCAGCATATAGAGCCGTTTAACCACGATATTAACAACGAACTGAAAAAGCTGGCAAGGTGAGAACTCCCTTCCACTGCCGTGCTTAGACATGCTGAAAACATCCACTGGAAACTACTAAAATACTCTAGTGTTTGTTTAAAAAATTAGTAATAATCAAGAGCCAAAGGTGTTGGGAGAATGCAGAGCGTCTTTTATTGTGGGAAAGGCTGACTCAAGGCTTTGCACACAGAGTGGTTGCAGGTGATATGTGAGAAGCTGTGTTCATTTTTTCCGTAGGGTTTCTCAGAGGGAGGGTGTGATCCTCTCCATCTGAGTTAAGAGGGTCAGGCTGATGGCAGGGAGGTGGGGGGCTGCTGAGATGCCTCAAACCCAAGGAGTAGGCTAGCACTCGAGATCGTGTTCTGAATTAATACGTGATTTTCATTTCCTTTATGATGTGTCAGTTGATTACAGCACCTTTTTGCACTGCAAGTGCTTAGCTGTACAATGCTACAAATACCTTCCCATCTGTGGGAAGATGTTAAAATTGAATTTCTTGCTGCCTTGGTGGTAACAGATGAGCAATCCCAAAGGCAGACTTTCCCTTTGCCCACAGACTGAGTACAGCACAATCCTACCAGCCTTAGTCATGCCCTGCCCCCACGAAAACATGACTAACACTGGCCTCCATCCTCACACTGTTCTTTTGCTTGAAACTGGCAAAAGCAGTAGCTGGTTCCCATAAGTGTGTGCTGTACTTCTGGCACTGTTCACGGACACAGAATGTGAGGAAGTCCTCAGCTTCAGAGATTCCCAAAGCAGCCCCTGAATCGGAGCCCTCTTCTTTTGTGTTGCTCCTAGGCAATAAGGCTTGTAGGGAGCAGTAACATCTCTAATAGGAGGAGTTGATATGGCTCGAGCCAATCTGTAGGCTAAGGATCTTCACCTGGTAACATTCTGGTAGATGGCTGGGCTTGCACGTGCCCTATATATCTGAGTAGACTTTAATACCCTGTGATGAAACCAAGTCTTCAAATTTGTTCTGTTACATCAGAAATGTGGAGAGCCTGAAATTAAAATTAGCTGCTGGTCTGAAAATGTGCAGTAAAATACTTCTATTGAACCTCATTTGTCCCCAGTACCTTGCTACCAAACTGCTAGGTGAACACCTGCTTATCAGAGTTCTGGACGGCTGGGTAGATGGAGTAGTTGGAGGCTTGGTTTGTGGGTGGTGTCCAGGACCTGTGGTACAGTGCAAGAAGACCTGATCCAAAAGCCTCAAACATTCTCTTAGATTCATTCCAAGTATGTTGGCTGGTAGGAGAAAAGTCTGGCTAATCATTGAGCTTCTTCTGCCAGGAAGCAACAAGGCATTCTGCCTTCAGGGAAGCAGCAGGAAAGCTTGTCAGCTCAGAGTCTAGAGACAGCAGCAGGTACTACTAACGTGTGTTACAGTGAGCTGAGTGTGCACTGAGCATCTCTTGTCTTGGAGCTTCTGCTTTGCCAGTTAAAATTGGTCTATTTCTTGCTTTTACAATGACAAAAAATGGAATTAATATAAAATAGATGGAGCCAACAGTACAGAGTGTTGTTAGTCATGACGTAGCTCAGTCTGGATCTCTGTAGCGTTACCAAACTGCCTTGCTTGTGAAAGCCTGTGATGTGATCTGACACATGCTTCAGGAACTGCATATGAATTGAAATTCTGTTTTAAGAGCTTTTTACTTCCTTACTGAATGCACTTAAACTTTGCAAAAAGGAATGTTGTTTGTTAATCAACAGCTACCTTCAGCTGCGTGAACGGAACTTTGGCAAGTACCTGCTAACAGCTAAGCTGGGCTCTTGGCAAAGTTCACCTTCACCAGAGAGGCAGAGTCCTGGGCGAGGACCTTATGGAACTTGTCCGGTATCAGCTGCAGTGCTACAAATTCTGATGCTGCCTTTGGTGACTTTTTAGAGGACATGGTTTGTATCAAATATGAAATAACATAGAGTTGTTCTGACATCTGGCTTGAAATTGTGCCTCTGGGTGAGGAATTCTTGGATTCCTGCTTTGGTAGGCTTGTGAGCATGTGCCATCCAGTCTAGGCGCACATCACTGATCTTCTTATTGTGGGCACTTACAACAACATCTGCCTGCAGGACTTCACAGCAGAGATGTCATGAGCTCAAGTTTCACTGAATGATACCCTTCAAAGTTGTGGACACACAGGTAGTGTTCATGGGGGGCTGAGAGAGCATTAGCCAGCACCACCTTCTGCTGTTTCTGCTGTCGCAACAAAAACTTTGCTTTTGACCATATAAGGTAGCAGATGCAGTAAAGCTGTCTTTTGGGCAGCCATTGATCCCTGGGGCAGTGCTGAGCTGAGTCACCTTCTGCTCAGAGATTCCTCACCAGTGAGGCTTCGTTGCCTGCAAGGTGGAGTGTGGGGTGCAGGGATGCCGTGCTGCTTGCTGCCACTGCTGGTGCTGCCAGAAGCAGTGATTCACATGGAGTGGTCTGCATAGCTTGTGCCATGTCAATGGGATGCTGGCAGGATGCATTTGTCCTGCTGTCTACATAGTCTGGACACGCAGCCTACTGTCCCTTCCACGTCCTCTGCCTGGATTTGTGGGGTCAGTGGTAGATCACCATTAGCAGTAGTTTGCTGAACAGTGGAGCACCTGCATTGTGTCCTGCTGGGCCCTGTAATGGCTTGCATGAGGAACGGTGCAGATGATGGGCACCACAGTAGGGCTTTGAGTACAGGTGGGAGTTCTGCATCACCTTGTGCTTGCAAAGATGCTTGCAGAAAGCATCTGAGAGGTCAAATGCTCCTACTACCTAATAGATACCAGCAGAGAAGAGGCTCAGGGTCTGGTGATAAGACAAAATTCATGTCATGGCAGAAAGAAAAGGGGAGGGGGGGTGGGGAACTGCTCCCTCTTCCAGCAGCACTAGGCTAGTTGCCTTGAAAGTCTAAACATGTATGTATTTTTTTCTGACTGTGCTGCTGATGGTTTGATGGGCAGTCTGCAGCTCTCAACTCCATATTTGTGCTCTACTTTCCAGCTGCTACAGAGACTACTTGGACAAGGAGAAAAAAATGTGCTGCCGAATGCTTGCTGCTCCCAACTCTTCTTCGTGACCAGGAATAAAGGTACTCAGCTCCTGAAAAAGTTTGAGGTCTCCTAAAGCCATGCAATTCTTGGGCTGGGTTTTGTGGTGGGGAACACACTTTTCTTCTGTGTAGGAGGATTTTGGAGGCATAATACAAGTTAATGAGAACACAGAGAGGGGAAGGGGCAGGATGGCAGTGTGAAACCCAACTGTACCGTGTGCTTGGGGGATCCTTTCTGCCAGGCAGGCTAGAATGGGACGGGAACCTGAAACTGGCAGCACTTGAGTAAGTTTATTTTTTTTTCGTTTCCTGTGCTGCTCATCCCAGTTATTCCTTGTCAGAGCCAGGGGCAGAAATAGCTGTGTAGTCTTGTTTCTCTGCCAATTAAAAGAAACAAAAAAAAAAATTGTTCCTGTCAAACTTAAAAATTGGATTTCCTCCTCCCCTCCAGCACTCCTGTCTGGAGCTGTTGGAATGCCTTACTTCAGAAAAACCTAAATATTTTATTTCTGGGTTTTGCTTTTTTGATTTTTTTTTTTTTTTTTTTTTTTTTTTTTTTTTTTTTTAATATTAAAAAAACCTGTTTGTATAGAATATTTCAAATAGGTGTTTTGGACTCTTTAAAAAGCCTTAAATCCTCAAGCAAAATTGACAGGTTTATAAATGCACAAAGGCTCTTTGATCATTGGGTTTTTTCTTTTTTTTTTTTTGTCAAAACCTTTGGAGGGGGTGCAGGGGGGACTGGAAGTCTGCGCTGGTCTCTCGCCTCGGGGTGAGCCCTAGGGAGAGGGTTGTGGAAAATGACAGCAGCCTTCTGTCAGAAGGCATCAGCAGCTCGGGGCCGTCAGAGGTGGCTGCCATTCCATCTCAAACAATGCAGGCAGTATCCTTCTTCCTTCTGAAAATGAGTATGAGCAGCTTTTCCATCACTGGCAGCGCTGAGCGCAGGATGCAGCTGTGCTGTTTGAAGGTCAGCTCTTTCTCTTGTCTGTGGCTGCGAGGAAGCCACCCAGTATTTGAGGGAGAGGTCTGACCGAGCGGCTGCTTCCCAAAGCAGTGCATCCCCTCCCAGCTGGATGTGCTCCTTGCTGCAGCCCTCTCTCTCCTGCCCTCCACTCGTGGCTGCTTGTTGCGAGCTGCCTCAGAGCACAGATCATTCTGCTATGGGTTGGGGATGAGACTGTCATCTCTGCACCGCCCCAGGCTGTGCTTTGGGATGGGGGGCTATGCCTGATTTGTGCAGGAAGCCAACAGCGTGGGTTTGGCAGGGAGACTCAGAATTCTAGAGATTCTGTAGATACTTGCAGTGTGAAGGCCTGCAGGACTTGCAGAGATGGGGAAAGGCAAAAGGGAAGCTTAAAGATGAAGCCGATGTGCCCATCAGGCAGATTTTCTCCATGGCTTCTGCTGATGCAGCCCTTCCCTGGAGCTCCGCCTCCTTTCACAGCTGTGTGACAGCTGTCAGTCAGATTGCTGGCCTTTGAAATTAAGTTTAGTTGAAGCATTTTGGTTTTTTTAGTCTTCCAGACAAATTTACATCACTGAGACCTACATAACAATCCGCTGTTAATTCCTTGTGAGAAAAATCTCTTTTGCTGGAGAAAAAAAAAGTCATTACGTATTCAGAGAGGAGCACAGCAGCTCCTGCTCCAAAGGCACAGCTAACTATCCAGAACTGAGGCAGAACATTCCTTAGTGTTTTCTGACAAGTTTGCACCAGTTCATTTTAGGGCACAAGCTGTTCTCAGTCGCTCTGGCAGCCGCCTTTGATCCGTGCAGTGAGCGGATGGGCAGTGGGCTGTGCTGGGAGCTGGTGTCTGATGGTCGGTGCAAAACCTCTGTGTGCAGCGGTTGGCAGGTGGTGCTGAGTTGGTCTGGCCCCACAGCCACCTTACCAGCTACATGACTCACAGCTGGAATTGGGCATTTGCTCCCCCTGACTCCCTGCTGTGTTTTGCTGGCTCAGCTCTTCTACCCGAGGGGCTTTGCTGTTTTTTTTTCAGTGAGATTTGCAGTGGCTGCTTTGGTTCAGGGACAAATGGGTTCATTCGTCTGTGCTGGGTAATCCAGGGCTCTGCTGTGTTTTCCATAATACTGCTCAGAACCAGACACACCTGAATACAGTCACTCTGCCCAGTATTTCTGTCTCTCTCACTGTAGAGTCTATTCCTGGAATTACATCTTGCTCAGAGCACACTTTCTTCCTCTTTAGTGGAGTTTCAAGTCAGAAGAAGCATCTTTGGTGAAATGAGGCCACCTGTGATGCTTCCTAGGGGAATTCACAAATACTAAGCAGTAGAATCAGAAATATGAACACTTTCTTAAATCTTTCCTTCAGTAGTCCCCTGCAAACACAGTGTTTTGGGGTCTTATGCCTGCCCTTCTTCAGGTCTGAGCTATTTGCTTGCCTCTATCTTCTGTAGTGCAGCATAAATCAAGCCAGGTTACCTGGCATGGCTGAAAGCCCCCTTTGGAGCACCCTAAGCTGGATGGACTGAGATCACTGCCTCAGTAGATTTCTTTGTTGAGGTGGAAAACGCAGGCTTTTGGTGACAGGCTTTTAAACGCCACAAAATAATGGAACTTGTCTTTGTGCAGTTGTGGTCCTTCCAGATGAGGAGAACTTAATCATGAGATGCGGGTACGGATTTTGTGGAGATGACTACATCCTCATAGCAAGTCTATGGGAGTTTAATCCCAAAAAGACTTCTTTTAATTAAAGGTGGGCCAAGGCTGAAAGCGTGCTTCTAATGTGTATCAGAATTCCAGTAGACAGGAGAAGTGGTCTCAGTAGCTGACAGCATACGGGGAAATGTTCCAGTGAAAACAAACAATACTGAAATTATGGCAGGAAACTATGAGGTCGAACTTGAGACTGCTGCGAACAGCAGGATCTAGCAATTCTGAAGCCATTAATTGGTGAGAATTGGCTGCAGAACTGGGGCTGTGTCATCAGGTAGAAGAGACTATAATTGGACTTAAAAATCAGCAGCAGTTGCTAGTTAAACTGACCTAATAGTCTAAAAGAGACTGGCAAATAAACTGAGGCATGTGTGCATAATAGAGTCGCAGCTCGTGCCTTGGGGAGGCTCCAGACTTTGAGCAGACAGCAGCTTGCTCCTTCCCCTCCTGCTCTCCCCTATCACAGAGCTGAAGATCTAAGATGTGCCTCCTGCTGATACTGTCCTTGCCCACTGTGTGAGGCTGAACAGCAGAGAAACAGCAATTTTGCTTCTCTAGAATACACACAGTACTGTAGCACTGGGATGTCCTGTGCTGCAAAGGAAACTGTTAAGCAGTGCTTTATGCTGAGCATAGCTGGAGCTAGTGCAGAGGCTTGGAGGATGACTTCAGTGAGCATTCTCCTTGCTAAGCAGAGGGATGAGGAAAGCTTTAAAAAGGTGGTTGGGTGTTCTGGGATGCTTTGGTGGGGGTTTTGTCTGGAGGTTTTTACCCCCGTTGGGTCTTCCTTCCTGTAGCATCTTCTTCTTTTTTTAATTTCAGAGGAGTTCTGCAGTTTATATCTGCAGTAATGCTCATCTCCCAGAGAGGTACCACACTATGCTTGGGCCTCTTCTAGAGACCAGCAGTGGGGAAATGATTCCACTGGCTCCATGCACAAGGTGTGGAGGGAACAGAGGACAGGGACCAGAAGGAAACAGCTGCGTGCTCCTGTGCTCTTTGAACCCTGACAGGACAGGAGGGCTCGGTTACAGAGGTCCTTGGTGAGGGCACTTGGTGTGCTGGGTTGGTGTTGCCTGTGCTGGCAGGAAGACCTGGGCAGTGTCTTGCAGTGCCCTGCTGTGCCCATGTTCCAAGGTGAGGTGGTGAAATTCAGCCTCTACAGAACGGTGCCTCAAGCCCAGCCCAGCGCTGTCTGCCCTGAAACTTTGTGAGCATCTAAAGCCTGGTGTTTCCCTGTGTGTGCTCGACCCTGGGCCACCTGGTAAGGTAGGAAGGAACGCATGGCTGTGCTCCTCAAGCTCCTGTCTATCTGCTCTGCACACTTACTCTAGAAAGGGATGGCTGAGCCCTGCTGGATATTCCCATTCTGCACTTCTTTTTTTATTACTTTAGCCAGCAGCAGGAAGATAAAACGCACTAAATTGTCTGCTGCTGTTACAAATCAGTGGATAGTGAAAAAGGTGCTGGGTTCTTTTCATCATATTTATCATGGAGTTAAAGTTCGAAGAGAATGGACAATGTGTAGGATGTGAATGTCTTTACACAGGAAATTTTATTTTTGCAGAATCTTCAGAGTTAGTGCCCTTCAATTCCAGCAGCAAGGAGATGGAGGAGCTTAAAATAACTGCATCTATGAAACATGACTTTTAAAGTCTCCTTTCTCTACCTCTCATGTTTCAGTTGTACAAAGCACGAGTAAAAACGTCTTGTTACCGTGGCGAGTATAAAGGCAAATAGGATAAACCTACCTAAAGCAATTAGCAACCGAAGAAACAGATTTTGGATGGCAGCCTGCTGCAGGTGCCAGTGACTCGTGCCTGAGGTCAGATTACTGCTTAATTGTGCTGTTGTTGAGGCACAGAAGCCCCCAGTGCCACTTAGTCCTTGTAGCAGCTCTCCCTGGGCTCTTGCCATCCCATACAGGCACAGCTGGCATGCCTGGCTACCAGCCCTGCTGATCTGGAGCACTTCAGACACATCTTTATCCTATCTGTTTCTTTTAATCTTACATCTGGGGATTTAAATGTGTCATGCGCAGCCTTAGACAGCAAAACAAAGGATCCTTTTCCATATTCTCTTGTGTGCTGTTCTTCTAGTCTGGTTTCTTGGAGAAGCATTTGGGTGTGGAGATCTGAGCTCAGAGGATGCTTTTCACTCCTTTTGTAGTTCAGTGGTAAGTTATCCTGAGCAGAAACACAAAGGGGCTTAATCCTCTGCGTGGCTGTGCTGCTGTACCCACATGTGCTGCCTGCACCAGGGCAGGTTGCTGTCACTGGTGTCCCACTGTCTCAGGACTGGTGGGGCTCACAGTGCAGCAGAGGGTAATTCCAATACAAGAGAAGGGGGAAAAAAGCCTTCAGATGATAGTGGTGCACACCACACAATGATGGCTGATGTATTTATCTGTTAGTAGCCTTCCGAGTATTACAGGCTTATTCCACAAACACAGTGTTTAATGTGTTTAAATGAAGCTACAAACTTTTATTGTCCAGATGGCTGCAATGCTGAAGGCCCCCCGAAGTGTTTTTTTGCTTTTGGGAGGGCTGTTTGCTTAAGACACTAGGAGTGCCTTGGCTCTACTGTGAGTCAGTTTGCAGATCTGCAGAGTTATTTGCAGTAAGGGAAACGTGACCTTCATGTGCCTGTCCCAGTGCCCACACTGCTTTATCAGGGGACTGGTGATTTGACAGAATGCTGAGCATTATTGACATGAAAATTTGAGCTTTTGAAGGACTGGGAGCTACTGTAAGGAACAGTTTCAGCCCGGATTTGCTAAATTAAGTCCTTCCTAAGTCACAAGTAGGTGTTGAAGAGTTCATCCCTTCCTTTCACCCTCTTGTAATTGCCCCTCTTATGAGACATCTTGCTCTCTGAGGAAGTGTTGTTGCTCTGTCTGGGTGCTGTTTGAAGGGGTTTCCTTTTTTTGGAAATGCTTGGGAAAGTGCTTCTCTTCCTGCACTTCTTTGCGTTAGGATTCCTTGGCACACAGTAGGTCTGAGCAGACTTGACAGACCCTCTCTCTGGCACCTTAGATTCAGGTCATCAGTATTCAATCTCTCTGAAGTCAAATGTTGCTAACAGTCTGCTTAATTCTTCCTTCCACTGAACTCTCTCTCTGTCTACACGCTGTGCTGGAGACTCATGGTGGATCCTTTGCAGAGCTGAGGATTATAATGGATCAGCTAGCAAAACACATATCCTAAGGGGAAAAAAATGCATAAGCACAGATGTTCAGTTGACACCGGAGGTTTGTATGGCTTTATTATACAAACAAGGAATAGAGAATCTTCTTGTACCCTCACCCTTGAGTGCTGACATCGCTTGCACCTGTAGTGGGCTGTTCCAGGCAACTGCTGGGGTCTTCTCTTGTCTTTCTCTTCACGACCTGGAGAGTCTCTGAGCTTCTGCACGCTCGTGTGCTACCTGAAGGTAGGCTTCACTTGGCTGTGAAAGTGAGTCCACTTGAAGCACCAACAGCTGGACATCCCTACATTACATCTGAGTGAGGCAAATGGTGTATGGCTGACTGCAGAACTGCTTGCACAGACAGAAGAGAAGTGGTGTCCTAATTAGGTAACTTTCTGAAGGCGTGCTGAATGCGCCAGTGATGGTGATGTGTGGCATTCCCTCTAATAATTGTCCTGACAAACCATGATAGCCTGGTGGTGTAGATGGCCCTTTCTTCTCGTCCTATCAGGGTGGGTTGCCCAGCACATCCTGTTATCAGCGGGCTGATAGCAAGCAGGCTGTAGCTAGGCTTTGTTCTTGCCTTCAGAAGAGCTGCAGCATGTCAGTAACCTCTTGTGGGCTCCGCATGATGCTTTTCAGAAGGAGCTCGTTCACCTCTCGGTGGCAGCCGTTTTCCTCCAGGCTGTCATTTCGGAGTGGCAGTTCTTTTTGGACTTGTCAGGTCTTGAATGAAGTGCACTTCTCAGGCAATTGCTGTTCAAGAAGGTTTTAGCTTCTTTGCTGATCCATGCTCCAAAAGTGAGCGTGTAACGTGCTCTTCCAGAGTGCTGGAGTTAAGACATGCTGTCTTCCCGATTAACAAGTCAAGCTTTCCTTTCTTCCCTGTAGCAACCACAAAGTTTGAGCTGAAGTGCTGAAAGTGAGATGTTCTGCTTTGTGTTGGCAGCACCTGGAGGCTGCATTTCTCTGCAGGTAGCTGCTGGCTCTGGGATGGATCAGCCAGACCAACCTCCCGGCCTGTCTGCCCTCCACAAAGCTGACGACTCGACTGCTTCTCTTGAGAAGTGCCTTCTCACTGGGGTTATGAGTTAGGAGTTAGGAGCTGCTGCTGCACTGGGGTTATGAGCACAGTTAGGAGCTGCTGCTTCAAAGTGTGGGTTTCCCAGGGGCTGAACTGGTGGGAGCTTCTTCCCAGCCTCCCCATGCTTTGGCATAAATATTGCCTGCTGTGCTTGGTGCCTACACAGTGCTTTCATACAGCTCTTCTGGAGACTCAGCTGGGAAGGAGATAGCCACGGTGCTTTATGCAAGAAAGCAGCTTAAACAAATTTTAAAGCCTTAGTTAAACATTAACAGTTAATTATGGCTTTGATGCAGAGTAAAGGCGATTGTGATTATGAATGACCTGTGACCTGGCATGTTGTTTGCTGTAAATCGATGCTCAGCTGCCTTGTCTTTCCCAAGCATGAATTAAAATAGCTGGTAGCGACAGACTTCTGTCTGAACTTCAAAGCGAGCGCCTGCGTTTCTGCTGCGTGTGGCTGAGCTGCTGCCAACCTGCTTTTAAGGGAAGGAAACAAACGTTGGAGCGGAGCCCTGCTTGCAGCGTGCGGCTCCTCTACCTGCAGGAGCCGTGGGGGCTTTGAACGCCGCCCAGTGCCCTGCGTCTCCAGGGCTGAGCGCTTCCCTTCCGCTCCTCTTCTGGCTGCGTCGCCATCAGGTGCACATGGAAGAGGTGAACTGATCAAACGCTCCTTGAGATGGCTTTAGGCTTTCAGATTGAATATATATACATATTTTTAATTAGCTCCGTGTAAAGACTCTTACTGCTTCAAATAGCAGCCGTGAAACCAGCAGCCTGGCAGTTTGATCCTTTGTTTTTCCTGGTGCACAGGAAATCTCAGTAGCTGTAGGTTTTAGACCCAGCTACACACCCCAACCACAACTAACAGCCTGCGGAAACATCAAGTGATTATCTTCTAAGTATGCCTATCAGGGACACATGAAAGGATGTGCTGTGTGGGTACAGTATTAGACTGACAAGTAGCAGAGCAGTCGGTTGCATTTTAACAGGAGCAAAGATGCTTTTCTCTAATAAAGCAGAGGATGCCACAGCTCAAGTTAAGGAATTTTGTTCACGTGAGAAACCTTTCTTTCCTTATCCTAGTTGCTACAACTCTGCTGTGAAATGGAGAAATGACTTCAGCATTTTTATCTC
Organism: Tympanuchus pallidicinctus; assembly: GCF_026119805.1. NCBI lineage: Eukaryota > Metazoa > Chordata > Aves > Galliformes > Phasianidae > Tympanuchus > Tympanuchus pallidicinctus. The sequence goes on from NW_026294741.1 coordinate 9,627,667, forward strand.
TTCAATTTTCAAAGCGAAGATCAGTTGCAGGGCCCTCTAGTAGTTCTCTTTCTGAATAAACTTTGTCTCCCCATTCTCCTGGTTAGGGTAGGTGCTTGATGGAGCTTGCCAGCCCAAAGCTGGGTGTAACACAAGCTGCTCACAGCAAGCTCTTGATTTTTGGAAGGTTTGGTGATAAAAATGGGGCTGTAACATGGGATTTCATGAGTATGAGTGAACCAGGGTGGTGACTGCGATGGTGGTGGCTGTTTCTTGATGCTGTGAATCCTATTTTGTGCTAGGCTAGCAATCTACTGCTGGTGTATTTCTGACAGTCTTGAAAGTTGCTTCGCTGTTCTATGTGACTAGGTGATCTTGCAGGTCATTTCCAACCTTGTGACTCCATGATCCTTTTGTTATCCCAAGGTGTATTTGGGGGCAGCCTCAGATAGGGGTGGACTCTTTTCTGGCTGGGTCATGTGAGCCATGGGCTCTGAGCATACTGGCTGAATGAAGCCTGGATTCTTCAAGGTCGTTGGGGTAAAATGGGTAACCCAATCAATCTCACAGCTCACTCTGCTATGAACATGTTATGGACTGGAGACCAATTCCTTGCAGTCTTAACTGTCCTGTGATACTGTGGTGCAAGAGCAAAATAGTTGCTTTCCAAGAATATAAAGTGAGGTCTGTATTTTGAGCATCGTGTGGTGTTTTGCCTTCTCATCTTTTAGCAGGTAAATGTCTGTTTTCCTGTCACTGCTTTTTAGCCTTCTGGTTAGCACTCTGTAAGCTGATATCCCCTCAGGAGCAGGCTTCCTTTTTTTGCTGCTAGTAACTTGATTTTAATTTGCAGACATCACCGTTGCAGCTGAGCTGGCTGAACAAGCTCAAGAAGCTGTAGCTCCTGAGAAAGCAGCAGAAGTTGGACTGGGCTGCCAGTATTCTTGAACTGAAAGGTGGTGGGGATGTGCATCTTCCTGGTGACTCTCAGGACTTCTGTAGGAAACAGATAACGAGTTACCTTATGGAGAAGGTTCCAAGGATTTTGCTTTATTAGTGTTAATTTTTTCCTTTCCTTCCACCGTTCAACCTATAAATGCTGGAGGGATGAATCTGACTTCTCAGCAGTGTTTCAGTATCATCTACACTTGGACAAATCATGGGAACTTGTCAGGATTCTGTTGTGAGTGATCTCAGGCCAGGGAGCAGGAGGTGCTGTGGCTCTCTGCAAAGGGACAGGGTGGTTGGAAGAGGCACTGGAGAAGCAGGTGAGCTTTTGGTAGTAAGGTCAGTGCTGTGGAATTGTAGCCACATCTGTGAGGCAGATCTGAGTGATGAGCACTGAACCCAAGAGGTTCCCCTTTGAAATACAGAGGAAAGAAAATCACAGCTTAGGGGTAGGTCTGGCTTATATCCAGAGAAAACCTGTGCATAGATACTGCTTTCCTTCCAGTGACCTTAAAGAGCTGGATGGGTGGGGTGGGAGCTGCAGGTGAGAGATGGAGGCTTTTCTGGGGGCAGGCTCTGCCATCTTAGAGTGTGCCTGGACTCCAGGGCTGGCAAAGACCCAAATACAAATGAGAGTGGTGGGTGAGGGGTGCTAGCAAAGAGCAAAATGCTGGGAGCACTGTGTTCCTTGGCACGCTGCACATGCTGTCATGTTGTGGCTGGGCCTCCTGGAGGTAATGGCCCTTGCAAAGAATGATTTGACCAAGGGAGGAAGGTGCAGGGAGAAGCAATAGAAGTCTCAGAGGGGAAGGGTGAATCTGGGAGAAAGAGGACTGGCTTCTCAAAACCAAAGAGGAAACATCCAGGTACCAGGCTTCTCAGAAGGCAGCTGGAAAAATGCAGAGTAGTGTGTATCATGGGTCACCCAGTACGGGAAGGGAGATGACCTGAAGGGCCCTTCTGGGCTCTTTGCAGTGAGCTTGCTGTTTTTGAATTCTTATCACTTAACATTCAGTTTCTTCCAGGTCTAAAGTGAGGAAGTTGAATTAATTTTATGGGAACGCCACCGTGCCTGATCCACTTGTACTAATGTACAGAACTCTTGGATGACTCTTTCAGGGGCACTGTAGAGACGTGCTAGCAATGTTTGGAGCTGCTAAAATGGAGTAACACGTACAGCGTTTCCTGTGGGAATGATGACTGTAGCCTTTGTTATCCTAGGACTTCTCCAGCTGACGAAAGGAACGGTCCTTGGGCGAAAAGGAGACCTGTCCCTGGGCACGTGGAGGGTGTGATGTTGGATCTGTGTGTTTTGGGAGAAGCACGACGTGGAGCTCCTCGTGTGTGCACAGCGTGGTTTTCCTGAAGTTGGTTTATTTAGCAATTCCAGGGCTGTTTGTAGAAGAACCGAGCCCTTTATTCTTCCATGAACATTCCTTGAACGTTCCTGACATCCCACCTCTTGCAGATTATGGGCTGCTTTAAGGGAATCTGAAAGTACAAGTAGGATGCCATGAGTTTTGTATTGCTTATACAGATTGTTCTTTAAAAGGTTATGTTTAATATTGTTTTTGTTCTGAGAAAATAAACCGATCTGAGAACTAGCGCTGGCAGGACCTGTGCCAGTTTATTGTGCAAGAGTGATTAATGTCTCTTTCAGTGTAAGGAACTGGAATTTGGAAATAGAGTCCAGTTTGTTAATGTAGCTAACTGCTTGGGCAACAGCATGCTATGCTCTTTGTTTTGGCTGAACATTCCAGTGAGTGTTAATACTATATTTCAAATTACCTCAGAATACCATCTTTTCCCCTTCAAATATTGCTGACTTTCCTAGTGTTGATCAAGTTGGTTTCCTTTCGGAGCAGAACACGCCGTGTTCCCCCTGCATCGCTCTGAACGCAGGCACGGCTGAGCTGATAAATGCAAAACCTCTTGGTGAGGTGGCAGCAAGGCAGTGTAGAAGCTGCAAGAAGCCACGTGGATTCTGCAAAGAAGGAACCCGGTAACTCGGAACACTGTTTTAATGATTTCTCCCATCCGTGTTTGACTAGTTTGGATAATGTCTTCTAAGCATAATTCAGTGCCTTGTTGTTGACTTGCAGGGCAGGGAGAGTTGCCTGTGGTCAGTGTGTGTTCCAAGGTGGCCTCTTGCCAGGAGAGAAACGTCTGAAGTGCTCTTGTTTTCCCCAGTTCTGCCGACATCTTTATGGCTTTTTGGACTCAATACCACCACGCTCTGATGGTATCTTAAAATAAAATGCCCTCTTGGTAGGACATACTGGAGAGGAAAAAAAAAAAAAACAAACCAGTTGGGAAATCTTGAGCTGGCAGCAGCCTGCAAGCACACTTTGGAGCTCTCTGCCTGTTGTTGTCCTCTGTGCTTCTGGAGAACCATCTTGATCTCTGAGAGGGGTGCTCAGATCCTGCCGCACTGCTTAGCGGGAGGACAGCAGATCAAAGGGGAACGTGGGCTTTGGGTTTCTTTTGGTTTCCTTAAGAACAATCTGATTAATACTGCTTTTTGTCAGACCAGCTTTTTCCAAAAGCCTCCAAGAGTATAAACAGGAAGGTGGAGGGGAAGGAGAGTTCTATAATACTAATTATCTTAATTATAGAGTGCAGGGCTTCATCTCGTTGCAGGAGTTTTGATGTGCAGTGATAACACACAACTGAAAAAAGCAAGCGTTGCGTGGAAGGCAGGTGACAGGCCTGGGCTTCACTGGAGAAGCGTGGCTGCTTTCCTGTGTTTGGGTTCCTGTAGCCGTGTGTGTGCTTCCAGCTGCTCTGCGCACAGACGGCACAGCAGCCCTGTGTGCTGTCCTTGCCTTGCCGTGTCCCGTCCCCTTTTGGTTCCCAGCACCAGCGCCTTGCTGGTTCCTCTTTGCAGGGCCGACACTAGATGGCAATGCCTCCCTCGTAATACTGCAGCACGGCGGGAATCCCGGGGTTTGTTTGTGATGGGCTCTATCATGGATAGTAGTCCTTTTCTGCACGGATTGCTCCACTGGCTTCCTTGCGTTGGAAGCTGACGCCAGTTTCCAGTGTGAAGCAGAGGATTGTGTTTCATGACAGACAGGATAAGATGGGAGACCTGAGGGCAGACGTGTGGCAGAGTTCTCCAGCTCAAGGTTGCCGTGCCTTGACGTTTTGGCACTTGGCTGCTGGCTTTGGGCTGCTGGGTCGGGGGAGGGCGGCATCCATTGGAGCGGATTTGCAAATGGAAACTTGGCACAGCAGCATAAGTGGGAGATCTGGTGGAGGCACAACGCGCTGCTCCCCAAACGTGTATGGACAAAACCCATCACCAAAGGCACCATCCAGGGCACAGGCATTTAAATGCATAAGTAGACCTGGATGGGATTGCTCACTGTGTCCCAAAAGGGATTCCTGCAAATCTCTGCTCCTGCTGGCTGCCAGCTGAGCACGCTGCAGTGCTGCAGCAACGGGGACTGCAGGTCCCACACCACCTCCCAGCCCCACCGCATCTGACCTGCAGGCTGTCACTAGCTTGAAGATTGGTTTACTGAGGTATTAAAGACTTTGAGTTGTCAGCTAAAGTTTGTTGAAGGGAATTTTGGAGTTCTGCAATTTTTCTATGCAAGGTGAATGTGAAAAATGACTTTGCTGATATTTTTTATTATTATTATTTTGCTTTTATTCCTCTTGAAGAAAAAGAATAAAACTTTCCATCTCTGGGCAAGATCAAAAATGCGTTACCATCTTTAGTTGGCATTAGAACAGAAATACAAGTCCGTGAGCAAAACAGAAAAATTTCCACAAAGAAACACAGTTTCTGATTGTTAACGGGAAAATGTGGGCCTTTGAGAAATTTGCTACTGAAATATTTATTTTTGGCCCAAAAGCCACTTTCCCCCCTTCTCCCCCCCCCTTTCTTTAAATAGTTTGACAAATATCTTCAGGGTGTTTGGTGGAGGAACCGTTCCAAAGGCAGGTTACCTCTCACAGCTCAGAAGTGGTCTTGTATTTCCAGTTTGGGTTTATCTAATGTCAACTTGCAGCTTCTGAACTTTGCCGAGCAATTAAAATATTATCTGATATTGTATGATGTTTTCCCAGCCTGGGTGTGCTCAGCTTTAATCTGAGCCCAAGATGCTGGGTGCCCTCACGTCTCCCTGTCTCTTTGGTTTCTTGGGCTGCGAGGTGAGGATCAAACTGATGTGAGCTGTGTGTAACAGCCCCTGCTCCTGCGTGTGCCATGCAGCTCCCAGGCTGTCTGTGGGCACCGTGCCCCTGCTGCTGCCTGCAGTGCTGGCAGTCAGTGCTCTAACCCTGGAGCGTGTCGGTGGCGTTGATGGCCCCGCGCTGCTACGTGTGGGCTGTGCACACAGCTCTGCCACGTTTGGGGTGGTGCAGGAGCTGCCCGTCCCTCTGTGCCGGCCCTGGTGAGGCTGCGTTCAGTGCTGCGTTCAGTGCTGGGCTCTCACTGCAAGAAAGACGTGGAGGCCCTGGAGTGCGTTCAGAGAAGGAACGGAGCTGTGAGGGCTGTGGAGCACGCGTCTGATGGGAGCGGCTGGGGGAGCTGGGGTGGGGCAGAGTGGGGCAGAGCTCAGGGGAGGCATCACTGCTGCCTGCAGCTGCCTGAAAGCAGGTGGTGGGGATGGGGGTCGGCCTCTTCTCCCTGGTGACAGCGATAGGATGAGAGGTGATGGCCTCACATTGCACCAAGGGAGGTTAGGGATGGATATTAGGAAAAACTTCTCCAAAAAGCAGTGGCACAACTGCCCACAGAGTGGTGGGGTCACCATCCCTGGAGGAGTTCCAGAGCCGTGGGGGTGGGGCGCTGAGGGATGTGGGCAGTACTGGTGGTAGGTGGGTGGTTGGTCTTTTCCAACCATAACAGCTCTACAAAGCATGGATTGGCAGAACTGGAGGCGGCACGTTGAGGGCACGTGGGAACCCACAGGCATTGGTGGTGATGGGGGCGCCAAGCTCAGCCCTGCAGGCACATCTCCCCATCACTGGTGGGCACTGGGGGGGACACAGAGTGCTGAGGTGTGGCCATCACCTGTCCAATGTTCCTGCCATGCCTTGGTGGCCAGCCCCAGGCTGGTGACCTCTGCTCAGCACCTCCCTACCCCAGTTTGCTGCAGCAGCCCTGCAGCGTGGCACGCTCCCAAGGACAGTAGGCACACTCCCATGTACTGAGCACCCTGTGGCCCATCACTGCAGCCCGTTCCCTGCTCAGCCGTGAGCCCTGTAGTGCGGGGCAGCCCCAGTCTGGGCTGCTTAAGGCCTTGAGCCCTTTTTATTTCAGCAGCCAGGCCTGGAAACCACTCAGCAGCACGGGCTGCCTGGCCAGGGCCATGCGGGCACCCAGCTCCCTGCCCTGAGTTTGTGTTGGCACAGGCTGGGGAACGAAGCTGGTTTAATTGGCAGTTGTGTTTGTGGCCAGGGTGTTATGAAAAGGTTTTCTGTCTCCCTCTGTAAGTTACCCTGAATATGTTTTCATTCTTAATATATTATTCACTTCATTATTAGCTGAAAGAGGCTCTTTTGAGAGAGGGTTTTTTTTCCTCTCTTCCAAAAATATATTAAACGGTCTCTTCATGCAGCAGCACTCTGAGGGCTGGGATTGTCTGCTGGAGGGGAAGTGAGAAACCCGCTGGTAAATGGGATTTATACAGAAATTCCTTTCTTTCACCGTGCCCCGAGTGCCACAGCCTGCAGGCGCTGTCGGACGGTGCTGTCTGCAGGGAGACCCCCTGGGTGCAGCCCCATGGCACGCTGTCTCTGGTCCTTCAGCAGGCCTCTGCCCTGGCTGTGTGCTCCCTGCCTGTGGGAAAAGCCCTCTGACCTCAGTGTGGGTCTTCTGAGGGCCAAGGCTGGTGCTAATATTGGGCTTGTGGGGTGCCCAGGGCTGGCCAGCACCCATGGAGCCATAGAATCGCCTGAAGGAAGAGATCCCTGGGGATCCCTGAATCCAACTCCTCGCCCCACACACAACCACCCAAAATTCAAACCACGTTTCTGAGAGTCTTGTCCAAACGCTCCTTAAAATCCAGCAGGCCTGGGGCCATGACTGCTGCCCTGGAGAGAGAAAGGTTAAGAACCTTTTTCCAGCACCCAACCTGAACCTGTCCTGAGGCAGCTTCATGCTGTTCCCTCGGGTTCCCTTTCTCTCCCATAGAGGAGGGTGAACCCAGGCGGCAGCATGTTGCTGTCCTGGAGGGTTTGCCACCACCAGAGACCAGCAGCTCCAGTTTGGATCCAGCCTCCACCAAGGGTTGGTTGTTGGGGAGATTTCCCCCAGGTAGGCTGGGCAGCTCTGCCTGAGCACGCAGCCCCACTGCCCCCTTCTGCAGCCAGCAGCAGGGCCTGATGTGCTCGAGTTGCAGGAGGGGCATCCTCGCACACAGCAGCCTAGTGAGCCTGGGGTGTCCCTGGAAGGGTCCTGCTGCCCTGAGCTGCAGTGTTACTGCTGGGGGGGGCCGGGTGGGAGGAGCAGCATCCTTGCAGACCTCTGGCACCCTTCCTCCTTCCCTGGAACACATTCAAATCATAATTCACACAGCCCTTGTGGTGCTGCTATGAGAGCACAGAGGAGCACGGAGCAGCTGCCCTCCTGCAGCTCATTTTCCTGTTCCAGGAGGGGTGTGAACACAGATCCCCTCTGCCTCAGTAGCGTTGCAGGAGCTGCAGCACTGCTCCCTCCCTGTGGTCAGCTGCAATCATTCCTTGCCATCCTGCAAAACACATTAGGGATCGTGCCACGCACTGATGAGTATTCAAGACCTGGCTGAAATTGGGAACAATTAGCAGTTGTTTCAGCAAGCATCTGTTTGCCTGTTGCTCTGTCTCGTGGCTGACACAAACAGTGAGCTCCCTGCATGCGGGTCAGACTGGTTGGTGCAAATTGTGGATAAAAGGTGCCCTTGGGAGCAGTTCTGCTTGTGCAAGGTGGGAGACTGGGCAGCTCCCCGTTTCTCAAGCAGCTCTGTGTGCACACCTCTGTCATCACAGCCATCCCTCTGCAGACACGGGTGTGTGTGATGGGCACTGTGGTGGCAGGGTGAGCCCCTGCCTGCTGCAGGTGAGCTGTGCCCAGCCCTTTGTGCTCGCTGGCAGCACGGCCCTGAGCTGGAGGGCCTGTAGCACTTCGGGGTGTCCCTCCTTGGTAAGCTGCAGTCAGACGTGGGGGAGCTGTGGAAGTGCTGCTGGTGCTGCACCTGGGTCACTGTGTGGACCTTTCTGTTGCTCATCCACTGCTCGGCTATGAGGTGTGGGAGTGTAAAGGCACACGGGGTGCTGCTCTGGTGGGGGGACCTGCTCAGAGCAGCTGTGTATGGCTGGTGGGATGCAGGCTGTGGTGTGTGGTGCCCCAGCAGCTCAGTTGTCTGGAGTGTGACTGTCCTCATCCCCGGCCACCAGCAGGGAGGCATGGGCCCTCTAAAGCTCCCAGACTTTTTTTTTTTTCCTTTTCAAGTGTTTTGGAAAGGGCAAATCAAACTTACCTGCCTTCCATGGGCTTTGCTGCTCTGCCCTCCCCTTTCCTTGCACTCCTCTCGTTCGGTGTACCCAGCTTCTCCATTGCTCCCATTAAGGAACATCCTTACAGAAGAGGCCATGAGAGCCACGCTGGGCAGACAGGAGGGGTCCAGGGAAGCGTTCAGGGCTGCAGACAAGAAATCTGAGGTGAGTGGGAAAATGGAGGGCCTGGATTTGCTTTAAAACAGGGCTGAAAGCTGCAGCTGGGACCCTGCCCTGGCACGGGGAGCATTTGACGCACTGCCTGGCTTGGCCAGAGACAGGAAAAGTGAAATTTACAGCTCTGCCTTCCCGCAGTGGGGTGAGGGGGAAACGCCGGAGCTTCCCACACGCAGGGGCTCAGGGTGAGGCGGGGTGCTGTGTGTGCTGTGTGTGTGAGCACAGAGAGGATGGAGGTGGAATGCAGGACGTCCTTGGGAGCTGTCAGGGAAGGGGCTTCCAGTGTGAGCCTCAAGTGTGGCCGCCTCTTGGAAGGGCAAATGGGAAAGTGCTGAGTGCCACGGAGACCCGGAGGAATCACAGGGGCTTTCCAGGCAGCGCCGAGCCAGCGTTCCTGAGTGCTTGTTGCCTGCCCTGCGTCGGGTCTGAGTCTCCTTCAGGACAGCCTCAGTGGGTGTTGAAAGCCACTCCTGGCAGCAACACATGCTGGGGACGTGGGGACAGAGCCTCTGAGCCATGGGTTGTGGAGGGACAGCAGAGGGGTGCGGTGTCACTGCTTGGAGGAGGGCTGGATGCAGGCACAGGGGGTGTGAGATCTGCAAGGAGAAGGGGGTGAGGAGAAGGACGGTGGCACGGCTGCTGGGAGTGGTTTGGTTTTCCATGCCCTCACATTTTCCTGTGCTGAAGCACTCATGGGGTGGAAAATGTGGAGGCCTGAAGGGGGGAGAGGGTGGGAGGGGAGTGGGGACAACAAGGCTCCTCTTTTCCAGCGTGTTTGGGCCATGGAATGCCTACCTGGGCAGAGTCCAGTGTGTCCAGTCGTGTTTTTGTAGGACCCAGAGCAAATCTGTGCATGGTTTTGGGGTGGCATGAGCTGTGCTGTTGCCATAGCAGGGCAGCCCCGGAGCCCAGCGGGATGGGGACCTGCAGCTGCATCCCAGGGCTTCCCCGGCCCGGCACAGCCTGTCCTGCAGCACCAAACCCACGTGGGTCCCTTGGTGCTATTATGGAATAGGGACCTATGACTGCCTCCCTCACCCCCTCCCTCCCTTGCGGGGTTTTGGGGCAGGCAGAGCACAGCTCTTCGTTCCCAGCTCTGCTTGGAGCTCACACAGGCTGGGGGCACTGGAGGGAGGGCAGCTGGGACCCGTGGCACTCACTCACATAAGCTGAGGTTCAGCCTGAGCTGCAGACCCACATGTATTCCTGTCCTGGTGTTTGGAGGCACAAGTGCTGCCAGACCTGCTAGCTCTGCTTACCATGCAGGGCTCCAGGGTACATCCCTGCCCCTGGTCCTCTGCCCTCTGAACAGGGCAAGAGGATGACGGCTGTGAAAGCGAGCTCAGGTTGGGTAAAATGCTTGTTATTGCTAACCGTGCCTGCAGGAGGACACTGGTGGCTGTGAGAGGGGTCAGAGCATTCCCTGCTGTTGTCTGACCTTTAAGAAGGGTGGCTGGAGGGAGGGGGCATCCTCTGAAAGATCACTTGTTTCTCATGAACTATTTTGGGCACCATTGGCAAAACCCAAAACTGCTGAGTCCCGTTAAACAAATATTGGAGTTTGGTGTTTTTTTTCCCCGGAGTGTCAGGATTAGTAAGTGAATGGTAAATAGTATTTTTGTTTAACATACCTGAGGGTTTCCATTCCAAATTCCCTCCTTGAGCTCCTGTGCTGCGTTGGGCCCTAAGGAGGCGCAGCCCCATCTCGTGCTGTCGTTCAACTTTGCGTTCTTCAGTGTTTTCTTAAACGTCTGCATCTGGGGATGCCTTGAAGCTCAGTGCATGGCAGTGCTGCTCAGGTAGCAGCATGCAGCCCTGCTGTGCAGCTTTGGGTTCGGCGCTCCTCAGCAGCTCTGATCTGAGCACACTGCTACAGACCGCGCAGTCACTGCCTGTGTGAGCCTGGCTGCAGGCTGCCATGCACGCTGCTGAATGCCCGTGGTGCTCGGGACAGAGGCCAGAGACACAGTTGTAGGACGTCCCTGTGGAGCTGCTCCTCCAGACGCTTTGCAGGTGACGGTCCCATAGCATGCTCCACACAGAGGGGAGGAGGTGAGTGAAGTGCTGATGGAGGAGCCGGATGGGAGAGGAGGAACAGCAGGCCAGGAGCAAGAAGAGACTGAATGTTGGGCTGGAACCACCAGAAAGTGGAAGGGCTGTGACCTGAACACGGGCTGACCTGCGCCAAGGAAGGGAAAGAACCGGCGCAGTGCAGCATTCCCCAGTGCCAGCGAACTCTGTTGGCAGTGGGATGTTGGGGAGAGGACAGTGAGATCTCGGGGATGTGCAAATATCAGCTGGTGTTGCTTCAGCCTTGGCTGCTGCAGCCTGATTGCAAGGCTTGGCCTGAACTCTGCCGGAGAAGCTGAGTTCAGCCCAAAAGCACCAGGAAGAAGCACCAGAATTCTTTCCAGGCCACCCCTGCACCACAGCAGTGCCTGCAGCAGTGGGGGCTGGCCTGGCTCCCCAACGTGTGCTTTGGGAAAAGGTTTCTGCATCCCACTGCCGGAGTTTGCAGCGAGCACGAGGTGGACTTAATGATCTTACAGGTCTCCTGCAATTGATGCAACTCTATAATTCTGTGACATCCTAGCATGTGCATATGGGGCTGCCCAGGGGCTGCTCATGCTTACAGGCATGGGGAAGTTGCAAGGGCTCCGCAGATTCAGCACACCCATATTTCACCTCGGTTTGAGCAAAAGGACAGCTTGGCCCATTCAGTAATAAGTTACTCCAGCACATTCTGGTCCTCGCAGCCATCTGCTCTGCGATGTGATGTGGGCTCGGACACATCCCTGCCAGGGTTCAGCCCCACCACCCCGGCCCAGTGCAAAATGGTTGGGCTGGAGGAGCGGGGCTGCTGCTGGGGCGGGGGGAGCGGGGCTGCCTGGAGGAGCCCAGATGACAGTGGGGGAGCACAGTGCGCAGTATGGGGGCAGGGAGGTGCAGGGACACAGCATTGTGGGGCACAGCTCCTGCGGGGACAAAGTGAGCCTGGGGAGCCCCTGCCCACTGCCCTGTGCCGGGGTGCCCCAGTTTGATGTTCCCCCCATCCCGGCCCCGCCATGGGGCTCAGCCCAGCCCACGTCCTGCCTGGCTCCAAGCTGCCCCGTGGTTCTGCTCTCCTCCTCTGAATTGTATTTATTTATTTATATGGAGATGTAATAAAACTCCAGCAGGAAACGGAGGCGATTCCCTGCCATTCCCCACAAGCCGGCCCTGGGACGGGCTGAACAAGGAGGCACATTGTGCAGCACAGACCTGCCTGCCAGCGCCGGGCTGTGTGCGGGGCTGAGGGGCCCGGGCCAGGCAAAGAAAGAGCCGAGTGTGTGCCTGCGCCGGGCCGGTGCCGACTCCAGAATGCCGGGAGCACCGCGGGGCTGTGGGATGGGGCAGCCCGGGGCTGAGCTCCATTTTGGCACCGCAGGTGGGTGCAGGCACGCTGAGCGGGCAGGCAGTGGGGCTGGGGATGAAAGGGCTTCTGTGCTAGCCTGGAACGTCACCCGGGAGCACAGCGTTGCCTGCTCCAAACTGCGCTCCTCCTCTGCCTGCTCTGCCAGGAAACTGGGCAGCGCGGAGGGTCAGCCACAGGGCAGTCGCCCCATGGCCTGGTCTGGTGGCTGTGACCCATTCCTCCCGGGCTCAGGCAGCTGGCAGTGAGCGACATCCTTTCACCGGCCCATGGGAGGCAGCTGCTGTGAGCGGGGATGTTGCCATCAGTAGGGCTCAGAGTGAACGGCTGCTGCTGAGGCCTGCGGGTGGTGAGTGAGGGGATGGGGGCTGCACGTGGCTCAGCCTGCAGCTCCTCCAGGCTTGCCACCAGTGTGGCTCCTGCTGACCTTCTCCAGCACGGCTCTAACAGCTGCTAGAGTTACCGAAATTACATGCCAAAGGGAAAAGGGGAAAAAATCCCAAATCCTCCAGGAAATGTCTTTGCAAACCTCCTCTGTGATGCAGCAGAGGCACTGGCATCACTGCCTGGGAGCAGGTGGGCTGTGTCTTGCACAGGGACAGTTGGCACAGCAGGGTTGTCCCTCTGCACCAGGAGACAGGGAAATATTTGGAAGGAGATGGATTCTGGGTCAGGCCGTGTCCCGGCTCTGGGCTGGGAGGACATGGATGTGGCTCTGCAGCCCCTCGGGGACCTGCAGCACCTTTGGCACCACCCAGCAGCCTGGCACTGGGACCAGCAGAGGGTGACAGCTGTGCCGTGCCAGCCAGGACATTGATGTGCAGATGGCAGGGGGTGACATAAGGAGGGGACAGCCCTTCCTGCAGGGGACTCATGCCAGGCTCTGGGTGTTTCAGTACAGAGCTGTAGGGTGTGGAGCTGGACACAGCAGGACCCCCAGGGCTGTGCCCATCACTCTCTGCCCACAGTGCCCGCAGTGCCCTTCCTGGACAAGGCTGCCTGGTTGGTGACACGCTGCACAGTCCCATGAAGCCATAAAAATAGCTGCAGCTTGGGTGTAGGATGAGCACGGCTGTTAATTCCCCCCTGCCAGGGTTCTCGTTGCATTGCTATAATTAATGCCTGAGTCAGGGAAGAAATGGCTTTTCCCTTCTGCTGGTGCCAGCTGGGGCAGGGGCAGTGCCATGAGGTCTCTCTGCTCTGCCCATCTCCCGCCAGTGTCAGGTTCCTGCCCCATTTCCTTGCTGTCTGTCCCCAGAAACCCCCTGCCCTTCCAACCCCACTGCTGCACCCCAACGGGGAGATCCCAGCACTGAGCCGCAGAGCCACAGGGTGCAGAGCAGCGCCTGCTTTGCCCCAACCTGTGTTTGCACTGTGCAAGAACAGAAGGGTTCAGGCTGGAGGACCACTTGTGCCCCCAGTAATGCTGGCACGGCACAGCATGGCCAGAGAGAGACCCCTCATCCGCATGGGTGCCCAAGTGGGTGCCAGCCTGCAGTTGGGGGTCTCTCCCAGGATGGACCCCTCCAGCTGCTCCCCATCCCATCCGGCCCTGGTGCTGGCATCCCTTTGAAATCGACCCAGCTGGCCTTTCACACAGCTATTCCTGTGAAATTCTTTGGGAAGGGAAAATTTGCTGCCCGGATCCTTGCAGAGCTGCGCCCTCGCCCTCCCTCGGGCTGGCACCGACAGCGCAGGGTCCTTTGGAGCTGAAGGTGCTTTTGGGTCTTTCAGTCCTTATCGCAGCCCCCGCCTGAAAGCACCGGGGAGAGCCTGGAGTACCGCAGGCTGTGCCCAGGGTGGAGCAGAGCCATCCAGGGAACGCAGAGCCCAGCGGGTGCGTGGGGCTGTGCATCCCAACAGACGCCCCAGACGCCCCTGCCAAGGTGCAGAACCCATGGGACCGTCTCCTCCTCCACCTCCTCTCCACCATTGTGCCCCTTGCTCTGCTCCATCGCTCCCACTGAGGCAGGGATTGTCCCCACTGCTGCTGCCACGGGGGATGCCCAGGAATCCCGTGCCCACGTCCCATCCATTCACGTGCTGGGGGCAACTCGCAGCCTCTCCACGCAGCCAGGCAGCGCCAGGCGACTGCTCTCAACCCGTGGCCTTCCCGCTCCTTCCCCCTCCCCTCGCTGAGGATCTCGCACAGGTTTGCAAGCGCTGTTGACGGGAAGAAAGGAAATGGGGCAAAGCTGCTGCCAGGAACCACAGGCTCCTGCCATACGGCCCCGCTCCGCCAGCCTGGATGCTTCGCGGGCAGATTTCTGTGCAGCCTCTGTGATTTCTTTATTCAAGCTATTGATATTGGATTCCCAGCCCAGGGACACTTCCAAAGCCATAAATCTGCCGCGTTGCTCTACCTGCTGTTCTTGTTTTCACTGTGAGGCTTCCAGACCTGCCGGAGACCTCAGCTTCTGTGCGCAGCCACGGTGCCGCGGGCACGGCAATCCGGGCGCGCTCCCCCACGGCCGCCCCGGCGCTCCCCCGGCTGTTCCGCGGGGCTGACGTGCTGAGGACCGCCGGACCCCACGCCGTGCGCCCCGGGCGGGGCCTGGGCATCCCACGGGGCGGCCGAGGGCGCGGGACGGAGGTGAGCCACCGCCGCTCCTCTGCGTTGAAAGGAGCCCCTTGACTCCGAAAATCCACGTGTTGCTTTTGGCCGGGCTGCGGCACCCCCTGCCAAGAGCAACAGTTTTACATATTAAAGCAAAATTAAATTAAAAGACATTTATTTGCGAGTTCGCCCCTTATTAACCCTTCGCGGCCCGGAGGCACCGGGAGTTGCGGGCACCGCCGGGAGGCCGCTCGTGCGGCGCTGTCGTAGGAGCGTGCGGGGCCCCAGCGGCAGCGGGACGGGAGGGGCGAGGGCCGGACGGAGCGCCCACCTCCCCGCCGGGCCCGCAGCAGCGCCCACGGCTGGGGTTCGCCCCCAGCGCGGCCCGCAGCGCACGCACGAGGGGCGGCGCTTCGCCGCAGCCCCGGGACACCCGCACAGCCCCGCGGCGGCAGGGAGCTGCGGCGCCGCGATTTCCCGCGACCGACGAGCGGCCGAACCGCCGAACTTCCGAACCGCGGCCGCCGGCGGGGGATCCGCGCGACCGTCCGGGCCGTCCCCGCCCTTACTCCGCCCCGGGGGCGTGGCGGCGCGGCGCGGGGCGGGCGCGGTGCCGGGCCCTGCGCGGGGCTCGGCGGGGCTCGGCGCGGCGCGGGGCCGCATGGAGCGCGGCGCGGCGGAGGGCGGCGGGCGCTGCCCCGGCGCGGGGCCGCCGCGGGGCGCGGGGGCGCGGGGGCGCGCGGGGGCGCGGGCGCGCCGGGCCATGGCGGCGCTGTAGCCGCGGGTCGGGCCATGGCGGCGCTGCGGCTGCGGCTCGCGCTGTCGCTGCTGTGGCAGTTGGCGGCCGCCGGCCGCGGGCTGGAGCTGGGCGCGCTGGAGGCGGCGCGGGGCCGGGCGGCGCGGTGCCAGCCCGTGGACATCCCCATGTGCCGCGGCATCGGGTACAACCTGACCCGCATGCCCAACCTGCTGGGCCACGAGAGCCAGCGCGAGGCCGCCCTGAAGCTGCACGAGTTCGCGCCGCTGGTGGAGTACGGCTGCCACGTCCACCTGCGCTTCTTCCTCTGCTCGCTCTACGCGCCCATGTGCACCGACCAGGTGAGCGCCAGCATCCCCGCCTGCCGCCCCATGTGCGAGCAGGCGCGCCACAAGTGCGTCCCCATCATGGAGCAGTTCAATTTCGGCTGGCCCGAGTCGCTTGACTGCGGCCGGCTGCCCACCAAGAACGACCCCAACGCCCTCTGCATGGAGGCCCCCGAGAACGCTTCGGCCGCGGAGCCGCACAAGGGCCAGGGCATGCTGCCGGTCGCGCCCCGGCCGTGGCCTCCAGGCTCTGCAGAGGGCCGTGGCCCCAACGGGCTGGGAGCCTGCGACAACCCCGAGAAGTTCCAGTATGTGGAAAAGAGCCTGTCCTGCGCGCCCCGCTGCTCGCCCGGCGTGGACGTCTACTGGTCCCGCGAGGACAAGGACTTTGCCTTCGTCTGGATGGCCGTGTGGTCCACCCTCTGCTTTGTCTCCACCGCCTTCACCGTGCTCACCTTCCTGCTCGACCCGCACCGCTTCCAGTACCCTGAGAGACCCATCATCTTCCTCTCCATGTGCTACAACGTCTACTCAGTGGCCTTCATCATCCGCTCGGTGGCAGGGGCTGAGAACATCGCCTGCGACCGGGAGAACGGCGAGCTCTACATCATCCAGGAGGGGCTGGAGAGCACGGGCTGCACCATCGTCTTCCTCATCCTCTACTACTTCGGCATGGCCAGCTCGCTCTGGTGGGTCGTGCTCACCCTCACCTGGTTCCTGGCTGCCGGCAAGAAGTGGGGGCACGAGGCCATCGAGGCCCACAGCAGCTATTTCCACATGGCCGCCTGGGGCATCCCGGCCATGAAGACCATTGTGATCCTCACCATGCGGAAGGTGGCGGGGGACGAGCTGACGGGGCTGTGCTACGTGGGCAGCATGGACGTCAGCGCGCTGACCGGCTTCGTCCTCATCCCGCTCTCCTGCTACCTGGTGGTGGGCACCTCCTTCATCCTCACCGGCTTCGTCGCCCTCTTCCACATCCGGAAGATCATGAAGACGGGCGGCACCAACACGGAGAAACTGGAGAAGCTGATGGTGAAGATTGGGGTCTTCTCCATCCTCTACACCGTCCCGGCCACCTGCGTCATCGTCTGCTACTTCTACGAGCGCCTGAACGTGGATTACTGGAACCTCCGTGCCCTGGAGCGCGGCTGCGTACCGCTGCCCGGCCGACGTGCGGCCAACTGCTCGCTGGAGGCCTCGGTGCCCACCGTGGCTGTCTTTATGCTAAAGATTTTCATGTCGTTGGTGGTGGGCATCACCAGTGGGGTGTGGGTGTGGAGCTCCAAGACGCTGCAGACCTGGCAGAGCCTGTGCAACAGGAAGCTGGGCGTGAGGACGAGGGGCAAGCCCTGCAGCGGGGTGAGCTGCGGCGGGGTGCACTGCCACTACAAGGCACCCACCGTCATGCTGCACATGACCAAGACGGACCCGTACCTGGACAACCCGACACACGTCTAGCGTGGGGCCGACACTCCGCGTGGCACCGGGAGAGTGCTGTGGGTAAGGGCTGAGCCCCGGGGCCGCTGTGGGGTGGAATGGGGGGCGCGTGGGTTTGGGCTGCCCACTGCAGTGCCCGGCCCAGGCAGCTCGCTGCTTTTCCTAGGGATCGTTCCGTTGTTGTTGCTGTTGCCAAATCCAGTGACTGTTCTAACGCTTTCTTTGGGGGGGCGGCTGGGGCTGGGGCAGGAAGGGGAATAATCCAGTTCGTGTTTATTTAATTCTGTAATTTATTTTAGATTTTTTTTTTTTTTTTTTTTTTAATCATTAGCTGCGAGGAATGGAAAAAACAATAAACCCTGGATGTGTTATTTCAACCGAGCCTCGTGCTGTGTGCAGGAACAGAGGGGCTGAGGGTGGCCGTGCAGAGCTCACCAGTGCTGTGGTGCAGGCAGCATGCAGGGCTGACCTGGCTGGGCGATGGGGAGCAGCGCCCAGAGGAGTCAGGACAGCCCTAACCCCAGTACTGCATCCCAACGGATCCACCAGCACAGATCCTCATGTAGTGAATAATGTTTTCCGCTCAGTGCTCGATGCTGAGTGGTGTTGGTTGGAGCTGTGGGGCTGCTGTGCCATCGCAGTCTTGGTGCAGTGCGGGGCCGGGAGCCCAGTGCTGGGCTGGGGGACAGGGTTTGGCCTCAGTGTGCCAAGCAGCAGCTTGAGGTGCAGGTCATGGAAACTTCTGGGCAGCTTTATTTATCCCCTGCTCCGGTTACAATCCCATCTCGCCTTCCCCATTGTCCCAGGGGAAACTCAACCCTCAGCTGGTGCTGCCGGGCCGGGGCAGGAACTGTGCGGCTCTGGTGGAGCTGCCCAGGGAGCCAGGGGGAGCTGTGGCTGTGGGGTGCCTGTGCCTGGCTACAGCCTATGGGCACCCAGTGCCAGCCCATGGGCCCAGCCCTGCAGTGGGCAGGGGTTGTGGGATGGGATGGAAGTCTCTGTCCTCTCATTTCTAGCTAGTGAGCAGCACGCGGCCTGCTTGTCCCTCATCATCTGTGTGCAGCTGCCTTGGCACACACAGGTTGGTGCCCACCATTCCTTGGTACCGGTCCTGGTGGCCCAGAGCCCCAGTAAGAGCTGCAGGCTCAAGGTGTGTCCTGTAGGGGCCGCGTCCTCTGTGTGCCCCCAGCCCCAGCTGATGCTGGCGGCCGGCGCCATGGTGAGCATCCGCACCGAGCACCCCGTGCTGCCCAGGTTGCTCCCAGCTTGTTGGTGCCCAGCGGGAGAAGTCGCACAGGCTGTGCTGGGGGCACTGCAGCATCACGCAGCCACAAAGGGGCAACAGTGGAGGCCCACAGTTGGGCTGTGAGCCCAGCCCAGCCCGCAGCCAGGATGGGACGCAGCCCTTCAGTGCTGCACCGCAGCGCTGAGCAAGGCTTTGTGTGCACATCGCCACTGCGATTGATGTTGGGAAGCGCCTTTAATCCGCTCTCCACCGCCCCTGGGGGTGTTGGGACGTGGGGAGAAGTTGAGCGATGGATCTGAGAAACCCTCTGCTCCCCCGGGAGCAGCGCTGGCGGCAGCGCACAGAGCGGAGCAGCAGGCAACATGGAGGGGCAGCAGTGGGCGTGCAGCGCTGTGCAGGAGCTCTGTGGCCGTTGGTGCCCAGTGAGTCGCTGCGGGGGCACCGTGCGATGGTACTGGGCGCTCCAGCGGTCAGCCCCAAACCTGGGCAGGGATCTCTGCCTGGTGCCCTGTTGCTGGGCCAAGGGGTTGCGGCCTCCCAGCTGCCATGGAGGGGCGGTGTGGGCAGATAACGGGGCCGAGACCGGGGTTGGGAGAGTCAATATTGGCTCAGGGATAGACTCCAAAGTCCAGTGCAAGGCGGGCTGGGCAGGAGCCGCTCACCTGGGCCAGGGGCGGTGACCCAGGCCCCGGCACTCCGCACTCGAAGCCTCTTTGGGGCTGAGCCCTGGGCTACACTGACCCCAGATCGCGCTGCACCGTGGGCCCGAGCACAGACACACGGCAGTGATGGCTGGGGGCAGCTCTGCGTCCTGCTTGCATCCCTGCTGTCGTCCAGCTCCTGCGTGGCTCTCGGAGCCCGTTGGGACAGCCCGCCCTTGAGCACCCTGCCTCTTGCCAAGCCTCGCTGCCTCTCAGGCGCTCACCCAGATAAGCTCGTCCCGCCGGGCCCCAACTATCAGCAGCACGGGGCCGCCGGCGCCTGACCAGCGCCTGCCCACCGCCCGCTATCAGCCCCGGCGGCCCGGGCGGCTCCTCCGCAGCCCCAGGAGCTCGGTGTGGTCCCGCTGGCCGCCATGGCTCAGCCCTGTTGGGTCCCCGGCCCGGCGTTGCAGTGGGTGCAGCGGGTGCCACGGCCGCCCACTGGCCGAGTGACGGCTATTAATAGGGTCTCACGGGGCGGTAATGCCATGCAGGGCTGCTATAAAAAGCAGGGCTTGGAAAAGGTCTCGCGGCAGATGCTGGTGTGAGGACTCCACGCCGAGGCCTGGAAGCATCCCAGCCTGGATCACGCTCCGGTTTGCCCGGCTCCTGTTGCACACCCGGCAGTGAACCCCTGCTTGCGGCACGGCCGTGAGGTTTCTCTGCGCAAACAACGTTTATCCGCTGCCTGTAACGTTGAAGCTCCCAGACCCAGCGGGGCTCCTCAGCCTCCTCTGCCCAACTGCCAAACCCCACCGCAGCTCGGGGGGCTGCGCTCGGTGCCGCAGCGTGACAGCGCTACCCAGGAAAGCACCGCCCTCTTGTTCCTGTGGCACTGGGACAAGTGCAGGAAAACTCTGGCAAACACCCTCACTTGAGAGCTGCTGGGCGTACATCAGCACCAGCTCCTTCCCCTGCTTCTGAAGCTCAGCAGAGCAGCATCCCAGCCCTGCTGGTAAGGGATCTGACGGCTGTTTGGTCAGACACACAGAACAGGCCTTGGCCATCTCAGGACTGCAGCAAAGACAGCCATGGTTGCAAAATGCCAGCGCAGGGCACGCAGCTCCATGCTGCACATTAACCTGCTGTCAGCGCAGCTTTGCACCAGCTTTGTGTGAACGTGGCCCCAGCCATTTCCTCCGCCTGGAGCAGAGGCACGGCCAGGGGCCGCCGCCACCCAACCTGAGCAGCGTTTGGCCCAGAAGTGCAGAGCTGTGAGCTGGCCTGATGCAGCTCAGTGCTCCTCTGGGCCTCTTGGTGGGAGCTCCAGCAGGCGCGAGGCCGCCGTGCTGCAGGAGCAGAGGATACCACAAAGGACGCGCTGCGAGCCGGCTTTACAAACACAAGTACATAATGTTTATTTTTCATTTTCCAACTTATTACAAGTACAGCCCTTAGGAGAAACCCCCCTCCCCCCACAAATGACATTTATTTTTAAAAAACGTACGGTTCCAAAGGTTTCACTGTGTAGGACCTGCAGAAAATGTTCTCTATTAACAGGACAAAACATGGCCTCTGATGGGGACGTGCGAGATACAAACGTCAGTGCTACTCCGTGGGGCAGGAGCTGAGGCTGGGGTGGGGGGAGGTGGCTGGAAATGTGTCTTGTGGCTGCAGCCTTCAGCAGTCAGAACTGAAACAAATACCTGTTAACAAAACAACAAACCAAAAACTCCACAAAACTGGGCTGCAACTTGTCACCGAGGATCCTTTTATTCTCAAATCACAGGAGCTGCAACTGCTGCTTCTGTTTTCCCGTGTCACAAAGCCGGGACAGAGCAGCCCTGTGGCTAGTTTGTTCCAAACTGCAGAACTCCATAATAAAAAGTTCAAGCCCTGATTGTATGATCAAAATCTGTCATGATGGAGAGGTGATTAAAGAACACTCTTTTCTTAGAGAAAAGCCGGTGTGCCGAATGGCAGAACCCACTGCTGGGACACGGCCAGCGAGGGGCAGCCTGAGGCACCGAGGGCACGAGGGAGGTGAGCTAAGGGAGGTGTGACTGCAGGAGATGAGAGCAGGCTGGAGAGGGACTGGGGACCCTCACGAGTGCCCCGGTGCGACCCCAGCTACTGATAGGAAAATGAGTTTTCAGAGGGGGAAAATATACAGCAAACACCATTTGATATAAACTGTACATGTGCCAAAGCAAGACAACGGTATCTTACAGGTGTTCTTTATACAAGATCACAGCTAGAAACAAGCCACTTTCAATTACTAGAAAATTAATTTAAAAAGTTAAACGTAACATGTTTCTGCTGCTCCCCTTGCCCTTGAGCTCCCCAGGGGTGTGCAGAAAACCATGCTCTCCCGTATGCTTCTGGCACTCGGTTCATCCAAAGGGCTACGACTGCGTGCTGGTCAAGGTGAGCAGGGAAACCTGCTGCCTACTCTGCCACCTCGGCACAGAGCTGAGCTCGGAAAACCCCTCTGGAGCACAACAACTCCAGAGATCGCTCCCCGAGAAGAGAGGGGGGAAAAGCGAGAGCACCTCGAAGCCAATTGTGTTAGGATGCTGGTGAAAGCTGTGTCTCCATAAACGTAAGTGCTTGCTCGCTACGCGGCCCTGCAGCAGGGGCTCAAAATTAACACCATATAAATATATACATACAAGAACTAGCAGCCCGTTGGCCTGGTCGCACCCAGTCTGTCCGTGGAGCAACACAATCCCTCCCTGCACAGCTCGGGGCCGATCTCACAGTGCAGGCAGCAGAGCCCGAGGCAGTGGCAGGGCTGGAGCTGGAGTAGGCTTCGTGCTCCCCTGCCCAGTCAGGCTTTGGCCAGGCCTTTCCTTCGCCCTCCCGCCTTCCCCTCCTGGAAGGACAGACACGTATCATCTCTGTGTAATTTGCAGGAAGCAGTTAAGTCATCTCCGCTCGCTCAACGGATGACAAAATATTTGAGGAAACTGCAGAAAAATTAAAGTTAAGATGGGCCAAAGGAAAGGCTGGATTAATAGCAAAGTGCCCTGCTGCTTCTTTACTCCCTCCAGACAACCCATCCTGCTGCCCAGCAGCACCAGAAGGCCTGCTCCAGCTCTGGCTCTCCCCCTGGTCCCCTCCCCTCCCCACCATCCCTCACTTCTTCCTTCTCCGCCCCCGGGAATGCTCGAGGGGCTCGGACTCACTGTCCCCTTCCTGCTCCTCCAGTCCCTGGCAACCAGCAGAGAGCTTCTTGCGTTTTCTGCGTGCGTAGGTGTGGCCAGGCAGGTGCTTGTGCACCATGTCGATCAAACACTGTTCCGTCTTCTCCAGGCAGGACAGTACGTGACTCCCGTTCTGGTTGTAGCGCTCGGCGTTGGAGAACACCTGCTTCATGTCAGAGAGGAACTCCTGCACCGAGCGGTAATTGCCACAAGAGCACTTGCTCTGCATAGTCTGGAAGTCCATGGGGTTGCTGATGACCTCACAGTAATCTTCGGCGTCTTCTGTGGTCACTGGCTCCCTGATGAATGAAGAGCCACAAAGAGGAAGGAAATGAGCAGCTCTGGCCCTGCACAGTGCAGAGCTGCCAAGCGTGAGCAGCAGCCCCAGCACACCCCACCAGAGCGCCATCGCAAACCGCACGTCTGGAGAGCAGCAGACAGGTCAGCCCTGCAGTGGGCGCAGCACTGATAACAGGAAGGAGGGCGGTGCAGGGAGCGGCGCGCGGCTCGACGGCTCTGTGCACCACTGCCCACAAACCCGGGGGCTGCTGAAAACCGATCCCAGCCTCCTGCCCTTGTCCCACAACCGATCGCATTGCTATCCTGCACCAGAGGAACCCCAGGTCTCCAGTCCAGCAGAGAACTGAGACCACGGTGATTTCTATTGGAGCAACTTCTAATGGAGCACTTCTCCCCAAGTGTCACTTGCTACACCTAACACAGGATGCACAATTCATAACCAGCCAGTGGATCCAGCAGGACCACAGCACGGCGCCCCACAGTCCTGTGTGCACGCAGGAGGCCGCCTCCCCTCACCTGAAGGGCCAGCTGAAGCGGTACTTGATCAGCTTGCTGAGGATTTCCTCACACTTCTGCAGCTCCAGGCTCTGGCGACGCGCCGTCTTCCTTGTTTGAAGGACCTGCCCACACAAAGGAGGGATGCTGTTAAAAGGAGGGGAACCATCATGAGCTTCAGCGTTCAGCAAACAATATCTAGGGTGAAGCAGCTAGTTCCTAGCAGAGCTTTTCTTTTCAATCCTTCCGCTCACAAGCCAGCGCTTCCTGGTGTGGGAATATACAGAAGTACTGCAGGAAAGAACTTCTGGTCTTTCAAATGTAGCCATCTTCCACAATAATCGAAAGTGCTCTGCTGTGGGACCTTTGATAGTAACAGCCAAGACGTGGTGGGGGCCTGAGTTACAAAATGGGAGCCCCATACAGAAGCTCTGATGGGAATAGATCACAAGCAGCCTCTCTTCTCACTGGGGGCAGCAAGCTTTTTCAAGATAGGTTCAAAGACAACATGGTCAAAGCAAGCAGCCAAAGAATACAGACAGCAAATGCAGAGTGTAAATTCCCTCTACGAGCCCCTGGCGGACAGCATGTGAGAGGCAGAGGGGGACAGCACTTGTGTTGCTGTACTGACAGGCCCATCGTAGAGCCTACTCTGCCATCTTAAATACCAGAGAGCAGCTGATGCCTCTGGATTGCTGTCCTGTACACAGGAGTGACACAAGGTCAGTCGTTTGCCTGCAGAGCTGTAGGTCAGCACAGGGAGATCTCCTCGGCTCTGCCACACGGCTCACAAGGCATTGCACTGCTTGAGGTATGTCTGTGATGGGAAGGCTCCAAAACACATGGAGACGTTCCTGAACAGCTTTCATCTCTTCACAGGACAAACAGTTCATGGAAGAGCCCTGGGCAGTTTTTCAGAGCTCCTGACCCAGCTGCTCCCTAACATTTTTCCCCACCTGAGTATTTCACTGTGCTCACTATGCTCACGGGGGGAGCCCGTGATGAGCTTGCTGGTTTGGTTGCCCTCCACTCTGTAACATGGACCAGACTGAAGGATGCTGCAGATCCGGCAGCCAGCCCACTCACGATCAGCACACGAAGCTTGAAGACATGATTGAACCACTCAAGAAGAGTGGCAGGGTACACAGGCAGCACCACCACTGCTGCTCAGCAGACAGATGGCAGATGGAGCAGGAGCTGTGACACGGCCCATGCAGCTCTGGTATCCTCACGTATGTGCTGCAGTGTGGCCCTCCCCAGGACAACCAGCACAGCACGCACGCACAAGATTTCTCTGTTCAGGAACAGAAGGTTTTATTCTTTAAATGTCAAGTGAAACCTAAGCCAGCTAAATTATGTCCTGGAGGTTGGAGAGTGACCATACGCACAACAACTGTCAGAAAATGGCCAAGGCTAGGGAGTGAGGGTCCTACATTGCTGGCATTCTCTGACCATCCAGGACCTCCTCGATCCCCCCACCTCTCTGCAGAGACATATGGATGCTATTTAAAACCCTTTAACAAGCTGCAGGCTGCCTGCTAATCAAGGGGGACAATGTGCGAAAGCGGCTGGGGAAAGATGCCTGGCATATCTCTGCTCCGTGTGCACCGGGCCCTTAAGGATATGCCTCCTTTGTTAACCCACCCGCAGCCCAGCACAGGTTTCACAGTACAATTCAGGGCATTTCTTTGGGAAGGGGAGGGGAGGAAGTGTGACACCTGTTTCGTTTATAACTCATGATGTGAGCAGCCCCCGGGGAGCAATTTGGCTCTTACCAGCTCATCAATGTCTGCGCTGTTGACAGGTGCAGCCCGCTGCCGGGGTCCCCTGGCAGGGTGCAGCGACTGCTTCTTCCTTTGGTGCCTTCCCTGCCTCGAGGAGTACATGGCTGTGCTCTGCTTGCCGCGGGCGGCCTTTCTGGGTCTCACTGAAACACATAAGCCAGTGGCTTAGAGGAATGGGTTAACCTGGAAGCAGAGATCACAAGCCCTTTGCACAGCGGCAGCGCCAGGCAGCCTCACTCACAGCACAGCGAACGCAGGGATGATGGCGGTGACCCGGCTTTCTGTCACCATCCTCACTCAGCACACGCCCCTGTCAGCTGTGCTCTATACCCTCTCCAGATGAGCTATGCTGGTAACAGCCCACATCCAAAAAAAGGCCACTGCTGTCTGGCAGCAGCTTTCTAAGGGTGGTCATGCATGCCAGCTTCCAGCAGACCCCAGCTTCTGCAGGACATCTGGAGGCTTTCAGCTGCTCTGCCCCAAAGCTTTGCTTTCTGTCTGAGCGTTGCAGTAAAGACCTGCAGAATGAAGCGCTGAAACCCTGCTGTATCCAGACTTGAAGGATGGTGAGGGACAGACATTTGTTTCAAACGTGAATGCAACATCCTTTCAGAAAGCATCGGGTGCAGGAACCTGCAGACCTCCTTCGGGTTCCCACTGCCCCTCAGGGTGCTCTGCCAAGCGCTTACAAGTGGCCCTCACAGAGGGTAAGCCAGTTGCTGAGCCCCCCTGAAAAGCGAACTGCGTGCAGAGGGAGTGTCGTGTTACTGCAGCGGGGAGCTGCGAGTGGGAAACAATGGGATTTTATTCCCCAAGACAGGAGCTGCTGCGCTGCGTCCCACAGAAGCGCTCTGTGTGCGAGTCTGCCTGTCAGAGCGCTGCGCCCATGGAGACAAGCACGGCGTTGAAGGCCCTCGCCTTAAGTTTCTCTCTGTACCAAGGGAACGTGTAGGTCTTCCTCCCCAGCCAAGCTCCTTCCATCTGGTCAGAAGGGTCTGAGCAAGCTGCATCCAGCGTGCTGCAGCGCTCCATCTGCAGCCTCTAATCCAGCCCTGCCCAATAAATCATCCCTCCCAGCCCCCCTGCGGGAGCAGCGCGTGTCAGGGCAGCGGGCCGCCTGCCTGCTGTCACTCCTGCTTGTGTGTCAAGCGTGAGGCATGTGTTAGATGTCTGACAATCCAACATTCTAGGTTATATCCCTCAGGATAAACGCCATGAGGATTAATGGGACTTCTCTATTAAAACAAAAGTTTTCCACAGTGACCTTTCCACGTTAATGCTCTTTAAAACCACGGGGTTGCATTTAGTGCTTTATTTTTAGTGACTGTAACCCTTATGCTATTGTTTGGAAACCTTGGCTTTGCTCCTGACTTGGCTGCGCAACATCGGCTGAACATACTCCAAGTGTGGACATGGATACACCACAGAACAACAAGCAGCACGCATAGCCAGGGTATCAGTGAACACCCCTGAAACCAGAATAAAGCAGGCGAATCGAGACTGATAGACCCGGATGGAAACCCCTGAAAGAATACAGGATAATCCTTGGGGTCCTGGTCTCTGAATTTCACCATCTGCCCTGGTTAGGACAGGCTGAAGCTAATTTTATGTCAGTCAAGGACATTTTGACAGAAAGCAAAAGCTGGCTGTGTGCTGTTCTGAGACTGAGCTGCTCATTGCACCAAGTTGCCCAAACAAGACGGAGTCAAACTCCCTTAAAAACAAAGTCAACATGCATACCAGAAATTGCACTGCACGCTGGGGTAGGCAAGTAGTCACTGATGAGTCTAGAAAATGTTATTTCACTCCGCTCAGGAGTGAGTCAGCTGTGTATCCTGAGTGGTCTCTATGCAACCAACAGGTGCTGGCTGCCCAGGCCCTGCTGCACTTTGACTACTGTGCCTTCCCACGGGAACCAACAGATGAGGTCCTGGTCTGACTACTTAAAAATGGCCCCTTTCCACTAGAAATCCTGCATGTAAGGTGCTACGAGCTTGTGCTAGGAAGGGAAAAAGCAAGAGCAGTAGAGTGTTGTGGCCAAAGCTCCAGTTTTCCAAGATGCACTGCAGGCACAGACTGCCAGTACCAATTACAGGTAATGCTGTTCCCTAGACTTTCCCTGCTGCAGCTTCTGCTGATGCTGAACGGGTGTCTGCAGTGTTCCCAGGAGAACAACAGTTCACAGAAGCGCTATCTTTGTCACAAAGGGAAGGGAGTTCACTCCAGCTCCCCAGGGAAAACACAATCACAGACTTCCCTTGTGCAATTCCCTATTTCCTAGTAAGAACCTGTTTCATGTGAAAGCACAAGCATAAAATTGGATCAATTCTTTGAACACTGAAGGCATAGTCTTAATATTCTCTGTTAATTTTCTGCATGGTCAAAGCCTTACGTTTCAATCCAGCGACTTCATAATCTTCTTCTTCCTCTTCTTCTTCCTCAGCATCTTGCTCATCAGAAGCTTCCTCACCTTCTTCACCTTCATCTTCAGCAGAATCCTCTGTGTAGTTCCTAGAGCACGGCAGGTAAACACATGTTGTACCAGGACCTGGGAATGAGGAGCCCTGGGCCCCCCGTACTGTTTGCTCACACACAGACTTGACCACCTCAGTGTGTAAAATAAACATCCCGACTCAAACTGAAGTGATCCAGTGTATTTCCAGAGGACCAAGTTGTAGCTACAGTTAAAAGAACACTTCTCGGACTACAGCTGGAACACCCCAACAGCTGAATCTGTGTCTTTTCTCCCTTTTTCCCCACTCCTGTTCTAGATAACCATGTGATAATAGATTTTGACATTGAGACTGCTGCACAATTCTCCTCTCTGAACAAGTGCTGCTGTTTCACCCTTGTTTGCAAGCCTCGCTTGAGGAGTTTCACAATGGTTTTACTTTGGGCTGTTTTTTTCCCCTTCGGCTCCTGCTGGAGTATTTCCCCGTTATTGCTTTCCCCTGTCACTACAGGAAACAGACCTTGTTTAGTGTTATTCACAGCTAAACTTCACATATTACTGAGCAAATCATCAGTTCAGACTTCTTACGTGCTGGCATCAAAGCCAAAAAGACCGTGCCCAGGACAGTTCTAACTTTCTGCATGTGTCTGTTAAAGCATTCTAACCATAATAAACAGAGGAAAACAAAGCAGCACACATAGGCAGATGGGGACAAAGGCAAAGCTATTGTGGGAGTCTCGGTCCTCTGGAGACAAGGGAGCTTGAGCAGTAAATGGAGTAAGAATTAGCTCCCACAGTAGAGCAGGGCATAAGTCTTTGCAGGCCAGCATTTTTTCCCCTGCCTGAGCTAGGAAGACAAGAGCAGAAAGCAGGTAACAAGACAGGTGTTACCCCACCTGATGGCTCTCATCCAGCAGCCAAGCAGCTTGCAGGTGACTCCACCACATCAAAGCAACTACAATCGCAAGCTAGAACAGCTGCATTAAAGCCCTGTCATTCTGGAACAAGCCTGATGAATCCTTAAATGGTGCCCAGGGAGTTAAGTAATACTTTTAAGGCTGTGCACCACCTGTACACTACAAGTTTGCACGCCTCCTATTGTGCTGCCACTCTGGATGAAAGGATCTGTTGACTGCTTATGCATCAGGTGCTATTTGATAGCCTCACCTTGCTGACAAGCAGGGAGATGCAGCACTGCAATTAGCTTACAATATAGGCAGAAAAATACATTTTGCATACATTTAACTTCCAGCCTACAGCAATTCACAAAGCAATTCAGCCCCTTGCTGTCAGGAAACAACTACTCGATTCTGCTGCACACAACAACTTCGATTCCTCCTCAAATCATATCATCTCCACAATCTATAATGGATCCTACCTCACAAAAGTGCCAATGTTCATCAGGCCAAAAGAAGTGCCAAGGTGGCATTTCATTATCTGATTTTTAGTAGCACACAGGGGCTGAGCTGCAGCCTGGAGTAGTGTCTGCTTTAATTAGATGAGGCCACAAGAATAACTTAGCCCAGGGCATTAGAGTTGCAGTGCTACCCACTACAATCCCATGAAAAAGGAACCCAACTATTTGCTCAGGTGAACAACAGTCCCTAGTGCATAAATTTTGGTTGATGCTTTGTGTACGTTTTCACTGCCACACTGAAACTATTTATTAAACGTCATGGATCACCACACAAGTGTGCTGAACTTAAAGAAACTCAGAGACACTGAGTCAACCTGGCTATTTTGGTCCTTTCCAAGGGTCTTTGTTTAAGGCTGTTTTGATCCTCTCGTGAAAACATGGCTAAAAATCTGCACCAGTGACAACTCAAAGGAAAGGAGTGCCACTCACCTGCCCCGGGAGCTGCGCCTGGCAGTGGAGGGCTGACAAGCTGGGCACTGCCATTCTCCATCTGGTATCTCATAGAGTGCTGGTCTCAGGCAGAACAGGTGGAAGGCTTTGTTGCACTCGTCACACAGGATCAGCTTGTCATCCTCACCTAGGAGAGCACAACCTACTTGTAACTGAGCACCACAGCCCTGCATGACCCGCGACGCAGAAGCTGCCACGTGGCTGGAGGTCAGAACGCAGTGAGAGGAAGATGCAAAGTGCCCTCTGATAGTGGGCACCCTTCCTTCTCAGTTTCCACTGCAGTGGAAACAAGCAGTATTTGAAGAAAAGACAAAGCAAAGTCCATTGCTCTACAAAGATTTCATTTGAGACAAGGGTAGAAAGCCGCCAAATACATTTCACCCAGAGTAGATGCCAAACTGACCAGGAGGAAAGAAGCATGCTGCAGAGAGCCTAGCATGCCCATGAGCCTAGTAAGAGGCTAGGAACATAACCATAGCAATTCTAGCCTCAATGTGAGGCACAGTGTTTTTCTTTCTACTCAAGGTAGCAAGCCCATAGGAAAAAAAAGGGCATGCAGCAGAACTAGTCTCTCCATGCTTCTCAGTGATGACAGATAACACAGACGTAGTCCTGAGCCAGCTACTTCATTTACTGAAAAGAAGTGTGGAGAGCTTGCCAGCATGTCCCTAGCATCCCAGTTCTTGAGTTCTGTTAAACCATAATCTGTTAGTCTCAGGTGATCCCTCTCCTACATCTGCCTACAATTTATATATTTTTACAGTTTACATATTAGTTTGGAGGCTCCACAGTGGAGGATGTTGCACCGGTTCAGCTCATTTCTTTACAGAAGTGGACAACACAGCCTTTTGGTAAGCAAAAGCAGCTCCGTTTTCCCTCAGATCTGTCTGCCCTCATTTCCCACTAGTGTTTCAACAAATAGAAAAGGAGACAAAAAGCACATGATGTGGCAGAATGTGCTACCAAGCTCTCTCCTCCAGGCTTCCATCCAAAAGGAGAGGTTATGGCAGTACAATTTTTACTCTGCTAGTACTAGTACTCAATGACTGGTAACACTGTCTAATTTCCCCTTCCACCTGCAGGATTCTCAAGCCCTCCTTCATACAGTCCCTCCTGTCACCTATTTGGGTACTCCCCAGCCTTACCAGAGCAGTGACTAAAGGCAAACAGCTTCATTTCTCTGCTCTCACAAAAGAAACAAAGAGCTTGCTTCTTCCAGCTCAGCAGGCAGTTCCACTCCCACTCTAGCCCCAAACTAGCATCATCCCACTGCTCTCTCCTATTCAGTTACAGGGTGCATTAACCTTCCCAGCCTCTTCTTGCTTGTTCCTTCTGCAGGAGATGGGAACAACTGACAAGGCTCAGAGACCCACAGACCATTCCAGCTCATAAATGAAATTGAGGCAGTGGCACAAATGCTCCTGCAGAAGGATCTGCAGACAATCTGTGTCCAAGTATCCTGAATATCCAGGGGACAGCAGCACTGCAGCGTTCTGCAACACTCCGCACCAGTTTCATCAGAATGGTTTATTGGAGTCAGGGTCAAACGCTTCCGTGAGATCAATGCTTCTGAGCGCGTAAATCCTGACGGTCAGAACTCAAAACACAGCCAAAGGCAGAGTGACAGCAAGAGGGGCACGCTGCCCAAGCAGGGCACGGAGAGGTGACAGCGTGCGGCTGTCAGGCAGGCAGCGCGTACCTTTCTTGCGACACACTTTGCACCGGGCGTTCTCTGCTGACATATCCCACTTGATACAGGCATCCAGCATCCCGAGCAGCACGTGCATACGGGAGAAGGTCTGGGCCTCACGGATTGCCGTCTTCCACTTCTCCATGGCTGAAGCAACCTGCAGACAGACCTAACAACTTACAACAAAGCACACAGACACAGCTTGCTACAGTCTGAAGATGTTTTTATACCCTTTAGCCGGGGCCCTTAATAATCAAAACCCAGCTTTGTATTTCTTTCCTTCTACATAGCCACTGCGGCCCTACTTGTGGTTTATCCATAACCAGCCTCGCTGGATCACACAGTTCATAGTCCTGCTACATTTTATGGCCAGGCTGGAACAACCAACGTGAACTCCTCTAGATTCTTACTCTGAACGTCTAACCCAAATAATCGGCAGGCTAAGAAAATAAAAAGTAGAAATCTAGCACTGCAAAATGTGGGATGAAAGTCAGGAGGCAGCTGGCAGCATCACTCGAGTGCGGGGAATTGGAGCAGCCTGCGCTGCCCTCCAGTGGATATCGCAGGGAGGCTCGGGCCCATCAGCAGGAGCTGCCACTCCTTGCCAAAGGACTGTGACATCAACTGTGATCAGATGTGACAGCCCCAGATATGAAACCTGCCCCTCTCCTGAGATGGAATGACCTCAGCACGTGTGAGATCCCAGAATGAGCTGCAAGTGAGGATGAGAGCCTGAGATTTGTGCTGTCTGCACACAGTAAGCTGCATGTGAAACCTCCAACTCAGCTCCAAGGGGTTCTGAAAAAACATACTACTGCAGATCGGAAATGCACCAGAACAGAGGAGTAATCCAGAGCCACTGCACATTCAACTCTATCATTAATCCTCTGCTTTACAACAATGAGGTGATGGCCTAGACACGACAGGGACATAATAGAACTCAAGTTAGTCTTCTATCCAAGGAGAATGAAAAACAAACAGTGAAGTGTCAGATGGGAAAAACTGAACTCTGCAGCTGACAGCAATTTGGGAGCCAAACAAAACCCAGTTTTTTTTTTCTTTTGCAGAGTTGCACATTCTCCTCCCACTGCATTTGAAGAAGCACAGTGTGTATCAGATGCTTGGAAAAACACACAAACCGTTCTAGTAAGCCAACATCCCTGTTGCCACTGCTAGCATACAACCTGGAGCCCAAGACATTCAGGACAAATGGAAACCTGCACTGCCTACTGTGGTAGATTACACAGCATCGTGCTACTTCTCTGCAGAACATTGTTGAGGTGCTTCACATACTGTGTAATTGATTTTCCAAGTAACTGTTCCATGGGTTTTGCTGTTAACATACTGGGTAACTGCTGGGCCAAGATAAATCTGCAAAAGCTGCTGGCATGTTATGCTTAGATTTTTCTCTCCAAGCCTGTGGAATTTCACAGATTTTTAGCCTTGCTTCCCAAGCATCATGAGACTGTGGCATTTTAGCAGGACCATCATCAGGGGAGTTCCAATTGCCAACTAGGCAAAAACGGAGACTGAAGGAAGTCAAGTACCCTCCCACTGGGAAGGCAGCATTCTAGCAGGGAAAACAAAAAAAGCCCCACAGATCCACTGCCAGAGGCAGCCTCAGTCACGTTTCAACTGCAGAGTAACAGAAAATTCCTGCTTTGGGAAAGATGACAAACCTGCACTTAAGAAACTCTTGTCTGGTATCCTAAGATGACAGAAATGCCTTTCCACCATAAACACCTCTGCAACCATAACTCTCTGACTGTGACTCTGGGATGCTGTCTGCCCTCATCAGGGTACTCCAGTGAGAGCTGCTCCCCACCCAGCCCCTCACAGCCACCCTGAGCAGCAAGCACAGGGGCGGGCAGCCGATCTGTGCTCAGACAGCTGTGCTGCACCTCGTGCTGCCAGCTCCAGTGCTACTGCCTCCCCACGTGGGAACACAGGTGTAAACACACAGGCAAAATACAGTTTTTCAGAAGCAGTCACAAGCCAGGTCTGCACTGCCCTCTTCTACCACTCAGCAGTGCCTCTCTAACTGGGGAGCTGAGCCAGGAGGAGCCTTTGGTGCAGACAGTTAGGCCAGCAGATGGATACCTTATTGAGCCCCAACTTGCTTCTCACAGGGAAGACGAGGCAGAATGGGCCACAATTTCTCTGCTGTAGCCTTCAAGCACACCAAGTGTGTTTTTCCAGTTCAGCTACATTGTATTTTCCCTGATATATACTCTCAATGCAGCTACCCCTCTAAAGACTCCAGCTTGAGATCTGCTTTTCAAAGTCTATGTAAGAACACAAAAATAAATCCAAAGAGTTCAATATTCACTGTATGACCACGAGCAGCTAAGGTAAAGAAGGCACTGCACTGCATTACTGCTCCAGAGACACCAAAACCAGAGCACCAGAGGGAGACCTGCAGCGCCACCTGCTCAGGGTGACGATAAGGACACCTGTGCTCATGGCACTACAGGGCCCAGCTGTGTAATGAGGTATGCAGCCACGTTGGAGAAACTGGGCAATACTGCAAAAATTAATTGCCATTTTGAATTTAAATCCTGCAGCATTCAGAAGTACTGCTGTTCCAGCTGGTTTCCGGAGGACGAAAGCACTAATCAGGATGTTTCAGCCATATAGGCACATCTAACTGAGCTGATGTAGTTGAAAACTCTGCAACTGTGAGGGTGAAGCAATGCTACGGAAGCCTGGCCTCGCCATGTCATCAAGGGAGCAAAGCTCTATGGGTAGAGTGCCAAAACTAATCAGGATCAAAATGACTCACTTTTCAGGCAACTAAGAGCTCAGGTTTCATGTCTAACATAGCTGTAGCGTGAGCAGAGAAATGGCTGGGGCTCCAATACAGAGCTCACTGCTACATCAGTTTAGATATTGCAGTAAGTCTTTGTTTGCCCTGGATGCACATCCTGCAGGAGTGACTTCCAACTACAGCTTTAAAACACGACAGCACAACGTGGTGCTGCTGAAGATATGCGAAACGCCGTGATCCACGTCCTTTCTGTCCCAGAGAAACTGATTTCTACAGCTACATTCTGCTGAGAGCTTTGAGAAAAAAGGAGCTTTCCATTCCCACTGCACTGCAGACTGGAAGATTCAGCAAAGCTAACAAAATTTAGATACTTCAGCACACTGAAGACTGAAAAATTTCTAGTGACTACCCAAACATCCTCTTATCATGGCAATGCCACGCATAACAAAGACCCAAGGGCTCAGCACACGCTGATAAGAGGTTTCAAAACAAGAACAAAAACACAAACATAATGAGTTGAACATCTATTACTTTTCTAGTCTGGAAATGTCAAATGCACCTGCTGCTCCAATGCTGGTCTTGTCACTTCTACCGAAGACAGTGACCAAACAGGGCAAATCATTTCATTTTGAAGGGAGAGGAAAAAGAGAAAAAAAATCCCACGTCACCAATGTCCCATTCGGCTCAGGAAAACAACCAACATCCTCACAGTATGAAATGCTGGTTCAGGGCAACTGCCTGAAGAATCTACCAAATCCCCTGCAGCTTCCCTCCATGCCTTTTGGGAGGCTACACCTGTAGACTCACCCAGCTCTTCCACCTGGTTTTCCAGACAAGCTGTGTGTAGCCCAGCCTGTGTTGCTGTGGGCATTTCTATCCATAACAAGTCTTCCATCTTCCTGAATAATATGCATAACTCTGATATTTACCTGAACCTCGCTGCCTTATACTCACCAGAACCTCAGCAAGGCTCTCTTTTTCTTTGTGGGTCGAAGGCAATAAGACCCCACCTGTTCTCTCTGATGGATACAACTCAACAAGTTCCCTGAAATGCTGTGTAATGCATTTTTATTCATGTGTTTTTATACACAGGTGAGGAATTTTGCAAAGGAAGTCAGATACCCAACTTGACTCTTTTCCTGTCTACAGAGAGAATACTGCAACTGCAGCTATACAGAAGGACTTTTATTCAGCTAAACCTTTACACTTCAGAGTAACCAGGGAATATCTGGGCCCATAAACAACAAACTCACTGCGCCCTAAACTTGCAATAGGGAGAAACTGCACAGGATTTTCTGCCAGACGAAATTTAATGTAACTCGGGGTTCAAAGGCAGTACAGGACTAAAAAGAGCCCTGGGGTAAACAATACCTTAGCTTCTTC
Organism: Tympanuchus pallidicinctus; assembly: GCF_026119805.1. Classification (NCBI taxonomy): domain Eukaryota; kingdom Metazoa; phylum Chordata; class Aves; order Galliformes; family Phasianidae; genus Tympanuchus; species Tympanuchus pallidicinctus. Next base: position 9,662,582 of record NW_026294741.1, read on the forward strand.
TGCCATTTTCTTTTCTTCATCTACCTCCTCAGCCTTGGCAATGTAGTCCTCTCCTTGATGTTTCCTTCTCTTCTGCTTAGGGGCCATGAAACCTTGCAGAAACTTCTTAATAACACCAGCTTGGAGTGCAATCACACACTCTCCAAAATCCTTTAGGCTCTCCAGTGAGTATACCTGTTAGGAAGAGTACACAATCACATCAGTTGGACATCACTCTTTGCACTGTTTAGAGAGGTTCTGTCCTGGCAATGGATATCTGTGATACTTAATGCAGTGTTACCATGCACCAAGTCCCACACTCGGTTATGGGATCAGCATGTTGCTGCTGCTTCTGCTGGAGCTCACACGTGGCTGATGAGCATGCATAGCACATGAATGCTCATGTCGGTTCAAAAAAGGAAAAAAAAGCAAGATGCTTCAGGGCAGAAAAGAAAAAGTTCTTCCATTTGATGTTTCCCATCACTCTCTTAACACTTACGATTGCATATGTACAGAGAGGTCTCTGTTCTGACTGAGGATGCAGTTTAACAGGTTACTAAGCATTCCAAGACAACGTCATCCTTTGGTAGGTGCACGCACCAGTCTCAAGCGTGTGTACTCTACCCATATCAGGTAAGCTTATCAACTCCTAAGGAGGTACAGCGCACCAGAAATTCTCACATGAGCAAGGCTGAACTAGCCAGAACACTGCCATATTCAGCTCACTGAGCAGATACACCCCTGAACAGAACGACCTTTAGCTCCTAGATGTGGGGCACAAACATTACTCCAAGTCTAATGTGGTCTGAATTTATGAAAAATCACCAAAAAAAAGAAAACTGCTGTCTCAGCAATACATTCTGGCTCTGACACAGAAGCTAAAAAGGAGCCAAAAAGAGCTCCACTGAAGTTCCATAAAGAAGCCCCTCCAACAACTGAAGAAAACAGGACAGCTGCACAGTTGTGCAGGACATTTACCCTCAAAGCTACAGCTCCCCTACACCAAATCAACCTCAAGTTAGCAGTTGTGTAGTCTTGAAATACTAGTTAACAAAGAATGCGTATGCAACAGATCTGATTTTCCCGACCCAAAGAGTCAAGACCTTAGAGTCAGTGTCAACGGGTCTGTCTTTCTTAGCACTACTTTGACTTTCCACTCACTCTTGCTTCAAATTCCGGTGTCACATCAACGTATCCCAACCCTCCTTTCTGCAGCCGAGTTGCAACCTCAATGAGATCACTTCGGAGGTAGTTCAGCAGTTCCTGGTTGCCATCACAGGATTTGAGGCCCAAGTTCTGTTTCCGAGCCAAGTGCATAGAATGTGTGATGTCCTGATACCTAGAAAATCAAGAAAAGCCTTTGAATGCACGCAGACCAGTGCCCTGTGAGTTGTCAGTGTGCTGGGCAACAACAGCTTCCAATAACAGCCACATGCTCCACCAGTACGGAACGCTCCTTGAAGGATGCTTTAAAGCAAGCAAAGCTCTGCCTCTGTGGATGGAACAGCTCTGCCTTTGCAAGCTGCGAGGAGCACCTTTAAGACTGAACCTCCTCCTGATTTTGAGCATTACTTATTGAGTAATACTTGTAGTTACTGTCTACAAAAGAACAATTTCTCATTCTTGTTATCTGCCCCTGCACAGGCACAATCAAAGCCAAGTGCTGAACGTTGCCACAGGAATGGAAAAGCTTGCTATGGTGAGGATGTGCTGTGAAGCTGAGAAGAGACACAGGGAAATAGCAGGCTCACTTTTTCTCCAAGCGCTCCTTTAGCTGGCTCTCTCTTACTCCTTGTGGATGCAGGCAGTCTATCAGCTCATCCAAGTCCTTCTGACTGTCACAGAGAAACCTGGAAGATACAACATTCACCAACATCAGCTAATCCATCTCTGCAGCAGCAGCTCCTTTTCTTAAGCACTTCACAAGAATTAGTAGACAGCAATGACAATTAATCTACATCCCAACCCCAGGGACGAGGTGAAAAACTTAGGCAGAATGCTTATACCAGCTTTTCTGTAAGACTGGCCTCATTTCAAGGTCCCCAAATGTAGCCCATTTCAGGGTAAGAAGAACAAAAACAAAATAAACACAAAACTAATTTATAGATGTCTCCTCCCACTAAGTTTATTAAAACACTGGCATTTGAATTTAGTAATCTGTCCTAGGGATTAGATTCACTGAATTGCAGTTAGCTTAAGCAATCTGAATGTCATTTTTGATGCACTAGAAAAGATTAACATGTTATGCACTGCATAGCATGGCAATTTAATCATTCTTTCTGTAGAGCCTTCAACTGATTTCATTAAGCCCCACAGCCCCTAGATCAAAAAGAGTATGTTCCAGTTTACACCACGATAGCTGATGCAACAGATTTGAGATGGAAAGCCATGCCCTCCACAAGTGCAGAAGATCTCCCTTCTAAGAAGCTTGCATTAACCTGAAAGATTAAATATAGTATCTGGGAATCACATTCATCAGCTTTCTGCTCTCATCAGCTCTCTGCTCACAAAGTCCTTCAAGAGAGCAATGGTAGCCTGCAGTTAGCTGAATCTAAAAGGGCAAAACTTCTGCACAGTTCTCTAAACAGGCACTTTCAGCAACTGCAGAGTGCAACCACACTGCTGGTCATGATGCAGGGCTGTATGGTCAAACTAAGCTTTCTGATATCCTGAAAACCTGCACCTTTCTTTTTCTTTTTGTTCTTTCCTGTGATGGCTCCGTGCCTCATCTCCTGAACCACGTACTGGTGCGAGCACTGGCAGACCTGGGCTTACAAAAAATAAAATACAAACACGTAGCTACCGGATGATTGCTCCTTACAAAAGGGAACTGAAGGATCAGCAAAATCTTAAATGGAAACAAGCACAAAGTGATCACCATCACGTGATCCTCGCCAGTCACAGAGAAGACCTGAGATCTAAGTTTTCTTCTTGGGCACAAGCTCAGATGAACCAACTTACAGCTAGAGAAGGGTGCTGTTCGATCTCCTGGAATATCAGTATCTGCAATGGGTTCTTATCCTGGGAGAAATCCTTACTAAGTATCTCATCTGGAAAAAAAGTATTTCACAGCGCTAGTATGCTTATGTTAGGGGAACAGCCTGACAACCTGCATTGCTTTATTAAACTGATTACGCTAATAAACAGAATTGTTTAAAAACAGAAGAAAAATGGTCCCTTGCCAATCATCTGCTTCAGTACACCCCAACACTGAAGGGCATCCTCGCTTTGCACACACAGATCAGATCTTCTGGCCACCATTTCTGCACACTCTGCCTGCAAGGAACAGGACAGAGCAGCTCCAAACATCCCTCACCCACTGGAGCCTGGCACAGGCACTTCTGAAGCAATGAAGGGCTGGTCACATGACCCAACGGACATTCACACAATCCCATAATAACCATATGTCAAACAATGTCAAACAACACAAATCCTGCCTTTTTCTTGCAGATGCCACTTGTGGTGAATGACGTGATCAGCATTCCTACATTCATTGAAGGTCTACAGACAGATCATTACAAAGTCTGGCATTTCTAAGTCTACTGGAATTGTGCTAAATAGAGACATTCCTCGAGATTATTTAGCATCAACTTGCTGCCAAAACCTTGGGGTAAACCTTTGGACTGATCCTAAACCATGTTTCAGAAGAAAGAGCTTGTCACAGCATGGGAATGGCACGAAGATCCTGCAGATACCCAAAGAGCACTATTACACAGTGTGTTAAGAAGGTTGCCTAGGTTGTGATAAAACAGCATTAAATCACTGCTGCTTACATGGGATTCATTTGGGAAATATCTGAGAAGATATTTCTACCCCAGCTTTCCCAGTTTTCCTCCAAAGCTACGCAACTAAGAGGGGAATTTCCTGCACAGTTTTCCTCTCTGCTAGAAACGAAAGGCCACTGGAAACAGTTAACATAAAGCACTGGGAGTCTACAACTACACCGTCTGGGGAAAGAACGCAGGCTGCCAGCCAGAATGAGAAAGCAGGGAACATCCTTGTGAGGAAGGCAGGTGGGGCCATCCAGGCACGTGCGCCCATGGGCTGCATGCAGGCCATTGCTTCACTGTGGTGCAACTGTCACTGGGCACCAAGCAAACACCAGTGCACTACTGCCCCTGGAAGTGGGCATGGGCAGGGCATGGTGCAGTGCTGACTCAAGTTATGACAGATAAGTTTATGGATTTTGCCACTTCAGATAACATGGTCCTGTGAACAGAGAACAACCCGCAGCCGTGCTGGGCGTTTTGATAAAGGAATTTGAAACCTGTCTCAAGATCGCCAACAAATCGCCAACTTCCAGGATTATTTGTGACTCCATTTTCAGTCGACGTAAAAACACGACTTGCAAATTTTCAAATGGAATGTATAGAACTGTAATCAAAAATTTGATCATGCCTCTTTGCCAGACTTCTATAAGCCCTCTCTTACCAGAGAAACATCCCTCACTTCACAATGGCTCCTTGTTCTCTGCTTTCTGGCAGTACGAACATTTGTGCTGTTTTGAATGATGAAGAACAGGAAGAGTAAAACTTCATCCACAACCTCTGATGAACACCTTGAGAGCTCAGGGAATTGCAGCTACTTTCATCAAACCACAAAGATAAGTTAGTTTCCCAGAAACAGGGCCTGTGTTTTGTCTTTTTTATATATTCAATATATTAAAAACTAAAATAAGTTTTGTTACTTGTATACATTAACAGTATCATATATTTTATGAGGGCTGTTTGAAGGTAGTGCCTTCTGTTTTATGGTGTTGGCCCACAGTGTCAGAAGCTGTTGGTGGCACAGCAGCAGAGGTTGATCCTTCCCACCACTGCCCCGTCACACCTGACAGAACAGCATCCAACATGGAAGCGCATATGAAGCACAGGTTTGTCACTGAACTCCTCCACAAGGGAAAAGTGGCACCACTGACAAACATGGGCACTTGCTGAACGCTGATGGACACCAACCATGGATGCAAGCGCTGAGAGAGGAGGGTGGTGCATTTCAGCAGTGGTGACAGTGCAGTGGGTCACAGCTCCACCAGTGCAGGTTGTTACGAGTGCAGCATGCAGGCTCTTGCTCACTGCTGGTGAAAATACATAGCTAGTGGTGACTACAATGAAAAAGAGTGTTCTGTGCCTGAGAATTTGCTCTATTGAATAGTATTCTTGTGTTCTCTGCATCTGTTGCAGTTTCCAGGGAAACTAGTTAAGAGGCACTTGTTCAAGAGCTACCTTTGTAGATGTGGCCCTAGACAATTCCTCTTCACTAATTGTGGCTCAGGCAAGCCAAAAGGCTGGAAACCTGTGGGCTAAACTAGCACAAGTTTGTTCCTGCTGAAAAGGAAACAGGGAAAGGAGAGTACCTGCAACAGACAAACTCAAGTTTTCTCAATCCTCCAAATGAGTAAGAACTAGGACTTCTAGGAGTAGGATGTTTTACATCAGCTTGAACTCAAATGCACACAATATAAACACATCAAAGACACACCTGTGGTCAGTGACACCGTACTGCTATGTGCAGTTACAGCTCCTGCTTCCCAAACCAGCTCCATGCACTCCCTACCCCCAAAGGAACCACCTGCACCTCCAACTAGGGCTCACAAGGCTGGGAGCCTGGACACTACAAAGAGGGCAGATATTTTAAATGAGGAGACAACAGGTCCATGATCTTGTGATTCTTAGTAAGTAGGAAGGGAAAGTAACTGGTGCCATTCATGTAGCTTGACATAGAACTTATACACAATCACACAATCTGAAGTAATGGAAATGATGCCCGTGGGAGAACCAAGACCAGATGGAGGCCTTCAAACTGACCACAAATGGGGTAACCTGTCTAGGCTAAAGGCCTAAATAACAGCCAGGATTCTCTCCTTACACATCTGGCAGCACAAGCCAGCAGGCTGGTCAGCAGTTGTAACAGAGGGAACGTGATACAAGTATTCACTCAAAAGGAGCTGTTCACATGCACTTGGGTTGAATATTCCCACTTGTTCTCATGCTGCAAGGGACAGAAAGAAAGGTATAAAACCTGGACTGCAGACTACGGAATGAGGAAATCAGGAGGACAACATCTAGAGGAGCCCAGGATCAGTACCTGCTCTGGAGGGTTGGTAGAAACAGGGAAACTCCATCTGTAGAATATAGGCGTGAGAATGGAGTCTGTCAGCACCCACGCATGGTTAACTCAAATTGTCTGCTGAGGGGACCCGCCATACCATGGTGTATTCCTAATAGATGAAGAACAATGGGAGTTACTCTGCAGAGATGCCACTATTTTTAAAATGCAACTGCTTTCATAGAATCATAGAATGGCTTGGGTCAGAAGGACCTCAAGGATCATCAAGCTCCAACCCCCTGCTACAGGCAGGGCATCAACCTCCCCATTTATACCAGCCCAGGGCCCCATCCAACCTGGTCCTGAACCCCTCCAAGGACGGGGCATCCACAGCCTCTCTGGGCAGCTGTTCCAGCACCTCACCACTCTCTCCGTAAAGAAGCTCCCTCCTTCAACTTTAAACCATTCCCCATCATCCTGCTGTTATCTATCCTTTCAAAGAGTTGATTCCCCTCCTGTTTATACTGAAAGGCTGCAGTGAGGTCACCCCGCAGCCTTCTTTTCTGCAGGCTGAACAAGTCCAGCTCCCTTATCCTGCCTTTGCACGGGAGCTGCTCCAGTCCCCTGATCATCTTTGTGGCTCCCTCTGGACCCTCTCCAACACTAACAGCTCTGTCTTTCTTGTACTGGGGGCTCCAGGTCTGGATGCAGTACCCCAGATTGGGCCTCATGAAGGCAGAGTACAGAGGGACAGTCACCTTCCTGTCCCTGCTGGCCACCCCTCTGCTGATGGAACCCAGGACACCACCTGCTTTCCAAGCTGCAAGAGCACACTGCTGGCTTTTCATCCACTAGAACCCCCAGGCCCTTCTCTGCAAGGCTGCTCTCAAGGTTTGCTCCTCCCAGTCTGTATACACACTTGGGATTCCTGAGCAGGATAAGTGAAAAGTCTATTGTGCACTAATGTACTACTAGAAAGGTTTCAATTAACCCATGGTTCTTGTCAGAAAGACAGGTGCACATGTATCACACAAAGCACTAAAGCATGGACACAAGACTTTCTCAAGGACCATAATGCCCGGAATCTTTAAACGGAGATTTTAATAGGCATCAACATCAGTGAGTGCGGTTCTTCTGTCTTTTCCTGGCAGAAGAGTGGCAAACATCCATGCATTTATGATTTGAAATAGACCTTTATGGTTTGAAACTGATATTCAGCTTCACCACTTCTAGGATCAGAGAGCAGGCCCTCTTCTTTTGCAGGGCAAAGTACTCCAAAAGCAAAAACCACTTCCATGAGGTACTGTTCCTGTAGCTCTTGGGGAATTACGGATTCTATTTCTTCCCTTACTATTGTCCCATAAATTCCCATTCTCAAGGAGAAAAGGAGCAAGACTGTGAAAAACAACACATCAAGGAGTTAATCCGGTACTGATTTCAAAGACCTAAATGAAGAACAGCTGTAGCTTTACCTTGCTATATGTGCAGTGTGAGGCTACTCTTAATTTCATTTTAGATGCACTACCAGGAAAGAGGCAGAAGATGCAGCAGAACACAAAGAAATGAAACTTTCTATACACCACATGCCAACATTATGAGCTATAGCATGCAAACAATACGGGAGTACCGATGTCCAAGGACTTCAGTGCAGTTTCAAGGCCTTTCAGGGTATGCAAGGACAATAAGAAAAAGCAGTCAAGGAGGAGACAGTTCTGTACCATCTAAACTCATGAGAGTCCTCGAGAAAGGAGAGATCAATGGCGATGGCCAGAAAGCAAAATGCTGTAACAGGAATATCTGAATGATCTGAACGTGATCGTTTGGTGGCCCTGCTAGGCAGGGGGGCTGGAACTACATGATCCTTGAGGTCCCTTCCAACCCGGGTGATTCTGTGATTCTGTGAATATGGATTTCCTAGAGGGAAATCGCAGTTGCTGCTGTCCCTTCAAGTAACAGATCTCAGGTTGCCTTTGCTTTCCCTTTTGTAGTGATAGCTGTCAGAAAGGCTCTCTGCAGTTCTAGAGCTTCAAAGAAAGTCTTTCAGTGGAGGGCGCTTACTGTTTCTCTGTAGAAACGGCTTTTGGTGGTCCTGTCGGGAGAAATTCATGCAGCCAGTGCAGAAAAAAATTCAGTCTGAAGTGATTATGTGCTCTTTAGCAAACTGCCATTGTACCCTCTGCTCAATTAAGGGCATGAAGGTGTAAATCTGGTTCAGACCATCCACCTTCACTGCTTGCTACCAACCTGGTTGTGAGACCAGTGCACACAGGCAAGATATCTTCATTCAGTAAAAAAACAAAAAAATAAAAAAATCTGCAAATGCTACAATTCTTAACAGTGCTTCCTAGCATCCATCAGATAGGACAGAAATCAAAGACGTTATATAACAGAAGAGTCAGACAAAAAAAGTCATCTAGCCCAGCATCTTATTTCTGAGTGGCAGAAGAGCAGAGCAGGCATACAGAGACAGTTCTTAAACCTGCCCCTCAGATTTCAGCATTTGCTCTTTCATAACCTTCTTGAGTGCCAGGACAAGAATGCCTGTGCTTAGCAGTCATCAACAAACTCCTCTGTCAGTGGCTTCTCCAACTGCTGCACAGGCACAAACGAGAAGATCCACAGCAGCCAGGAGCAGTGAGTCGGGGATATCAGCACATCTGAAGTAGTTCTTTCCTCTCTATTTGAACAACAACAACAACTGCCATTTCCTAGTTTAATTTTTTGGTCCCCTGTTTCTGCATCAAAATAAAATGCACTTTAAGGAGACTTCTCCACTAACATTACTTGCTATCACCCTGCTGAACACAGACACATTACAATATTTCTGTAATTTGCTTCCCAGCCAATTATTCTCTCATGAGAAAAGCTTCCTTCTCAACTTAAGGCACTTCAGCTCCTGCCAGGCCCTGTAACAACAGATCTTGTGAAACAAGATTGCTCCCGACTGAGAACTGTTTTGTCCTTGGTCTGTACTTCAGTTTAAGCTCCTTTTCATTTCTTTCATTAGACTCAACCGCAGTTATTACGCATGCCTTCTTACTTTTAATAAAATCCTCATCCTGAAATGAGCCATATTGAGAATGTTTCCTTACTGCTGTTGTTTTTTTCCCCCCTAGTTTCCTAAAAACTTTCTTTCCTAAAGGTAAGAGGCATTACCTAGCATGGAAACTAAACAATCCTTCTATGAAGGTGATCCACCTGGTGGATGAGGGTATGGCTGGACATAACCACCCAGAATTTAGTGAAGGCTTTGTCTCACGTCTGTCCCGGGACTGGGATAGATGTGCACTTTGCTGGGTAAAACACAGCTGAGGGCCAGGCTCTGAGCAGTGCTGGGTGGGGGTCCGTCCAGCTGGCGGCCATCACCAGGGCGCTCCCCAGGGATTGGTACTGGAACCACATCTGTTTAATACCTTCAGTGACGATGGGAGGAGAGGATTGAGTGCACCCTCAGGAGGTTCTCAAATGACACCAAGCTGGGAGGAAGAATTGATCTGCCTGGGTGTAGAAAGGCCAGTTGTACCAGGGGACATTCAGGCTGGATATCAGGAATAGTTTCTTCTCCAGAAGAGAGGTGAAGGAGTCACCATCCCTGGAGGCGCTCTTGAACTGTGGAGATGTGGCTCTGAGTGACTGTGGGCATGGCTGGGTTGGGTTGGACTACTGTCCCTTCCAACCTTAACGACTCCATGATTTCATGATCTCTTTGAAAGTTTCTGAAAGCATTTTAGGTTTCTGGGTGCCAATTTAAGGTTTGTTGTCTGTTTGTTTGTTTTTTAAACTAAGATTCTTAATTACTTTGTTCTCTTTTTTCAAACACCATAGTATGCTTAGATTCAGTATTCTTGTCACTTTTTACAAAGCTGCTCTTCAAAAGTAGAATATAACTCTGTCCCGAGACAACACCTGGTTCATAAAGCTGCCTCTCCTGACTCCATAAAGCACTTTTAAGCCTTGTAAGCTGGCGATCCTCTCAGCACATCAGCAAAAATTGCCAGCCTGATTGAGAAATTCAGCAGTGCTGTCTGAAATGCTGTGCTTTTTCAAACTCAGCCTAGAATTACAACTCACAGGGGTTCTGTATTACATAGCTCATCTGATTTGGCTCTGTATTACCTTGAATTCATAGCAGTGTGCACTAGTAGCTTAAGCTATGGCTTTTCTTTCATAATTTGTCCTTCTACTGGAACATGTATTTCCACCCCTGCTGAATGAAGTAGTAGTAAAAGAGGCAGTTAAGGAAGAGCTGAGCGAACTTTCTTGTGAATCATACAATCCACAACCTCTTATTTAGCACCCATGCTCTAGGAATAACTTATTTCCTGAACTTTGGCCACGTAACAAGATGTGCAATGATTTAGACTGGAAAAGAGGTGGAGATCTCCCACTGCAATACTAGACAGAGTGAAGATACACAGGGGAATCCTCGCTTTCTCCTACAGCCCTCTAACAATGAAAGGCAAGGGAAGAGAATTACGAAGATGTCCACAAATGTCAGCCTCCTCAGCAGTTCTTGATGGGAGAGGAGGAAGACCTTTGGTAAAGGATTTCTGACCTGCAGCAGCAGAACTACACTTTGGAGCTCAAATCACAAACTAGTGATATTTGGCAAAGATGGAGAAATCCCACTTGTCAGCAGGAGAGAACTGGGGGAAAAAGACACTGCTTATAAAAGGAGCTGCAGGCATCAGTACTTTGTGAGTTTTCAAGGTTATGGATTACCACAGTCCTTCACAAGTAATTTGGTAGGTACAGGCGGGGCCATTTTTTCTTCTGTCGTGGGGACAGTGCTAACTTCTCCTTACCATCCAATGCAACACTTGACACAGACTTTCTTTAAAGACACTAATAGAACCAGTCAGTGGAGCAGGTCAAACATGCTCAAAGGTAGACTGTTCACATGCAATTGATTCATTTTGAAGACACGTTGGTGGCTACAGCTTGGCATTAGGAAGTATTAAAGGGATAACTGCCTGTCCACATGTAAAAATATTTTGCTAAGCTCTAACAATCATCAATAGCAACAAAAAACACAATTCCACATAATGGCGTTATAGGAGAACAAATGCAGTCTCCCAACTTGCTGTGAAACCTAGAAAGAAAGAAGGAGCTGGGGGACTGCTCTGCATGTCTTACGTGATAGAAGAATGAGCAGCCTACACATATGGCTCCAAAGACAGCAATATGTACAGCTATACAGAGGCTGTTTCATCTGAAGGACTCCATGAGCCACAGTTCAGGCCTGTTAAGACGAGCCATGAACAAAAACCTAGACAACCAGGTAAGTCTGCTCCCACAGATTCTTGTTCAAAATACAGCTTGCCAATACTGAAAGCAGAATTAAAAACAACAAAAGACACAGTGAATCTTTTCAAATAAGAATTTTCCTGATTATAAAATAGGTAAAATTGATACAACAAAAAAGTGTTAATTTAGATTGGCTTTAAGTTTAATTAAATTAAACAGAGTATTTCTACAGTCTCTTGGATCAGCTGCCATTCACTATTCACTGTTAGTAATATCAGTTACAGAGGTCTGGCAGGCCTATAAACTAATTCAGCAGTTAAATACTGAAAGAGGACTATGTACACAGTAGGACCCATTGAGTGACTTCTCTGTACAGTTTCCTTGATCTTTATGCTTTGAGTATTTTGCAGCTATAAAGCATGTATTACCATAAGTTCTGTCCTTGCTTGGGTGCAGTGGTCTCTGCAGGGAGGTCTGCAGCACATGCAGACCTGTGAAGTGCACTCATTCTGCCATCAGCGGCTGTGCTCTTCCGCTTGTCTGGAAAAAAAAAGCACAAGCTCAAATTCTTATTCGTGCTTCTTCTCAGACATACTTTATTTCATAAGAACTAACCTACCTTCAGTTAAGTACTTCCAATCAACACTTCTACCAACAGTGCATTTGGCAGAGAAAAGCAATCCAGAATTACTTTGCTAAAGCCCACAATACTAGCACTTACAGAAACACGAAGATGAGCAATTCTTCAAGAAAACATTATTACATCCTAAAGCACGTTCATTAAATTAAGAAAAGCATTTCAACCATTTCACAGAACTTTAGAATGGTGTGGAAGGAACCTTAAGAGCACAGCCAGTCCCAATCCCTGCCATGATCTGGTTGTCCCCTGCCAGCTGCCATACCACATTCATGGCTTACGTACCTCCAGAGATGGAGAACTCGCAGCTCTAGGCAGAGAACCAGTGCCTCTAACCTAAATCTCTCCTCTTCTAACTTAAAGCCACTCCCCCTTGTCTCATCACTATGAGACCACATATAAAGTCAATCTTCTCTCCTACATACAAATTCCCTTTATACTGGAAGGCCACAGTGAGCTCTCCTCTCTTCTGCAGGCAGAACACCCCCAGCTCCTCGGCCCGGCTCCACAGCAGAGGTGCCCCAGCCCTCTGAGCACCTCGTGCCCTCCTCTGGACCCGCTCCAACAGCCCCACGTCTTTCTCGTGCTGGGGGCCCCGGGCCTGGACGCAGGACTCCAGGTGGGGCCTCACGAGGGCAGAGCAGAGGGGGACAGTCCCCTCCCTGCCCGCTGCCACCCCTCTGCCGATGCAGCCCAGGCTGCTGGCGGCTCTCCGGGCTGCACGCTGCTGGCTCAGGTCAGCTTTCCCTGTTCCAGAACCCCAAGTCCTTTCTGCAGGGCTGCTCTCAAGGAGTTCTTCCTCCTTCTGAACACATACCTGCCATTGCCCTGGTACAGCACCTTGCACTTTTGCTTGTTGAACAACATTTGGTCCAGGTGGGCCAATTTCTCAATTGTCTGAGGAACTACAGCCTGATCTTGGTATCAGGAAAGGTCAGAGGGCACGCTGCCTCAAGTATGATCATGAGGCACATGCAGGACCACCAGAGATCAGATCCAGCCAGTGTGGGCAGATCCTGCCCAACCAGCCTGACTTTGTTCTACAGCACGGGGGGATGAGAGAAAGGCTGTCAGCACAGACTACTCAGAATTTAGTAAAGCTTCTGACAGTGCCTCCCACAGCATTCTGCTGGGGAAGCTGCAGCCTGTAGCTGGGACAGATGCGCACTTTGCTGAGTAAAACTCTGCTGGAGGGCTGAGCCCAGAGCAGGCCAGAGGTGGCCAGTCACCAGTGCTGCTCCCCAGGAGTCAGCACTGGGGGCAGATCTGTTTAATATCTTTACTGACAACTAAGGCCAATGGGATGAGCTTCAATAAGACCAAGTACAGGTTCCAGCACTTTGGTCCCATGCAATGCTACAGGCTTGGGGCAGAGTGACTGGAAAGATGCGCAGAGGAAAAGGATCCAAGTGTATCAGTCAGTGTAGTGCATTAGTCAATGGCAGGCTGATCATGAACCAGCCAACACGAACACTTTGCCCAGGCAGCCAACAAGGCCAGCAGCATCCTGAGTGGTATGGCAAGGGTCTCTGCTCCCAGGTAACAGCAGTAGGACAAGAAATGACAGCCTTCTGGAACACCACAGGAGGTTGAGATTGAATATTAGGAATAATTTCTTCAAAAGAGAGGAAATGCATTGGAACAGGCTACCAGGGAGGCAGAGGAGTTTCCAAGAAGTGCAGAAATGTGGCACTGAGGGATGGGGCTTAGTGGCATGGTGATGATAGGTTGATGTCATAAATACCAAGGTCAGTCTAGATGGTCTAGAGGACTTTTCCAACCTTAATTATTCTACTGTGTCAATTACACCATTTGTAAACTTGCTGAGGATACACTCAATCCCATTCCTTATGTCATTGATAAACATACTGAAGAGCATGAGTATCACTCGTGACTGGCCTCCACCTGGATACAGAGCTGCTGACCACAACCTACAACACCTAACCACTTCCTAGTGCAGTGTTTGACCACCCAGGCACCACGCCACCAAAGCAAAAATCACAGAGCAAGAGACAGATCTTTGGTTAATCCTTCCACCTCATCGACACATTCATGACAAGGTGAAGAGCAGGCTGAGCGGATGTGCAAGAGTCACTATTTGCCAAAATGGCCTCAATCAGCAAAGCTGTGAGTATCTACAAGACTTCTCTGCTTGACACTATCCCAGAGGGGTCTACAGAAAAGTAGTAAACAGGCCTTGAGATTTCTACAATGACAGCACCTGGTCGCAGCTTAGCTTACTGATTCCCAGAGAAAAAGCAGCATGTTTGTTCTCTGTGGCAAACAGATGAATTTGTGAGTTTTGTCACTGGTGGAGCTTAGCTTGCCGAGAAGTTTGGCACATGGTAAGTAAACAGGTACCAAGTAAAACAGAGCAGTTACTCTGTAGCTGATACTGACTGCTTTTAAGAGAGATGATCATATCCCATGGTGCTTCAGTGCTACACTGCAGTCTCAAAATCTGCAGCAGGGAGACCATAATGAACAAACTCCCCATGTGAGGGTTCCCCTGCGTGCACAGCAGGTTGGGAACAGAGGACTCCCACGAAGACTGGTCAGTTCTCCCTTCAGTTCATAAACCCATCCTAACAATCAGACAGCAACAAGGGAAAGATCCACAGAGAGGCTGGCTGATCATACCTCCTGAGCTGTAGTCTTTTCTGGCTTCTTCTTTTTTCTGATGAGGAAGGATGAATCTGTAGTCTATACTGTCATGTACCCAACCTTTCTCAATGAACAAGCCAGGGACCTCATCCGAGAACAGCCAATACCTGCAGGGCAAGGCACATGCACACGTTAGCAGCCACCTGTTACCTGTTTGGTGACTGTCACACACATACATCTTTACTTGCATGTGAGGGAATATCTGTTCTCAGAATTAATATCTGGGTGCATCTATACATTTAGTTGAGAAACTGGAAAAACTCTTATTAAAATTCATTCCGAGAGCACTCCTGCAAAACAAAGAGGGAGAAGACAGTAACTGGATTCTTGAGCACTGAAGCTCTGCTGGCTCGTGGGCTGTAACCTCCAAACGGCCAACTACGTAAATGAGTGAAAACTACCACATTCTGTACGCACAAACTTAGTTTCTGCTCTCCTCCAAACTTCAGTGCAGGCAGAGTACCCTCCACATCAGCCACTTCTTGGAAGCTGTTATCTGCTCCTACGGGAGGGAGGAGAGCCAGCAGCACGGGGCCACCTCCTTTCCTACCTGTTGTGATTGCGGTCAGTGCCAACCGGGGTTCTGCGCATCACAAGCTTGGCTTTGGCAATCCCATCCTGGAACGTCTTCTCAGCTGCAGCTTTATGCTTCCGGATTCTTTCTTCCTCTGCTTCCTTCTCCATTCTCACTGTTGGAATTAGCGTGTGGAAGAGTTAGCTTTCTGTTATTGCATATGTATATGAGTATCATCCTTCATTCCACTTGTTCAGGAAAAAAAAAATCATTTATTGGTAACTTTGGTTACGACTGCTTCAGCCATCCACCCTTCACATCATCTTCCACCCACCGCTATAGAAAAAAATTATCAAGAGGTGAAGTTTGGATAAGAACAGACTGGAGAAAACATTCCTCATTATTGTTCCTTATAAGTCAACAAAGTTGACTATTACTATATAACTACTGCTATGCAATTCCACATAACAGAATCAAAGATCTTTCTTTAACTACAGCACAACACAGAACAAGGAATTCTGCTCTAGTCGTCTCTAAGGCTGAGAGTAGAGCAGGAAGAACATGATAGAGATGAGCATGGCCAACAGGCACCTGCATCTCCACATCTGCAGCTATGAAGAATGGTGTTCCTACAAGTTCACATACTGAGCAGACAGATGCAGCACAACAGAAACCTCCTCTAGACACAAGTGTCTCACAACCATGAGTAAGTCTTAACATTTTGTTCTTTCCCAGATATGCCACCCTGTGGAGAAGCATTTAAAGAAATGAAACTGTGGGAAATATTCTTTTGCATTGAGAAAGTTTGAAGGCTTTTAAGACTTCTATAAAAAGAACCAAATAATGAAGACTTATCTTTACAGTAAAGAGTTTGAGCAGATGGAACAAGAGCATATGGAAGGGGTGAGCTGTAGGGCAGGCAAAAGCTAATATGCAGAGGTTGTACGCTAGCTGCTCACTCAAAGAGAAAGGCAGTTTCTTGCTAGAACTTTCCCAGGGCTGCTACCTACTCTCTTGCAGCCATTCGCTGCATTAAAATAGTTTTGGTAACAGTTGATTGGTAAGCATGTGCTTGGTTTCTGAAGTCCTGCCACCGTGACCAACCCTAACAGACTAATGAGATGTGCTGAAAGACATACCCCTGCATTTATTACACCAACCCAACTGACCAGCTTTCACATAATAACACACCAACACTGACCAACTTTCAGTAACTGCAGCATGAGAGTCCTCCCGTTACTTTCTTTTCTGCTAAAGCTGAGACCACCTTAGGAGTACTGGCTGCGATCTTCATAGGCTTAACTTTCAAGCAGTTGGAGCTTGCAGCTCCACAGATGTGACTCAAGCAGCAACAAGGACACCTCTGGCTGCAACACACACACACACACACACTCATCCACCAGCTCAACCACTCAGGTGTTTTGTCTGCAACTGCTTTACTTCCAAAAGACATTACCATTATTAAAAGTAAATGCAACTGACAGGGTGCAAAAGACACAAAAAGTCTGTCTGATGGAAGGAGCATGCTGAGATGATAACCACAGTGGGAATGAAGCTCTGTTTTCCACACGTTCCAATGACACAACCCCCCAGAGTCTGAAGCCCTGAGCAGATTGGCTCAGCATCACTGACCTCACAGCCCAACCACTGCACCATCAGCATTAACCCAGAACTCTGCTGCTATGAGGGTATCTTTATGTCTGCTAGTAACCACTGAACAGGTAAATGTAGTCCTGGATAACTGAAATGTTGGACTTTGCTGGATGGAAATGAAGTAATACAAAGTCAAACTTCGATGAAAGGCTGCATCCTTCTCTGCCAGAGAGAGCTTGTTTTTGTTCTGGACTCCAGGAATGAATCAAGCTACCCAGCACACAATCTTATCTTCTTCAGAACAGCATTGTTTTTCCTTCACATCTCACTAGTGTAAACTATCCAAGTGAAAACAACATGAAGCAGCTCAAACAGCAGTAGTGTCTGGATTGTGTTTCATTTTGTAGTAAGGCTTTGTCACAAACTTGCCATGAAACAACTGGAACACAAGATCCAGGGCCAAGCAGCCATCCAGCTGCAGTCTATTTGACACCTGATACTTTGTTTTTCTGCATTAGTGAGACAATGTTCCAGATGCTCCATGGGAAAAGGGAAACCAAAGTAAAATCAGTCAGTAAGAAGTTAACTGTATGAAATACATCTATAATGTATATGCATATATATAAATAAATGCAGAAAATCTGTGGGCGTGGTAAAAGCCACAGCTCACAGCACAAGAAGAAAAAAAGCAAAACCCATAATATTCAGAATGTCTATGATGTGGGAGTAAGAGATCTAAGCCAGACCAGTGTGATTTATTATTAGTACTGTATTCAGCGAGAGACCCCTGGTCAAACAGAAACCAATCTGCAGGGGAAGCAGCACAAGGCGTCACACCTGTGAACAAGCATCAAGCAAATGCACTCTGGCTGAGCATCAAGTGAATAGTTACCAGTTTTTAATTGACACTGAGATTGATGATTGATTCTAGTGAGACTTCCAACACCTGCATCCCTCACCAGACAATCTAAAAGGTGTAATTACTTTCAGTGCAAGTTAGGGTTGTGTCCAGTACGATACTTCCCTTCAGAGCCCTGGGATATTCCATAGAATTTACCTATCCTCGATCTCTAGAACAAATATTTCCAGACTCCACTAAGGTCACATAAACCAGGCTCCATGCGAGATCTTCATCCCTCAACTATTTCACAAAGGAAATAACCCAGGTGGGGTCATGCTGTCCACTTCCATCTGTCCAAGTTTACAAAAAAACAACCAAAAGAACACCAAACAAACCCAGAAGCACACTGCAGTGCTTCACTCTTCATATTCCACGCTCCTTAGCAAAAAGCGCTAATAGAGGCATCCCAAGTTCAGAGTAACTGGTGATTTATAGAGTCTTGAAGGGACAGCCTGCATTTATACAACTCCATTACAACTTCTTTGAAGTGAGAAACCACGAACAAAAGTTTGTTGCCCATATCCTTCTCTGAGAAGCCTGCTAGCATCAATCTGACAACATGCGTGGAGCATCTGCAGGAGCCTGCCATTAGCCAGGAGACTTCCCTGTGCAGAGTCAGAAGATCACAGAATCACAGCTGTTGAGACATTGTTTTTTTTTTCTCCCTCCTCTCCTGTCCTCCAAACAGTTTTTCTGTTCTCCAGCTTTCCTGAGTCTGACAGAATTAGAAGGTACTGTTTAAAAGATGCCCGCAGGCAGAACTAAAACCAGCTATCATTTTTAACATTCCAGATTTTGAGCCACCATACAAACACCTAAAGCTTTCCCCAGCCTGTAAGAAAGAATATTTGTGTCTTTCCTTTTTCCTTTAAGCAAATTCCTTAAAGGCAGATAAAGTTTTTGGAAAGACTGTCCATTAACGTACTCTGCCTTACACCCCACCCCCAGCACAGAAATACCCCAGTCTCCGCTCTTTTTCTTACCTCTCATTTGCCTTTCTTGTTGCTCCCTTTCTTTCTTGGCTTGGATAGCAAGAAGGCGTCTGCTCTTCACAGCACTGATCATATCATCAGCTTCTATTTCTACCCGGTGCTCAATTTTCACAATCTCATTTTTTTTCTTCTCGTTTCTCCCCATTGCATTTTCATCTTTCCCATTCTCCTTGTTCTTGGCCACCATTTCTTTCCGCTTCTGTTTTTCGGCTCTCTTCTTGTCGTTCTCCTCCTTCAGGATAGCGAGGCGCTCCTTCCACAGCTCGGCTGAGGCCTGCTGCTTGGCCTCTACGTGATCCTGCACCGAGTAGGTCATCAGGATCCGGTGGCAGAGCGCCCCGAGTATCTGCAATTTCTCTTCAGGAGTCAACTCGAAGAACTCCGACGTCTCCAGCTTCTCCAGAAACTCATCTTGTACTTCGTTATCTTCAAAAGTCGCCGAATCCTTGCTTTCATCTACGTTATCTGAGGCCTCGCTTTCCTCCTGTACGTCCGACTTGCGTAAGCACAGGCGGACCAACTCAGAAGCAGAATGCAACGTAAGTGGTATTTCAGAGAGCTTCATCCCTAGCTCAGCATAATCTTCAGCAATTTCATCCTGCAGCAGGGTCTGCAGAAGAATGACGAGTACCCGGTTCAAGTAAAGGAAGCCTCCCTTTTCTGCACAGAGAGCTTCCATCAAGGAGACTGCTGTAATGGGATACTGAGCATCTGGCATCAGTAGCCCTGAGTAACAGCTCAGGAATTCCACAACCATGGCAACATCCCCAAAGAGCGTATTAGGAAGCCCTTCTGGAGTATCAACCAGTTTAAATGTGGGCAAGTTCTTCCCCTTGAGATCTTGGTCCTCAAATCTTCTGTTTTTTTCCAGTTTTTCCTTCATCTCCTTCTCCTTGCGCTCCTTCGCTCTCTCCTTCAGTTTCTCTTTCAGCTTTTCCCTTTTCTTCTTCAGATACTCCTTCCGCTGCTCCTCTGTCATGGTGGCCAATTTCTTCCTGTGCTCGAGGAGCTCATAGCGCTTCTGTACCAGCCCTCGTAAGTCCTCAGGAAGTCGGGCACGATCCTCGTTCGAGAGCAGCCTGGCTGTTTTGGAGATGATGCAGGAGAGAGCACTTTTTTTGTCTTCCCGGTCTTTGTTCTCTTTGTAGTAGGCAATCAGATGCAGTGCTGCAGGAGGCAGCTTCTGCGGTTTGCTGGAAGACCGAGGGGTGCCTCCAGAGCTCCTGGGAGTCCTGGACACCTTGGTGGTACCTTTAGCCATGTCCAGGAGCGTCATCTGCTTCATTTTCATCTTAGGGGTCTTCAAGCCTTTCCCAGGAGACTTTGATTTCCCGGACGTTTTCTGCCCGTTTAAAACCCTTTTGCCTCTCTGCTTTTTGTCCAAGGATTTGTTGCTGCCCTTTCCCAGTCGGCTCCTCTTTGGAATGTGAAAGTTAGAATCAAGTTTACCAGGCGACATGATTTTCATCATCTCTTCCAACTCCTCTTTGGGACATTTTGAGATCTTGGAGTTTTTCATCTTCAGTGGGGAGCCAATAATAGATTTCTCCAAATGCACGTGACACCACAAGGTAGGGCTCAGTGGCTGACTCAAAGATGATCCATCAGTTTTGGATTTCTTGGAAGGTTTTCTGTCAGGTGACCCAGAGCTCTTCCTCTTGGTTGAGGGGTTGAGAGTCATATACTGAGATTAAAAGAAAGTGATTTTATATTAATATTGGAAGATATATGAAGGATCTAGATAGCTTTTACATATTTCTTCCCCGTGGGCAAGTAGCACACAGTACCTTAAGGTAACAAAGGCTTCTGCAATAGCTTTCATTACAATGCACAGCAGTCAGCAGGTTGATTATGAGATTAGCAGCTCATTCCAGAAAGTTAACATTTAACTTTGTAAAAGAAAGTATTGCATACACACACAAAAAGATTTTAAATGCTTTCCACTGCACTGCATAAAATCACTGTTTCCTCTCAAAAGGTGAATTTCAGAAGCTGTTTCACTTCAAGATTTCTTAGCAAGTCCTGTAGGGTCCAGTCTTGACCTCATCCAGGTAAAAAGTGATGGAGCACAGAGGTGATGGCTAACAGCAATTCAGAGACCTGCCTCTGAACTGCCTGGAAGTTTCACGATCCACATTTGCACTTTAAGGATGAGGTCACAAATGAAACTGAAGAAAGAAAATTCAATTCTGAATTCATGTAATAGAATTTTGTTTTTAAGCTGTTGAAATAATCCACCTGACAGCACACTTTCAGCATAGAGCAGTTTAACCCAGAGTCAGAAACTGATTTCAGCAACTCAATTCAGTTTCAGGAGTTCAGAAAGCCATTTCAATAAGTGAAAAATCAAATATCACACACTTATAAGAATATGACATTTAGGTTATGAATAAAATGACCAGAAAACAGCAGCTGAAGAGTCAAAAATTACGTAGCAATAAAAAACTCTGCAGTAGTTATCATAGATAAAGATGGAAGCTCACAGGAAGGTACTCGTAAGAACAGACTTAGGTAAAACCAGCTCACACATGCAATCAAGATTGTAAAAAAAAATAATCAGATTTTCTGGTCTCTGCACGTTCACTCTTGAAGGCCTTACTCCAATTTAAGAGTCCTCATTAGCTGTTTAGAGACTTTTTTTTTTTTACTAAAGATGGCACCAAAGTTGAATCTGCTTATCCAAGCATAACTTCATTCTACAAAAATGGTGTTGACTTCTCTATTGAAAGCATCCAGTGTTAACAAGTTACCGTAACTGTAAGTTAACAGATCCACAGCTCATGCTGTGTAATAAACTGCCAGTTATACAACAGTTACTTTGCCAGAACACTGGATTAAAAAGTTCTCCAATCACTTCTTGGTTTAAAATTCAATCTCCGTGCCGAGTGGGAAACATGGCAGAAGCACCATCCTGAACCACAAAGCTAGGGGCCTCTGCAAATCACATGGAAGATGTTAGCTGTGTGCTTTTTCCCACACCAGAAGCAGACTTGGAAAGGTTAAGAAGAGTCAAGTTAGAGTACAGAACAACTTGAATTCTTAATGTGAATTCTTGTGGTGGAGCTTAGGGAAGAGGTGGAGAGGTTAAGATCCGTTAGAGACTGTGAGAGGGAGATGGACTCTGTGAGAAAGCAGAGACTGCAACCTCCAGCCTGTAGTGGACTCTCTCCCTTGCCGTGGTCAAACCAAGAGAGCTGACTTGAGAGAAGAGGAATGGCAGCAGGTCCCATCTCAGTGACGCAGGCGGCGCCCTTCCCGACCAACCTCGGTTCCTCAGGTGCCTCTGAGTAACAGGGTTGAAACCCTGGAACTTGAGGGTGAGGAGGCTGAGAATGAGGTGGTGGAACAGGCGCCGAGATTTCCTAAGGAGAGGCGGTCGGCTCCACGCTTGCAGACCACCTCTTCCGGTAAAGAAAGGAGGCTGATAGTTGTAGGTGATCCCCTTCTAAAAGGAACTGAGGGCCCGAGATGTCGACCCGACCCCACCTGGAGGGAAGTGTGCTGCCTCCCTGGGGCACGGGTCAGGGACAACTCTCGAAAGCTGCCTGGGCTTATTCGCCCATCTGATTACTACCCCTTATTGGTAGTTCAGGTTGGCAGTGATGATGCTGCCAAGAGAAGCCTAAGGGCTATCGAGAATGACTTCAAGGGTCTGGGGAGGGTACTGGATGGTGCAGGAGTGCAGGTGGTCTTTTCTTCTATCCCTCCAGTGACAGGGAAGGACACTGAGAGGATCAAAAAAACCCTCCTCATCAATAAATGGCTTAGAGGCTGGTGCAGGCACAAGAACTTTGGTTTTTTTGACCATGGGGCAATTTACTCGGCTCCTGGTATGACGGCTGCAGAT